>NC_069112.1:39434718-40634718 GCF_025612915.1 Magallana angulata
GTCAACATTTAGAGCTCGATCAGTACAATAACACAAAATATAATTTATGTCAGAACTTATACATTTGTTTGCATTGCCACAAATTATAAGAATTACAACAGAAAAAAACCCCGCAAACATAGAATTATTGTTTAAATCCTGTCCGTTATGAGTTGAAAGAAAACTAATCTTTAACGATTAACGATAAACTTATGCAACATTTTTTTTTGTTTATGTGTTTGTTGATATTGATTTATATATAAATTTAAAAACGTGCTCGGCCTTAGTGCACCTTGTTGAAGAGGGTTTAACAATTAAAAAAAAAATAAACGAGAATAATTAGAAACTATTAAACTTTTATGAAAAAAAAAAAAGAGGACCATGGGGCTTTTCGTTCACCTAGTACACAAAAGTTCGTGCATCATTGTATCTCGAGATGTTGAAATATAAACATATTCAAAAATATTGTAAACTCTCATATATTCCAAGATTTGACAATACATTAAACAATACATAAAAAGGCCTACTTAATTGGACCTCATACCTAAGATCTAAGATGCATCAACGGACCAATCTCATTGTCATGTGCTTCCATGTGTATTTAAAAAACCCAGAAAGTTGTAAAATGACCTTTTATAGGAACTAATGTTAAAAAAGGGAAAGAAGGTCTATGTGATCTTGATATAAAGATATGAATATAAGATGATGCTTAAATATGATCTTCATGATTTGTAAACTTGTTAAATGCAATTTTTTACAGTTTTAATACTAAATAATAAGAAAATTCTTTCTATCAAAGTAATTATTATAAAAAATAATTATCACCTGATCAGTCCAGATTCAGACTTAGACCCCAGAAATGTCTTTGAAATAATCAATCTTGAGTACAAAAAATGCAACAAAAAGCAAAATTTAAAAAATCACACAGAAAATAGTTATCTTCTGGAAATCTCTGTTGATTATTCTTTTTTTATTGAGCAATGTACTAACACATCACATTTGTTTTATCTTATCAGAGAAATTTTTATGATTTTGATCAATAATTTAGCTCTAGTTTAAAGTTAAAAGCTAATGTGCCAAAACATTATTATCTAAATTCAATATCGCAAATTAATCGGTTTGTAAAAGAGTCATTTACTAGATTAGTATATCTATTAGCAAATGTAAAAACATATTGTATTCAGAAGATTTTCATTTGTTATATCTTACATTTGACCTTTCCTGGATTCTATCATATGGATTATCAGTATTTCCTTCCCTAAATTCTATGTATTCACCACAGGCACCTCCAGCGTGGTAAGCAACGGGGATGTCGACTGTATTTCTTAATTGTTCTTGGCCTCTTTCTTGGTGTTTGTTGTTTCTCCTTGTGATGATTGATTAAAACAATATAATTAAAATACTTACAAAATGTATAAACACATATATCAATGTGTAACATCACAACATATTTCGTAAAAATGTCTATGCTTTAATATCAGGGTTTACCTTTTCAAGATAATGCAGATGATGAGTACTACAATGACGATGGTCGAGAGGCCAAGGGCACCAATAAAACAATAAAACTCTATTGTTCTGCCACTTAAGCTACGATCTGTAATGCATGGAGTCTCAACGATTAAAACGTAAAATAAAATATGTGTAATCAATCTTTTCATACAGGTATTTATATTGAATATTTAGAATACACCTAATAGATAATTGTACCTACCCTCTTGACAATAACTCCCTTTCTTTCCGTTTCTACATCCGCCATTACAAAAACCAGACACAGGGTTACAGTCACGTGATCTGTTACAAAATTTGCTGCATTCCTTAATACATCCATGTCCATAGTATCCAAACACACATACTGCAATCATATAAAAACCTGCTTTTTAATACATTTTTTCTGATAAAAATATTAAAAGAAATTAAAGTGGGATCGGTAAAAACAAATTATTCAAAAGAAAAAAAGCTTTTGGTAATATTCCGGATGATGATAACGAGAACGATTAATTTGTTAACCATCAAGTTTCCTTAAGTTTTAAACTATATGATAATTTTGTTCGACCCCTTTGTATTTAAAACAACTACAAATCAAATTTCGTTTTTAGCTCCCTTATTTTTTTAGCACAAGTGAGCTTTTCTGATCACATTTTTTCAGTTGTTCGTCTTTCTGTCCGTCCGTCCGTCCGTCTGTAAACTTTACATTTTGAACTTCTTCTCTAAAACAGCTGATCAAACAACTTCATCCAAATTTGGCACGAAACACCCTTATGGTAAGACAAATAAAAATTGCAGAAATGAAAGCCCGATCTTTATTCAAAGCTGGGGAAAACCTCAAAACTGTAGAAAAAGGGGATAAGTGCAATTGTAAAAATCTTCTTCTCAAAAACTACTGAGTCAAATTCATCATTATTTAGCCTTATAAATAATAAATAATCCTTATGGAAGGAAAAATATGAATTGCAAAGACCATGTGCTAATTCTGTGTCAAATTTGAGTAACGTACTAAGATGGTAATGAAGAAAGAATGGGGGTCGATCAGTTTATAACCGGATTCGTTATTTTGTATATCGAAAACGGGACCGCGTAAAAGTAGTCCGGGCCATATGTCTCGCGCTGTACCAATTTTCTATTTCGCGTCTAACTTTTTTTTCAGTTATTTTTTCCAATATTATTATTCAGATGTTCAAATGCATCTTAATTTCAGTCGATTGTATCATTTCAGCTTCGTATAAAACACTAATAAGTTTAAAATAGCAAATTTTCCTTCGCCAAAAGTGTAGATTCGACACATGTCTAGGACTACTTAAACACTATCCTATTGAAAACCAGGCAACAATGTCTGACGCACGAAAACGTGTCAAACTGACAAAGATGAATTTGCATGTTGTGCAACATTTTACGTGCGAAGGGAATATATGAAATGTGAATAATATATTTGTGCCGATTTTGTGAAGTTATAGAAAGTTAATATTTCAATGCGTTGACTTGTTCACTTTTGACGGTGGTTTTAGCTTGTTTTGATTGTTCTGGTTGTAACACGGCATTTGATTGGATAATAAAAATACTTTAAATTTGTATAAGCTGGTTTGCACGTCACATGACACGTCACAATGTACAAACGTCAAAAACGTACTAATCCGCTTGATGTAACGTTTGAATTTTGAACATATTAATATCATTTTTAAACGTAAAACAGACTCAATTTGTACAGTGAATTACATAAAATTAAATAATAAGGAATGAACTCAATATTTACCCCAGTTATACATTCACTCTCAAATATTTACGTATCAATGCTATGTTTGTACAAAGAGATGAGGTCATGCTTTGTTTATATTTTAAATGCTGAATAGGAAATCCCAATTTTAAAAATCTTAAAATGAATGTAATAAATTCATTTGGACAAAAACATGAAACAAACCAAGGTCTGTATCTTTCTTATAATTCTACGATTGACGCTGAAATTTTGGTTAATCATTAGAAATATCATATCTTGCTAAAAGGATTATATGCAATAACAACTTTTTGGTGCCCCTTCTTATATGAATTATATATATAAAATCTACACCAATTTTGATATTTTTTTTAACACAAGTAAATAAAAACGAAGTCTATTAAACAGTTGTCATAGCTCTGACACATTATTATTATGAAGATAAAAGCATTATCGTGTTCTTAAAAAAATATTGCAGCGGAAAAGCATCTTCGTATGTAGCCATTGGTTCTGTTTTAATGAAGATGAAAATAATGAATGGGCCTTAGTACAATGGAGCGATATGTCTGTCAATACATTGATTAGAATTATCATTTGACAACATTGTTTATAGTTTATTCATCAGTCAAGTGAGGAAGGTTGAAACGTCATATAAAATGAATTCATGCCAGGTTAACGACAATCACTAATGGGGAAGACCAATTAAATTTTTGAATGTTTTTGATTCAAAAATTGAGGTACAATTTTCTTCTTTCATATATAGGATTTTTTTTTTTTTAGAAATAAAACACAATAAATTGTAAGCAACTGAGGGAAAATATGTACCTATATGCTCTCATGTATTTTAATCTCTTTATAAAGTCGTTTGGGGGGTGGGGGGTGGGTAAAATAAAGAGAACCGGAGAGTAACCGTGAACCCCTACCTAAAAATTAGTTAAATATATTGCATTGGATCTTATTGTCGGTAAAAATGGTATTTCATAAAGGTACAATGTCAAAGATCATGCGTACAATTTTGATATTTTACGGCTTTTTTTTTTGCTTATTCTACCGAGGGACCATATGACACACTATTCTTTGAAAGCCCATATGAAGTCATTGTTGCTCAGGTGAACGATGTGGCCCCATGTCAATAAATAAATTGGTTTACATAAAATAAAATAGTTCATGGTTTTATTAATCTAAATGATTTCAATTGAAATTAAATTCAAATAATATAAGACATATTTTTTTCTGTATTTTAGAGAAAACTTCAAATAATTTTTTGGTTAAAGAAACAGAACCAGATGACATCTGTTTTTATTGCAATAAATTAATAAACAAACAAACCACCCACCTTCTTTACATAAACGTCCAACATATCCGGCCTTACATCCGGTGAGACAGGTTCCGCTCACAGTAGAACATTGTATCGGATCCTTACAATGACCACATGTTTCATTACAGTTGTATCCATAATGACCGAACACACATTCTAAAACCACAATTAACAAAAAATAACAAAACCCTGTTTTAAATGTAATGCATTATTAGTCCCCTACCGGTTTTCACCGGAGCGGACTATAGCTTTTCTCCGCGTCCGTCAGTCCGTCTGTCCGTCCGTCTGTTTGTTGTCCCTCTTCAGTTTTCCACACTTTTTTTTCTTAATGCGTTTGAGGAATAATATGAAATTTGCTGAACAGCTTCAATATGTGAAACTACAGATCAAGTTTACACTTTTGTAGCGTCTGGTTGACATATTTTCGAGAAAATCTTTTTTTTATATTCCAATTTTATAATGTTCGGGTTCGATATTCTGCATAACAGTGCATTTCCACAAACCGGTAGGGGACGTGTATTGCTTGTGCAATACTCTAAGAATGCTTGTTTTTTTAAATTATTGCTACGTGTTTTTTTAAGTACGTTGTATTACATATAAAGGTAGATTAACCTCAATCTATAATGAATAAATATGTTAACCGATGATGATCTGGCATTCAATCAACAGAAAAGTTTGAAAGCCTGACTTCGTGGCAGGAAAATGCCATTCATTAAAGTTTAACCAAGTTTTCAGTTACCTTTGGTTGACTAAATAGAATGGCAGAACGTCGTTTATTTTTATTTTCTAATCACCTTCTTTGCACAATCGTCCAACATATCCAGCGTTACATCTGGTGAGACAGGTTCCGGTCACAGCAGAACATTGTATCGGATCCTTACAATGACCACATGTTTCATTACAGTTGTATCCATATTGACTTACAATGCAATCTGATTAGACAGAAAAAAGAAAATAAATACACATATAAAACATAAAACTTTATCGTTATCACACCAATGATGCATCATTACGAGATAAATCTTAATCATTAAGGATGTTGTTTACTCAGGGTTTGAGTTCTTAAATCCGGATTGTTAAATAGTTCAATTTCATGAGTCAAATTTGTTTTAAATACAAAAAGTATTTATGAAATGAATTATTATTGACATAACAATCAATATTTTTACTAAATTATGGAATTAGGGTCTGACAAAGTTTGACTTTTAGCAAAACAGAGGAAATTCGGACTAAATTTTTCAGATTTTGTTTTCCACTGAAATATTATCTGTGTAATAAAGATCATATATAATATACAAATGAAATTGGCAGATACTTTTTTTGCACGTTTGTCCAGAATATCCTGCTTTACATCCACTTAGACAAGTTCCTTCCACATGAAAACATTGTAGTTTATCAATACAGTGACCACATGTCTCATTACAGTTGTATCCATAATGACCAACGTCACATTCTAAGTATAAATGAATACAGTTCTTCAAAGACAATGAATTAAAAACAAACAGGACATCATAAGCAATATGATTTATCTTACTCAAAGAAAACTGTTCGTCTTAAGCAAATCTTATCAGTAAATGTTAATATTCTTTTTATACATTTGTAGTCTGCTTGTTTTAATAGGTAGTTGTCATTACCTTTGTCAATTAAAATAATAAACGGTAAAATGTGTCCTTATTAATAATGTAAAAGATATATGTATATCAACGATTGACAATGATAGAAATCAAACGATACAATATTTACCAAATTCACATCGACGACCAAAGAATCCAGGTTTACATTTGGAACATTGACATGTCATTGTATTTGACACAAGATAATTCCCAAAGTAAGATCCGTGGATGGGACAACCTTTACAAAATATATACATTATATGAATTAAACATTTTACACACTATGTTAACAAAAAAAAAGTGCATGGCTGTTTGCCTGGCATAAAGAATGAACACTTACTTTAAAAAAGTATCGAAACGGGAAGTAAACACGTTAATTGACGTATTTATCAGTCTTCATAAGGTTTTTACCTTTAAATGTATTTTTCACTTAACTAAAGATTATAATTAGATTATAATTAAACTGTGTATTTGCCTCAATATTGATTTCAAAACAGACGTTTTAAGACACTACATCGTGAACTCTGCGTTCAAAAACAAATATGTCCACTCAGTGTATATTTCCCGTTATGTTAATATTGAAAATCTACGGCATTCAATTTTCTTTGAATACACTTGGCCTATTTATGCGCCATGAGCACAAAAATAGGTCATCACGCGTTTTGAGTGTATTTATTTTTGTAAGATAAAATGAAACGTTCAAACTTACATAACCAATTTGATATGTACTTATTAGAAATAATCATTAAATCATATATACTCGTTAATGAAACAGATTTTTCTCTACAAAGTTTTAGCACTATATTTTTGGTCGCGGAAGCAAACTAAATAACAGGTTAATAAAGAAAAGATGCATGCGCTAAAATATAATTGCGCTAATGTACTGGCACTTGCGTTTGCACTACAAATACGTATGCGCCAAATTTTCTCGTTTTACAGTATATATTTATGTAAAAAGGCATTAAAGCGACGATACACAAATACTTCATACAAATTAAAATGAATATGTATATACATTGAATGCTTTTTTAGGCATATTGTGTATATGCGAGACATATATTATGTATATGTGTTTTTTAGATCTTATTTATTCTATGCATATATCTATATTTATTAATTATGTCGTCGGTCCTACAAAACACCAAGGCGGTGCAGACAAATTGAATACCTCGCTTACGCGGTATTCAATTTCTTTGCACCGCTTTAGTGTTTTATAGGACCGACGACATAAAAACTTGAGCATTCAATGCTTAAATGAAATAAGTTAGGCGTCCTCACCATACACCTCCACTTCACATAGATCATTCTCAGCATACTCATTATAATCGCTAGGATAGGAAACCCCATGTAATCTCTCGTTGTAGTAGATGACATATTGCCCTTGTACTTGACAAGTAGTATTGAATACTGCAGGTATGGTGCTTCTATTGAAGTAATCATCTTTGAAACACAAAGTTCCTTGTAATCTATTTGTTGTGTTGGAGACATACAATGAAAATCCAAGGAAGCTGGAAGTTGCGTTGTTTCTGTAATCTATGCATAATAACAGTTATCAATAAGAAGGGTGAGAAAATACCGTATAACAAGCCTTTTTTACGTGCTGCGAAGTTTTCCTAATTTTTAAGATTTCTGTTGAATTTAAAGTCGTAATTATTTACATGAATAAAAAAGACATGCTAAGTTTTATACATACTAAATGTATATGGATTTGGAATCCCATGAACTCTTTTGATCTCATATATATATATATATATATATATATATATATATATATATATATATATATATATATATATATATATATATATATATATATAAACTTGATATGATTCCCCGCTCCTACTGCTAAGATGAGCAATTAACTCTACGCAGAGTTTTGTTTGCATTGATAACATGTGTTGTTTTAGGCGACATGTGTCCTATTATTGTTTCCGATGCAACAAATTGTTGTCTTAATTCTAGTCAATGAAAGGACCTAGATTATGGTTGGAAGACATACATTTTTAAGTTGAAATTATTATACCCGCACTTTTCTTAAGGCAGCTCGGGTATATTATTGCTACCCTGGTCCGTCCGTCCGTCATGATTTACTTTATCAAACTGCTGTAACATCTTAAAAACCAGCAAACTGAACTCTTGGAGTGCCATGTTGATTTGCATAAAGGTTTAAAAAATCCCTGGTTATCCTGGGGGTCAAATAAATGTAAAAGGTAAGAAATGACGTGTTTCCTACAAAAACCCTGGTTCCCTGAACTCGTCTTGCATGTTCAACAGTAGACAAATTATCTCTTGATACATCTTTCTGGGTGTCCTATACATGCGCAATAAAATTTTGGAAATTTCAATTTTCTCCTGGGGGGCATTTAATGGCTTGAAAATGACTTACTTTTTTCATAAGGTCAGCTTTAAAAAATCTTCAGCATTTTTTGCAGAAGCCAATTGATTTATTAGAATGTGTTTGGGGGTGACAGGATCTGTAATCAGATTTTTATTTATCACGGGGGACGGTGGGGAACAAAAACTGACGGGTTTTCTTTGCCAAAAAAAAATAGATAGTTCCCAGAACTCCACTTACAATTCATGCCGTAGCTATGTCATCTCTTATGATATGGTAGGGACTGTCCTATAGACGTACAATAAAGTTTAAAACAATTTTATTTTATCCACAGAGTCAATAGTAGCAAAACAATTGAAGTTTATCACTCCAAAAAAAAAACCACCGGAATTCCAATAGTTCCTTTTATGATTTAATGATCATCATAAGGGGTTGTCCTATAGATGTGCAATGCAGTTTTAGAGTTTCGGTTTTATTCTTGTAGTCTAATATAGCAGAACTTTTATCCCTTCTTAAACTGTAAAAAATGACGGTTTTTTTTTTAAATAAAACTCCCTTCTTGTAAATGAATGCCATTGTGAAAAATATAACTCTAAAGGTGACCAGACCTTTAGATTATAAAACTGGTAGGGGGATTTTCTGGACACTAATACTGTTATCCCCCCTACGCATCTAACAGAGAAATATACTGTTACATAAACCTGCTAATTACTTATGTACAAATCTAAATATATGTTTGATATCTATATATTTTTCATGTAACAACCTGGTTATTTTTTTTCCTTTTATCTTTGCTGTATTAATGACATACTTAGCATGAAACATTTCATGTGCGGAAATTTACTTGTAAATGAATATTTTCCTCCTTTTTTTCGTGCAAAATTGTAATACAAAAACATTTCAAAATGTATGTTGTACTAAGCCTCTGCGCAGGCCCACTACCTTCTGTTTTGTTACATATATATGATTGAATAAATGTGTAAAAAAAAAAAAAAAAAAATAAATAAAACTCCCTTACATTTACAAAACTCAAATGATCTATTAAGGTTAAAATATGAGTTGTGGTCTAAACATATTATAAAAACTTGTTTAAAAAACTGTTTTTTCGAAAACAAAATAGCATTTACATTTTAAATAATTGTCAAATAATATTTTGAAATATGATGAAAAGTTTATGGGTTTTTTTGTGTCTCCCCAGAGAACACTAACTTATATTCAAGTTAAACTTGTTTACAATGGTTAAACATATCATGTTATATCCCCCTTAAATCAAATCTGGTTCCAAGAATTCAAAACCCCCTCTTACATTTTAACACTGGCAAACTCATCCTTGGTTGGTATTTTTTCTTGCTGTTCATCAAGATTTTGTAAATTGCTTATTAATCTTTAAGGTAAACAAACTACGTAATATGTAAATGGGGTTATTATAAAGTCAACTCTGTGGGTCCTGTACTTATATATAACACCATTTGATGCAACATATACATGTAATACAAACAAATCCCAATAACATACATGGTTAAGTGGTAGTGATCTAAACATTTTCAAGTTATTGGTTAGTTTCTGTTTCATAGGGGGAGAACCATCCCATATGGCTAATACAACATAACATGTTATCCGCCATAACACAGAAAGAAAATGAATATAGAAGTAAGAGTTATGAGCGCAATGGTTTTCAAGATGCTTAGTCATTTTCAGTTCCACAGGGGTTAAAATGACCCCAGGAAGGAAATGCTTTGGGATCATTTCAACATTCCTCCTTTTTGTAATATTTACTGACTGGTCAAATATCTTGTAAATGGTTGATATTTCAACCTCTTTACATATATAGTCTGCTGATCATGTCAACATAAAATAAAGACTCGGGAGGGGGGGGGGGGTGCCCGAGTTTTTTTGTGTGTGGAAATTTTACGATATGGTCAATATTGTAGGAAAGAGGTGGGGGGGGGGGGGTCGGTTGGGTGGGATCCCCACCTCTCTTCCCCTCTTTAAATATTCAGACCTGATAATGTTGGCATACAAAAGCGAATTGCATGCTCCGCCCCTCCAACACCGTTATACTTTTTTCTATTGGGGGTGGGGGTAATTTAATTTTCCTTGTTATAATCATATATTTCATACTTTCTATGACATGAAATGTTAAGATTATTGATGAATTTACATTTTAAACAGTTTAACCCCTATTCGGTCTTAAAAGTTTAAATTATTAATATATTTAAAATAGCATCGGGAATTGCATGTACTCTTCTCTTTGATTAACACAGGAACAAGGGAGTGCTATTTATTGTCAAACTCTTTTGTCTGGGTATTACTGTCTCATGACAGCTTCTAGTTTTAACTTATAAACATATAAGCACTAAAACATCTAATGTTTTAACATTTTTCCCTTTTAAAAGATGTATACACAGTGAAAAACAAAAAAATAAGTTGCATTTTACCCCACTTTTTGTTTTCTGTCCTATAATAAAGTGTAATGTGATGAATGCTGTTGATACTGCCGAGGTCAACCCACCAGGTGGCGGTTTCTTCGTTTGTAGCTGATACAGCACATTGACCTCCACTCCAATGTAGGTTTGATTTAAGTCCATCCACTGCATTGCTAGCGTCAAAAGTATTATTCCCTTTCTCATATTGGTTTTTTTGGTAAGCAGGTTTGTTAAGTGCAATGTTTTCTGTAAAGCAGGATTATAAAAAAATGAACGTATTTTTGTTATATCAGTCAAAGACTTACAATGACTATAGATCGAGATTATAACAAAATTTACCTGAAGTTCTTAAAAACACTGATTCATATATTTTAAGCGTCATTCCAATTATTTTATTTTTTAAAGGTTTAAAAAAATCATTTTTAGCCAGGCATTGCTAAAAGCAAACTCCTGGTCGTTTGCCAGCGGTTCTAAAACAGCACAATTACGAAAATAAAAAAAAATCATACATGTACATTGTAACAGCTTCAAAGAATAAGCTTCCCCTATACCAAATAACTACACAGAGAGTTATGTTTTGTCATATCTATTAATCTTTTTTAAGAATGACAACGAGTATTCGAGTATTCGACTATCGCTGGGTCACAACGATCATCGACTTAAATCTATTTTGTCGATTATTCGTTATAAAGTGAAAAAACCCAATTCAAAACCTTTTCTTCTTAACGCGGCAGTATTGGACTATGAACGAAAATAACAGTTTTTTAAGACACTTTTGATACGTTAGTTACATGTACACTTTGTTCCACCGGTGTCCCTGGTGATTTTTTTTTCTAGATCAAATCATTTTTTTTAATAAAAGTACTAAGGCAGACATGTACTTGAAGAGAACAGTTTGTGTTTTTTCTAATCAGTTATTTATTGGATTAAATGTTTGTATAATCAAAAATGTTATAACATCTGTAAATTATCGCAAGGCGTTAGTTTTAATAATCATTATTCTTTAATTGTTGATTAGGCAAAGGACAATGGCATGGCATGTATCAGGTCACATTTAATTTGACTGATGTGATATGGAACTTAATTATGTGTCACAAGAAAAAGGAGAAGCAAAGACAATTGCTGAGGGATATTTAGACAAAATACTTTTTCAATTTAATTTAAATCAAATACATTTTATCATAACTTTTTTTTTTGAGTTTAAGATACGGTGTACGTGACAGTTTCAAATAAATCACGAGTATTCGACTAAAGCCCCCTATGAATCGACTAAGCCAACCGAGTAAAATTACCATTCATCTTTTTTTTTTTTTGGTTTACGATTTAATTTTTTCTTGGGGTTTCCTTATCAGTAAAGTGTTTTAAAAACAAGACTATGCATTTGTGGCACATATACAATGCGCATGAAATTCCATCAAGTACTTGATATTCGGCTGCATATCGAAGACATGGGGATTGAGTTGATACCTCTTGTTTCAAAATTCAATGAACTGTTTATCGTTTTATACTAGACAAACATATTTGTTTTTGTTAAGGACGTTGTTTACTCGGGGTTTGAGTAAATTTTTCAGAATTTTATTTCCACTGAAATCTTTTTGGTAGTACTATAAAATTAAAAATTAAGATTTGATTTGTTAGTCAACTTAATTTTGAATATTTTCTGTTGTTTTGATCTCGCTTTTTCGTTTAGATAATCGTGCGTTACACACTACAAAAATATTGAAAAATGCCTAAAAATGATAAAAGACACCATATCTCAAAATTTTGATCATTGACCTCAAATAAATTTTATGCCAGCAGAAAAAGGTCATTATATTAGTTTAATACTATAAATGTTTAAGCGTTATCACCATTCAGTTTTGTGTTATGGGTAGGGATTTGAAAACTGATAGAGGAAATTCGGACTGGAATATCTATAAACATTTTGAATAAAAACCTAATACTTTGTATTTATTTAATGTCACTGTTATTCGTAAACTGTATTTCATATGTGAAAGAGTTTAGCAAATTGAATTATTTTCGCAATTAAGAAAAAATAAATCATGGTGTATTTTTGGGGGGGATTTTTTTTACATTTTCAAAAATTATGTAATGTCCATAAACTCAAAAAGTAGGTCATTGAAGTCATAATATACTGAAATTGTGTAAATAGTTAAGCAATATATTATATGTGTGTTTTGTTTAATGCAATGATCTCATCATAAAAAATAAAATACTTGTACGTTGACAAATGTTTGAAATCGTCAATAATCCTTATGATAATCATTCACCAAAATATATATAAAAAGAAAGTATAAAATACAACTTACCATACGCTTGGCACAAAGTGACGAAACTGTAACACAAGACCAGCATCGCATTATTAAAAAACGACTGATAATTTAATAAAATCATCTTAATGATACCGGAATGTTTCAGAATCTTGACACTCAGAGCGTCAATAGTACTTAACACTTTGCTTATTTAAAACGACATGAAATAGTATGAATCAAAGTACAATAGGTTTGAGCTCAGCCACAGCGCTATCGACCAGCGGACAGAGTAAAAAAAATGTATATAAGTATATGACAAAACCCATATAACAAGGATGTTTTTACGACAGTAGAAAGCTGCATTTATTTATATATTCACCAAAATCAACAACTGTTTTAAGTAGGTTTTCCTGTTTAAATTTTTTTTTTAAGAGGAATATGTTTAAATAAAAAAGTATTTAAATACAGACTGCCTACTACAAGTGCATGTAACTTTGAAAGAATGTTAATATAGTATCTTACAATTCATAATGCAGGTTTAAAGTATATACTAATAAATAGATTTGTACATACAATTCATAGTTCAAATGCCATTACACAATACACGACTCATATTTTGAAGTGAATTACATTGTTATTATTTTAAATACTATAGTCTAATATAATTTCATATTTTTAAACGGATTAAATGTTTAACAAAATTTGTTTAAACTAAAAATTCCTATCAATTTGAATAATGATATTGAAGTACTTTTAGTCGAAGGTGTACATCTTCCAGACAAGCGCTAATTTAAAATGAATTTTTTTTAAAGTAAAGACGACTAAGATTTAAATGTACCAAGCAGATCCTAACATATTTCTATAAAAACAATCAAATAAAACATGTTTAACAACTGGGGATGACATATTACCTGCTTCTAATGAATTATTTAACATTGAAACGGCTGAAAGAGTTATCTCCCCTTGTTTGTATTTTTATTATCAATAATTATGGTAAATAGTGTAAGTAAAATGTCAACTGATTAAAAGAGTTATTCAATTACATTTATTGTATAAAAACAAAACAACAAAAACAGTTATTGTAGTTTCTTATTAGTCAGATAGACTTATAAATCGAAAAAGTATGTTTGGCTGGCCTTAAACACCCATTTGAGATATAATACATTTGATTTAAGAGCCAGACGGTGTCACTATTACTCGGTTGTTGATGTATGATCTGTATAGGAGATTTATACGTGAAGTATTCCCTAGTGCGAATTAATGTATAGTGGAATATCACAGCTATTAATTCTGTATGTTGAAACTTTAGTAACTAGATTAAAGTTGTTTAGATATGTTCTATTCAGAGTGTGAAATAGATAGACCAAGTGGAATAGCCAGATTGATTGACCAACTTGTATTACCATAGGGCTGAGCGACAAGTAGCCTTGCCAGGTGCTTGGCAACCATTAAAATAGCCACAAGGCAGTGGCTTATATATATATATATATATATATATATATATATATATATATATATATATATATATATATATATATAAATTCACTTTTCTTGGAGCTCCACCTGTGCTTATTATGTATGTGTGTACATGTATCTATGCAATGTGTATCGTTCCGATCCTCTCAAATTGCCGTTTAACTGTATTCAACTTGTATCTCAAGCGACTATGCAGTGCGCATTCAGTGCGCTATGTTCCGTTCGTCATCAAAAGCAAGATTGTTGTCCTGCCTAGATGGCCGAGTAGGGTGCGCAGTGGCCGCTCACTGCTAGGAGAATGGGTTTCAGAGGTCGTGAGCTCAAGCCTCGGTCGGGGCGGAAAGTAGAGCTCCAACAAAAGTGAATTTCTGTGTGCTTTATATATATATATATATATATATATATATATATATATATATATATATATATATATATATATATATATATATAGAAAAAACCACAAGGCAGTGGTTTACGTATATTTGTATATTTAAAAAAAAAAACAACTTTTCCGTACATCATAGAGGCACTTGGCAAGTGCCATTTTACTCTTCGTTTACATTAACTGTAAAACTCGTTACAAATTTTGTGGCAGCGGTGGGATTTTATAGGGACAGGTGACATTGAGATCAGTTTGCGGGACACACTTGACAAAACGGAGGAACAGCTGATCATTGATCAATCTACGCCAAGTGGTAGCCTGTATGACAAAATGTCATCAAGGGAAAGTGGTCTTGCAACTGGTCGGTTAGATGATACATACAACTATGAAAGGGAACGAGAGACATTACCCTGACAGATATATAGTAGGATACATTGGTATTCTGACAGAGGGACATATAACCTGTATGATCGTGTCTACCAAGGCAAAGAAACCAACTCTATCCACCAATATCAAGGAGCAAGACCAAAAGTTCGCTTTTAAACAGACCAACTTGACAATTAGAAGGACTATTTGCCAAGAGACAATTTGTTTTATAGAGCCAATGTACACCAACCTTCCCTTAGATTTGTATGTCAACAGGACATAACCAAATGATTATATTAGTTAAAAATAGATAGTAAAAAAGAAAGAACAATATACCATTTCTGGTTTTTTTTTCATCCTAATATATGAGCAATTACGTTGAACAAGTCGAAAACAAGAAAGATAACTTCCTGAGGATGCAAAATTATTTCTACATTATAGAATTACATGCTCATTTTCTAAGTTTTTTTAATATAATTGGCATTTTACGTAATGTAGCTCCCCATGCAATTTTAAGTGTATTACATATTTTCAACAAATTAGACTTAATGTTTTATGAAATACACTTTAAACCGGATAAAAACATACTAAGATTAAGATATTTTAATACATGCCCTGGAACATTTGAAAGTGTCAATTACGAGACCCTCTCAAATTTCTATACATAATAAATTATTTAAATAGTCTCATAACATATGAACACAATCTAAACGCACAACGTATAAACATATTTATTTCTTACTTATTCGTTTTATAAGAAATAATTTCTAGAAGAAAACGCCTTATGTTTTATATTTGACATATACGTAAGCAAAGCAGAAAAAGAAGACTTTAAAGAAAATAAAAAAAACAACAGGCACTGTATACATTGTCCTCCTCTGAATGTCCTCGGGTAACGCACTATCGTAACCTCTAATTACACGGCAGTTCTAATCATGTCAATCCATGATACAAATTTATCAATAACAAACTGCCTAGCTGTCCACTACATATACAGTTTCTGAATTATATAAATAATGGTCAAATTTCACATCCAGAAATAATAATAATAATAATAGAAATGACGAGAGATAAATAGAGAGAAAAGAGGAGTTCATTTCGTCTCTGGTACAATTAAAATTGCTTAACTACATATATCTGTTATGTAAGGTCAAGTTATAATCAAAATGCGTACACTTATCAATTATAATGTACATCTTGTTGTAAGACGATATATTATAAATATGTTTCCTTAAAGTTTTTGTTTTCCCATAAAATTAAAGTGTTTCCTTGTCTATCGTGAACTAAACTGTCAAATGGTTATCAGATAAAAAAAAAGACATATGGACGTATTACATTTACCACGAAGCTTGCTAGATTTAATGCAATGGTGAAATTTGAAGTATGTTATAGCATATTTTTTTAAAGTAAAGATTCATATGTAAGGAATATTTCAGAACGCAACGGCTGTTTCGTTTATATACATTGTAGCAGAAAAAAACATGACCGGTAGTGGTAGTGGGTGCGTATTATAGTCCATCAGTTTTTTCATACACGTGACGCTGTTAATTAGAACATACTGTTGCATACACTAAGATATATATTTTTACAACCGTTTACATTATTTAAAAAAAATAAAAAATAAATATTGCAATAAAGACGATCTCTTTGAACAAATTACAGTTAACGCAAAGTTATGTTTTACAATAGCATCCTATCGTTTCGTATCGCATGTGTATATAAAGTGTTTCATGCGTTAATCTTATCATATTGTGCGTTAATCATAACTTAAATGACAAAACAATGGCATCGGTCAATTGTGTTCAAGTAAGATATTACGGCATTGTATATATATCCTTATTGCCTATCAATGTACTTATTCAAGGCAATGATTATGTTTATCAATGCATTTATTAAACGCAATACCATTCTTTGGTAAATTTTGTTTATGTTTAACGAAAAACATTATAAACCATCTCCAAAATAAGTTAATTTAAATACACTCAATGTTGAGTAGTTAATCAACTGGCTTATTAATGTGAAAGAGATCCACAGACTCAACCAAAAAAAAAAACTATGATAAGAAAACGTTTTTTTTAAAATATTTTTAATGAAATGAAATTAAGTCATTGGATGTGTTCCACTTGTTTGCAGTACAAGGTTTGTTCGATATTTAATAAGTATTGAAGCACAGCGCAGTAAGGCTTTGCGCGATTTTGTAGTTGATGGTACTCTTAAAAAACCCATTCAATACCTTTAATACGATATAATCACTAGTGTTATTTCGTTATTGATTAGTTCCTATTTTTTTATATGCATCTTTTAAATAAATTGCACCAATTCCTAATTAATAAGTAAAAACTATAAGAAACAACTTGTTACATGTGTCCCAAAGGAAAACATATATTACATATATATAATAGGAAAACATATATCGGATAAATATTTCTTTAGGAAATGATACTGCCCTGGTTCTTAAAATGAGTTGATATTTTTGAAATCATAAGCGAAAGAACAGATTTTGATTTTAAAAGAAAAGATGAAAAGGAAATTGCGACAATGTTTGTATGACTAGACTAGATTGGATAAAAGACAGTTGATGGACATTTACATGTAATATATAAACAGTTTTTTTTAATTGAAATAGTTGGATATGCTCTACTATGTAACAGTTCAAGGGTTTTTCGATGTGAAATGTATAGTTACATACAGCGCGATAAGGCTTTGTTCAATTTTGTTGATAATGATACTCTTGCATTAAATAGATCTAATAAAGAACTATATATGATAAGAGTTAAATTTGGCCCCCATAATTCGCCATTTTTTAAGTGTTTCGGGTACAGTAAAATGTTAAATAATTTTTTAGAAGAGTTCATATAAAATATATTTTTCATCTATTTATTTGATTTATTTGCCCTCACTGGCAGTATATGACGTCAGAAGTGACGCCATTTCTATAATTCAATCAAAATCGGCCAACAATTGACATTTTTCTTATATATTTACGAATGGGAAATATAGAGCGCATGCTTGAACAAGGAAATTTTTTTTGTCACTTATTAGTCTTGGCTAGATACATCACTGATTAAAATATTTTATTTGTTCAAGAATGCGCTCTATGTTTTCGGAAGGAAAAACTGCTTGAAAACAAGCTTTTTTACGCTAAAAAATGCAAAAATGGCGGGAAAAGGTTGTCTTTACAATGTCATATTTCTAAATTGTGGGCACTTGAACCAAAATGAATATTATGTAAACACATCACATACATATCTGTATTAAGAAAACAAAGAATGATAGTAAAATGATGATGTTCATTTTAGGGGGCCATTTTAGGCCCTTATCATATATAGTCCTTTAATAGTTTTACTTGTTAATTGATTCGTGCCATTTTTTATGTGCGTCTTTTATACAAACTGCACCAATCCTTAATTAAGATTCAAAGTTCAAGAACACTTCAAATAACTTTTAGAGGAGGTTGTATGCAAACTTATAAGTACATTTTATTAATAAATGTTCATTTCCTTAAAACAATTGTTTAATGGGTCAAAGTTTGAAATTAATGCGCATTGTTCGAGTCAAGTACTAAAAAAAAAAACAAGTCAATTACAATAATTTTATGAAGTACACTTACAACCGGAAAAAAACCATACCAAGTTTAGCAAGATAATTAATTGCAGACCCTTGAACATTTTCAAGTGTCAATTACGAGAGCCTCTCAAATCTCAATACATATGTACACAATCCAAACACACAACTAACAAACACATTTGTTTCTTATTTATTCCTTCTAAAAGAAAAAAAAAGACCACATGGACTTTTGATGGGTTTATACGATATGTTTAAGTATTAATGAATAGGGTATAATTACTTACGGGTAAACAGCTGGTCCTAGAGTTCACTTTGTATTATGATTTCATTTTAATATAAAGCAGTCGTGGGCATTATGCCCCCCCCCCCCAAAAAAAAAATAAATAAAAAAAAAATGCACGTATATAATATTTTTCTTGTGTAATATTTTTTATCTATTTACAACCATGTGAGCAATGTTTTGTCTTTGATAAGTGTCTCTAATTAATGCACTGTAAAAAAAAGAACAAAAAACAAAGTGTTTTATTTATTGTGAAATTAAAATAATCATTAATCAATATTCTAGTGCACTTTTGAGCAGCGTATAATGTTATTCATTTTGGTTCGCCTTCTTTAAGTGTATCTCAAAGAAACACATACATGGTTGTTGCCTTCTAATGATTTGAACTTATCATTAAATCCAATTTTATTATAAAGTCCAGTTGAGTACAATTGTTCCTTATTTTTTTAACATGTTTTGGTGTTTAATTTAATTAGTTTTTAACTCTTAATTAACCTATTATTTCGAAGACACAGAAGCATTTGCACTTGTGCACTTTTAACGACGAAAAAGCAAAATCCTTATATGTCCAATTAAGTATGTCAATAATTTTGTAGTCTTTATACTACTAGTACTTTAATATCCCCGATTTAAAATGGCGTGATCACGATTTTTGTCATTTTATTCGATGATGTGTCTCCAATGCTTGAGCGTCAACAACGCTTTAGTATGGCATTCTAATTGTAAACTAAAATTTGAGTACAATTGTTGAGCAATATGCCTAAAATTATTTGCTTTGTTATCTTAAAACAGTTAACGTCATATTTTTTGATACATTTTTAGTGTTGAAGTGAAAATTACAGTTTTGAGACCCAAAATGACATTATAAACGTAAGAAACGTAAGAAAGCGTTTTTATGCTTGAAACAAATTGAATGATAGAAAAATTAGCTTGACAAATTAATATGTTTTACTGGCATTCGACAAAGATTTGTAAACTTTCTCTCTTGCTTATAGCTCATCCACTGACAAGCAAATTGCCGGTTGATCATAATTAATACGTTTCTAAAGCAATTTGAAAAATTAGGTGATGCAAACATTTACTATTGCAATTCATTATACACTCGTTGGTGATATTTTTTTTATGTCTGACGATATTATTTTTGTTAATAAAAGTTGATGAAATAATGGGATATTGCGAGGATATCCCACGAATGTTATGTTAAGTACATTGAACATAGATCACTGCAAATTGAAACGTTTAAAACACTTTAATATAGATTTATACGGTATGAAGAATTTAAGAAAGGGAATCTTTAAGGTTCAATATAACGTTTGAATCCCCCTACAGATATATCGCTTTGTCCTTAATATGATATGATACATCATGTGTGTACATTACATTTGGCACAACAAACACTCATTGATTTATTTTTGTGATATCTAAAGGTCATACTTTTATCAAATTGCTTGTAGTTACGAATTAGAATAATTCCTTGTTGTTAGATGTATGGAATCAGTATTAATTATACACATATTTCATGAGGTTTCATTTTTTTTAAGTGTTTCCTTGTTATTGTTATCATAACGGAAATTCTATAGAATTTGGTTAAAGGACATGCGTTAGATAGATAGCGTATGTTTATTTATGTTCATGGAGAAATGTGTTATTAAGTTCAGTGACGAGCTGTCGACGCCGGATCAGAAATCTAAATAAAACGCTACTACTGACCACTGTGCGTCAGATCATTAGTATGCACTTGATCGCATTTACTTATTAGGAGGAGAATGTTATAGCGCAGTGTCCGTGCGTATAAAATTGGGGTGCGGGAAACACGGCTCTCCAGTAGTCATCTGGAAGCTGTCTTTCTGCCTCCTCTTTTATACAGGTAATATAAATTATAACGCTTGCGCGCATTCTCAAAAGTAAAGTTAATAGATTCAGAGGGTTCAACTAATATTTTATTTTCAGAGATTTTTGTAATAAATATTAATGTTGATAAATTTCATTGTAATTGATATTGATATTTATTGTTAAAATGTCTTATTAAATTAATAAAAGAGTAGTCATCTGGAAGCTGTCTTTCTGCCTCCTCTTTTATACAGGGAAAGGGCTACTCCCCAGGTTGAGGAGGAGATACATCTGGGTTAAATAACGTGGCACAGACAACGCCAGGTGTCTGGTCAAAGACGAACAAGGTCCCGATGATCAAATTAACTGAAATATTGTATTGAGCGAAATCCTAGTACGATATTGTGTAATAAGCATAAATAGTCACAACCTGTGAAATATAAGTCAAAGGCTTTGCAAATTTAAAATGATATATTCACGTATATGTCAGGAATGGGTTTGAAAACAATTTTTTAGCATATAAAATAAATTGAAAGTCATTGGTATTTGAGTTTACTTTTCAATTTAAAAATAAAATGAATGTATCTCAATACGTTCCTAAAATATCATGTATTTATTATTTTTCATTTCATTTTGAATTACATTTTTGCCCAAGTTAAATGTTTACAAGGTGTCTTATAATAATGTGTCCTTTGTATGCAAAATGGTTATTAAAATGAAATCAAACCTTTGAAAATATTACCGCACATATGTGTATTCACTGTATCAATGTTGTTTAAACATGTATTTGTTCTCAAGATTTAGAAGAATAAAACTATGAGGTAATTAATATATGTACGTATTTAATTATATTTCTCAACGTAACTGAAAAGAATTAATTGCAGTTAAAACAAAATGGAATTTCATGCAATTAACAAAATGCAATATGAGCGTACGGTAAACGCTTAAAGAACGGTGAGCACAAACTGAGCGGAGTGAAGAGTCCAAAACTGTAAACAATGAACAGTAGGCAAATGCAACAATTGTAAAGTAGAGCGTATCAGGGACTGAAACCATCATTCATATTTAACTTGCCAGTTTTGCATAAAATGGATACATTGTATAACAGAACGATTTTAATCGTGTTTCCTTTGTTTCCACTTTTGTGCATTTCCTTCTCACGGTCTACTTTATCACGTTATCATCAGCGACAATGATGTAAATGAACAAATTGTTGTAATTATCATATAAAATGATATAACAAAACAATTCAAACTTGTTTGTGATATAGCCTTTGTACGTTTTTGCATTTCCTCTCCACGTTCTGCTTTATCAGATCAAATATTACAGAAACGGATATAGCCAATTAAATGACTTTGTGTGAAATGAATCATTGTATAACTTAGGCCAACCTGTTTGTTGTTGTTTGTTAGTTTTAAATATACTTATGTTGAGTGCATTTGCTTTAAGATTGAAACACGTACGTCAGCATTGAAAATTAATGTTTAAAGACATGCAAAGACGAACAATTAGATAAACGTATTTTTTTTTAATTCTCCGAACCCCGAGATTCTTTAGTAGTAGCTATTAAGAAAACATGAATATGTTTCTAAAGTCATTATAAAACTATTTATACATGTATTTGCTATTAGTCTTAATGATTTTGTATTTTATTCATCAATATCAATAACACTTGGTCAGGTAGTACTTATATTAAGAGGTTTTGAAAAAGATTTTTTTAAACATGGGGGCACATGCATTTGAGCGTTTCTATTTACAAATATGTAGTTGTAGTCTTCATAACATCAGTTTACATTTTATCAAAACGACATTGTTTAAGAACGATATCATTGTACATATCAATAGTATAACATGCATGCACTGGTCTATTTATTTTACTAAATGTCAAAAAGTTAAACACTTTACAGAAGTATGTAGTAAACTCAAATTCTCAGATTACAATCTAAACATGTTAAAGTATCGGTAAAATTGGTTTATTTTTTATCAGTCATACCCTGACAAAGTTTTTTTTTAACAGTTCGAAATTACTATTTTATAATGATCCTCTTGACTTGTAGAAAAACAAAGTGTGATTTTGCACATCGTACTCTGAGAAACTTTTGAATTGGTAACAACGTGCAACACATGCAGTAAGAACAATACTGGCTCTTGATTTCTAGTTGGAAAGGATTTCTTTCAGGGAGTTTACTTTATTTCTCGCAAAGAAGTTTGAACACACGTAAACTTTGAATAAAAAGTCACCAAACGCATTTGTGTGAATTGAAACTATTTACACTAATATTCCTATTTTAGTTTTTATATTTTTTTTTTTTTTTGGAAAGGGGGGGGGGTGTATACAAGTAGGAGTCGCCTTGTTTGCATGTTTGTCCGTCCGTCTGTCCGAGTAATTGTGTTTGATCCTTATTCTTTTTACTTGAGAATTATTGGGAGTTTTTACTTCACACAAATATTGCTTATGATCTTAAGGTATGTTTTGATTCGAACCATGGTTATTTGGGCAAGTTCAATGTCATTGGAAAGAAAACAAAATGTATCCGCTCTTTAGCTTTCTTATGAAGAAACATTGGTTGTTTCCACCTTACACAACTATTGCTTGACCTGAGGGTGTGTCATGAAACTGAATCAAATTCATGTGTGCAAATTCATGGAAACTAAAAAAATTGCATATTTTTATAATCATAGGACACTTTCTGTCATGGAAAATGATTAGAAGCTGAAAGTTGACACAATTATGTCCTGATATTGAGCTTTAATAATTTTTTGTAAGTTCTAGGTCACCATAAAAATAACATACCAAGGACCTGATCGGTCACCTAAGTAACTGCGCTATGACTTTGTCACTGTACATTCATATGCATTGTAATTACAGGGTTAATGAAATCATTTTAGTTATTTAGGAATTGATAAATCAACTAAACTTTCTAGATTCTATGAACTATCAAAGTATTAGAGCCTGACATACAGAGATATTATTTTATAATACAAACTTCAACCGGATTGAATTTTACAAAATGCTAATCATGAGTATGTGTACATTGTTCATGTGAAAAACAGATTACTTTTAGGTGGGTTTTATTTAAAAAAAACATCATAAAGTCACCCGGTTATATTTATTCTACTGTTAATATAATATCTTTTTGTTCAAGCGCACCTCGCTTTTATAATTGAGATATTGCTTCTTCTTAAGTGTCACAACTTTCGACGTGTTAAACACTCATAAGTAGCTTGTTAAACACTCTGAGCTCCTAATTAAATCACATTGAAATTTAATGATTGCCCTGGACAGACATAATTAGTCACGCCCAACCGCACGTGGCTTGGGTACCTGTCAAGTGTTATGTTTTAACTACTGGTGTTCTTTTTTTTACAGTTTTTGTAATAGAAGATTGTTTGTAATCCGTGCCAACGAAAAATATTTGTATAAGTTGTAGAACTTGCATATTAATCGTTTTAAAATCAATAAATTTAAAGTTTTTTTATAACCAAGAAAGGTGTAGCAAAATAAGTGTTGTTTTTTTTAATATTCTATAACAAGAACTTCAGGGGAAAATCTGAATTGTTGTATTGATGCCTTGTTAGATTTAATAAAAAACTTAGAGGGGGAAATATTAAAATGAAATCATGTAAGCTAACATAAAGTTTATAGGTGAATCATGATTTTTTTTTTCTAGTAACAGCGATAGCGTTAACCGTTTAACTCAAATAGGAAAAAAAAACTTGTTTTAGGGTTTTTCATTTTTTTGTTTATTTTTCTGTTTTCTTCTTTTTTAAAAGTGATTTTCAAATACTGGAAGCAATGATCAAAATCACGAAACTGCATATGTAGTTAGTTCAGTGCCATTGTCATATTTTATTCCAAGTGATTTGTGTGCGCGTTAACCTTCAATTGTTTAAAAACATCGATCTGTTGTCTCTGTTACAGTTAATAGCTGAAATGTTGGTATAATTGTCACTAGTGTTAAGACGGCCCTTACATGCGATTAAAAGGTTTATCAAAATAAAAAAGGGCAACTACGTGTATGATGACGTTAATAAAGATTCAAACCCCGCAGTAAAACTGTTATTATTCTGATATATCTAAGGGTTATTACACAGTTTTCTATATGACGTTATCGCGACGTCATCACAAACAAGACTAACCCCTATAGAGAAATGTTTTTAACACGTGTTACATCTATATTTATACAATAATTAAAAGAAAAAAATATTTTATGTATACCACATAAAAAAAGCAAGAACAATCCTACCCATCATGCTTTCAACAAAGACTCCCCCCCCCCCCCCCCCCGATTTAATACGATACTGTGTTTAGCTACCTAAATGACGAGGTCATAATAAGAAAAATATTAGTCCCCTACCGGTTTTTACCGGAGGGGACTATAGCTTTCCTCTTCGTCCGTCAGTCCGTCCGTCCGTCCGTCCGTCCGTCCGTCCGTCCGTCCGTCTGTCTGTCCCACTTCAGTTTTCCACACTTTTTTTCTTTATGCGTTTAAGGAATGATATGAAATTTGCTGAAACAGCTTCAAAATGTCAAACTACAGATCAAGTTTGCACTTTAGTAGCGTCTGATTGACATATTTTCGAGAAAATTAATTTTTTATATTCCAATTTTTTTATTAATGTTCGGGTTCGATATTCTGCATTAGCAGGGCATTGTTTCCAATTTCCACAAACCGGTAGGGGACGTGTATTGCTTATGTAATACTCTCAGAATTCTTGTTAATATTGTTTTTGTTTATTAAATTTTAATCATACAAGTTTATCTTAAAGATATGAAACAATATTGTATTAAAATGTTATTCACGATGTATTGTATCATTATTTGTACACATCCCCAAAACGTATCTAAATCCTTACTTACGCAAAGATGAATCCATAGTAAAAAAACATCACAAAAAGCAAACTTTAAACAAACACTTTTTTTCACAAGAGAAACAGTGATCTGATTATGTTTTTTAAATTATTTGTGTACATGCACATATATTCGTACCTTACAAAAACAGACATGCACTGAATAACTCGTTATGCAACAATTTAATAGGATGAAAGCTGATAGAACTGAAAAGTACTCAGCTATGTTAAGGTCGTCCATTTAAAAAATAATGATATTTATCAAATAAAATATTAGCCTTTGAACAATCTTGGTATTCTATTCCAAAAAATTGTTAAACAAAGTGATATTTTATCGATATACAAATAAGATAATTTGTTATCGCATGAGCAATTTTTGATTCTCTTGGGAATTCCCTGTCACGTGATACTGCTAAAAATAAATGAACCAGGAATTATGCGAAAAAATGCAAAGTGCAAGGGCTTAACATAAACAAATATAGTTATTTCTGTTTCTAACTTGTAAAATAAACCTTTAAAATTTTGAAAAGTGCTGGGAGCTTAAAATATTCAAGTAAGAACAATTATTAAATTCAATGTAAACACAATTATTAAATTCAATGTAAACAGTGTATGAACAGCAATTTGCTGGGATTTCCCGCAATTAACGCTTATTTATATGAAATGCGTAGCGATTTCATACAGCTCCCAGCACTTTTTGATAAAATGGGGATACAATGGTTAGACATGGACATTTTCAATATATTTAATCACTTGCACTACTGCATTTTATCTTACCTATTTCACTGTGTGGAATTTAAACGCAACACTGACTAAGATCATGATTTTAATTTTCATTCTTAAAATAATGAAACGCTGTGAATTTCACTAAAATAATGTTAAAATGTTGTTTCTGTTCACACCAGTCATCATTACCAAATTGTTGAAGATTAATCCATCAGTTGCCTTTATAAGGGCGGGGGGGGGGGGGGTTAATTGAGTTGAGTTTGTAATTTACACATTTATGTTTCATAATAATTTATGTTACTTTGCTGGTAAATAAATTCTTTTAATGTATGATCAGGTTTACTTGTAATTATAATTGATATTTTTGTACTAATTGAAGAAAGCAAAAAGAATCAATATATCAAAATTATCAAGATTTATTTCAATACCCAACTTGACAAATACTATTGAGATTGCTTTTCTGTGACAAACTGTTCAACAAGACAAGTGTTTTCTAATTTTCAACATTTTTCAGTCATGATGTGAAATTTATGGAAATTGACAATTCTTCTTGCACACTACATGTTCTTCTCTTCTGTCTTTTTGATATTAGGAGGCAGTCCAGTTGTTAAGAAAACCAATGCCTGAAATGATGAAAATAAATATCAATTTCAAATTTCATTTTAATATATATCAATGCAAAATATTATAATATGTTACATTAGTATCATTAGCAATATGATATTAAAAAAACAACCAAATATACATGAAGTTATTGAGTAAAAGAAATATTTGTAGAGTACCTATTTTTTATCAACACTCCAAAAAGTGTTTTCAGTGCACCATCTACAGCATAAGTATCCCTGAAAATGAATAATGTGTCATAATTAGCAAACTATTGTGCTAAAGATAGCATGAAAATGAAACACTACAGTAACTCTACTATTGGGCATACTAATGGCGGTTTCAATTTTATTAATATAACAACAGGCATAATCAAATGTTTACTCTTTAAAATTGGTGGAAATTCAGTTTGAACACACTTTAATTTTGTCTTAAATTGAAATTAATTAAATCTTCATAAAAGAAGGCTGAATAAAATACATTTCGATTTACTTAAAAAACATTACAATATTGTCTATAATCATTCCAGATCCTCACAGTAATCTTTGTAGTGCAGTCAGTGCTAGCACATACAGTGTTGGGCCATGGACTTTTTATTGTGTAGTTTGAACATGGAGGAAATGCGATCTAATATTATCGCGATATGAAACCAGTAAAGAGCTACAATGAGCCTCAATGCTCTTTATGATCAAACCTAGCGAAACGCAGAACATTTACTTTGCCTGATCGAGTCACCAAGGTGATGTTTGAACACAATATTATATGAAAAACAAATGTAAACAAGTAAACAAATTCGAAGCCGAGGATTTTCGCTTCGTTTTCGTTCCATCCAACAGTATTAGATAATATAAAACAATATCTAGGGGAAGTACAGATAAATCTTACCTTGTTCAGTTAAATCCTATGCCGATTTCTGTCAACGCTGGTTATAAGCGGGTTAAATTCCCAGATATATCACTGAAGTCCACATGTTTATTCTGATTACAGCTGCAAGCGCCGTTGTGACGTAGTCAACCTCGACACGTCATCAGACGACTTAGGTATTTCATGATTTTGCGAGATATAAAAAATAGTTGATGATTTTATTTCAGTACACCTTTCTTAAACCATACAAACCCAATAAATAATCATATTCATTTTGGTAGATCTTTGTTAATTACCGAAATACACAGATCTCGTAAATCTCATGAATAAGGGGCGGGGCTTATGCAAATTTTTCTAAATCACTCGTGGTAGAATTCGTATACCTTCTACAACATAGCTGAGTAGTCAAAATACTCTATGTATTATTTAAAAAAAAAATATTTCAATACGGACAATAATATTCAGCCGAATAAGATATTGATTATGGACGCAACATAGATTTATTAGAGATAATTCGATTTTTGGAAAATCATCGCATGTTTACAAGTCTAGAATCTGTAAGCGTTTTTTTCATACATAATGTTTAACTGGTTACTGCAAATGATACTAATATGTTGAAGTCCAGATTATTAATGAAGTGTAAACTAATGTTAACAGACATTTACTCTCTCTCTCTCTCTCCTCTCTCTCTCTCTCTCTCTCTCTCTCTCTCTCTCTCTCTCTCTCTCTCTCTCTCTGCTTCGTAGATATTTTACTAAAAATTTGTATCCTGTAATTATTTCCTGTATCAAAGTGTTCATTGAACAGGAATCCCAGTCAGTTATTCTACATTGTAGTTGATTTTTAACAGCACTTCAGGCATTTGCTTATAACTATGTTCTTTGTAATATTTTACATGGGACTTTTGGCGATTTCAAAGGCTTATGGTAAGATTACATACATATGATGTCATCTAAGTTTGCCAGTGTATTTAGTATTAGTTTTCATAAATTTTAATATCTTTATTAACGTAAGGCATTCTTATAAATAATATATGTGATAACCTTTTTACATGTTCATGTATTTGCATGTATAACATTCAATATGGATATGTGTATACTGTGAAAATAATATAATTGTCACATGTAATTTATGTAAAACTAATTTTTAGTGTATTAAGTCTGTGTATGCTTTTCTGTAAACATGTATCTGTTTTAATGAATTGCATTTTATATAATAAAAAACCCCAATACATAAATGAAACAGTATATTTGCCTCTGATCGAGAATTATTCTCAAAATCTAAATGTTATTTATACCATATCTGATATGATATGTGTACAGTATGTGTTGGGTGTATGTTTGTTTACAGATAACGTTGCCCTCAACAAACCAACATACCCGCAGTACACCAGTAGAGTTGTGGACGGACGTAAATCTAACCCGGGCTTGAATGAATGTACTCTAACAGGTCACGGAACAACCGTCACCTGGTGGGTGAACCTGATAAGTATCCACAGTATCCATCACATCAATATCTACTTCAGGACGGACAACTCTGGTACATGTATAGTCACAGTCATTATGTAACTTTGAAATGATAGCCTCTGTGGTATAAACTGCCATCCCGCATAATTATAAGCTTTTTATTTACATGTTAACAATTTTGTTTTCTCAGAATAATAAATCTTTTCATGATTTTCCCTGTTAGTTTCGAAGATGCAATACCGAGAAAATGTTGATTTTAATGTAATTGAAACTGGACAAAATCAAACTATTTCAATGGATGTAATGAACATGAATGTAAAATGAAACAAAAGACCAAATCCATGATTTTTTTTTTTTTTTTAAATTAGAATAACAATTAAAGAGAAAGTTAGATGATGAAATCATAAGTTTGCTAAATTCACTTTAAAGTAGGTATGATTATTTGTTTTAAAATGTATGCCTTTTTAGGTAAAACTTGCGGTAACAGGGAGATTACTCACATATTTTCATAGTGACGTAATACTAACTATCTTACACATGTATTATCTTACCTGAACTAAAAGCTAAAATATGCTTTTTCTGATCACTATTGGTCTGTCGTCTGTCTGTCTGTACATCCGTAAACTACTTCACATTTTCAACATCTTCTTCATAACCACAGGGCGAATAAAACTATTTTTGACACAAAACACTTTTACGAAAAGATGATTGAAAGCATCCTCAGGTGGTGTTGATTCAAAGTTGTAAAATTATTATTTTTGGGGGTAGTGTTGGGCCATAATGATGGTCGCATTTTACATAAGAATATAAAAAGAACAGTCTTTAAAAATCAACTTCTCAGAAACAAAACAGTCTGGAAAGCTAAAACTTATTTGAAAGCATTCTCAGGTAGTTTTAAATCAAAGTTGTAAAAATCAAGACCCCCGGAGGTAAGCTGGGTCACAATGGGGGATCGAATTTGTTACATAGGTATATAACTACTGTAAACCCTGAGACTATCAAAAAACCCTGAGGAAACCTCGAGTGGCACTGATAAAACCCCGAGGTCGGCACTGAAAGTACTGATAAACCCTGACAGACACCGTGGTTTGAACTGAGGGTACTGTGGGGAAAAAGCCCCGAGAGACCCTGAGGTCGGCACTGAGGGTACTGAGAAAACCCTGAGAGACCATAAGATCGGCACTTAATACGAACTTTTTTTTAATGCAGCTCCGCCGCCTTCACGTCAAAATTCAGTGTAAAGTCGTTGTCAGATTTGTATTGCCTGGTGAATATATTTTGTACCATTTCCGTGTTCCATCTCAAACATTAGTGAAACTTGATCAAAAGTTAGTCGCAAAAAATAGCAAAATGAACATATTTAATTAGATTTCTTTTATCATTAACTGCACAGGTGTTTGAGGACAGGATCGACCCCCCCCCCCCCACCCTTTCGCCCCCACCCAAGGATATAGACCACCGGGACTTGATTTATTTTTTTTTTTTTTGTTAAATTATCCCTTTAGGATATATTTCTAATCTAATTTATACATTCACCGCCCAAAAGTACATAAATAATACAAGAAGGTTGCTAACTTCGTCTGCTAGCCGAGAGGCACTGCTGATGAATATTTGTTGAAATGTACTCTCAAACTTTAACTACCATTAACAAAGGGTGATCTCATGTCGTAGCCCGATAATTCCCTTCACTGAATATCTGTATTCCATGCGCGTGTAAATAAATTTATTAGGCAAATAGGACAATCTACACCAACAAGTTGCAAGTTTTGGACCGATCCATCTAGAACCAACGGAAGTGAGGGTTTATCGCAAGAAAGATAACTCCGACAGATTTACAAAATTGCATGGCGAACTCGAACAGTTCATTAGAAGTATGTTTATGTTCATGTTTATTCACCAATTAAATAATTGGTTTAAGACGCAGTTTATAATCCGTTCTATTACCCTCAGCGTTAGCAACACAGTTGGCAACGGGTAACATAACGAATTGTTACATGCGCGTAAATGATGTGCGCACGGTTCGCCGTAGAATTGAAGTCATTGCAATAGAAAAGCATTTAAGTTTTCTTTAAAATTGATATTCAGTATAATAAAATAAATAGTGCCTGTTCGGGAGGATAACGGTTGAAATAGACACCCGTCGAAAACCATAGTCAACCTTCGTTTCGCGTCGGTTGACAATGGTTTTCTCGGGGTGTCAATTTCAACTGTTACCCTCCCAAACAGGCACTATTTATATAATATTGTACTGTAAAGTAAGCATAGTAAACTAAAATGCATGCAATGGGAGGTACATTTGATATAACACACATCAAGTTGTCATACACATATGCAAGGGTATACATTGATGAATTCTAATCAGGCCGCTAAGAACTGGAAACTTTTTTATCGTATTTGGTACTGGACAATCTAAAAGAAGGCACTCATACTAAGTGTATTACAATGGAAGACATAAAAGAGAAAATAAAAAAAAATATATATGTTACGAGTTATCTTTCTTGCGATAAACCCTTACTTCCGTTGGTTCTAGATGGACGAAGTTAGCAACTTTCTTGTATTATAGGTACAGAGGGTCTGTATTTTTTTTAATTTTTTTTTTGTAATTTTGGGCAATGGATGAATAACTTAAATTAGAAATATGTCATAAAAGGATAATTTAATAAAAAAGAAAAGAAAATTAAAGCCCCGGGGGTCTATATATCTATATACTGGGGAGGGTGGAAGGGGGGGGGGGCGATCCTGTCCTCAAGCACATGTGATTAACTGTAAGTCTACGGACACTTAAAAAGTGGATGTTTAAGTTTTTCAATCTCCGATTTCATGCCTGCGCCGGGTATTCCGACCACTCCGTTGTAAACAAGATATTAAACATTTTCTTTATTTACTTGTTGGGGTATCTTTATATTTGTATCTTTATGATGTTTATGCCAATTTTCACCAAAATTCGTCACTAAGTAAGGGAAATATTCGAGTTGTTTCAATAATTTCAGAAAAACCCTCGTATATCTTGTATATTCTATGTTAGTTCCAGTGTTTTTTTCTGATCATTGGCAAAGAAAAGAATTAACAATTGATATACCAAACGGGAGTTTTAGTAGAAGTAATATGAAGCGTTTAAGAAAAACAGTCCTGTGGAAGTTCTATTTTAATCAGATGTCAAATTGAAATAACTGTCATTATTTAAATTAATTATTTCTTTTTATGCATGATTATTGTAGAAAAAAAAACATGTTGCAGTTTAACAAAAATGAAGCTTTTTGTTTGAAAATAAAACCTTAATGTAATCAGACAATATAATAAGGCTCATACCCAAACATGATTTCTTTTTCTTACTTAATCTCAGAGTTGCTAAAAAGAAATTTTAACAAAATAAAAATATAAATGATCATTATAAAAATTAATTTTAGCTTTTATAATTTTCTTTTCATCGAATAATTTAGATCGTTTTTCTACTAAAAGTGACCTCAGGGTCTCTAAGGGTTTCTTCAGTACCCTCAGTGCCGACCTCAGGGTCTCTGAGGGCTTCCTTAGTACCATCAGTGCCTGCCTTAGTGTCTCTTAGGGCTTCCGCAGTACCCTCAGTGCAAACCTTATGGTCTCTTAGCACCTTGAGTGCAGACATCATGGTATCTCATGGTTTCCTCAGTACCTTCAGTGCAGACATCATAGTCCATCAGGGTTTCCTCAGTACCCTCAATGAATGCCATTCAGGGTTTCCTCAGGGTTTGTTATACTCTCAGATTTTTTTTATTACGGTAGTGTATAAAGAATTAATCTTTTAAAGATCTTCGTCTCAAAAAGCAATCAACCAGGAAAACTGAAGCTTATGTGGAAGCATCTTCAGGAAGTGTAGATTTAAAATTGTAAAAATTATTACCCTCGGAAGTAGGGTGGGACTACATTGATGGGTTGAAATTTTACATAGGAATATTAAAGAGAACAGTCTTTAAATATCTTCTTCTCAGACACAGATCAGCGCGGAAAGCTGAAAAATGAGTGGAAGCATCCTTATGTAGTGTATATTAAAATGTGTGAAAAACATGCCCCCGGGGGTAGGAAAGGGCAAACATGGTGGGGGTCGGATTTTTATATAGGAATATATAAAAAAAAAAGTCTTTAAGAAACCTTCGTCTAAAAATCAAATCAGCCAGGAAAGTTGTAACTTGTGTGGAAGCATCCCCAGGTAGTGTTGATTCAATGTTGTGAAAATCATGAGTCATGGGGGTATGGTGTGAATGTTTGATTTTTACATAGGAATATTTTGATTAAACAATTTGAAATCTAAAAAAAATCTTCTTTTAAACTAATTGGCTAAAAAAGCTGAAACTTAAGTGGAAGCATCCCCATGTAGTGTAGATTCAAAGTTGTGAGAACCATGATCCCTGGGGGTTAGAATGGGGTCACAGCGTGGGGAGGGGGTGCAAATTTGTACCTAGGAATCATTAAAAATCTTCTTCTAAAAAACATTTACATAAAAAAGCTGTAACTTTCGTAAAAACAGCTTCAGCTAGTGTAGATTTAAATATATTAAAATCAAAATATTGAGGAGAAGGATGGTGCCACATTTGGGATCCAATTGTACAAGGAAAATATTTTAATTATTCAAAAAAATGAAATGTTATCACATATGGTTTTACTTATATGCAATGATTTTGACACATTGCTGATTCTTTAAAATTGATTAGACTCTAGCCCTTGGACGATTCTTGGGCCTCACAAGGGGTTCACAAATTGATGTAGGTTTATATCTCATATACAAACACTTCTTTAGGCTCTTTTCTAGCACTGCAATGCCGCTAAACATGTGTCATGACTATAAAATCATCTGGTTATAAACGGGACTTGACTATAAACATAATACATAAGGGGAAATATATTTTTGCTAATACATGATATACATGTATTACATGAATATCACATGTTCAAGATATTTTGCATTATGACTCCATTCAGCTGATTTTGTCATGTCTATTGTTGCTCAGGTGAGCGATGTGGAACATGGGCCTCTTGTGTTAGATATGACGTGAAGGTTTAAATGAAATAATTCGTTAATGATTTCGTTTTTTTTATTTAGCGGGCTTTTGTTGTTTAAAGTGGAAAAAATAACAGACTGAAAGCATTAATTTTTACTAATGTTTACAGAAGCGAAGTCTGCAAGATATGATTTTAAAAAGGGTTGTAGAAATAGTTGTGATAATCATGACCTCTGAGCGTAGGGTGGGGCCGCAATGGAGGTTGAAGTTTTATTGTTGCTCAGTTGAGTGATGTGGACTATGTGTGTCTTGTGTTAGATATGACGTGAAGGTTTAAATGAAATAATTCGTAATTGATTTCATTTTTTTTTTATTCAGCGAGGTTTTGTTGTTTAAAGTGGAAAAATAACAGACCGCAATCATTTTATTAATGTAGTCTGCAACATATGATTTAAAAAAGGGTATTAGAAATACAAGGTTAAAATTTTCTTCTGATATCCATGGACTTTAAAAGGTTTTAAAAAAGGTGTTTTCGTTAATAATATTGTAGTCCTAAATGTTTACAATTGTTCAATTTTATTTTATTTTCAAATAGTTCATTAGCATTTAATAGAAACGAATCATGATACAAACAAGAGGCCCATGGGCCACATCGCTCACCTGAGGAACAATAGGTATGATAAAATCAGCTCAATGGAGTCACAATACAAACTATCTGGACAATGTACAATAATTCATGTAAATCCTGTATAAATAAAATCCATTTTCCCCTGGATATTCTTATGTTTATAATCATTAGTCCCTTTTCTAACAGGATGATTTTATAGTCATATCATATGTTGAGTATTGCAGTTCTAAAAAAGATCCCTAACAATAGTTTATATATGGGATATAAACGTACATCAAACTCCAAACCGTCTCGTGAGGCCAAAGTCTTAACAATTATAAAGAATCATCTGGCTGATTAGTTTCTGAGAAGATTTTTAAAGATTTACCCTATATATTCCTTTGTTAAACTTTGAACCCCCCCCCCCCATTGTGGCCCCACCCTACCCCTGGGGATCATTATTTTCACAACTTTGAATCTACACTACCTGAGGATGCTTTCACACAAGTTCCAGCTTTCCTGGCTGATTAGTTTCTGAGAAGAAGATTTTTAAAGATGACTCTGTTTATTCCTATGTAAAACATCCACCTCCCATTGTGGCCCAAACCTACCCCCAGGGGTCATGTTTTCACAAATTTGAATCTACACTACCTGAGGATGCTTCCACACAAGTTCCAGCTTTGCCGGCGAATTAGTTTCTGAGAAGAAGATTTTTAAAGATTTACTGTATATATTCCTATGTTAAACTTCGATCCCCCATTGTGGCCCAACCCTACCCCCGGGGGTCATGATTTTCAAAACTTTGAATTTACACTACCTGAGGATGCATCCACACAAGTGTCAGGTTTCCTGGCTGATTAGTTTCTGAGAAGAAGATTTTTAAAGATTAACTGTATATATTCTTATGTAAAACGTCGATCTCCCATTGTGGCCCCACCCTACCCCCAGGGGTCATGATTTTCACAAATTTGAATCTTCACTACATAAGGATGCATCCACACAAGTGTCAGCTTTCCTGGCCAATTAGTTTCTGAGAAGAAGATTTTTAAAGATTTACTTTTCTATTCATATGTTAAACTTCGATCCTCCATTGTGGCCCCACCCTACCCCCAGGGGTCATGATTTTCACATCTTTGAATCTACACTACCTGAAGATACTTCCACACAAGTTTCAGCTTTCCTGGCCGATTAGTTCCTGATAAGAGGATTTCTAAAGATTTACTCTATATATTCATTTGTCAAACTTCGACCCCCCCCCCCCCCCCCATTGTGGCCCCATCCTCAGGTGAGCTAAAAAGGTTAAGTTTACAATTCAATAAGTTGGTTTCTGGAAGAACATATTTTGAAAATTTTCGTAATAAATATTAACAATTTTTTTTACTTTTTAAAGCGCTAAGCATAGCTCAGCGCTTTATTGTCGTTAGACTTCAACTTCCGGTGCATCGAATAACCGCCCCCTATAAGCAAAAGTATACATCATTTAAACTGGTTAGGGAACTAGTTTCAGGGGTTTATGCACATAACTGCACGGGCTATTGTGAATCTAATTTACGGGCTATTGTGATATTAATGTACGGGGCTTACATACATCATTGCAGGGACTGTCATGCAGTGATGAGGAAATATAGTGCGTATACAGAAGCTGAAATGCTATATACATATATCTGTTATATACATACAGAAGCTGGGTTAGCGCTTTTCAGTACTATCAGTACTTTGATTTAATCTTTAGCTTTTAAGATCTGTGTACAAACATAGAATTGTGAGCAAATCTCTGTATCTTGCTTATAATTCGAAGCTTAACACTCAAATATGGTTGGTAAATAGAAATTGTAAACAATTAAACACAACAAACATGCACTACATGTATAACAAATAAAGAACACAATTTATTTTTTCGAAATGAATCATATATATACATGTATATACCTACATATTTCCGACAGCGATATCAAACTCTATTTAAACTGAATAAACTAGAGAAAATGCCGAGCATCTCAACAAAAACCTATTGCATTAATCTACCATTACGCAAAAGATAATGCCGAATTACCGATAGAATGAATTGTATTTCAGTACTCCTACATCAGATTTTGCTTAATTTGCGCAGGTAAACAGTTAATGTAACTGTTTGATTTACCGAAGTCTCTGTTTGATTTGATACGTAAAAATCACGAAATACAGACGACGGTTTCCAGGTTACAAAGCATAAATAATGAAAACGAAACGAAAATCAGAACAAGCTAACATCAACGTCATGTGTGAAAACTGTCAACGCATTGAAATATTTAGCCTCAATTTACTTCACAAAATCGGCACCAATATATTTTTCATGTTTCAAAAATTTCCCTTCATACGCGAACTGTTGCACAACAAGCAAATTCATCATAGTCAGATCGACCCTTTTTCGTATAATGTCATGGCTGCTTTAAACAAAGAACCTCGTTTTAGAAGTATGGAATACGAGTCTTGGTAAAATGGGTACGCAAACCCGGGCCGTGGCCAAATAAAAGCCGGGGCAGATCGGCAATCGTCAATTTCAAATACGCATTATTTTGCAGCAATATTTACAGCAAATACAAATATACTGGTCCATCAAATATCCTGAAATTTTAATGAGATTGGCAGATTAATAACTGCCAATCTTTTGTTTTGCCCAGGCCAAGTCTTGTCTACCCATTTTACCGGATGCCGAATCCGAAGCTATTAAACTGATTGAAACACGCCTTTCCTTTATTATTATTTTCGTAATAACTCAGATTTGAAACAGAATTAGACCTTAATTTTTGCAATTTATATTTTCCTTCCCATAAGGATAATTTATGCTAAACTACGTTAAATTGGAATCAGTAGTTCTTGAGAAGAAGATATTTAAAAATGCACCCCCCTTTTTCTACAGTTTCAAGGTTTTCTCCGCTTTGAATACAGATCGGACTTTTATTTCTGCAATTTATATTCGCCCTCCCATAAGGATGCTTTGTGCCAAATTTGGTTGAAATTGGATAAGCGGTTTTAGAGAAGAAGTTCAAAATGTAAAAAAGTTTACAGACGGACAGACAGACGGACAGACGGACGGACAGACGGACGGACGGACAGACGGACGACGGACAAAAAGTGATCAGAATAGCTCACTTGAGCTTTCAGCTCAGGTGAGCAAAAAATGACATTTTTTTTCTAACATTTTAGGTATAAATAAAACTTATAATAGTCACATACAAAATTTGTGTTGCAAAAACGCGGAACGGAAATCGGAACGGAACGTAAAACTGAAAATATCATATCACTTTTATCGCTTTAAAATGTTATAGATTGGCCAGAAACGATTTATTTTGTATGATTTATTCAAATCTAATGAATGATTATCAAAATGTGACTGCCTTATTGATATTCTTATAAATGTCTATCAAATACACATTTCTACGAAAGCCGAGAAGGATCATTCGAGATTCGAGATTCGAAATACGAGATTCGAAATACGAGATTCGAGATTCGAAATTCGAGATTCAATATCTAAATTAACCAATAAAATCAAGGATCTGAAAATATGTATCCTAGCGACATCAAAATGTTCTGAATAAAATCATACATACATGCTCTTATATACAAATAAATGCTATGTTCACTTCTCCCTACCTAACTAAATAATTATTTGTATTAACTTTTACACAGAATATCTAAGTAGACTAGTAATAATGCAGTGTGCTTCGCGGATCTAAGTGATTTTGTTTTGCCCTGGTGCATTTCCACCTGATGCGTTTGAACCCTAAGGTATTTCACCACCAGTAATAGTTTAAAACCCGGGTTTATTCACCCCTTTTGTGTAAAAATGCGGTTATGGTAGAAAACTTCATAAGCGTAGCTAATTTTTTCTGTAGGAGGTCCTAGGCCAATTTTAAAAAAATTTACTATGTAAATTTAATAAGCTCCAATTTTCCCGAGGAGGGGGTCCAGATCCCCTGACCCCCTCCTTTCTAGATCCCCGCATGAAGATTAGTACATGTAACCAAATAATCTAAATATAAATAATCTGTCCTGTTTCACTAATAAATATAAGCATTACTTATCGTTTTTATGTATGCATACAGTGATACACTAGTACTATGATTATAAACAAATCATTGAGATATTATCACATCATACGGAATTATTAATAAATACAATTTTTGTTTCCTTTTCCTCTGTAAACAACTTATTATGAGTCTTACTTTTGGAATTGTTTTCAATATAGAAGGATACCTACTCTCTACAATTAAAGGTAGGGATGATAGGGTGCCAATTTGTTCACATTGCCGATTTCTTGTGCAGAGAACAGTAAAACCCTTTATTTGATTGTGCATGAATATTTCAAAATTAATTGTTGTACATATATTTTGTTATAATTCATTCATTGATATATCAACAAGAAAGAATAAAAGCATATGTTTCACAGCCAAGTTAAGTTTCTCTGTAGTTTCCTACCCCCCCCCCCCCCCCCCCCCCCGCACCAAAATTGACAATAATTACATATAAGTCATACAAATGTTTACTTTTTTTGTAAGTAACTCTCTAAAGATGTAAATAAGCACTGCAAACAAAGATGTGTGTATTTAATGTACTACTACATTACACTTAGCCAAATAAAATGTAATCAGGATGAAGCTACAAGGGGTGAGTGGTGCAAATTTACCAATTTGTCGCCATACACACAGAACACCAAATAAAGAAACTGTGAGTGGTGTGTGGAATGCATAAAAGATGGCGGCAAATTATCTCAAATAATCAGTGCAGAGACCCACAAATAGGCTGTTATTTGTTACATATCCTGCAAAAACATTGATAAAAAATGTTATCGTCCCATAACATAGCCGATTAAGTTAATGTGTACATATGGTCAACGTACATGTAATTCTAATATACAAGAAGGCGGACGTATCAGGCGGGGATCCAGAAAATTAAATTTCAAAAATGATCGGTTGAATTACATTAAATGCTTTGAAAATTGTTTTAAACTATCGCACGGGTCAAAATGCGTGATACAGTGTAATTGGAAACTTTCATTTTATATCAATATGTAGTATTACCTATTATAACAAATGAGAGTATAGCACAACTGCCACAAGCAATACATGTCCTTTACCGGCACCACCTCCCTCCCCATAAAAAAATGAAACAATTGTCGTTTTATTTGCTAAAATGTGTGTGGTTCAAGATTTTTCTAAAGGACATACCCGATTAGAATTGAAAAAAAGAGTTGTACGTTTAAAACTAATTTTGTCAAAACTTTTAGATTCATTTGGTTATATTTTGGTCCATTTGGGTAAATATATGCACCAGCGCAGCTCTAATCTATATATAATCAGGCCATAAATTCAAAATATTTTCAAAAATTAATAGTTTTAAATCCAGTGGATGAAAGAAAAGGAAAGCAAGTCGAACTCGATGAGTGCTAATACCTGTGTTGAATGAATGGTACAGTAGGATATGCGCAAAAAAGTCCCGTCTACTCTTTCCTACCCTATAATCATTGGAATATTAAATCCGATTATAAGAGTCAAATTAAAAATCAAGTACGGATATGTACCTGTTTATCAAAAGTAAAACTACTCATAATTTATCTACAGTGCATCGTTATGGAGCTACATAGAAAGTTTTATATTAATTTGCCGAGCCAAATAAAAAAAAACCTGGAAAACGAAGAGAAAACAAAGAGGGGACAGAATAACTGACAAATTAATTTGGACTATATAGCCGTCCCCCCCCCCCCCCCCCCCTCTTGAAATGTGTATACTGAAAACAGATTATAGGCGTATAACATGCGCACACAATTTAAAGAAAATTTCATGTTTTTTTTATCATTTTCGCTAGCTAATGTAAGACATCACAAATACCCCAAGCCCCCTCACGGAAAAGAAATGCTAGGTGATGAGAGAGAGAGAGAGAGAGAGAGAGAGAGAGAGAGAGAGAGAGAGAGAGAGAGAGAGAGAGAGAGAGGATGTAATCACAGGTGCGCTAACACCGTTAAAATTAAAGCTTGCTAGTTGGTCTGCTCTACCCTAGCTACCTCCTCTCTTTTTTCGTTTTAGAGGCTTAATTATTGTCTATATATGCTTGTAACAAATCAAATCAATTTCAACAATTTCAAATTCTAAATCAAACTGAATTTGACACTACAAAACTCTGTCTGTCTGTCTGTCTGTCTGTCTGTCTGTCTGTCTGTCTGTCTGTCTGTCTGTCTCTCTCTCTCTCTCTCTCTCTCTCTCTCTCATATCGACAATGGCATTGCCATACCCTACAATACACTATTCTTATCTGGATTTTTGTCTTTGAGGTTGTAAATCATTATATCTTCTATGGTTTAAAACTTTATCATAATCTATATTTTGACATGTCGATTATTTTTTTGAGTTTCGTTTCATAGCTAAAACATTTAGATTAAACAGATCTTTCTTCGCGAGCCGATTTTTACACAGTTGGGGCGAATACACTTCGGGTTAAAATTGTTCGGGGGGAAATACATACAGGGGAAACAAAACCACTTAGATTCGCAAAGCCAACAGTGTTATTTCTAATTTAATTGTTTATACTGTGTGGGGTTAATTCATCAATGTTAATTTAACCATTTTATAACCACTATATAAGAGCTATTAAGACATTTATTTGTAGGAAAGAGCATGTACGAATGATCTTTATTTAGAACAGTTTGATGTTGCTAGGATACAGGTTTCAGATCCATGATTTGATTGGTTAATTTAGATATTGAATCTCGAATTTCGAATCTCGAATCTCGTATTTCGAATCTCGTATTTCGAATCTCGAATCTCGAATGATCCTTCTCGGCTTTCGTACATTTGCATTATATTCAATTGGCGTTAGTAAAATACAAAATGGAACAAAAATAAAATGTATACGAATTGTCTAATACATTGTACTAACAAGATTAAACTGGTAAATTAGCTATATCTTTTCACTTATTTTTCGGGTATGGTATTTCTGGCATAACGTAACGCAGTTAGTGAAAGCGTTTCGTATGTTTTATTAGTAATTTTTTTATATTTCAAATATGATGTATAAATTTACATCGACAATGAATTTTCTGTGTCCTATACAATCTTAAATTGTACAGACAATACAGTATCATTAAGATGAAAACAACCGTACGACTGTGACACTCAAAAGTAAAATACATTGAACATTAAAATACTCGGTACTTGGTGAAACTAGTATTTTTAGCAATGCAATTTTGTTTACGTTTGAATTACTTGGCAGCTGTTCATTCCTGCAGATATATATATATATATATATATATATATATATATATATATATATATATATATATATATATATATATATTTATATATATATATATGATCCGAATAGAGAGCTTTAGACATTGCCAATGTTGATTTTCCGATTAAAGATTGGGACTGTAGTCTGTCGATCTCAAAATCTTCATGCAACATGTTTGGACAATTTAAAAAAATAAACATACCTGTAAAAGATGCAATTGAAATCGATGAAACGGGAAACATCCAAATAAACTTCATTGACGCATTATCATTTTTTATCGGAAAAATTCACAGGATCGAAACCATATTTCTTACGGAGATTTATAATGGGAAATGTTGACGCCTTTTCTCTATTTGGAAGTCACTCAGAAGACCGTGCACACTTTTTCAGCGTTATCACCTGGGTCTCTTGAAATGGAAAACCCTGTAAACTTCTTCATTTTAGCCGTGTATTGAACCCTGATGATGAGCTAGAGAAGGTCGACGTTTTAAAGAAGGAATAATGAGAATAGTTCATGCTTCTGAAAAAAAAAAACCGCTTGAACCTTCAGGTATATATAAATATCAAGTTGTTCAGCAAGATGTTTATCAAGGATATTTTGGGACAGAATATAGTGGTCAATGCATGTACTGTTAATTTTGAGGAAATAATTATTCTTGAATAAATAATCCAATATTGCTAATCTTTCCAAAAAAAAAATTACATAAAGTATATCGTTTTTGGCATGATTAACACATCTATCAAGTAAATAATATTAGAAAAGATTGTCTTTTTTACGTGCCGTTTCGCTTTCCGTTCCGCGTTTTAGCAACACCCCATATAAAATGTACATATTTTTCACAAAATAATTTATGACAGTTTGAAATAATTAACTTCTGTGTTTATAACACTCGTCCGACAGAATTATTTTAAAGTTTATAACAGACTTTAGTATAGCGAACAAAACGGAATGTAGCTTTCGTACAATACCCTAAAACTGTAGGCCACAAACCTGAACTTAAGGTTCTGAATCACAATTAACTAATTTATCAACCTTCCACTTATGCCAATATATCAACGCATTACCTAAGGTAAACAAGTAACAGTATAAACGGTAAACAGTTTTCAAAAATAAAGATTGTGTAGTAACGAAAATGTTCAGTCCTTTCTAAATTATTAGACAACAGTTTGCGCAAAGTTATAACAAAGCAAAATTGTCTCTCATCTAAAACCGCAATTTATCGAATCATAGCGGGTAGACAACATAGAAATCAAACGATAGTCTTCGTGATAACTTTTTTTTTAGATTGTACTTAGGAATACATTAATCTCCTGAATGCAGATTAACACAAACAATTTCCAACATATATTCATAACTAACATGTCGACCAGATACAATTACTATTAGTAAATATATGATTCTTACAAACACGATATACTTCTTTTCGTGATTTAGAGTGACACTTGAATGGTCAGATTTGAGTTTTACCTTCTGTTAATAACATTGTTTTTCTTCCCGAATTATGAACGACGGTTAGGTATATGTTATTCTTGAAAACGATCTCTATAGAACAAAAATCCTGGTGTTTATTAAAACAAACCAATGATTTCCAATATAAGATATTGTGTTAAAGGAGGAGCTACATGTAGCACGATAAAGAAACCTTCGTATGTATAGCTCTTCTAAATAATATGAACAGTTTTCAGGGTCATATAGTAAAGATATTAAAAATTTTAGATTAACTTGAGAAATGTTCCATGTTATCTACCCACTAGTTTAAAAAAAGTACATCAATCAACCAAGTTTGTTTAAAATTTAATAGGACCCGAAACTCTGACCACTTATTGAGTTTTTATTAAATGAGTTATTATGGAAGTGTAGAGTGTTTCGGCGGTTTTTAAAGAGAAAAGTGAGTTTTTGCTCTTAAAGTCTGCCTCATCAGGGGTCCACCTATAGGTCACACATTATTTTAATCGAGAGTGAGTTATTAATTCGCCTATGTTTTTTTATATGGAGTGGGTATGAATTTTAAACCTTTACTCAGTGCCGAGTATTCGTGCCAAATATGTGAAACAAAAAGAACAAAGTATTTACATATAAAAGTTACGGATAGCAAACAGTGCCAACCAAATGTCATGATTACTAAATATAACCCTCATACTAAGGGTCTGAAAAAACGCATTCTTAAACACTGGAAGCTTCTGCAAAAAGACCCAATCTGCAAAGAGATTTTTAACATTGAACCAATAATCGCCTACAGTAAACACAAAAACATAGGCGAATTAATAACTCACTCTCGATTAAAATAATGTGTGACCTATAGGTGGACCCCTGATGAGGCGGACCTTAAGAGCAAAAACTCACTTTTCTCTTTAAAAACCGCCGAAACACTCTACACTTCCATAATAACTCATTTAAAAAAAACCTCAATAAGTGGTCAGAGTGTCGGGTCCTATTAAATTTTAAACAAACTTGGTTGATTGATATACTTGTTTCAAACTACGGTTATCAATAATATAATCATCACTGATGTATCTTAAGGTTTTTATTGGGGTTCAAGTGATATTTTGTTAAACAAGAAGGTGTTAGGTGCCTTTTTATGTTCTTTACTGTTTGGAATAAACGTTCTAGTTTTTAAGAGAGGGTCCAGGCCGCCCTTCTGCTATGCACTCTCTCATGCAATATATGACAGTGACTGAATTCCAATTAGTTAGCACGGTCGTTTAGCTTTGACATATAAACGCATATAGTTTTAAACAAGGAAGTTCTAATTATTTAAATATTATATTTTTTCTCTGACAATTATTTCTAATGACAATCATATACAATAGCTGCTGAACATTTTATATTACTCTTGATATTAAAATACCAGTTAAAATCTTCAAAATACGATATCATAATTCTGTTTATATATAGAAATGGTTTAATAAAACGTAACTATTTTTTTTCTCAGAGAATTCTCAGAGTTTAGCCGCCACCATTGAATTTGATATTATAATAAATGATGGTGGTGTTGCTATTTTAACGACAAATATATGAAACTTGCATATGTATTCAATGTAAGTGTGCGTAAAAGAATTAGCTATTTAAGTTGATACGTGCATGGAGAATGTGTAAAATATTGCGCCTGTAGTTCAGTTAATATTTAGCAATGTTTAAGTTGATAATGTAAAAAAGAATCATATATTAAACTTGTTTTTCACTGGATCGATAACGTTTTGTACAGATTCCACGTTTCGGACGTACATAGCAAGATATTTACTTGGATTCTCTGTGTATGTCTCCAACACCACGGATAGATCACAGGGAACCTTGTGTTTCAAGGATGACAACTTCACAATAAACACAATACCCCCTGTCTTCACAACAAACTGTTTTGTTCATGGACAATATGTCATCTACTACAACACGAGACGACAAGGAGTTGTCTACCCTGACGATTATGATATATTTGCTGCCACTTACCTCTGTGAAGTAGAAGTGTATGGTAAGCGGTTTTTTTAATTCTAATAACCTTTGAAAATTGTTTTAAGTGTGGTAATATATCTACATTATTTTTTTCAAAATATAGAACAGAGTGCAGACCTTGTGGATTAAATCATTAAAGTTACAGTGTTGTTGATTAAAATAAATCTATCAAATTTTGCCCAGTCATTTAAAGTGTATATTTTAACTTCTGAATGTCTGCCCCCCCCCCCCCACCTCCCTTTGTTTTAAAAACAGTAAGTTGGTTTGATTAGCAATTTACTTGTATTATCCGTGTATGTATCCAATATCACGGATAGATCACAGGGGATGTTGTGTTTCAAGGAGAATTATTTCACAATAAACACAATGATACCTTTTGTCTTCAAAACAAACTGTATATTTCATTGACAATATGTTATCTACTTCAACGAGATACTACCCGGAGTTGTCTACTCTGATGGTTATTATAGTAATGTATGGAGCAATCTCTGTGAAGTAGAGGTGTATGGATAGTGTTCTTTATAATTTTAACAACCTTTGAAAACTATTGTAATATTTAAGGTTTTCCGCTCGCATCAGAAAAACTTACTATTATTCTAAAAAGTTTTCAATTTCTTATTATTTTTTTTTTCTTCTAAACGCCAACTTTGATCCTTAATATCTCGCTCGTTTGTTCACCGATTGTTTTGAAATTTTCAGGACTGATAACATGCCGCGTGATGTTGTCGTTGCATATTTTAATTGAGGAAAATCCCTATCTGGTTTTGAGTTATTCCCCTTTTAGTAAAACTTTTACGACTTCTTTTGTCCAGGGGGTTTAGCTTTAACGATGACTGGCAGAGTCTCAAAGATGGGCTGGTTTGGAAGCTAATACATTGAATTTGTGCGAGATATATTTTATTTATTATCTAAATGCAAATAAAAGGGATGGTATAGATGTTGAAATAAAGGAAAGAACAAAAATCAAAAAAATTCGCGTATTTTCCGTGTTAGTTTTCTACCTGATAAAAATTTGTTATAACATGTATTTTAAAAGTTCTTGGTCTTACCCACACCTTTCATTCGGTATACCGAAAAAGGGGCTGGCCTTTATAATTAGGGAGTTAGAGGCGTCCACAGTTTCTTGTCAATAACTTAAAAAGGAATACACATTTCTAATGCATTATTGAAGCAAAGTTGTAAAGAAATTAATTTTGAATCCTTCTATAGTATTCAATTTAATGTTTTCGTAATTTATAGTCAGTATTTGCAGAAACAATTGTTGTCAGTTCGGTCCATTTTGTGTGGGGGTGCGCACGTTTATGAGGTTATGAAAGGGCTTCTTGTAATGCACTAACTGATACATGTAGCGCGCAAAAATAATTCCACATAAAATTCCCAAATGTTTCTATACATATGTACATTTTCATTTTATATAGATAAACCTCTTTGACCTTATTTTTGTTGTTTGTTTCATAACTGTGCCCCTGTCTATATTTAGATGCATTACGAGACTCAGGTAACCGATCGATAGGAGAGTCGCTAGCTGTAGTCAGGCCGTCACCTAGACGACAGTACATGTGCTTGTAGAGCTGGACGTACACAATTAACGCCCCACTGTGTTACTGTAACAGAGACATTTTGAATTGTTTCAGTACTGGGAGATGTGTTAGTAAAATGGTTCCAATGCATGGTAATTAATCTCAACTTTTCTACAATACGTATACACGACCGTCATATAAAGCACTATGTGTATTACTGACATGACAAAATGTACGCTGGCAATTTAAACGAACGCGGGATTGCTCCCGATAGAACAATTATTTTAAAGCAAAAAAAAAAAAAATACTGATTTGCGATGGATATAATATAATTATCATCGTGGAGATGATTTTAAAAAGTGAACTTAGTATTTGTATACGATAATATTTGAATCCAAAGCCGCTAGTTTTAAGTTACGGTTATTAGGGATATTAATTATGACTTGCCCCGCGTTTCAGGTTTTTTTACTTGCACAACATCTAGAAACGAAAATACCAAACAACCTTCAGCAGCAACTTATAAATTATTTATTCGATACACAATTCTAAAGAGGCAATTAAATACATTTTATAAATGCTTTATACTTGTATTCGCTATCTTCCATGGAAAAAAGTGGCATTGAAAAAATGTTGTTCAATGTTCATCAAATACGATGTAGCCTTAGCAATCGAAAATAATTAACAAACTGTATACTTATCACACTCTGGTTTTCACCGTCGTGATGTTTGGGGAATAGCTCAGCAGATTTGTGGCTATGTGAGGAACTCACGTTCACAATACCTGAGGAATCAAAATCAAAATCCGTAGAAATTAATTAAAAGATGTTTATTTCGATGAGCCGCAATTGGAAAGTGGTTTCAAATCACAAATATAAAAATATAAATTTGTACAATTTCAGAGATTAAAAGCATTATCTAAAACACAAATGATGATGTAAACAAACATGTAAACACGAGTGAAAATAACGTACAGTACACATAAAAAGAAATCAAAACAAGATCAAGCACACGGCTTACCTATAAAATGTTTCCTTTGTAATAACATAATGGATCGAAAATGAATTATCGAAAGAATAAAATAATTACTTAAGATTTTGACATGTTTTAGAATTTAGCGGATAAAATTTCTATTTTCGTTTTGTATAGGTTAACTTGTTTATCTCTTAGCACAGACGAGTTCTTTTCATTTAGCGCGTTAAATTTAAAGTTGAAATATGAAAAATTCGTGAAACTAATTAATTTAATAAGGATAACGAATTACTTACGTTATTGAGTTCAATAACAAAATTAATATAAGTTAAGTTGAACAGAATCTTTATAGTTAGATTTGATAATTTAAGAATTGTCATGATTTATTAGTCAAATTCCTTTACAAGTAAATAATAATAAAAAAACTTGTCTAAATAGTCTTAAAATAAGATTTCCTAAATAATAAATATTATTAAAAAGTACTTAGAAATAATTTTAAGCTTACCTGAAGAATCAAAATCAAAATCCGTAGAAATTAATTAAAAGATGTTTATTTCGATGAGCCGCAATTGGAAAGTGATTTCGTAAAAATCGCTTACCAACGCGGTCACTCTACGGACTTGAAACTGACCAATCAGGTAACTCATTTTAAAAAGGTTAACGCCCAATTTCGGCAAAATTTCTTTGATGCTTGACACTGTTAACTAAGCCAAAAAGGTGTTACAACAATACAGCATTTCCGCAGAGAAGACCTGTAACAAAGACAGTATTAACTTGAAGCCGAAACAAAATAAATAATTTTTATCTACGTGGAATTTCGAAGTGTCAAGCTAATGCGCCAAAGAATTTATTTCCAAAGAAACCAAAAGAAAGAAATGTTTACATTACTACTTAACAGCCTGTCAAAAATTCTTTTATGTAAAATGACATTCTATGTGTTACATAAGATGTGCTAGTAAACCCTGGGAGTGAAAATTAGTCTAAATAAGATTTATGTAAGAATACCACTTTCAGTTAAAAGAATGTATAAGATATTTCATCGCACTAAACAAAATAAATTAATTAAACTAATTTCAATTATTAAATTTTGATACGTAATTAAAGGTCATAAACGCACGAATTTCTATTTCAAATAACAACATTTTTCAATTAATTGAACAGTGAAATATCATGAATTGCTGATTCATGTTACTTTAAACTGTTATAGTTAAGTTTAAATTGATAAATTTTAAACTTTTAATGTAACATATTGATATATTGGCATATCAAAAAACATTCAGACCCGCAATGTGTTTTCTTACAAGTTCTATAAAACGTAGACTCAATGACTGAATTCTTTACCGTTTTCCGTCTGGGTTATTTTGAATCACGTGTGTACGTTATGTGTAGCCATATAGATGAACACTTTAAGTGTTTAATTTTTAAAAGAAATTGTGTACATGCAGAGCAATGCAATGCTAGGACAATAAAATTCCAACAATGTATATGGTGAGGCCGGTCAGACGGATACTGGATATGCTTGTTCTACAAATAGCGAATGTAAGACGAAGTATCTGGGTGTTATATTTTAAACAAATATAAGTATTGCTTTCTTTAAAGCTTGCATTACTCAACAAAGTATTTTATTAGAATCATTCTTAGTTACCTTAGCTGCATATATGTACCGCTCGGTCTGTATCCTGGAAAAATTGACTACCATCCGAAATTTTTCATACAAGGTCTACAGACTTGCAGCTAACATTACCTTTAAAAATACATTTTAGAATTTGCCGCTGTTTATAAATACATTAAAAAGACGCGCAGAATCAAGGGGTAATATGTCGTTTGATATGGGATTTATGACGTCTATTTATATTGTTTCATTAAAATTATTTCATTATTTCAGGCTTGTGGGTGGAATGAAATCAGTTTTACATGTTATATGACATAAAGATGTCCTCTCCCCACTTTTTCTCGAAGCAACTATTTTTATAAAATTTACAAAAAAAATTTGAATTATTATGGAGTTGTCCCCCAACCCCACCAACCCCCCCCCCCCATTTTTGTAGCATGTAAAAAAAAATGGTATGAAATTATGAGTGAAATTTTGAAAATTTTGGAAAATTTTGTTTTATTTTTGAATTTCTTTTGATGTAAAAAAAGAGAAGAAATTGATTCTTAGTCTCTCTTTATGCCTCTTGTTAAGTTCTTTTTTTTTAATATCCTTTTGTAATTAAAAAAATTCGAGGTAAATTTTTTTAATGCAATATTTTGGATAAAGCAATGAAGAGTTGTTTCTTGAAATTTTATTAGACCATAAAATTGTAAAATGCTAACATTGAAAATTGTGCCCGATTTCTTTCTTTTTTTAAGGTAAAACTTTATTGGTTTAAAAAATGATTCTTTGAGACAACAAATTGACATAATCAATAAGAGTTTGACAATCTCTAACTGCAGGTCTGTAGTTTTTAGTCAGAAAAAGAATCGGATGGACGACCTAGGACTCAGATCGTCCATCCGAATTTCTTGAAAATTGCCATTATTTTCGTATGCAGACGCAATACTCACCGGGAGTAAATGGTTCGTATCTTAAGTTTTAACTGCTTTGAAAGGTAATATTGGTTTTCTTATAATTATGAACATGAATAATAAAATAAAAATGGTTAAAATTACCGGCATCGGTCTTCTCCGTGCGCGGATCTAGAAGGGGAAGGGTTTCAGACCCCCCCCCCCAGCGAAATTTCTTTCAATTACGTGTACATTATAAACTTACCAAATATGCATCGGACATCCCTTGGCAAACTCAAATAACCGTCTGACTTTTCAACCCCCACCCCGGAAAAATGTTCTGATCCGCGCATGTTCCCCCTCCTCGAAATACAAAATTATTCTTCAAAACCCCTTGAAAATTTCCAGGATCTCTGCATACATACTTAGAGATTCATTGGCGCTTGCGTTCGATAAAAATGCGTGTAAAATGTTTGCCAATGGTCATTTTACCTTCGTACCGGGCATCACCACAGTCCCACTCTGTGAATAAAATGCGGCGAATCAAACTAGAGACAACGTGTTAAGATCTGTATTTGCTTATAAACATGTAGTATCATCGTGCAAAATGCACTGTTCAATTATATTTTTTTACTTTACTTGTAAAATTGAACATCTGTTTTGTAATTTTTTCTCACAGTTTATTTCTTACATAGTTACTTTTTTTATTTAGTGATTGACACTTTTCAGACTTTATATGTGATTTCAAAGAGACAGAGTGTCATGTCTCAAGGACTGTTAATCTCTTAAAACAACATTGTGCAATTATCAGATTTTCATTCCTTGGACATCAAAGACTCATTGAGTTTATTTAATTATTTTATATCTGTGAACCTTTCACTCAGCTTACTTATATCATTACCTGCCAATTGCAATTTATACTCATTGTTAAGATTCTTATAAATAGTTATGTACAATTTTCAATGCGCAGTCTGGAATACGGCGGCCAGCCCCGGCCACGTCCGACTCTCCCAGAGTCTTGAGTCCGGAGGCCACTTCTGGCCATATCCGACTTGTTTGTAACATGTCTGTCTGTTAAATTGTTATGATGTTGCCATCGTTGAGTCTCGTCCAATAAAGTGGAATCCTGCATCTATTGCCTGTTTATTTCTCTGGACCTGTATACTGGTGGACCTTCGGGAATACGGCAAACCTACCCTTCGTTTTAGCTTACGGCCCACAGCGCGCCCCAACCTTTTACCTTATACACTTTACGCCAACATTCCCTCACCTGGTTCGTACTGCACACGACCGATGCAGATCCAGACGAATTCTCTATCACCGTAAAATCTACGCGGCCACAGAAATATAATACTTTGTTTCTCAGTGTTTACACATCTAATATTGTACTATGGTCAGCTATCAATTTGTTGTAATACGTCACAAGTATGACGCAGCTACGACGGAAAACCTAATCGTTGCTTGCAACGAGCTCGTCTCTAGTTTTTTATATTACAACACATATTTACCTTTATTGTCAAAACATAACACAAAAAACTGGTGTGTAGACCCTGCTAAATAAATCAGTAATGAGCCTATCAAATCTTGTTCAATTATTTAAAGTGTCGATTTTTTTCTACGAACCCCCCCCCCCCCCCTCCTAACAATCAATGACACATTGTAAAATGCTATGCTTAGCAATTTTTATAAGGATGTGCATTATTAAAACTAGGCACAAAGAAACCTTTTGATGATAAATCAATATAAAGATGATTCAGGACAGGAATAAAACATTCCAAACATTTCATTTAGCTCCAAGTTAATTGAATCCTGTTCCTGTAATGCTCATGGATGGTACATGTATGTTAAGGCGGGGTTAAAGTAGCCAAATACGCAGCTATGATAAAACAACTCTCAGCGATCAAATTCCTCTGATCGATATGATGTCACAATAAGCAGCATGATGTCATATTTTAATCAGAAACATGTCGATTTTAACTTTATCCCTGGTTAAAATTATCAAAACTACAGGCATAAAATATCACTTGAAACTCTTCTAACTGAATATATCTTCGATTTCTCTCTGTTACGTATAATTATCATTGATGACGTCACAAGCATGTTTAATAGAGAAGATCATGTCTGGAGAAAAATCATCGGAATGCAGTGTAAACAATGCCGAAATAAGACTTATTTGATACAGATACCTAAGATTTAGATGAGTGTCAGTTAAAATATAATCAGGATAATACAGGCATGAATATTTTGTTTAATCAGCGAGTGTTATAAGGTAAGCAGATCAATATTTATATGGATTGACAAGCCTTTCCTCTGTCAGTGTGTATAAAAAAGGCAAACTTGTAACACTACCCCGGATATTTTGAAAGATGACTTTGGTAAATATCAAATATCGAATTATTGTAGCAAACATGTAAATGAAGTTCGGGGTATTGTTACACCAATTGATTTTTTGTTAAGGTAAAAAAAATGATCTATTTTTAACCGTCACGTGATACCATGGCACGGCAGCTTCAAAGATCGAGTCGATTCCGAAGTAGAAAAATAAGATCTTAGTGAACACATTTACTTGATATTAATATTCCGCACTGTTTTCATAAAGACAAACAGTTTTTAAATTGATCAAAATTTTGACGGTCATTAAACTCGGAGTTGCCTTAACCTACCCGCGTAGTATAACTGAAATGATGGCATATACCATTACATTGTTTATAAATAGTGCCTCTTTGCAAGAGTAACAGTTGAAATTGACACCCCGAGAAAACCATTGTCAGCCGATGCGAAGACATTATTATAGACAATGAAGACAAACAGAATAATTCATGTAATATTTTTATTTTGTGATTTGGCGATTGTGGCCACGACCTACATAATACACAACAAAATGTATTTATATATATATATATATATATTATGATTTTATCATAAACGTTATAATCAAATAATCCTTATTCCTTAATGCATATTATAAATAAACCTTATCCTTATAAACCTTATCCTTATAATCCTTATCCTTATAAACTTTATCCTTATACTCCTTATCCTTGAAATCCCTATCCTTATAAACCTTATAAACAGTGACAACATTAATACTGGTGCTGGGTGAGCAGATACTCAGCAGAAGTTGTTAAAATACTTAAATTTAATAACAGGCGTCTCGAATAAGCTTAAAATGAAAAAGGCAAATAAATACTTGGCATAGTTTAATGTATGGTGGACGATAATGTCTGTATCATATTATACAATCCATGACTCTGGGGTCAGAGATTTTCAGTATGACAGACAGAGTTATATGTTAGTCATGTAGTGGATATGCATTGATTTTTCTAGCATCAATGCATTATCGGAATGTCTGTAGATTGTGTCATGATTTTCAATTACATAAAAACCCTTTTAGGTTGATGACATCTTTGCTAGCAAGGGGTTTTCAGTCCACAATGGCTTGATGAGGGTGGAGCTCATTACTGATCTATCACACAAACATCACTAGTGTGTCGGTGTTTTTTAATCTGCTTTACTACTAGCAAGCCAAATAAATAAAAACATTGCCTTTATATACTTTTAACTTATGCTTACTTATACTTTCTTAAGTTACATGGTTCGTTGATGGCGATATGTAAACGTTTAGTTATCTGTACCCAATGCTGCCAGGTACATGCGAACGTTTTTTGTTAAACAGTTGTCTGAACCGTTAGGTATATATATGTTTACCGTACACTACTGATATAACATTTTTGAGTGATTTTTTCACAGGGTAAATTTACCAAAAATCACAAGCAAACCAATAAAGTTCAACCGATCGACCCCCTACTTGTTTTCTCACAAGTCACAAAGTCACCAAAAGTCCTCTTACAAGTCACATTACCAGTTCAGAGATATACAATGTACATCTATACTTATTGTTCATTTAAAAAAAAACCCGCATGATATTAGTTAAAATTTATGATCATTCCAAGAAATATTTTTTAATTTATCTATCGTTTCTTAAAAGGTGCCCAGCAACAGGGTTTTAGGCATCTGTTTTGTTATAACTGTTGCAATGTTGCGATATGTTTCTATTTGAATTGGTTTGGTCCTACCGGTATATTCTCTTGTCATGTTAATACAATGCATAGTACTTAATTAATGTTTAAGGTCATCGGAAGGACTGGGTTTTTTTATAATAGTAAACATTAGCATAAAGGTTGACCAGCAACAGGAGTTTACAGGTCAAGCTGTTTTGTTCTAAATGTTGCAATACTGCAATACGTTCCTTGTTTAATTAAAAATCGTCAAAGTTTGTGACCATTGCAATAGTTGTTGTTTGACTCACCGAACACTTGTTATAGGTTGTCCAGCAACAAGGCTTTCATGGTCTAACGCTTTTGTTCTAAATGCTCTAATAAGTTGGTATAATTAAAAATTGTCTTGATGAACTTTCTTGCATACCAAAAAAACACAGTCATGTAAATTTACGCCTCTTGCATCTTTTTTTTAAAGAATATATTCAAAATAATTAAAACAAAAATCATGAAGTAAATACGTTTTAATGTACAGGATGTCAGAAAAGAGGGTTTTGCGGATCTAACTGCTCCATTCCCTGTCCAGATGTCAACTGTCAGTACTGTCACATAGAGACGGGCTATAGCCAGTGTTGTAAACCTGGGTACCAAGGTTATCAGTGTGAATTAGGTAAGAAATAGTTTCAATAGACAAAGATTACTTATACGTGTACATGCCTGTATATTTCATCGTTGTGTATTGGCTACCATTACAAAGCAGTGGTAAAACTTATCAAATTTGAAGATATTTTTTTATTCTAAAACAGTCATACAAAACAAGTCAAAGCGTTTAATATTTTTTGTTTTAATTGTGTATGATACAAGATCATAAACATGCGTATGCTTATGATTATAACAAATTTAAAAACATTCAAATCTTTTATTTTAGGACCCATTCAATCCCATATAAAAAAAAAAGCTTTGCTGCTTAGGTCCTGCATCGAGTTTCACAACAAGTTTCACAAATGTTAAAACAAAAACGTATTGTTAGTGTGCAGTCAGGTAAACTTTGTTTTCTACAGCAAATCTGAAATTAAGCATATTTACGGCTATGGAGGATTTTTATTTATGTCCTAGTAAAGTCTGTTTATAAACGTTAAGACAACTACCGTACATCACGTACACGACTCTTTAAAAAAATTACGACTCTAACGAAGATGTATTTGGTTGCATGTTGTCGTATGAAGCGACGATGTAAAGATACAAACACGTATAAATCCTTGTTTTGCCAATTAACTTTATATCTGTAAATAATTATCCTCTCGAGTATAGAACGAACGACAGTAAGATTACATACAAATTCGTTATTGAACTTAAACAAAAAACGGTAAAGGTAAATAACGCGTTTTGCTATATCAGTTAATAGTTTTTATGCCAGTATAATTACTCAACGCATATTTTTTTTTATATTACAGCATTTTAGCGGGATATAAAAATAAAGAAAGAAGTCACTTTCATTTATGAGTCATGTATCATACATTGTTGCGGCAAACATGGGTTTAAAATTTCAAAAATCAAATTGTCTAATTATACTTAGCAAATGCAGTTTGAAACTCCAAAACAGTTTTTCGTCTTTTGTAAAGAATTATGTAGCTCTTGTATTTGGTAGTTTTTTTTAAGTCATAATGTTGGAGTGGTGATTTTGAATTCTTCTACCAGTTGTTTTTAAAACATCTAACCAGCGTTACAGACGAAGTAAAGTGTAGTTCTTTAAGCAGAATTTGTTACCAGTTTTTCGTAACTGGTTACAAATTATTGATAAACACATTAATATACCTAATTATTGTGTTCATGGAGGCGGTGTGCTATCACTATGTTGTAACAATTTTATCAAATCCCATCGAAATTGAAATTCCTAGTATATGTATATGAAGTTCTTTTATTCCCAAAGAAAATTTCAATTTTATTTTGGGAGTATTGTTTTTCCTTTAGGAAGGATTTATATTCGTACAGGATTTTATTTTATGAAAAAATATCCAATAGGCACTTCAACACATGCGGGGGCATGTATCATACACGTAACTTACTTACAATTTGCAAGGAACAGGTTAAAAAAAATCTATTTTATATTATAAAACTTAGTGTATATTATACTGAGCACACCGAGTTATAAATGAAACTGAAAACACTTATTCGTCTTTTATTTAGAACAAACAGTTCATACAAAACTCGATTTGGTGTTTTCTAAAGGTATTGTTTCAAACAAAAACCAATGAGATAACTGCAGTATTCTGTGCAACATTTGTTAGTAGTTTCTACTTTGTAATGGTCCTAGTTTTTAAAGTTATTAAAGAGGTGTGGTTGCACTATGTTTCATCATGTTGTAACAAGCAAAGTCCTAGGTATTGTTGGTGTTTTTCTCTGTATTACAAATCGGCGTTCCAAATTTTCTTTGGAGCTATCTCATGATTAATAATTCAAGTGATGGTTGTGTAGCCTTGATTACACAGATCACATATGATATTTTAAATATTGGCTCTTCTTTGCAACTTTTTGACAAGAAGAGCATATACTTTGTCTCATCTAATAGTTTATCCTAATTTTAAAAGGATGAAAAATGTCAGCTAGGGAATTTAAGGTATTTCAGGTATTTGAGAAAAAACAATTATTCTATGGGGACTGAACAGTGTATCCTCATCACCATGTACATGTTTGTGGCAATATGTTACTGTGAATTTAATGAAACCGTAAAAGGTTTGTCTACCATTTTTTTTTACCGGATTTTCCAGCGAAAAAAATCTGGTTATTAAAATGGTGCTAATGGCAAGCGGAGGGCTGTCAAAATGGTACCCTCGTTGTATGGATAACTTTTCCTACAGTTTTTAAGAAAGGAATTGTACATGAATTAGAGGTGTATTTATTGTAAGATTGTGATTTCTAAAACTTTATGAAACGAAAATAGCAGCTTTTGATCTTAGTCATCTTAGGCATTTTTTGTGTGTAAAATATTGCATATAGGGTACCCTTATTATATGGAAAACCCCTTTTACAATTTCCAAGATAGAAAGCTCTTCTTTTGCAGAATTGTACATATATTATAGATGTGATTATTGCTAGGAATGTAATTTCTGATAATTCATGGAAAAAATATTATCTTTTGAACTTAGTTATTATATTTTGCAAAATACATAGGGTATTTCACTTCACTGGATACGGTAGGTAGTGTGTATTAATTCAGGGTCGACATGGATTCTGGATACAGTTCATAAAAGAAAACCCGGTTTACTGCCTCATTGATATTATATTCTGATAAGCATATTGGAGTCTTAGGGCGCCATTTTGGTGTTCACAGTTGTAAAACATACACTTCTACCCAACATGCTCTACATTAAACTGTTTTTAGTGTTTCTTCTATTTTTAGCATGCAACAGAGGATTTTTTGGTGTTGACTGCAATGAAAAATGTGGACAATGTCGTGAAATATACCACTGCCACCATATACGTGGTACATGTTCACTTGGATGTGCTGCTGGATATCAGGGGGCCATGTGTAAAGCAGGTATGTAGACATCTACGTAGTACCCAATAGAATATTTAACATATATATGCATGGATGGAGACATATGGCATACTTTTCTAGCTTGCTTGAGATTAAAGCTAAAGTAAGCTGTTCTGATCACGTTTTGTTGACGTCCATCTGCCTGTTTATCCGTCCCTCTGTAAACTTTTTTTTTACATTTTTGACTTCTTCTTCCGAAACAATGAACCAATTTCAACCAAACATTACTTAAATGAGCCCTAGGTTAAGGTGGTTCTAGTTTGTTAAATTAAAAGATTTCATCTCTGTTAAAAGGAAGATAATTATTAAATTGTTAGTATATTTGAAAAATATTCTTCTCAAAAACCAATGGGCCAGAAAAGCTGTAATATTTGTTGAAGCATTTTTATGTAGTATAGATCCAAGTTTGTTCAAATCATGATCCTCAGGGGTATGTGGGTGCCACAATGGAGGATTGAATTTTTATGTATGAATATATAGTAAAACAAAATCTTTAAATTCTTCTTTTCGAAAACCAATTGGCCAGAAAAGCTGAAATTTGTGTTGAAGCATCCTGATTTAGTATAGACTGTTTTTGTTCAAATCAAAATCTCCGATGGTAAAGTGGGGCCACAATGTTAAAGGTTGAATATTTACATGGGATAACAATGAGAAAAAAACAGACCAGAAAAGTTGTAAGCTGTTTTGATGGATTTTCCGGTATTGCGAATTCAAATATGTTCAAATCATGACCTCCGGGGGTACGTTGTGGACAAAGTGGGTGGAGGCAGTTTTTTATAGGAATATAGAGAGAAAAATTTTAAGAAAAATTCTCTAAAAAACAATCGGCCAGTAAAGTTGTAACTTGAGTGGAAGCATCCTCAGGTAGTATAGATCCAAGTTTGTTCAAACCATTATACACAGGAGTAGGATGGGGCTACCATGGGGTGGAGTATTTACATAAAAATGTAAAGATAGTTTTATAGTAAAGTTTGCAAAAAAAAACAGTAACTTGTGTGGAAGCATCCTCAAGAAGTGTAAAGAATAGGGAATAATGTTTAAAATCTCATATTAAGGTAGTCCTATACTCGGCACTAAATGGGCTCAATCATTAAAAGCTTAGCTTTAAATGATAAATATACATTCTAGCAATACATATAGAAAAGAAAATATGTATGTTTACATGCTAGTTTGTTTGTTATCACCTCTCAGACGGGTGTACCCCCTTGCGAAAATTATTGACAATTATGAAATTTGCCAGACGTCCGTTTTTCCTAAAAATAATTACCAATTTTGGGAAAATTAGAACTGAACATACAAAATAGAGTATAAATATTTATTTAAGCCTATCTCATCAATAATTTTGCGCAAATTTTTGTAAATAAGTACGTTTTATGGACCTGATGTATCAAAATAGAATACAAACTAGAGCAGAGCTCGTGGCAAAGCCACGAGTAGGTCTTCCGTTGTTGCTGTGAGTTGAAAATATATGTGATATGGTGTCAAACGATTATAATTACTTAACTTTCAGTTCTGCTTTTGTTATAAAAACGTGTTGTGATTGAAAGCCTGCATATAAAACGTGTTTTGAAAAAGAAAATGTTTTAGGAAAACTATTTGTCGCACACAGTTTATGTAATCGTAACAAACATTATTTCAAAAATGAGATATTTAATGGCGAGTTACATTTTCAGAGAATAGCAAGCATTGTTATAAACAGTATGTACTCATGTGTCATGTCAGGAATTGTGGGTTTTTTTTTAAACTGAGCCCGTTTACAAAACACGTAACCTTTACTCTAAGATAACTTCTTTATTTAAATATTTCTAAATTTATGAAGACAATGTGCAATTTAGAATTGTTGCGTGCTGACAAAATTTACAGACCCTGAAACGTACTACTACACCAAAAAAGCGTGCGACTTACGTGCGAGAAACGTTTCGTGTTAACCGTTTGGCGTTTCGTGTGAATCGTGAAGCATTTCGTGTAAACCGTTTAGCGTTTCGGACAAAGCGTGCAGAGTTTCGGTCAAAGCGTGTAAATCGTTTCGAGCAAAGCGTGCGAGAACCATGTGAAACGTTCATCAGATTTTATTCGGAACTCTCTGACAATTTGTTTCAAAATGGCGCCCGTGTTTTACATTACATGTACTTTAAACTGTTTGTGATTGGCAAAACTCTTTTGTAGGTATTTTCTTGAAAAAAAAAATCTAGAAGAAATGATATACTTATCATTTTACAACATTTAATTTATTTTTAACAAACAAAAGAAAGGTATATATGGTGGCATAGATCTGCCACCACTTGTCAGATAATTATGTTAAATTCTCATATGATAATGTCGACTTGTCAGATAATTATGTCAACTTGTCAGATCTTTATGTTGACTTGTCAGAAAATAACCATAGTGACTAGAAACTCAATATTTTGTTGTCAAAGTGTGTTAGTGCCACTAACTGCCATTTACTTGTCATCATAATATCATATAAGTCGATATAAATATCTGACAAGTTTACATAATTATCTGTCAAGTCGACATCATGATCTGACTAGTTAACATAATTATCTGACAGAAAAAATAATATGGCCACTAGTTTAAAGAAAATTATCATTCATATTGTAAGTCGACTTGTCAGATAATGATGTTGACTTGTCAGATGTTATGTCGTCTTGTCAAAAAATTATGTCGACAAGTCAAATAATTGTATCGACTTAAAAGATGATTATGTCGACTTGTCAGATCCTTATGTCGACTTCTCAGAAAATATTATTTCAAATGGATGGCACAAATTGGGCGTGGAAAGGTTAAAGTGTTGAATTCTTAAACACGTGTATAAGTGACAAGTCGACTTAAAGAACTGACAAGTAAACATAATTATCTGACAAGTCGACATCAAGATCTGACAAGTCGACATAATTATCTGACAAGTGGTGGCAGATCTATGCCACCATAGGTATATGTATTAAAAGACGACTAGTTACAGAGTACATGTATATATAACGTTTTTATACGATGTTTCAGTACTGGTACATGTACAGTCGTTTTACCGGTAACGAATATTTGCCAATATCGAATAATTTTTAGAAAAATTATTGGTTGAAGACGAAGTTGAGGTTTTAAAAAATCCTAGCTAGGTAATAATAAAACAGAAATAAATATTCTATCAGTGCGTGAAGTTGTTTGCCATTTGTACGATTATTTACCGAATTGTTTACAAATTCCCACATATGAGCTGCCGGAAGTTCAAAGCAGAAAAAACGAAAGTGTGAAAACAATTAAGCCTTACTATGAAAATAAGTTTGTTATTGATCCCTATTTAGTGGATAATTAGTAAATATAATTCATTTAAAAAGATAATGCATCATATCAAATTATAATGGAGCTTTGAATGAAATTACGACTTCAAATAGAACCACGTGTAGTTTTCCTATATAGTTTCGGTTCTTTGCGACAGAAGTATTATTTGGCTGCATATATTGATAGATATACGGGAAAAACAAAGGAAATTGGCAACTACTTATCATCAATTACTTTTATAAAGTGTTTTTATGAAAATTCAATATTATAAATTAACGCAAATGAAAACTGTTCAAGTCCGGTTTCAATTTGACGGGAAAACGGTATGATGAAAATAACGATTATGTTATTTGTTTAAATGACATATTCCCACAATTGTTTTCCTTCTTCATTTATAAGTCCATTAACATGTACCTCTAGTATATTTTGGAAATTAATTCGCCTCAAAATATTCGGCCAGAAGTGATAAAGGGCGCTTAATTCGATACTGGGAAACGAATTCGAAACTAGGAAAATGGAGGGGGTGTTGAAATTACTGTCTCCGTAATTCATCCTTTATATTTTCGGAAGTTTTATACTACAATTTAGAAGGACAAAGAAACGCGATTTAAACAAAAAATAAAAACATTTGTAATTCCGATAATAATAGTTGCATGCACGACGAAACCGCATGCTGATTCGTTACCGGTAAAATGACTGTACAATATTAAAATTCGCTATATTAAAAAATATTAAATACGGTTAGCAAAACATGATTTCTGTTGGAACAAGCCGTAATCAACTTTAACTTACACGAGCATGGTTTGATAAGCATGTATTTTTTTTTTTATTTATCGACATCGATAACTCTTACTGAGACCATTCGGCTTTGCGCAAGCGGCACACATAACCTCGGACATCGGGTGAGACCTGCACCTGGCTGAACCTGTCAATCAAACTCTGTGTATTTGTTTTCATTGGATGGTCAAGCGTCTCTTTTTTTGTCAATAGCCAATGGAAAATTTATGACTTCAAGGTATTCGGAATCAGCATTTGATGAAGCACACAATTTAAATGATAGTAAATTTATTAATTATTTGAACAAAATTAAATGTAAACGTAGAATTAACATACTGATCATTTCTATGAATTGCGGGAAGTAAGTTCTTTGGAATCCCGATTAAAGATATTTTTACAAGTAATCATTTTAATTATTTAAACCACTGTTGACGGAAAACAAGAGGTCTTAAAAGTAATAAACGCACAGGGATTTGCCTACAATGTACACAGTCATGCAATTAATTATTATGCGAATCTTTACGTATGGTACTTAATTCAAATAGATCATGATAATCTATACACTGTACGCCGTTATACATGTAAGGAGCGCCGGTAGTATATACGAAGATTGAGTCAAAAATTTAAATCATTTTTATTTCTTGTTCTTTTCAATACAATGTTAAATTACTTTGAAAAACAATCCGAAATAGTAATTACAACTTTCTTTTTTGTTTAATCATGAGTATGTAAAGGACATATTTATTTACGCGAATGATACGACATAGAAAAAAAATTATCGGATGTTTGTATAACATTGTTTCCTAACGAATGTGACTAATTTAATTTTAAATATTTTTCAACATTATGAATGTTAATAATATCAGATTTATTTACTGTTTGTATTTTTACATCGTTACCTCTAAAACCAATAAAAATACTAATGTTAGAAGAAAAATCAAATCCTGCCGAATACTGAAAAACCGATTTCAGTTTGTAATCATACGGATTTTTTTTTTGGTATTGACTATTGAGTTACGGTAACATTTTTTGTGGATGATTTTTTTTATTGCGTGGACCCTGAGGTCCACGCAGAAAATATATAAGCGAGGTTAAACCGGATACTATGGGGACAATTCAGCCTGCGCATGAGCTAGCCTGGTTCCTGTGCGTAATGGGTAGCTCAGGGAACCAGGGGCCCGTTTCACAAAGCTGTCATAAGATTTATCATAAGACATGTCTTAAGATTGTCATAAGATTTAACTTATGATTATCATAAGATATGACATAGCTGTTTCACAAAGCTGTCATACCTTTAACTTATCTTAAGATGATCTTAAGATAATTATTATAGGAGCGATTGCATAAATTGTAAAGTAAAGAATTTATTTACGAAATCCGTAGTATAAATATACATTTAATAACATTACTGGATACTTTATAATGTACCGTATGTTTTTGTACTTTCTTTTGATAAGAACAATAAAAACAATCCAGTGAAGAAAATAAATCACATTCAACTGAAATGAATTATATCAACTACTTAATGGTAGGTCTATATAATTAAAATAAGTGCAAAAACATCATTTTTATCTCTTATAATTATAATATTTACATTAATTTCATTTAAGATGATAATGGGCATTATTCCAAGTGTAGATATCAGTGTGCAACCGGAGTCGGAGCAGCATTTAATTTAGTGAATTGTCTTTATAAGTTTTGTGTCCGAGTTTAGTGTTCTTTTATTGATTGTTGATTATTAAGGAGGCTGAATGTTTGAAAAATAAATCTATAAAAATATAAAATGATAATTTGGAAGCCATAGAATTTTAATTTTTTCGATAGTAATTCAAAATTGTAATTTACTGACCGTTTGGCCTCCTAAATACCTGTATACAAATGCATGTCTCGCATTAAAATGATAAAATATCTTTAAATTACTATTACTCTATCATTACCACTATATAAAGCAACAGAAACAATTTTGAAATTTAAAACAAATTGAATGAACACAATATTCAAAGAAAAGATGGCAATTACTTAGTTCTCAGAATCAAGTTTGAATTAATATTCTTCTAACTTCAGCACCGTCAGTGTATACTCCTTGGAATATAACATTGTCTGGAAAACACGATAATTATTTCTGGTTCGGGGCACAGGGACGTTTTTATTGATGCAAATGTTATGTAGCACCACACAAGCATTCACGATTCGACAAGCTCTCTCGGGCCGGAAAAGTAGGGTCCCTCCGGAGCGATCGATGCATCGGAACCTCATTTTAAGGACACCAAACGCTCGCTCAATGGGGGCCCTGGTTTTAGCGTGGGCATCATTGTATACCTCCACATGGGAGTTGCTTGGGTTCAAGACGGGTGTTAGTAAGTGATTCTTTAACGGGTACGCACTGTCACCAACTAGACAACCTCTGTTAATGTTGGCATTTTCAAACATTTGACACAAAAACAGAATTTGAGAACACAATGATCCAGGCCACTTCGCTACCAAATTCAAAAATTTCAAATTGGATTCGCAAACTGCCATCACATTTATTGAATGAAAGTTTTTTTTCTGCTAACAAACAAATACTCATGAGTTGAAGGTGCCTGAATAGGAAAATTTGTCCCGTCTATTGCCCATATCACGTTTGGGAAATTACATATAAGAGCGAAGTCCAGTATAGTATTGTTTATATCTCTGTCAGTAGAAGGAAATTTAATGTAGACAGGACTTAAGGCAACTAGAGCAGATGTAACAGCATAAACAATTCTGGACACACTTGCTTTACTTATACCATGAAGATCTGCACATACAGCTTGAAAACTATGACTTGCAATGATGTTGGAAGGGCATGTGATCTTTTGGTTGGGGGCTCTAAACGATCATTGAGCCCATTACATAAGTCAAAGATAACATGTCGTGGCAAACGGAACTTCTCCAAGATGTCACAATCGTTCATATAATCTAATGGGTTGATTCTGTCCCTGAATACACTCTCACGCCTTATAACTTGCCTATTTCTTATCAAAACATAGGCCGCCGCCATGTTTAAATTTGACTTAAGAGAGGTATCTGGGTGTCTTAAGATTTTGAACAATCTTAGGATTATCATAAGTTAAGACACTTTTGTGAAACAGCTATGATAAAAACTTATGACAAATTTTGGTCTTAAGACAGATATTTGTCATAAGATAGCTTTGTGAAACGGGCCCCTGGCTAGCACAAGTTTATCTGAATCGGGATCGGGATTCCATGTCATATTCACACATGTATAAGTTCAAAGGCGCTGTAATTGTAAAGTTGTCGGTAAACAGTAGTCAGTACAGAAACAAAGTATTCCTTTTAAAGAAATAATTGGCATGTGATATGAACTGTCAGTATTATGAAATAAGTTAATATTATGCCGAAACTACAACATACATCAAATAGCATAGAAATTTGCAATGCTTTTATAGTAGGCGAGGCTAGAGTACTTTTCGATTAAAAATTTTTAAGCATTTAAGTGTGATTGAATAATTATGTCACTGTATGAAAGTTTAAATCGCAAGAAAAATGCATTAAAATATTAAATAAATTTAAACAAAGCTGTCAGTGCATAGTGAACAAAGTAGTGCGAATCGTAATGTGTGCGCAAATAGTAGAATTCGCCTGATACTATACATGCAGACTTCATTAATAGATAGATCATAATTATTTTATAAGTATGAACCCTTTAAATTCTGAGATAAAAAGTCAGGGCTATAATACATATACGTAATCCAACGTACAAATTTAGTGGTTATTATTTTATGTAGTAAAAGCACCATTCCAACTGTTACTCAATTACATAAGAATTGATGACCCGGGGCTATATATGTTCTGAGCTGTAGCGACACGAGATTCTCGGTCGCACGTGGCGATTCAATTTTAAACACAGACTGACCGAATGAACAAACGGGTGGGAAAGTGAAACAAAATGTTACACATAAGAAGAAGCCACTAAAAATGATTTTCGACAGATCTTGATATCGTTTCGCCAATCAAAAAAAAAAAAAATACCAGCGCGAGCTCCTGTCAGCGGGCCGGGAGGAGGGGGGGGGCAGCAATGAGTTCGCTTCCACAATGAAACGTATACATGTAGAAAAACTACAGAAGTGATTAATATGTGACCGATAGAATCTAATCCAAAGTTGTTTAAAAGTCATGTAAATATTCTTTTAAATATTCATCGAATGCCTCAACTCTGGACATTCTTTTATCGTGCTAGCACATACCGCAAACATGTAACATGGAACTTTGATTATAATTTGATTTGATTTTTAAACCACCTTGTACGCTCTCGTATACATCAATGCTTAATCAACTGTACAAGTAAAATAAATTTATCTTTTCATCTTAAACCAATATAATAGTTGAAAACATAATAATCCGTGCAAAATATGAAACATGAACGCGTGATAAGGTACATGTAGAAGATCACGAACCGACCGCGGATCACTTGTCCACTCGCGCCGGATCTCCTCAGCCATGTGCGATGGATGATCATCATTTAAATGTTTAATTTTTTTTTTTTTTTGGGGGGGGGGTTGTTGTTGTTGATTTAAAACATTATTTGAACAGTTTATAAAATATTTTACCTAAACAAACCAACCATTAATTTATGTCTGACGATGTTTCCGATTTGGAGTAATATCGTTCATTAATATTCATTTACACTCAAATTTAATTAAATACAAAATGGACAAACTTTTATAATATATAATTAAAACAGTTCTTGTATTTACGGCTATATTTACTCAAACACGTTCATATGCATGGAAGTGTGCGTCTCGGTGTGCGAATCTTGTGTATAAAATAACCGCTATGTAGTGCAGCCGTGGCTGAGATCCTCGGCCGTGGGCGAACGATAGATTACGTAAAGGTACAACGCACAGACCCGCACAGCTCATAACCCAGGAAGCTTTGAAAAGATTGCAGTATAATGACCTTACTCTATCAAATAGAAGTTATTTATTTTAAACTTAAAACCCACAATTGATCTATGTCTATTATTGCTTTAGATTGAGAATGCCATTGCTTTTATTAATTAACTGAACGATTTCTTAATTGACACCCAATCGTTTAATCCATAAATATGTGTAATCAAAACGAAAACAATTCTTGAGTTTGCGGATAAATAAACACATATATGAGAGACGCAACTCTCGTGTATTAGATAACCGCTGACCGCTAGGTAGTCCAGCCGCGACCATGGTGACCGATTTTCTCGGCCGCTGGCGAGGGAGAGCTTACGTAATGGTACACACACACAGCTCTGATTCAAGGTAGATTTTAAATGCATGGAGTTTATAACTAAAATGTAATGCATATATAGATGTTTTTAATTCCATATTTTGTGGTTTACTAGAAAAGAAAAAGTTAACAATGATTTGTTTTCCAAATCCCGTTTTTAAGGATTGTGCATTATAAAACATTAACAACAATGACTTAAACTCCTAAAAAAAAAAGCACGTATTCTAAAAAAAAAAAATTCTTATGAATTAATGCCGTTTGTATTAACCAGCATACTTTCTGTAGTAACTTTATGCCAGTTGTACGCGCAACGACTTTCGTTAACTTGTCAAATGAAAACAGGTACATGTTAACATGTAAAGCTTGTTACACTCATACTACACAAGTCTCATACAAAATAACATTGTAACGACCTTTATGAGATCCCAACAAACAACTTTTCCAGCGACAGCCATATCAAAATCCTAACCGTTTTTGAGTTATTAAGCAAAAACTTTTAGGGGCCATTGGTCCTTAATTTAAGGGGCCAGCCCTTTTTTATTGGTGTCAAATGAGAGCCCTTGATATTCTGCACAACTTTTATTCTACATGTTTTAACAAATTATTTTTTGTTTAAAAGATACAAAGGAAAATATGACTAAATTTTCGCACTCTTCCGAATCCTGTTTTTTAACCCCCTACCTTTTCCTAAATAAGGAACGTAATCAAAAAACAAAAACCGATGTATACAACTTCAATGTCTTTGTTATTCAAATTCGTTGGATTCCCATTCCCTGCTATCATAGTCTCGGAGCCTTTGTCTGGAAACCAAAGGCCCCAAAAATTTTTAAAAGGGGAATAACTCGTTAACGGAAAGGGAATTCTAACTTTTATGAACTGATGAAGATAGTGTTTTGTAAAGTCCATTAGCCCTGAAAATTTGAGCAAAAACCGTTCAGAAATGAGCACGATATGAAGCCTCAAATTTCGCGTCTAGGAAGAAAAAAAAAAAAAGAAAAATAAGAATAATCTTAACCCGCACAATAATAGAAAGGTCTTCCGTTGGAAACGGAAGACCTTAAAAATGCAATGCTAGTATCGCGTTTGGTAATTTTTTTTACTATTTTATGGACTCAAACTTAAATTCATGGTGTTTATTCTATAGATTGACATCTTAGAAAAAGATTTGGTAAAAAAAATTCTATGTTGACGGATTACTTTTCACGCTATAAGCTCTAAACCAAGTAGACCCTGACGAAAATATCCGTTAAAAACACATTTTGCTACAGTTTTCTGCCTAGATCTGTTAACAATGTTAGATATCATTTAAACATTAATTAATTAACGATTGATTAAATTAGAAATAGCTTCTGTCTCTAAATTTAAACCGGTTTTAGTAAAAGAAAAAGAAAAATTCGGGGGGGGGGGGGGTCAAAACAAAGAAAATATAAGCATACCTGAGATCCTGGTTAATCAGAAACTTCGTTTTTCATTTTACATTAACAGAATCGAGTTTCTCAATATTAATCATTTCTATCTCTCATAGAATACATATATTACCGTTCTAATTGCTTATTATAGTCATTGTTTACAACAGCGATTGTGGAGCAAAATCAATACCGGGTATTAAAAACGCTTTGTAATAGTCGAACCAATATTGTAAAATCCGTATTATGACGTAGTGCGATACTCGGACTACTTTAAATAGGATTAATCTACTCTTTCTTTGAGGGGAGGGGATGTTGAATTTTTACTTAGGAAATACATTTAAATATTCTCAAATTTATGCTAGACTTTGACCCGTGCGTGCACGTGTTGAGATCGCATATTATATAGGACATTTACGAAATAAATATATCGACACACCGTATTGTTGACATTTACATAACCAAGCTTTAAGCCTACGATAATGCTATTAATTTCACTAAATTCTGCGTACAGTAGTTAGAATAATATGTGTCTTGACACAGGCCTTAATTACAGTTTAAATGCCTCCCATATACCCGTAATGTAGCAAAAAATTGCAGACTCACTCCAAAATGATTTTGGAGAAAATTAATGAAGCTGCATCGAAAATATCAGTCAAATTATTTACAACAAACCATTTTGATGCTGTTAATACCTTTCACCCAAAAATTTGATTCATATTAATGAAGAATCAGGGACTGGAAGAATTCAACACTTTTTCACCACCGTTTTTACTTTCTTCGAATTTACACACCATGTAGACATTCGCAACTTTTCGGGTTTTTCATATCAATAAAGGTAGGCATACGTCAGTCTATTACATGTTTTACAATAATATGTGTCATATGAAGATGTGACTTTTCAATTTTGTTAAGACAAAAGAAAAAATAAACAAAAGAATAAGATCACAGTAAAATTTATAACAGTATACTGTATTTAAAGTTTAACTTGGCAAACCTACATCCATGGGGAGAAAACACAAAATCATGGTTTTTTGTTGTTTTGTTTTATTTTGCTTTGTGTTTTTGTTTTTTTAGAATTTTTTAGAAGTTATTCTTTTTTTTTGCTGTTGTCACATTTCTAGTTCTTTTATCTTGAAGCAGATATGCAAAATATTTTTGTTTAAGCTAGTTAGTATATAGAGTTGTTGATTTAGCCCGATTTACCCATTATCATAAATTTTAAATTATGAAAAATCACATACTTAGCATAAAATTATACAAATATATATAAAACACGAGGTTCGATTTTGGCTTATGCTCCCTGACTTTGTTCAAAAAAAGTCTTAACTAAACCTTTATAAATGTTTAAGGATGTGACAAAGGATCATATGGTCTTCAATGTAAAGAAACGTGTGGACACTGTCGTGATATCAACCAATGCTCCAATGTCAATGGCTCTTGTCTAACTGGATGTGATGCTGGTTTTAATGGAGAATTATGTGAAACACGTGAGTAGAAAATCTGCAAGGTACCAGTCAAGCTTGTAATTTAACGATTTTATGTCAAATCCAGTAATTTCATTGTAATGATTACCTAAATTCTAAAGATGTATGAATAAAGATCGATTCAAACTTTCCACTCGAAAACCTTCTTTGATATTAAAAACATCAAAATGTATACGTATGATTATAATACATATCACCTATGCTGGTCATTTAGTAGCTGATTAATTTAACATGTTTAAGGCTGTGACAAAGGTGCATACGGCTTTGATTGCAAAGAGAAATGTGGAAACTGTCGTGAAATCGGCCAATGCGTTCATACAATTGGAACCTGCTTAACTGGTTGTGATGATGGTTATCAAGGAGACTTGTGTAAAACACGTGAGTGCATTGTTACTGTTTCACATATGTAAGCAAGCAATGCGGTGGCTTGATAGTCATGTAGATTTATAAAGTTCTTGTAACATATTGTATACACATATTTTATACAGTCATTGCTGTCTATATCAGACAAAACTGTATAATGTTTTGTAACGTGAAAGTGGTCACTGTTTGTGTTCATAAAAGAGATAGAATCGTATGGAGATAGGATCAGATAGCCCTGATTTCTGCCAATATGCAGAACATAAGTGCAGACTTAACCACTGCGCGAAGCAGGAATGAGAGTGCAATGCGCCAACAACACAAACGTTACACTAGCCCCGCACAATTGCGAAAGAAAGATCAGACACAAGCAGGGTTGACCAATGAAACACACTAGTACCGCGCACTCAGTATCGAAAATTAAAGATAGGAGGAATAACAACACACTATCAAACCATATTTGTTCAAGATTTACTCCACCAGTCGGGTTTTCTTTTTTAAAACATCAACAGTGTCCCAATATAGATGCCGGTCTAAAATTATTCAGAATAGTTTCCTCATACATAAACTGAAAAAAAACAACATTAAGACCTTATTCAAAGGAATCAACATACAGTAGAATATTTATTTTTGTGTGAAATTGACTATCATACTTATCAATTTTTTTTCATCTCGAAAAACAAAAACCAATCAATACTTGAGGTAACCTAAATCACCTTCTCGTGATAGAGAACGCTAAAGACAGTAATGTTCATTGTAGAAGGGTTTATTTTAGAATGCTGGTTGTTTGAGCAGGCTACATGTACATTTATATCGAAATAAGTCTAATAGTAAAAAAATAAATCGTTACACATATAACCATAATTATTGTAACTTAATAATCGTGTATTTTTTTTTACTTCGGAAACTAAATCATCGACGTAAATTTTGAACATAATGCATGGTAACTTCGTAAACAATAAATCATAAGAACAAACACAGCTGAAAGTTTTGGATAGATGTAGTTATTGTTTGCTAAAGAAGCAAAACACGCATCATTATATATATATATATATATATATATATATATATATATATATATATATATATATATATATATATATATATATATATATATACACAACTAATTTCTTGCATCTGATCATTCAAGAATGTGACAGAGGATGGTATGGTATTGGATGCAATGAAACTTGTGGATACTGTCGTGATGTAAAACAATGTTCCAATGTCAATGGAACTTGCTTAACTGGATGTGATGCTGGTTTTAAAAGGGACTTGTGTAAAACACGTAAGTATGCAAATTTTGAGATCATTCTGATATCTCTGCAGCATGATTATTTGGTGAAAGAATTCAATCATACCACTCAATACATCAAAACGTATATGTGTTCATAGAATATATCACCTCAGTTATTTTTTTTTTGTTCTACTGGTGAACGTTACATAATTTAGGTTGTGACAACGGGTCATTTAAACAATTAAATGCTTTCTTTGGTGATCCGTGCGGGATATGAAGGTAGCGACATTGCAGAAATATAGATTGTTACATGGATTTTTTTTTTATATCGCATCCAGTATTAGCCAAAGGTTATACAGCGAACGAGGGCTAATAAGGGATGCGATATAGCAAAGTGTCATGGTATGATTTTTATATCTTTATACTAATAGAAAAAATTAAACAAACAATAAAAACATCATGTGATGAATGATTATTGTTAAAAAAATCGCTCTGTGTCTATGTAATTCATCTGAATTATTTTTGCACCAGCTGTTTGTATACTAAGTTGACGTCGACGTAACTATTTGACGTCATAATCGGAGATCGGAGTTGAACGATGCATACCGAACTCTACGTCATAAATAGCCGGTTATTAACGGAAAGGGGTGTGATATAACATTCGAAGATTGCGGGAGAGTGGTGTTATATTAATCTTATATCACACCCCTAGGGTTTATATCACGCGGGTGGGCGAATATTCTGTTTCTATCGCACAGGGCGGAAACAGGTATGTTTTCTTTAAGAATACGATTTAAAAGACCCGCGTTATTGTTTATATTACAACTTTCTTTTAACTGATTATAAGAAGTAAGTAAAATTCACTAAATTACTGTTAAAGTACATAACTTAAGCTACAAGAAACAGCCAAATTGTCTCCTGTGAGACTTTGAGTCTGATATCATCACAATAATTTCGTGATTTTTCTTAGGTCGCTGGCGGTTTCATACAATCTATAAACAAGGCCTGTCCATTTTAGTCCTGTCATTTTCTTGTCAGTTTCAGCCGCTGTAGATTTCGACCAGTCGATAAATGGGGCGTGTCATGTTTTTCAGTATGGCTGTTTTCATAGAGCTATGAATTAACTATAAGTTTCTGTAAGAAATAGAGGGAATAATACTTTGTATATATAAATATATGACTTTAGATGAACCAAATAATGTAGTTACTCTCGTTAAAAGTAGACATAAATTTCATATCAACGAACATGCTTAACTGGTTGTTATGTGGTTTTTTTTTTCAATGATACTTACGTTATTTAATGTTCTCACATTTTTACTAGCAGATCTTTGTGCAAATTTTGGAAATGAATGTGATAAGAAATGTTATGATACTTGAGCTGGGTGTAAGGCTATAAATGGTTCATGAGCCTTTTGTTGTACATGTATCCCTGGTTACATTCAGTGTTCTTACTGTTTAGCCAGGTAACATGTAAGCGTTGTTGGGAACTGAGCATCGAGATAAATTTTGCATATCATACATGATTACATAGTTCTTCTATAAACATGAATCTTAAAGACAAACACATTTAAACGTTTAGTGTGGGTTTAGTTATGGTATTTTTAAAAAACAAAACGTGCGTCAATATTTGTATGGAAAGAAATATATATATATATATATATATATATATATATATATATATATATATATATATATATATATATATATATATATATATATATATATATATATATATATCATATCTTTGCAGAATGTGACAAAGGATCGTATGGTATTGAATGCAATGAAACATGTGGACAATGTCGTGATGAAAACCAATGCTCTCATATCAATGGGACTTGCTTAACTGGATGTGAAGTTGGTTTTAAAGGAGACATATGTAAAACAGGTAAGGACAAAATACAGGTACAGGCAGAGGAACAACAGCCTTGTATTTGCTTTCAACACCTAGACTTTTTATTATAGTTATTAATTTTTAATAAAGGCATAACAACATGTAACTGTTGCAATGTATACCGAGAAGTGCATAATTTTAAGGTAGCATTAAATGTCATCCTATATTATCCTCTAAATATTAAGTTAGAGTCAGTTCATGTCATTTTATATAAAAGATTGTGAGAGTGGTTCATACGGCGTTGACTGCAACGAAATTTGTGGAAACTGTCTCAATGAAAGTCAATGTTCTAATATCAATGGAACATGCTTCACTGGATGCAATGCTGGCTACGAGGGTGACTTATGTAAAACAGGTGAGTAGAAAGTTATCAGGATAACTAGATAAATATACAGCAGGTTAATAGGAAAGTGGTGATAACTTATTAAAAAAATGGAGATGTATCACATGAATTTCATTTGCCATAAGTGTTATTAAATACCCAGTAAGCTTCTTTAAAACGAAAGTAAACTTTGGTTCATATGTATAGGAATGATGATATGAAAAATTCAAAGTGAAAATAGAATTATTTTTTTTTGTAAAAAAGGTTAATCAATGAAAACATGACTTGTCAGTACTCAGTTCTTAACAAAATAATCGCTTACATATGCCATTCGGGAGTCATTTTTTCGATCAAATTATATTGTTTCTTAATCAAACCAAGTGCCATGGTAAACGATTTTTTTTTAAATTTTGTTTAATTGAAACTTATGTTTCATTTTTACTCAAATAGAAACATAAAACAAAAGGAAACAAGTTGATGTAAACTTAATGTAAGAATTAGACTAAAATCGCATAATAGTGACTTTTTGCAATTTACGAGAATGAATGACGTTCACTAACGTTTATGTTTAGGTTTGTTATGGTTGTAAGACAATACTGATGCAAGTCAGTGCAATTATTGTTACTGCATTATCTGTGCTAAACAGCAACAGCTGTCTGACATTCGTTGTATATGTAATCGTTTTAGAATGCAATAGAGGATCTTATGGATATGAATGCAATGAAACATGCGGGCACTGTAGAAACAACAGCTACTGCTTTCCGATTAATGGTACTTGCTTATCTGGATGTGATGTTGGCTATGAAGGAGCCTTATGTAAAACACGTGAGTAGGCAATTTAGAGGCATATAATTCAATTAACATATGTGTTCTTTTGTTGCAACATTTTCAGATCTTATTATCAGTATAAAAAAATTACAATATTAAAGCAAAAATACTATATATATATATTTGTGTCTGTCGACATATAGTTCATGTATGGAAATGCATATTTTAATTTCTAATTACGGTTTGAAACGAAGGTGCATACTAGACACAAGTGAGTAGAATAAAAAGTGATTACATCATAATAAATTCTTTGATTAAAGAAACAATAGTGCATGCATTATATGTGTTTCTTTAGTTTGGAGGAAAAATTTGATATCAGAAAAAATTTAAAAAGAAAGCAAAGTTATATGTTTAATTTACTATTGTTTTCTATATTTGTATATTTAGGCGTGATTTAACTATAGCAGTATTTTTTTATTATTGCGTCAAAGTATTCATGACTTATCTTTTTATCAAAGTGCCAAATTATAAAGTTTGCTTGTATTTAAGACCTATTGGGTTTTTTGAAATCATGTTTTCCCCCGCTAGTTTGAGTGTATCAAGCATAAAAATAGGTTAATTTAATATACTCCTAAAATTGCTATGGGCCATAAAAGTATTTCAAACGACAAATTTAATAAAATGACAGCGAATTTCTACGCGCGTTAATCAAGAAACCTAGCAAAAACATTAAAACGAAGGCTTGAGAAAAACTGAAATAACAAGGCAAGGTAAGTTTTTATTAAAGTATTGCAATTTGTAGTGTTGCTTTTGGTAAACTGTAAGAACAATTAATCAGTGAAAAAATGTTATGCAAATTTGTTACAGTTGTCTATACTGTCTTGCCAGTCTAGCTAAAAAGTAAAAGGTGTATACTACCAACATCTAACAAAGTTTTACAATGTACAAACAGTCCTAGATTAATTGTAAAATTTTAATCAAATATGTTTATGTTTCCGGATTTAAGTAATTCAAGAATTTCACTGATTTATTCAATTAACTTTTACTCAGATGTTTAATTTAAATATATTTTCATTTAAATATTTAATTAAGATTTACTTTTATCTAAATGTTGATATCTTTTTGAAAAAAAAAAACTATTTATATTGGTATTAAGTAATTTTAATAGTTTACACATGAAAGAGAATATTGAATTTCAGCCACGAACGGACTTTAAAAGACATGCAATGAGTATAATGCACCATATGTTATATAAGTCATTGCGTCGGCTGTAATGTTATTTAAGCAAGTCAATGCAAGCTTTCGATATTATCTATTTTATGTCAAGCTATCAGAGTAAATTATCATATTTGTTTGTTGGCAAAAAATGTCTATGTTGAAATATTTGAAGACGTAAGTAAAAGTTAAGATCTTTCACACTGTAAATAGTTTAAATTTATTACTTAAAATGTACTTTGAAATTGACAGATGCTTCTAACATTATAATTCACCTTTTCACACGTGTATTATCCAAAAAAGGGGATTGAATAAATTTTAATTGTTCTTTTTATTTGCAGACAAAACATTCTTTGCTTAATGGTGGAAAAAAAACAACGTACAATTCAACATAAAAAAAACAAAAACATGTTAACTCAATATTCAGTTTAATAGCAATGGAGGATGTAAAGCAAGATGGAATTAATCTCTCTATTTCAAATAATATTACTCTACCACTTTAGAATTACCCAGCATATCTTGATATTTAGTGTATAATACACAAAAAGAACGATGCTGATCAATTATGAATATTTATTCATTTACTTACATGTATCATATATCAAATAATACCTATGAAATTATCAATTGACCCCATGACTAAAATTTGACATTATTCATAAGTATGTAGTTCATATTTCCAGAGTAAGATTGAAAAAAGATTGCCTCAGAGAAAATGTACAATAATAATGTAGGAAAAACGATATTACATATTTCAGCAATACATGTCTACAAAAGGATTTGTTAAAAAAACCTCCTTAGATTTAATTTGCCTTAAGAAAGTAAGTATGAAGCTCATCGAAAAAAAACAAAGGTATATAACGCCAGAAAAAAAATGAAATATTTCTATATGAATTTCTAAACTAAGTCCAATTGATTGACATCTTCTAAAATACTTCAAACCGAAAACAAATTTGTTGAAATTTGTTAACCTTTTACACAAATATTCGTCCTTTGTTTACTAATATTAATTATGTTTCCTCATTATTTGTTTTGTTTTTAACGGTTTGATTATTTTTTGCGTTAAAAATATTATACTATTTTTACTGTTGCTCTAAAATTGGCGATACTTGATTTCAATATTTATAAATTCACACAAATTGACGTAATCAACATTCTGAACAGTGGCTACCCATCCTTACATCTTTAATTCATTGTTTACGGCGTGTAAGTTATTTATATATTTTTCAACATATAAAGTAGGTAAAAGAATGTCAAATTTTAAAATAATATGACGATTTCTCGTTCGATTGCTGAAAAAATATTGATAGAATAACGCATGCATGCATTTAACGTATAAAAATGAACATGCTGACTGTGTTAGTGGTTTATGTGTTTTTTTGCTGTTATTAATGAGTGGCGCCTTTTTAATTATTAGTTGACGTTGCTAAACGGATAAATAATTCAGTAAAACATATGGTATATGGAAATTGCCTTCAAAATTTGTATACGATTTTCTTTAACTCAACGAAGTTTGAGATTTGTGTGACCGTGTGAAGTTAATGTTATAGGTAAACCTAATTTAAAGCAAAAGTGAGAAATTGTGAATGTCTACACGTAACTATGTTTTACGTTCTCAAGGAATACACTAATATTGTTCCTTTCTTGTCGCTTAAGCTATCTTTTATGAGTTCGAATGTATACAATGCAGGAAGTTTACATTTTTATCGACCAGTTTGTCTGCTTCACATTAACAGGCGAAACCGAGTGTTTTTACATGGATACTGCTTTGCCATCGTTTTCCTACATACAACAAGATATCACAAAAACCATCGATAACCCTTTATATGAGACGCTTAAGGCACTATACGGTCAGGTTATTTAAACAATCAAATGCCTTTTTTTTTTGTGATTATTGCTACCTTCATAACCTACATCGATCATCGATGAAAGAATATCAATTGTTTATATTTACATTTTCATTTAACAAATTTTTCAATTGTTGCAAAAAGTAAGTAAAATTTATCAAATAATTTTTAATATACATCAGTGCATTAGTTAAAAGAAACAGCCTAATCGTTCCCTATGGAAATTTGAGTCTCACACCATCATTAGTGTTCCGTGCAGTCTGTGATTTTCGCTAAAAGATTCGACCAATTGATAAACGGTGCCTTTAGATTTAGTCCTCTTAGTAACTGTTTACCTAATTAAGACAACAAAGGCATGTACACATTTAACACGGAAAGTAGCTTAAAATGTGTGTCTTAATTATTTTATTCTAGATTGCCTTTTTGCAGAATAGTCTTTCAGAGTTATCCCACATGGATTCTATTTAATCGCTTTTTTGAATTGCATTTTTTTAAATGGAAAAATACACTTCGATTAAAAATGATATATAAACTAACAATTAAATATAGATCACTTGTATCGCTCATTTGCATTTCTTCAATTGCATGAGTAGGAAATTTTACTTAGATTTTTTGACTGTGACCAATATATTATGAAATATTGATGATAAGTACCTGACGTGTATTTGTGTTATATTCAGTCTCCAGATATTGTAACTTATGCAATGTATAATGACCAACCACCACCCACAGTTAAAGCTGCAGATGGTAGACGCGCCCACTCGAAAGGTTTGGAATTTAAATCATTTATGTTAATTTTCCTTTTATTATACTACATGTAGACTTTGACCCGTGCGTGCACGGGTGGACAGTGCATGTGATTTTGAGAAATATATACATCGACACACCGTATTGTTGATATTTACAGAACTAAGCTTTAAACCTACAGCAATGTTATTATTTTCACTACACTGTGCTTAGTTAGTATTATCTAAATGTGTCTCGAAACACGCTTTCACTACAGTTCAAGTGCCTACCATATACCCGTAATGTAGCAAAAATTGCAGAACCGCTCCGAACCGATTTTGGAGAAAACTATGAAGTTGCATTGAAAATAACCGTCAAATTATTTATAACAATCCATTTTGAGGCTGTAAATACCTTTCATCTAAAGGAAAATAATTCCGATTATTGAGGCATTCAACACTTTTTCACCTTTTTTTGCTTCAAGGTGACATTCGGAACTCTTGATATTTTTCAGAGTAAATGATAAACATTTCCAACAAGCATTCTGGGACTATTTCATAAGCAATACACGTCATCTTTCGGTTTGTGGAAATTGTGAAAACGTACACTATTATGCAGAATATCGAACCTGAACAAAAATTTTAATATAAAAAATTAGTTTTCTCGAAAATATGTCAACCAGACGCTACAAAAGTGTAAAGTTGATCTGTAGTTTGACATTTTGAAGCTGTTCAGCAATTTCATGTTATTCCTCAAACGCATAAAAAAAAAGAGTGGAAAACTGAAGTGGGACAGACAGACAGACAGACAGACAGACAGACAGACAGACAGACAGACGGACTGACGGACGCAGAGGAAAGCTATAGTTCCATCGGGTGAAAACCGGTAGTGGACTAATAAAAATCTAAAAGTATTTGTATTATCGTTTCTGAGTTTATCTATGCAAATGGGATTTTGTGGAAACTTAAACTAAAAAGCCTCACTTGATTTAGTTTGAATGTAATGCGCATGCGCAGGATTGTAAAATTTAAAAAAAATCCAGATGATTTCCGGAATTTTTGGAGCAATTTTTGTTGATTATTTATTAGCAAAGATTGATTGAGAACCAAACATAAAACAAATTACTAACATTCATGTATCAATGATGCTAAAAATAAATAAAACAAAAGATAATACTCCTCCGATTTATTGATATTAAAGGCCAAAAAAATAAAGTCCATTGTTTCAATATAGTAGTATAGATATAATTACTTCAGTTGCTGGCTTTTTACACTTTATTATCAATTGCAAACTGATGATTTATTAAAGTAAAATGTATCAAATGTAAAGAAAAACAATGATAAACGTTATTCAAATAATAACTAGATGTTTATGCTCAAAGATACATGTATATATCTAGTTTAGGATGTGTAGTGGATACTTTGAAGATTTTAAATAAAGCACACGTTAAGAAAAATCGTTTTTGAAAATAGATAAATTCCAATACAATTAGGGCAACATATATTTCTGTGAAAACATCTACTAATTTAATATGACATATTATTCTTCTAATCCTACCTTTATTTTCTAGAGCTCCGTGTTCGCTCTGCCACTGTTTTGTATTTTGCCTTCGGACTTTTGTTTTGAACACTGTTCGTTATCACTACCTGTCACTGCTAAAAGAATAAAAAAAATGAAAATATATCGATATTGTTTCCGTAATAGCGTTAACAGTCTACAAGTTATATGATTTTTCAGGTTTTTTGGCGTTTGACAAGACTGAGGGATTTTGGATTGTCTCAAGTGTACGAAGGTTTCCATCTCCCGTTGCGAAAAATTTTATGTTTTCGGATTCGCAAACAAAATATGGACAAAGTATACTCTGTGTCACTGTTGCAAAAACAGTTAAGAATATTTTGAGTACGTTGACAACATTTAAAATAACTTTCATTTGATGGTGAGTTTTTCTTATTAAGTTAACTTTAAATACTTACATGTATTTGTATTCTTTTTTTTATTGCAGAAACCGTATTCGAAACGACAAATCCTTATATTTATGACAAGAAAAACTTTACTATAATGTATTGATCTCCTTGAGAAGTATCTATCAGACTAACCTAACATCAGAATAAACCCCAACGCAACCCTGCGTTTACTTTCTGGGTTTACTCCGGGTTGACATATTGAAAATTTGGGTCAACTTGGCGTTTAATTTCAAATTGGGTTTACTCGGGGTTTACTTTGGGTTTACTCGAAAATTGCCTTTGTGTCAACTGTACGCACTGATGTTTGAAGCAGACCTGGGTTTTATCTAACCATCTTACTGCCTGTAACCCCTGCCCCTTGTACATTCCGAATACAAATGTAGCGTCTGCTTTCGGGGGTATTCTTCTGACCGGGCTTTACTCTCTGTGTCCACTTTTAGTTTACATTGAGTCTACTCTGGGTTCACTCTAGTAAACCCGGAGTTAACACAGAGTAGACACAGAAAGTATACCCATGGTTTAGTTGGGGGTCACTTTCTGTTAGGTTGGGCCTGATCGGTACTGTATACATGCAATACGTAGATTTGTTGGGCGATTAATTTAAAAAATATCATCGAACATGCCCTAAAGCACTTGAATTTATATTTGTTATCGTTATAAAAAATATACACGCTACCTGATTATACACATTGTACACATCGCCGCAATCTTGATTTTAATTAAAACTCTTACATCAGGAGAAGTTTCACGTGTATCTCATCGTTAACATTTCTTTGATATCCTCTACGTCGTCTGAACGGTCCTCCAACATATAAGCTTACAGTCGTTTCAACGCAAATTGTACAGTTTTGGTAGAATCATTTACAATCTTTTATGTTGAAAGACGGAAAGGATTGCAAAAAAAAAAAAAATCCTACCGATGAGTTTCAAACAAAAATTTCATTGATGTGGCAGTTTTGAATATATAACAGATGGTTGCAACGTGTACTTAAGGGAATATTTGGTAAAGGGAATATTTTTATAATTTTTATATTATTTTATATAATTCAGGTGCCTTTGAATCTATCTAACGTTGATGTATGTTGTGTTATATATGAACAAAAAGGAATTGGATACATCGAACAATAATAGCTATAGGGTGTAGGATGATTTAACTTGAGAAAAAAATGGAATCTGATGTTAAACATTGACAAGTCTGTTTATATCAACCCATTTCCTATAACATGCATGCCTAAAATCGCAGTGGACTTCATCAGTATAAGATGTTTGTTTAACATTGTTATTACGTCACATTGATTATTACGGTTTAAAAAAAAACTAAATCCACTTCTATTTAAAAATCAATTTATGTCAAAAGCACGAACTTTATTATAAGCATCTGCCTTTGTTTCTATTTATATTTAGGTATCAAACGTCATCAATGCTTTTTTTACCAATACAATTGAGTTCAGCCATACGATAGATCACTCAAGTGGGTGGTAACTAATAAAACATTTGATTTGTATTGGTGATATAAATAGACTGGTACGTTCATAAACTTTTCAAGAACTATGTATTATATGTAAATAATCATTGAATAAAACAAATGTTATTGTTTGGGAACATTCCCCAGATCAACATTATGAACATTTGGGTTTTATGTTGATTGATGGTTTATTTGTCATTTATGAGTTTATGTTGTGGGTAGAACCATAACGTAAATATATATTGTTCTGCAGTGTATGTAATAACGTTTTTACTTTGTATCCAACGTTTTATCATAACTACTGTTTTGCCTATATACTTTTATTTAATTTATTCTATTTCTCAAAATAAAGATACAATATCCTGAATTTTTTTTATTAAAAATGGTAATTCCATTGTTTACTTTTATGCATACTAATTGGAATCATGTCCATGAACAATCAACATAGATAAACAATTTGATGGACTATATACTACAAACTGTATTTGTAAAAATAATTATTAATTTTGCAACTATATTCTCTGATGCAATGCCATCTTGAATCAATCCCTATTTTATTGACAGAAAGCTCAAGCAAAGAGAGGCGGATTGTCACTTTGTCTGACGAATGCAGACGCATCAAAAGAATTTTGAGAACTTCACAATCGGTGTGCAGCCAACAATAAAAATGTACCGTCCAAAGGAATCTGTCCCAACCCAAAGAGGGCACAAATTTCACCATAGAAACGCTTTGACTTTTATTCATCCAACGGAATACTCAACTGTTGGTTAAAAACTACATGTATTTCTAATAGGTTTTCAGTTAAACCGATGAAACTAACCACTTATTGACTTTTATAATAATGTTCAAAAATTAACATGTATGCTAAGCATAATGAATATTTTTTTTCAGTTTATATAAAATCCAAAATATACGATGTGTATTTTTCAAAAATACTTTTTTATAAAGAAATACAATACAAACAATTAAAACAAATATTCCTTTTAAAGGAATGATCGGAATGTAATATCATTGTTAAGCTCTGTTTCTGTAATACAACATCATTAGGCAACATTCAATAAACTATATATAACACTCTTTTGTTGATTTTCGAAATAGCATATCAAGAGTAGGCTTTACTTTTAGTAGGCAAATAAGACTTCCTATAAATATTTTTACTCATGTGTGAAGAAAAACCTGATTTAAAAACATTATATATGTAACTGTATTTTAAATGTATTTTTTAAGGTTGACTGATAAGAGTAACGTTTTAACTAATCTATGTGTAATCAAAGATTCAAATGAGGTTTTCATTGTAAATAAAGTAGTGCAAATCGAGCGCAGTGCGTGCGCATATATTTAAATTTGTCAATTGCCACATATACACACAAATATGAACGGTCGACCGAGGCCGATAGGAATAAAAGATTCAAAATGGCGAAATTAACACGACATATTTCTTATATTTAAAATTGAACAACACCCTAGAAATAAATAATAAGAGACCGGTAGTTTCTACCCGCCGTGACTAATGCCAACTTGCCACCACCTGCTGGATGCACCGTGGAGTTATGCACAAAGCATATATAATATTTGTATGACTGACCAACAGACTAACCCGATACAAATCTGTTATAGGATTTATATGCCTTGAATAATAACACAGTACTGAGCTGAAATACATCTATTGTTACTGGAAGCTTAGTGGAACAAAACACAACATTTTAAAACCAAAAAACAAATATGGTATTAAATGGCCCCAATTTTTGTGGGGGACTGGGGATACCAACAAGAGTACAACAATTTTAAACCATAAAAAAACAATTATGGTATTAGAATGCCGATATTGTTTGTGGTGTACTAGGGATACCTACAAGAGTACTAATACAACTTTGGGCGCTTAGGGGGCCGAGTGTAAGCACAGGTGCCCGATCCGAACGGTCACCAGGTTTTGGACTGATAAATGCGTGACCTCACTGTCTCTTGCGCCACCTTACTTACTTACCAGACTGTGGTCTCTCCCCGCTTGTGCGAGGTACCGGTGGAGGTGGAACCAGCCATGACAAGCTAATAACAACTACGAGGGTCAATAAAAAAATACGAAGACTTTTGTCATAGCTATGTTACTTAACGTCATATCATTACTTAATTTGGTAGACATAATTTAGCAATAGTTTTAAACAATTTGTTAGAAAAAAAAGTTAATAATTTCTTTATTTCTAAAAATGATTTAGAATTTATTCCTGCGAAAATGAGGTCACGGAGCACGGTTAAAATTTGTGTTATGTCAACAATAAACCATATAATGTTGAAAGTAATATCTCGATAAATTTGGCTTAAACACAAATAATATTGAAAGTTCAAATTTAGTATAATCATGGTATTCTATGTAGCAAATAATTACGGGATATATTGTTTTGTCGAACGGATATTATTAACCAAATTCAGATAGTCCTCTTTAGAATTGACTAAAAACATCGACGTCGCCGGACGTCACGGCGCAACATTAACTACAAACAAAATGGATTTAACTCAGGAAAAAGCCGATATAAGCTGTGAAAATGCTCAGTGATGCAAAAAATAAGTCAATAAGTTGGTTTTTAACTGTAATAAATTTTGTGGGGGTGGTGGTTATTGTATTTCGAATATAAAACAGTCCGAAAGAGAGTAGAATATCTGTAAATATTTGGTAAAAAAAGAAGTAACGTCAACCGACTTTCAGGGTTATCCTTACTATAAACTAAGAGATACACGATTAGAAAATGAAAACCTTGAAGATCTAACTTATGATTCTCGAACAAATGTGTGCAAATAAGATGTCATATGGTTTATTGCCATTTTGAATTGTAAGGAGAAAGGCACAATACACTAATCATGATATAAAGATGGGGTATATCTATAAACTGTGCGTGTTTAATCTTGACGTCATGTTTTGAACGTTACCGTGCGCCGTGGTGACAAAACATGTTGTTTTTAAAAAGGGGTAACAAAAAACCGTCTCATCCAATGGACTAAAACTTTGCATATCAATAACATAAGCGTTGGTGCACAGATTAATCTGTTAAGTATGACTTTCATGAAAACTATTTAATAGACAGCCACATTGTCTTCGTATTTTTGATCTACCCTCGTAAATTAACATATCAGGTTTTACATTTCATAAACACTGATGTATAACATATATCCCGAACACGTCCCACAATCCCCCCTCCCCTGCGTTTTGTAAGGGTTGGGGGAACAACCAGGTTTTTGGGCCACTTGATCACAACATAAATCAACGTATCCCGCAGTCCCCGCCACAGAATATAGCCATCAAGCTACCCCCCCCCCCCCCCCACACACACACATACAAATTTTAAAGATAGTTAGCATTAAAATCAAAAGAACACAATCTCAGGCGAGCTGAGGTGGGTACATCTTGGTACTTTAAAAAAATGAAGAGATCCTTGTAAGTAATTGAGGTGAATTTCAAGGCCTGTTCCTCACAAGTGTGTACGATCATGCCTGAATAACTGTAGTTTTGAGATTTCTGGGGTTGTATCGTGGTTGTAAAACATCAATCAACTTTGGTGAAAATGTAATTTTTAATGGACTTGTTAATGGACTTGTTGACAATAAGTTTTTTGGAGTTAATCTTTCGTCCTGCAGGGGGGGGGGGGGGGGACCATGCCAATACAATTGTGGCAACATAGATAAAACTGTCAGTGTGGTAATCAGACGGAGCAGGGGTTAGTTTGGGTCTGATTGGTACCGTATGCCACCCCTCCCTTGGAAACATCCAAAAGAAAATGAACGTAAACTGCAAATATTTTGGAAGTCCAAGTGGCATAGTTCTGTCAGAAATTGCTCTATCATACCCAAAATCAAACTGAACTCGAAATTATTTAGATAAACCTGTACACTAAATTTCATTTTAATATGTGCACCCTCTGCGAAGAAAATGAAAGGAAACTGCATATTAAGATCATAATAACCTGTATAACAAATGTCATGTTCAATACGTTCATTCTCTGCGAAAAAAATGAGCGGAAACTGCAAATAACTGGAATTGTTCAACGTCCAAAGGCAATATTTCTGTCGAAAATTGCGCGATCTTACCCAATAACGAACTTGACCTAGATATTACCATAATAAACCTGTATACCAAATTTCATTTTAATATGTTCATCCTCTGCTAGGAAAATGAATGGAAACTGTTGCTAAACCGACCGGCCGACCGACAGACAGCAGCAAAGCAATATGCCATCCCTTCTTCGAAGGGGGCATACAAATAGATGGTTACCGTTCTAAATATTCAGCGATTGTTTTGTCCAATTCATCCCAACACATTTCCCCTCGCCCTAGTCAGGTGATTGTAGCTGGTAGGTTACTTTCCCCAGGTCTGTTAAGTGCAGCATGATGGCCTGCCCAACGAGGGATTGATGATCCCACGATCCAAATGGTAGTAGTTCCTTCAAAACGTTGAACTGGTTAAAACATGTTTTGTTTCGTTTCAAAAATTGGTTATTGTTATAATGTAACTCAAATAAGATGCTGATCGCCATACTCTAAAAAACCAAGTTTCAGCTCACTATGTTGCCATTCCAATCCTACACTCAGTTGAAGCATATCTTTGACAATATGCAGCAAAGCATATCATAGCATCGGGTACCATAGCATACAATATAATAGCATACAAACCGATTTTAACTTGGTTTTATATTCTTTTATTTAAAAAAATAAATGTTCACATTTCAGATTATTGGTAAACTATGGCTTATTATCAGTTAACTTCGAAACGTTTTGAACTCTTATGTGTGTGAAGGTTTTTTCTCATTGCATACCATAAAATAGCATAGCATACCATATCATTAAGCACTTCGTTTCAATATTGCAAAAATCTAAAAGCATAGCATTGAAATCTTATAGCATATCATTAAAATAGCATACCATAGCATAGCTTAGAATTGTAAAAGATATGTATGAAATGATTTTAAAGTTATGAGACTTAAAATGACTAGGGGTCCGAATGAAGTCCAAAGATTTTTGTAACACTGAATGGAACTGGTACATGTATTTCGTAATTAAGCGGCTTAGAGTCTAAATGAGTTAACAAGCTATGATTGTGTGATAGGTTTTCCCTATGGCCTAAACATGTTTTAATGATTTGAAAAAGGGCTGGTAGAGGATGTGGATGTGTCTACAGCAGAGGAAAACTCACATTTGGTCTGTCTTGGACATTTGTATTGTGATTTGACAGAGTAGATTGGCTTTGATCTTGATGTCTTAACATTGCAAGGCTAATTTTTTCACTGACTCTCAGCAAGCCAAAACAAATGAGGGTGAATGCTGCTGAAAACAATGCGGATTCATACCCGGAGTTACATATGTGGGGTAAAGATTGAATTATTTTGGAAAATAGTTCATGTGATATGGAGACTCTTGTGTCTTTGGTTACCAAAGCCGATCTGCGCAACCCTTGCTTCCAATGATTTATTCACAACGAAAAGTGTTGTTGTGTCTTGATAGTCATGTTTTTTATGAAATCAAGATAGTGCAATAATATAAAGTGTCACCGTCCCGTAAGACCTCGTTAGAATAGAGAAGTACTTAATGAAATGAAGCAGTTGTGAAACTGGCACTGGCCAAGTTTTTTTTTTAAAAGTTGTATTTTTAAAGAAACTCAAAACATTTGTTTAAGCAGCTAAACACGCTTTGAGAGCTGATGATGCTAAAGAACAATGGCGTAATATAATTACTTCCAATTTAAATTTCCCCAGATGTGCTAGAGGCGTATGTTGTGGGTCTGCTTGAGGTGCTGAATCTGCCCAACTTTGAACGAGATAAGGAGTCGGCTATAGATGTTTGCTTTGTAGGAATGCGTGATGCCCCAAAAGCATATGTTTCACTTCAGGCAAATTAACGCTTGTGGGTCAGGTTCATAACTCTCTCAGACTTGGATGTAGATTGGTTGATAACTTGGACAACTGACTTGTTGTCAATACGAAAGAAAAGATTTGAGTTTGCAAATTGGCTTTACCATAAAATGAGGGCAACTGCCACTGGGAAAATTTCCAAAAAGGTCCGATCGATATATAGTGATTTTCTTTTATTGTTTAGTAAGTATATTAAAGGACTGTCTTGTTCATTAATGGTTATTCAATAAGTTTTCCGGCAGAACAATTCAACAGGTACTGAAACAGTACCTTTCCCCTCTACTAAGCTACTTTCACTTTTTTAGTGATTTTGGTTAACTCCTACTTAGAATTATTAATAAATTAGAGTTTATTTTTTATTTCGTGCAAAACTTAGTATTTTCTAAACCAGTATATGGTAAATATAATATCATTTCTGAATTATTCTGGGTCTTATTGATAAATCAGAGGAATATTTATTTTTTGACATAGTTTATATTTTTAGAGTATTTATAATTTTGAGATTGTCATCTAGAGTGATCTAAATGTTAATCTAGAGTGTCTTCGATGGTGACAATGACGGGATCGCAGGCTTGAATTTTAACTATCATCTTGTATTAATGTAATTATTTTTATATAATAAAAATATTCGACCACGGTCCAACAAAGGATTGTCCCTGTCAAATTGTCCAACCGGAATCTTGAAATTTGTTTGATGGGTTAAAAAAACGAATTCGTCATTAAACATGATGTTGACGTCTGATATTATCCCATAATATGGCATGCCTTAACTAATAGTGCGTTAAGATTTCAAGCATCCGTAATGAATAGTTGCTGAAAAAATGCAACAGGAATTTTTGTTACGGACAGACAGACGGACAGAAGGACGGACGGACAGACACACAAGAGTAAAACAGAATACATGTCCTCCCTTCTCCTTGGGAGCGGGGGTATAATAACATATATGATATATATTATATAATATATATATATATTATAATTTATAAAAACAATATAATATTTTTTTTTATTTTTTGTTTTTGTTTTGTTTTTTTTTTCAATATGAAAATATGAATTAAACATTTAAACAGGAAAGGCGTGTTTTTTTTAGTAAAAATACAGACCATTGTGTTCTAAAAATAGTAGGTATTTGTCTACATGATAACGGAGTTGTTTAGCAAACAACTTATGCTATTCATACAATAGGTATAGGATAATATGCCTAATAGAATTTGAGATAAATCGCTGACAACGTGTGCTAGAACTCCTGTACAGATGTTTAAATGCTTACATATATACATGTACAGAGAATGGCTCTTAAACAGGTACATTTGTACATCATTATTAGGATTTTCTACTTCGCGAAACTACATATTACCTATATTCCGTATGCGATGGGCGTACATGAAATTTCGAATAGGATCAAATATGATGCGTTGACCTGTAGACTGTATCGGGAAACGATAATTTACCGAATACTATCTGAAGGGTTTTTTTGTGTTTTTTTTTTACACTTAAGTGTATGCGTTTCCTTGTGTAGTTAAATTAAGCTAAAAGGATCACAATCTCTGAAAAATAAAGTCAAATGGCGTTGAATGTACACAATATATATACAGACAAAGGTTTACTGTGAAATAAACAACGACGGAGCTTTTATATGCAGCTAAAAAGGCAGATCCTGTAGTAAATGACTGCTAGCATGTTTGCTGTTAATTATTCTGTGTCACCATTCGTAACATTTTTGAAACATATTGAAATACTCTGTTTCTAACTTTGAAAAAAAGTCAAAAACATAAACATTTGATTACCCTTCCTACATTTTAGTTTGTTTACCATGAAAACCACTAAATCGATTATATTCCTGTGATTTTAAGTCTCGAAACGATAATTTCTGGTTGGAATCCTCAAAACTTTCTACTGTCCCCGGGTCAGCGATTGGTGAACGAACAGTGAGCGAACGGTGTCTGCATGGTAAACGAAATTTGGTCAGCGGTTGTGAACGGTGAGTGCAAGCAGAATGCGAACGGATTGCAAACGCGAGCACATTTTATAAAGTAACTTTTAAAATATATAATTTTGTTTTTCAACAATGATTCACGTGTGATAGTAAATGTCGAGATAATCTCGATAAGCTTCGATTTCCATAACAAAGTTTGATCACACAGATGTTTCATCAATTAAAAAAAGACATTAAAAGAATCTTATCATAATGAATTAATTACTACCTGCCGATCACCTTATTGCTATTTTAAACAAAACGACATTCATTCTATTTTGAATATTTTTTTTGTTCGTTCACATTTTTGTTATCACATTGATTTAAATGATCTTACCACTTCGGAGTTCCAAGTGGAAATAAAGATGTTTTAAACCTGAACCTGGAGCGAAAGATGAACGGTTGCAGAGCGCCTAATGAACGAAATGTGAGCGTAGGGTGACCGCTGAATGAACGGTGAGTACAATCGGAGCGGTGTGAAGAGCTTTTAACTCTGAACGATGAACGTATGATGAGTGAACGATAGCGTAATGGAAAAATTGTAAAGTAGAAAGTATCAGGGACTGAAACCTTAATTTATGTTTAACTTAACATCGACTCGGAGACATTTTGTTCTAATTGTCATTTTTGCATAAAATGGATATGTTGTATAAGATAACAGTTTTAATCGTGTTTCCGTTGTTTTAACTTCAATTCATTTCCTTCTCACGGTCTGCTTTATCATATCAAAATCAGAGACATGGATGAAAATGAACATAGGGATGTAATTATGAAATAAAATGATTTTTAAAAAACACACCTGTTTGTGCTATAGCCTTTCTAAGTTTGTGTACTTCCATTTCACGGTCTGCTTTTCAGATCAAGTGTTATATCAAATGTTAGAGAAACGTATAAAGCCGATTTAACAACTGTGTGTGAAATGGAGAATTGTATAACATTAAGCACCTGTTTGATGTTTGTCAATACTAGATACAGCTCTGTTGAGTGCATTTATTATATTCCATGGTTTTATAAAAACAAGCCATGAGAACTATAATATTGATAGGAACACATACAGACAACATTGAAAAGTAGTGTTTTAAGACAGACAAAGACGAAGAAATAGATACGCGGTTATTTCAAATTTCTTGTACATTGATATATAAGATGACTGTCTTAGTGATATTTTTTAGATTGTTGTGTAGTCTTTATTAATTAAGAAAAACATGAATATGTTCCTAAAAACATTGAACATTAAAACTACTAATATTCATACATGTAATTAGTCGTAATGCATGTACATTTTATCAACTGATATCAACAACACATTTCTTGATCAGGTGTACATTATATTAAGTGGGTTTTTTATTCAATAAGATATTCTAAACATTGCAACAAATGCAATTGAGTGTTTCCTTATATAAATGGATAATCGTCATTATATTAGTTTACATTTATTTAAATGATATTCTTTTTTTGGATGATCTCTTTGTTCATATTGATACGATTTCGTGCATGTTTAGAAAAATACCATACACTGGGTCTCATTTTTAGACTATATTATTAAAATACACAGGGCGAAAAACAATCTTTAAGCAAGTCCTAAAATGTGACTTAAAGGTGGCTTAAAGGATATGCAATCTTTAAGCCACCTTTAAGTCACCTTAAAGCTGAGCTTATAGGTCCTTAATATCAACACATTTTAAAGTCACCTTTAAGTCATCATCAAGCAACCTTTAAGCAATTTTTAAGTGGCATTTACGCTCCCGAGAGGGGGTGATCCGAGTGATGATATAATTTCCATTAAGAATTCTCTCTCTCTCTCTCTCTCTCTCTCTCTCTCTCTCTCTCTCTCTCTCTCTCTCTCTCTCTCTCTCTTAGTTCATCCGCTTATAAAACAACATAAAGATATTTAACCAAACATGCATTATTTAATTTAATAATCGGTTTAAGGTATGTATTTTTTTTTATTATTTTACGGTCTAATTAAAAATCTGCTAGATACATGTTAAAGATGAAAAAACTCTCAACCGCCTTTGTGAAATCGGGCAGGGTATCACTGCTTTGTTTGTCTAGTTTTGTTCGTTTGTGTATATCTAATTAGAGTCTATTGTTTGTCCACCTTAAGAAAACCCCTGGAACTAACACAGAATATACAAGATATACACAACAGGTGTGTCGTGTGCCCAGGCGCAAGTCAGGGTTTCTAAAGGCGTTGAAATCTTAGTATGTACGTGTATACGATAATTTAGTGAATAAAAGTTTATTTATTTTTGTAATTCATTTTCAAAGTATTATTTCCTAACTCTAGTTGTGTTCGTTTGTGTATATCTAATTAGAGTCTATTGTTTGTCCAACTTAAGAAAACCCCTGGAACTAACACAGAATATACAAGATATACACAACAGGTGTGTCGTGTGCCCAGGTGCAAGTCAGGGTTTCTAAAGGCGTTGAAATCTTAGTATGTACGTGTATACGATAATCTAGTGAATAAAAGTTTATTTACATTTGTAATTCATTTTCAAAGTATTATTTCCAAACTCTATTTTTTTTTTTTTCAATTTTAATTATTTCTAGGCCAAATTCAAGATCTGCTAGACACGTTACAGATGAAAATACTTTTAAATTGCCTTAGTATATCGGGCAGGGTATTATTGCTTTGCTTGTCTACCTTTATTCGTTTGTGTATATCTAATTAGAGTGTGTCGTGTGCCCAGGTGCAAGTCAGGGTTTCTAATGAATAAAAGTTTATTTACATTTGTAATTCATTTTCAAAGTATTATTTCCTAACTCTGGGTTTTAAAAGATGTTACGTCTACAAATAAAAGATACATGTATTAGAGTGTGTCGTGTGTGCAAAGGTGCAAAGCAGAGTTTCTAATGAATAAAAGTTTATTTATATTTGTAATTCATTTTCAAAGTATAATTTCCTAACTCTGGATGTTACGTCTACAAATTAAAGATCCATGTATGTTAGAGTAAAATCTAGAGGCTAATTAATTACTTTTCCGGTGATTATAAATAGGTGTTGATTGTTTAAATATATGTATAAGCGTAAATATGTCACATACCCTGCCTGGTACATCATACAATTGTATCTGTATGTATATGTATACATCATTTGCATTTGCCACATGCAGTAAATACGTCACCCGTAATTGGTTATATTGTTTGTTATAGAATTGATAGTCTAAATATCATGTATACAATTAAAAATTTAAACATACTGGAACGGTGCCGTGATCATGAAAACCGGGAAAATTGCGTAGAACTAATACCCTACTAGTTTCAATGCATTTAATAAAAGAAATGATTTAATCTTCTTCCTTGCATTCCATTTAGCTATGAATTAGAGGAACTTTTATCTACTCAGTTTAAATTTATTTACTAAGTAGGCCTACTAGTAATCCTAACGGTTTCCATTTAGGTATATTTTTTTTTCACTGAAGACCAAGTTCCGTATTTCATTCTAAATATATACATGCATGTAATTTATAAATTAGATATAATTGGTTGTTACAATTTGAATATACTGATATATAGGATATAAAGACCGCGTAAAATATGTAAGTTGCCGTAGCGCAGAGGAAGTGAGGTGATATATAACGATGGGTCCCGGGTTCAATTCTCGTCTTGGGCGTTTTGATTATTTTTTTTTCATTTTTTTTTCTAGAACAAAAACCGTTTTAAATACCTGTTCTATTATTATCATATAGTTAACTTATTTTGTTGGTAAATTAAGCACAATATTGAATTAAAGGATTTTTAATGGCTTAAAGGTGGCTTATAGGTAGCTTAAATGTGGCTTAAAGAAGTTTGGACATTCAGGACCTATAAGTTGTCCTTAAAGGTGGCTTAAAAATAGTCTTTAAGCTTTCTTTAAGCCATCTTTACGCTTTATTTAAGCCATCTTTAAACAATACATATAGCTTAAAGGTGGCTTAAAAATCGCCTTTAGGCTACCTTTAAGCACCTTTAAGCTACCTTTAAGGGTAACTTAAAGATGGTCATTCATCTTGTGATAATTTTACACATCGTTTAACTGGGTTCATGTATTATCAGATGTTTAGACCTCAGATTAATTTAATATGTCATTTATTTATATTTTGCCAAAGACTCATTTACATTTCGAAGTTTCATTTTTAAACAAAACGGTCTTCTTAACAACGGCTGATCCTCTGCACAACATACACGGAAGATTTTTGGCAAGGCGTGCACCGGACAACACCTGTAGTAAGACCAATACTGGTACTTGCTCTGTAGTTGCAAATTAAGAGTGTACTTAAATCTGATCTTTGTCGTAATCACCTTTTTTTAGCTTTGGTCTTCATAGAAACATCACTCAAAATAGCAGGGTTGTTCTTTTATGTGCGAGTGGTCCGAACTCTCCCCCCTTTTAAGGAACGTATATGGATGAAATGCTAGATTTAAAAAAAACCCATCAAAATCCCTCTGTAATAACTACAATATATAATAAAATGATACTAAAAGCTTGTCCAGATTGTCAAAAGTAAATAGCTATTGCACAACGATAGAACTGGTTGGCCATTTTGTCTCACATTACACTTTCATAATAAGGAATAATTTGAGATGTCGTGGAACCATTGCTTTCCAAAAGAGATATACTTGAGTTATTCCATTTTTTTGGCGAGGGTATTATACATGAGCTTATCCACAGTACTTTTTTTTACATTCTTTACATGTGCATGTTTTGATTATGACATCGTCCGAATATTAGCTAGTTTATGTTTAAAAGAGATTGTGAGATTTTTTGAAAAAAAAGTCAATTTATATCAATGTATAAAGACTTGAAAGATATCTAAATTTCATCCGGAAAATAGGTTTTGGCTCCATAGATATTGTACTAAACATTAGTTTCCTGTAATTATTTCCTGTATTAAAGTGACTATGAAAAGGTAATCCCGGTCAGTAGGTCGTAGATGATCTATGCGTTTGGTTCTAACTATGTTTTTTGTGATTTTTTACATGGGACTTTTGGCGATTTCAAAGGCTTATGGTAAGATTACCTACACATGATGTCTTCTAACTTTGCAATAGTATTGAATAATAGTTATCAAAGTTTTCAATATTTGTATTAACGTATATCATTCTATTCAAGACGGGTATCTACCTTTACTGCTTATCAATAAAATGTTTGATAACCTTAGTACATGTACATGCATTAGCATGTTTAACACTTAATAAGGGTGTATGTAGACTGTGTAGACGATATAACTGTCACATGTTGTTTTTGTTTTTTGTTTCTTTTTAATTTTAACATGTCTATGTGTATTTAGAAATTGTTTGCTGTTTCTGTAAATATATTTTAATGAATTGCATTTTATATTATTTAAAAAAAGGCCAATTCATAAATGACACAATTGTTTGCCTCTGAGAAATGAAAATTTATAGCAAATCTGATATGCTAATGTATGTGTCGGGTGTGTGTTTGTTGACAGATAACGTCGCCCTTAACAAACCAGCATACCATCAGCACCCATACACACCAGATAACGACAGATATGACGCCAGTGACGCTGTGGACGGACGTAAATCTGATCTTAGGTGGAACGGTGGTCAATGTGCTGTATCATTGTACAAACAAACCGCCACCTGGTGGGTGAATCTAACCAGCATTCACAGCATCCATCACATCACCATATACTTTAGGACGGATAACGCAGGTAAAGTCACAGTAATTGTGTATACTGCAAATTATAGTCACTGTTGTTTCAAATAAGCATCACGTATATACGCTTTGTATTTATATGATACCGATTTGGTTTTATAAGTTTACTAAATCTGTATGTTGATTTATTAAGAATTTCCTGTTTCTTGGAGAGATTCAAACTCAAACTTTTCATATTTTTGCTTTTATGGTAAAAAAAAGGTAAACAATCAAACTGTTTCAATGAATCTAATGAATATCCACATTAAATGAAACAATAGCTTAAAGACGACGAATTGTTATGTAAGGTCATAAAAATGAGATTGCAAAATAAAGCTTACATTAAATATTGGGTTTTTTTTAGTTTGCATAAACTGCGATATTAATATGAATGCTTATATGCTTAAGTGATATGACGTACTCATACCTCTGTATAGTCCTGAATCTAAATTGTGAAATTGTTCACTTTATCATTAATTCTTATGTATCAATACATGACCTAGGTTAAAACAAAAACAGCATAAATTTATGGCATAGGATAGTGATAGCATGGTTTTGTAATAGGAAATATGTTTGGTTATATCAATTCTGTAAAACCTAAAAATTTAACTTTCTGCAGTATAATCTTGATCTGAACATGTTTCCAGTCTACACTTCAAATATACCGAACTTTATTAAATCCAGATTAACACGACAGTCTCTAACATTTATTTACGGCTCACATTTAATAAAATGACACACAATGCATTACATCGTAATGAAAAAAATTATCATTATGTATGGACACAATTCACATTGCCCGTTTTACGACTAGAAATGATAGATTATGTGAGAGGTCCTTTCAATCACAACATACTTCTTGGCGTGATTAAGGGTGACACTTGCATTGTCTGATTTGAATTTAACTTCTTGTAAATAACAAATATATCTAAGTATGGGGGAAAATAGGTAAATGTTGCATGTATTCTTGATATAAAATGATTTCTACAGCACAAAACCTCCGATTTAATATTCGAACATCCAATTATTTCTAACATTAAAAGGTCATCAACAATCGTCTCTGATATGATAACAATACTTGTATGTTTATGTGTTTCATCCTAATTCGTTAATTCAATTTACAGTCAAAAAGTAATAAATGCCAAGTTAGAAATAGTATTTTAACGAAAGATAAAATGTAGAGGTAAAAAAAAATAGATTTAAATCGAAGACCTTTAGGAAAGGATTGTGTGTTAAGGGATCAATAGTTTTAGATTAATCAAAGAACTGTTTCTTGTTATTTACCCACCACAATTATTACTTATATTATATTCATTTCTGTACCGTTGATAATTGCATATATTGTTGAATTAACTTCGAGAAATTCGTCATTATTTATCTGTTTTCAGTTCCCAATTGTTGATTTGTTTATTTTCTTTGAAGATACTGATTTATCAGTGAAGAACTTCATTTTAGTAGTTAAATAATTATTATTATTTTTGGCCATTTGGATCGTTAAAAACATTACAGCACAACAATTGACTCAGTTCATTGTTGCAACATACAACCAATGTATAGATCCATTTTTTTGACGGCGGGGTTCAATTGAAATTTTCTTAGCCGCGAGGGTGTAGGGTGCATATTTCTTGCACTTTACTATGTGGATTAAACGTGTTCGTCCCGCCCTGATCGTCACGCACTCTCTAGGTCCGCGCATTTATTAATTAAAACTGGTTGATTTCAATCATTTTGCTTATGTGTACATTTAGATTGCTTTAACCAACAAAGATATATGTAATTAGACATCGAATTTTTCCTTTGCCGTATGTTTCTATTAATAATCGTATTGCGATAGCTTCTGGGAATGTTATATTATTCTTTATATGAACTCTTTGCTGTGTAATTTTAATTCACATAAGAATACAACCAACACAACCTGTTTTTTAAACTGTTTTATATGGTCAAATTATAATTATGTTTATATATTGAAATGGTCTACTAAATGGTGATTATTTTGGGGAAAGAATTTTTTGTTCTGTCAGAGATGTCATTGAATGGATGTTATAAGCACTAACAGTTATATTTGATATAATTAAAAAAATATGGTGGTGTTATTTCTTTACACAACAAATGTAGAAAACTTAAATTTCATCATAAGCGTGTGTTACTCTAATTAGATATTCCAATTGATGGATGCATGGAGAATGTGTAATATGTATTGCCTAAAATGTGGTTGATATTAAGCATTTTATAGTTATCAATATAAAACAAAAATGTATAATCCTGTTTTTTATTGGATCGATAACGTCTTGTACAGATTCGAGGTTTCGGAAGTACACAGCAGATTTTATTCTTGGATTCTCCGTGTATGTCTCCAATACCATGGATAGATCACAGGAAACATTGTGTTTCAAGGACAACAACTTCACAATAAACACAATACCTCCTGTATTCACAACAGACTGTTATGTTCATGGACAATATGTCATTTACTACAACGAGAGACTACCAGGAGTTGTCTACCCCGACGATTATTATAGTTATGTAGCGAGTTACCTCTGTGAAGTAGAGGTGTATGGTGAGCTTATTTATTCCTATTTTCAATTAAATAAGAAAACGTATAGTTAACTGTGCTTCAAGTACATGAGGACGATTCCTGACAAACCACTGTCCAGTTATGCATATGTTTAACATACAGTGCTAATACTCGGGGTTTTTGTTTTAATTCCAAATTGCATTTACAAAATGAAATAAAAAATGTTAATATTTTGAAGCATGACTTTGATCACATTCATTGCTTTATGAATACTACTTATGCATATTTTCATTAATCAATTCATTATTATCAATAATTTGAAAATTATCTATGAAGTGGATATTTCACATGATAGATTTACTAACAACCACAAACAATCACAGCAAAACCCATTTACTCCCTATTGTTTTTTTCAAATGTCACAGATTTACAAAAACGCATCTCAAGATTCTTTACAAATTCAGAGGTATACTTCTATATTCCGTGTTCATGTAAAAAAAACCGCATGATACTCAAGTAGGATTTAAAATCCATGGAAGTGATGTGTTTAATAACATAAAGCATTTGTTTATAGGTTGTTTAGCAACAGGGGTTTAAGGGTCTAACAATTTTTTTTTCAATTTTGCAATATGTTTTTGTTTGAATTGAAAATTGTCTTGCTGAACTTTTTATGCATACAAATATACACAGTCGTGTAAATGAACGCCTCTCGCGTCTTAATTCATCTAGAATAGATTGAAGTTATTAAAACAAACTTGTATAACAAATAGCTTTTAATGTTCAGGATGTCCAGCAACAGGGTTTTACGGATCCAACTGCTCCATACCTTGTCCAGACGTCAACTGTCAGTACTGTCACATAGAGACGGGCACATGTCAGGGATGTAAACCTGGGTACCAAGGCCATCACTGTGAATTAGGTAAGAAATAATTTAAAAAGACAAACATTATTAACTCTATGTGTGCATGCGGGTATCTGACCTCGTTACTTATTGGCTAAATTAACAAAGCATTGGTAGAGCTAATTAGACTTGGAGATTATTGTTTTTTCCCCCGAAGCATGGATAATCGTGCATTGTTTTGTTAATTGAGTATAATGCAAGATCATATACTGGTGATTTAAATAACATAAAAAAACACATTGATTATTTGTTTTAATTTTAGAACTCACTTGATTCCAAATAAAAACAATTAACTTGCTGATTGGTTTCTGTGTACACTTTTAAAAGTTTCACAAATGTTTAAAAAAAATTATTTGTGTGCAATTAGGTAATTTTGTTTTCTACAACAATAGTAGAATACAACAAAAAGGCTAAAGGAAATTAACGGATGTATCGAATTCTTATGTTTGTCACAGTAAAGTCCTAATATAAACCCACAGAAAATTGCAGTTTATAACGCACACGATTATAACGAATTTACAACTGTAACTAAGTAAATGTAAGATTTTTATTGATGAAATTTTAACGCATCCTTTCATTATAGTTCGAATATTGTACATTGCATATTTCAAAAAAGATACATGTAAAGATAAGATGAATTATATAATATGTATTTAATAAAGTGATCACGGTCTTACAAGAAAAAAAAAGGATATATTTTAGATTTTGAGTTCTGAGCATTAATCATACTTTCCAACGGTAGATGGAATCTAAATTGATGAATTTTTACAGTAATAGAACGATTTTCATTCCCATAGGACTGCCAAAATAAAAGAAAAACTGTTCCAGAAATGAAATCTAATTTTTTTTTATATTGTTTCTAATCTGTTCTTGCTAGAGGTGTATTTGTTGCATGCTGTAGTATAAAGCGCCGTGAAAATGATAAATACAAGTTCAATTCCTTGTTTTGCAAGTCAAAAATATTCTTACACACAAAAAATAAAACTCCAGTTTTTTTATAATGTAAATATAATATAGTATTTTTTTTAATTTTTTTTTTTGCAACTGATGGTGATATCGATTATAAAACTTAAGACAGTTTGCGGTATTGACAGCTGGCTGTTTTAGAACAAATCCGCTTAAAGTTTTTTTGCAAAGTCGTTATTAGCAAGTAACCAAATACGGATATAGCGGAGAACGACTTTTGTTACATCAATTAATAAGTTTTATACCGGTATGTTCATTCAGTGGCGAAATGTGTACGCATATATGATAATAATCTTCCCCGTTCAGTATATTGAATGCCTTTTAGGAATTTACAACAAAATATGCAATTAAGAATTAGATAAAATTAGTTAAAACATATCAGTATGTCAATAATAACGTGTTACTGGTGATGTCTCATAATCGTTTTAGAATGTGACAAAGGATCCTTTGGTATTGGATGTAAAGAAACATGTGGAAACTGTCTAGATGTGAATCAATGTTCAATAACCAAAGGCACATGCTTAACTGGTTGTGCTGCTGGTTATAAAGGGGATTCTTGTAAATCTCGTAAGTACACAATGACTAGGTACATGCTGAAATGGCTGCGCAATATATACTAGTTTGAATCACACAATTTAATAAATGAATGTACGTGGATGTGTTTTTGACTACATGTTATTTTATACACATGCTAGTTCCCCTGACAAAAATTGAAGTAGCCAAGTCAACTCTATGGAAATGATAGGGGTTGTCCAATAGAGATTTTGAAAATTTAACTTTCATCCAGGGAGTAAAATAATACATGTTGCAGAAAATTGACGTATAACACTCCGAAAAAACCTAGTTTCCAGAACTCGTCTTATGATTTAATAAATAGCCCCATCATATCTTGGGATATGATAGGGGCCGTCCTACAGATATGCAATTACGTTTCAATTTTTTTTTATTTTGCTACAGGGAGTCACAAAGTAGTCGAGAATGGACGTTTACATGTATTTCTCCTAAATGATAAACAAAAAAACTAGTTCCAAGAACCCCTGTCATGATTTGATTGATATTAGCCATATCATACTTATTTTGAAATTTGATAGGGGTTTTCCTATAGATGTGCAATAAGGTTTCAGAAATTTAAATTTTATCCAGAAAATCAAAAAAATAGCAGAAAATTAACCTTTATCACTAAAAAAAAAAATCTAGATCCTAGAATTCCTGATTAATGATTAATGATTTATATCATTAAGAGCCACATCATCTATTAGGATATGACAGGGGCTGACCTATAGATGTACAATAATGTTTTAAAAATACAAATTTGATTCTAAGGACCAATAGTATTTGCAAAATAATGTTTCTTACCAAGAAAACCTTATTCAAAGACATCGTCTTATCTCTTTTGATCAAATTAGCATCATAAGATGAACAAAGAGAAAGAATATACATGGTTTAGGTGTGGGAATCACAAGCATTTTTTTGCAAGATATTTGATAATTTCTGATTTTGGTGATGGATTGGGGTGGAGGTCAGTGTGACCGCCTGAGGCCGTGACCTACTAATGCCACAAGATTTGACTTGACATGGTCATAGTTCAAGAAACAAAAATATTAAATTTTTAAAGTGGGGATTTCGATGGTTAAAATATATTTTGGATATATTCGAATATTCTTACATTTTCATAATAGCAAATTCGTCCTGGTTGGTGTTTTCCCCATCGCCGGAAACCCACGGTGGTTTACGCGTCGTTCCTCCCTCCATCACCCGTGAGTCAGTTTAAACTTCAACGCTCGTTTTAGTGACCAATTATTTATAAATATCATCCAATCAAATTAGTCGTTACAAAAGTAGAGTTCTTCTGTTTCGGGTACACTACCTTATATGAAATGCATTAGTTAACATGTGCCAATATTTGCGTCAAACAGATTCTCTAATCCAGTGAATGAGTCGCAAAAAAGCATGACAGATCACTAGGTCTTTACAATTCAATAGCCTCACGTGGTTTTGTCGGTTTTATACACATTTAATTATTTGGTGGAAAATTTATACAACTTCTGTTTTACTTTGAAAGGTAAAAACTAATAATTTATATAAGGATTGAATTCTTTTATGAACTTGACCCTTGATATTTGAACTTGAAATTAAATATTTCTTTTTAAAAATAATACATGTGTTAACAACAAAATGTTTCAACTGTTTGACAGAATATGTTTTAAAAGTCTGAAATTCTGACTGCGACTTGACTCCAGACTGCGTTTTAGACTACGCATCCAAATGAAAATTCCAGCTCCAGTAAAACTCTGTAGAACTTGGTGAAAATTCATGGGACTGTTTCTCATCTGAATCTAATTGGCTGCCAAATTTCAAACGAAATGAACCATATTGAAAAAAAGTTATCCACTTCAGCGGCATCGAGCCATCATCCCGAGAAACGAAATGTCAACGTCTCGATATTTGTATCTAAAAAATTCATGCAAACATTTCACTGAAAATCTGTGTTTACATTTCTATCAGTAACCTGCAACTTGTGTTGAGGTTCTACGAGAGATAACTCTTCCTTCCCAGACCCCGATTTTATATGAGTTTAGTTGACATTGTCTTTCAGTTTGTTTATTTCCTGACTTGGCTGAAATAAATGACTGGCCTTAATTCAGTTCCGATTTTTCGTACTTGTAAACCCTAAATGCATGACAGTAAAAATATTTCTGAGTACGTGCATTTCAAATCAGCAGGAGAATGCGTGTCAGTTAATCCGACGTGGCCTTCCAACATATTCAAATAGCCGCTCGCGACAAGAGTTTGACCTGGCCTGTGCATGTCTTTGTTAACGCTATCTGGCCACGTTGTTTACAAGCAGCACTGATTTTATTAACAAATCGATAAGCAATTGAACCAATCGCTAAGCGCCTATCAATTACTTACGCTTCTCAATGTTGTATAACTTTTTTCAAAATGTAAACATGGCGGATCTTAACCGTACGGGTACGTATTGTTTACATCGCTTGCATCACTTTCATTCAATTGACAACCTATAGAATTTATAACACGTATTTGTGAAGAGTCGTCCTGGACTCGTGGATAGTGTACAGGAATGAAAAGCGAATGGTCGCAGGTTCGAAACCCATCGTGGCCGTTTTTTTTATTTCCTCTTTAAATTGAGTCAGAAATTGATTTTTCTCTAAGTACTCCTTAATTATAAACATGTTGAGGATTTGTTTAATGACCATTTTAAAAGATTGGAAGGCCTCTAATTGTTCCGTGAACAATAAGTCTACTAGTTACATTTAGCATTTATGTAGCTCTTTCTTTTCTGTTCTGTATGTCATAATGTTGGAATGCTGATTCTACAACGGTCATCTGTTTTTCAAACGTATAACAAACCTTACAGACGATAATAAAGATATAGTTCTGTTTGCAGCATTAGTTAGCAGATGCAACCATTAATAAGCCTAATTATTGAATTAATGCAGGCGGTATGCTTGCACTATGTTGTTACAAGCGAAAAAAAAATGTGTGTGTGTATATATATATATATATATATATATATATATATATATATATATATATATATATATATATATATATATATATATATATATATATATATATATCAGATAACGCCGTTTTATTGTGTAACAATTATATGTTCTTGTATTTTAACTAGCCTGTCCAGGTGGTTATTTTGGAAATAAATGTACTGAAAAATGCAATGACACATGTGCCGGATGTAATAATACGAATGGTGTTTGCGACTCTGGATGCATCCCTGGCTGGAGAGGTCACCAGTGCAACGAAGGTAGCGTTCATAATATATGATTGGTGGAGCGGATAATTTTTCTAGCACGCTATGTTTACAACAATATTGAAAATAACTTTAACATTTATTCATAAAAAATGAAATAAAATTATGCGATACATAAACTTAATTTATATGAAATAGTGTTTATTATATATGATATCAATAAGAAATACAACACTAAGTGCATCTCGCCAGAGTTAAGTTCCGATATTAAATAGAATTAGTGAAGCAACAATATGTAATACGTATATTAGTAAAGTCTAGAACAAAAAAAAAGTTTTTTACAACAAACATGTAACTCCTCCGTAAACTATTTAAAGTCATTTCTTTATGCAATTGAATTCAAAAATATTTGTTAGTGAGTTTATAAGTTGATGCTTTGTCACAAAAAGTATTACTTTCTTTAAAATCCATACAGTTCTTTTTTAACTACTACCTTAAGTCAGTACAGTCACGTGGTACAACAACGATATCAAGTATTGCTAATGCACTTTTCTTTCACGATTTTCGTCAAAAATGTTTTCCAATCCTAATAATTATCATGCTCCGGTTAGGTATTTTCGATAGGCAACCAAACTTTGAGGGTCATTAGTTTAGTTATTACCGAGATACAAACCTAACAATTTTTGGCACTGTACACAAAGCTCTTGTTTACATTGTTAAGGTGAAAATTACAGCTTTAGACATAAAATGAATGTGTTAAACGTTAAGAACTGTCTTGAAGCTTAAAATGATTAAGACAATAGAGAAATTAGCTTTGAAATTGTCTACTGGAATATTGAATCTATGTAAACAGAAGCAGGGCACTTGTTTACATTTTAAATAATTGTGAGTCCTGTATATTGCTAACAACTCTCAAATTTCATTTGACCATTACAAATGCATTCCTAAAGCATTGTGAACTATCAAAACAGAAACATATATATTTGACCAAAATCTTGACCATACTCCTTTAAAATAACACACGTTAATGCCTTCCGTTTTATTTAGATGATGAACTTAAGGTTATGTACTGTTGTCTTCCACTAATTAACAATTTTAAATGGTCAATGAGTCCATGACTAATAAGAACAAAAGCAAGAAAGTATTAATAAGAACCGAGATAGTCTTGTATGGCAATTTAATTTTTAGGAAATGTTGTTTGCTTTTTTGTTAGGTTCATGTAAAATTTAATAATGGTAGAAAAAAAATAGAAGCACATTTATTTTTATTTTTTTTAAATTGGGGGGGGGGTTGTTTTGGTAATATATATGTATGTTAACATAACCCCCAATGTTCTTTCATGCTTCACAGAACCGATATACATGTAGTCTTGAATGGCACTGAAGTTTTTAAAAAATACTGTTTGCGTGTTGCTTAGGTTGATGTTAAATTAGTTCATGGTAGAAACAAAATAGGAGCATTTTTTGAAATTATTGTTTGGGGAAGGGGGTATGTTTTGGTTATATACATGTATGTAAACATAACTTCCAGTGTGTTTTTCACGCTTCACAATTATTCTTTATTATAATGAATATGATACACAACTGTTATATGAATATGTTTATAATATTATAGAATGTGACAAAGGATGGTATGGTATTGGATGTAATGAAACATGTGGACACTGTCGTAATGAAAGCCAATGCTCCATTGACAATGGAACCTGCTTAACCGGATGTGATGTTGGTTTTAAAGGGGACCGATGTAAAACATGTGAGTATACATGCATATACTACGGTCGCAGCACAGCGGCACGTCAGAAACTTTTGCAGTGACGAGAGCTAATCATTTTGAACTTATTTAAGAATTAAAATAAAATTTAAACTTGCGTTGCACATACATTTGTTAAGTTGTGATGTCGACTTACTTATCATTTTGTTTCAGATTTGAACACTTCATATGTTTAGCTGTTTGCATATTGTTGTTTGCATAATGTTGTACGTTTACATTTTTTTTAATTTCGGTATATTATTTACCGCTGATTTAAGTATCAAGTTTAGCTTACGTATCATATATTTCAAGTATTTAATAAAAAATTTAAATGTAATGCGCAAATTAAAAAATTAACAACAATAAACCGGTCGGCAATTATCATAATAAAGATTGTTTGGGGACTTTTGAAATGAAGAGGTATGTATGGTGAGTATGTTCATCTTAGCATGGTTTGTGTTTCTCAAAAGTCTGTTGAGAGGAAAAAATGCATATATTGTGTTACAAAAAGCAAAACAACCCATGTATAGAAAGAGAATTGTTTAAGTATTATTAGTAATTGCAACTTTCTTGAACCAATGTCAGAAACTTTTTAGCATAAATCTGATATGATTCATATTTGAATTAACAGTTTAAAAAATCTTCAATCCATTTTCAGTCCAGTTTGTATGAATCGCTTTTTCTTTCCAGGTTTCTCTTCCTTTTTTTCATGTAGTAATTTAAATGTCATTTCCTAATTTGATTTCTATCAAATATTTAAATTGACTGAATGATATGCAATACCTGATTTTTTAGTGTACAGGTTCTTTTCCTGTAGTATCTGTACATTCACTTGTTATACAGATTTTTTACTAGGATTTTCAACCTTAAGCTAACCAACATGTCGTATTATTTCAGGTAAAACGTAATGAGAAAGTAAATGATAGAGAAACGAAAGACATATCCCAATGTTTTAGCCGTCATTTCAATAGGACATTACAAAAAAATGACATATACGTCGCATAAAACATTCATTTTCAGCTTGTTTTTCGTTTACTATACTAAATATATCAATCTTAACATTTTACTGTCCTTAAGATGTATGATTCAGTGTTGAAATACATTTATGTATTACAGTTTTCGACATGCGCTGTTAAATATAAATGTTTTGTTATCAGGTGATCAAGATATTACAATGGTGTGTTGATATACAGATTTTGAGTTGTTTATTGTTGTTGTTTTAGTTTCACTTCGTTATAATTTCATTTTTGCTTGATGGTGTATAAATGTTATGTTATTTCCTTTTATTAGGAAAATATGCAATATTGCTACCATTCACTAAATAAACATTTGTGTTTTTGTGCGATAATAAATTATTTATTTTCGTTTCTCTATGATGAATGATGTATGATGTTATTTGATTTTTGAATTGTATAAAACCATTTAACATCTGAGTTATAAGTTGTACATTTTCTGACGTCATAATAAATAATCAATACATACATAAGAGTCCAATGCATACAAGGCTCAAAATGACCTAATCCTGCCTGTATGTAATTATGCAGTTAGCAGACTGGACCGATAGAGACATGGATGCTCAAAACCATGGTGTTTGATAATGTTTGGGTCTTTCACTGATATTCTACTCACCTAATGATCTCGTGTCTGCACATTAACTTATCAAATGTTGCCACGGAGGTTAGTGGTTACGTTCACATTATACTAAAATAGTTAATACATGTCTGTTGAATTAAAAAGATTAACTGTTTACTTTGCAGTAAAAACGAAGTTTTACATGTAAGAGGTTTTAATGGAAATATTATTAAAAAATATGTTTTCTATCTTACTTACTTTGTGTTATCATGGTTGACTTGTTCGGAGTCGTCATTGTAGAAAATTCGAACTATTCGAATAATGATTTGTTATGTTGTTCTTAAGTTTTTCGTTGATAACTATATTTAGGACTAACGAAGTATACCATTTAATTTAACTACTATTTCAGATATGTTTTTATAGTGTTTACAATACAATTTTGTATTTGAAGTCATACGAAAAATAAATGATGTTTTGTTTGTTTTTTTAGTTGTTGAATTTTGGTTTTTGTCTTCCACTGATTTGAACTGATATATAAATCAAAAAGTCGAAGTTCATTATGACTTCCAGTTAAATAACATTTTGCCTTACCTCATCTACATGTTTTGGTATTATATCAAATTAGTTTTATCACGAGAACTATTATTTTGAAGACAAAGAGGCATTTGCAATTGTAATATCATACTTTTATCAATGAAAAACAAATCTTTAAATGTACAAGTATATTAAAACGTCTATCAATAATGTAGCTGTCTAAATTTTAATAGTTTCCGTTAAAAAGGGCGAGATCATGATTCTGGTTATTCTTTCCGATGAGATGTCAACAATGCTTTAGTAAGGCATTTGTAACTGTAAACTAGATTTCGAGTGCAGTTGTTGAGTTATATGCAAGATGCAGAACTTACAATTTCTTGCTATGTTAAAAAAGGTTACGTCATATTTTTGTTTACATTTTTGGCGTTGAAGTCAAAATTCCAGTCTTGAAATCTAAAACGGATGTAATAATAGTAAGAAACTGCTTTATGCTGGAAACAAATTTAATGATAGAAAAATCAGCTTGACAAAGATTTATGAGTTTTCTTCCTTGTTTATAGCACACCAAGTGACAAGAAAATTCCGGTTGATCAGAATTAAACTTTTCTAAAGCATTGTGAACAATAATATGATTCGGAATTTTACTGTGACATTATACACTCGTGGATAATATTTTTTATGTATGACGATATTATTTTGTAAATACAAGTTTATGAAATGATGGAATGTAAACAGATTGCGATCAGATCCCACAAATATTATGTTGAGTACAGTGAACATAAATCACTTTGCACATTGAAACGTTTAAAACACATTAATATAAACTTTAACAATATGAAAAAAAATAAGAAAGGGAATCTTTAACGTTCTAAAAATTTATTGTATGATGATGAGGGAAATATGAAAATTTATTTCCCCAAGAAAAGTCATATTTTCAAAGGGTTTTGCCCGAGGTAAAAGAAAATCTTCATATTTCCCGAACATTCAGGCAATAAGATTTTTATTATACCGAACAATAAATGACAATCAATATACGTTGATTTTTGATATCCTTTCGACTCGTCGCAACGTCGTGATTTTGGCGGTTCTTTTTTCTTTACTGTTTTCATAAATTCGACTCAAATATAGTAAACTTGATTTTTGTAGCATCAAGAGAATCTAAATGATTTAAATGTTTTTGATTTCATCGTATTTGTCAACATCGTATGCTCGTATTTGCTTTTTCATACCTTTGGAATAAAAAAAACCTTAGATTTTCGAAGAGGTTAGACATGATATTTTTTCCCGGGAGACGTCGCCCGGTCACGTGATTGTCTAGAACAAATCAGATGTCGCATTATCTAGAATAATCATTTTGAGGTATAAGAAATCGCTTTTTATGATATGATACATCATGTGTGTTCATTACATATGATACAGTTAAAACCACTCATTCATTAATGTTTGTGATATATCTAAAGGTCAGGATTTTATCAAATTCCTCGTAGTTATTCTTTAGAACAATTTCCTGTTGTTAGATGTATGGGAACATTATTAATAATACATGCAATTAAACAGGTTTCATTTTAAAAATATTGTTTCCTTGTTATTGTGTATTAAGCGTAAACGATCGCAATCTGTGAAATTTAAGTCAAAAGGTTTGAAATTTAAAAAAAATGAAATATTTACGTATATGTCAGAGATGGGTTTAAAAACTATTTTTATTTTGCATTAATAATTAAAAGTCATTGGTAATTGAGTTGCTTTTATATTTCAATAACTTGAATGTATTTATTAATACATACGTGCTTGAAATATCATGTATTTATGATTTTTCATTTCATTTTAATTTTTTTTTTGTCCCAAGTTAAATGTTTTTAAAGTGTCTTATAATAACGTACTGTGTGTATACGGAATGCTGATTAAAATAAAAATCAAACCTTTAAAAATATTACCGCACATACGTGTATATCAATGTTGTTTAAATATATATTTGTTATCCAAAAACAAACAAATAAAACAAAACAAAACAATGAGGTAACCAATAAGTATTTAATTACATTTCCCAACGTAACTGAAAGGAATCAATTGCATTTTTAAAAAAAATGGAATTTCATGCAATTAACAAAATGCAATATAAGCGAACGGTAAACGCTTAATGAACGGTGAACACATGCGGGGCGGAGTGAAGAGACCAAAACTGTGAACGATGAACGTATGGTGAGCGAACGGCGAACGCACGAAAAGAGAATGGTAGGTGAATGCAATAATTAAAAATTAGTAGAACGTATCAGGGACTGAAACCATCATTCATATTTACTGGTCACTTTGCATAGAATGGATACATTGTATACGAGAACGATTTTAATCGTGTTTCCGTTGTTTCCACTTTTGTGGATTTCCTTCTCACGGACTGCTTTATCATAATAATATCAGACACAATGATGGAAATTTAACAAATAGATGTAATTATCATATAAAATGATATAACAAAACAATTCAAACTTGTTTGTGATATATCCTTTCTACGTTTATACATTTCCTCTCCACGGTCTGCTTTATCAGATCAAATATTAGAGAAACGGATATAGCCAATTAATTGACTGTGTGGGAAATGAATCATTGTATAACATAGGCCAACCTGTTTGTTGTTGTTTGTTAGTTTAAAATATACTTATGTTGAGTGCATTTGTTATAACATTGGAACACGTACGTCAGCATTGAAAATAAATGTTTAAAGACATGCAAAGACAAACAATTAGATAAACGTATTTTTTTTTAATTCTCTGAACCCCGAGATTCTTTAGCAGTAGTTATTAAGAAAACATGTATATGTTTCTAAAGGCATTATAAAACTATTTATACATGTATTTGCTATTAGTCATAATGATTTTGTATTTTATTTATTAATATCAATGACACTTGGTCAGGTAGTACTTAAATTAAGAGGTTTTGAAAAAAAAATTAAACATGGGGGCACATGCATTTGAACGTTTCTTTTTACAAATATATAATTGTGGTCTTCATTACATCAGCTTACATTTTATCAAAACGGCATTGTTTAAGAACGATCTCATTGTACAAATTAATATTATAACATGCATGCACTGGTCTATTTCTTTGACTAAATGTCAAAACGTTAAACAATTTACAAAAGTATATAGTAAACTCAAATTCTCAAATTACAATCTAAATATGTTTAAGAATCGTTAAAATGGGCTTATGTTTTATCAGATTTTTAGACTTTAGACTACTGATTATTTTAATATGCCATTCCATCATACGTTGTCAGAGTCTTATTTACATTTCGAAGTCACTATCTTATAACGATTATCTTCACCTGTAGCAAAACCGCGGCTGATTCTCTGCACATCGTACTCTGAGAAACCTTTGAATTGGTTACACCGGGCAAAACATGCAGTAAGACCAATACCGTCTCTTGATGTCTAGTTGCAAACAATTTCTTTCGGGTACTTTTCTTAAAATAGATCGCTGTCTTAACAATACAACCACATTATATGTCTGGTCTTGATAGAAACATAAATTAAAACTAGCAGGGTTGTTCTTTCATGTGTGAACTTTCTCTTTTTCTAAAAAAAGAATATGTATATGATACTAAATGTAAATAAACAGTGTCATAACAAGTCATTTTTAGTCACCAGAATACTTATGACAATGATACTAGAAGCTTGAACACTTTGTCAATATTTAAAAAATTAAAAGTAAAGTAAAGTAAGTAGAAAGCCAATTGTAAATATATGTAGCACAACAATAGAACTGCTTTGCTATTTTGTCTCACCTTATATTTTCATAATCAATATATTTTTTTTTCAAATATCTAAAAAAATTGGCAATTTAAAATAATACGCTAATATGACATCTATTAGTTCATATAGTTCATAAAAATAAGTAATATCAATTAGTTACAATTAAGATATATGATTTACAGTGATTAACACATGCAAAAGACTCTACTTTAACCTGTGTTACATCGCATATTCTTTTGATACATGTCCTTCGCATGGTCAGCTTTCTTCGATCAAATATAGCTCTGTTGAGTGCATATAAACTTTTTTATAGTTTAAAGAAATGCAGTATATGGAAACCTTGTGTAAACTAAGTGTCAATACCTAGGACCTTCATTCCTTAAATCGCAAGGAAGTTTAAACACACGTAAACTTTGAATAAAAAGTCACCAAACTCATAAACCATCTGTGAATTGAAACTATTTACACTAACGTTCCATTTTCGTTTATAAATATATAATAAAAGGAAAAAAAGCAACACTAACTGCAAATCATAAGCGCTTTCATTGTTAAAAATCTTCAGACGTTTTACAGTCGTTAAAACTATTTATGATAGTTTTAACGACTGTAAAACGTCTGAAGATTTTTAACAATGAAAGCGCTTATGTTTTGCAGTTAGTGTTGCTTTTTTTCCTTTTATTATATTTTTACCGGACACTGAGAAAATACTTTTGTGATTTGGATATATATATATATATATATATATATATATATATATATATATATATATATATATATATATATATATATATATATATATATATATATATATATATATATATATTAGAAGATATCTAATTATTCATTACAGATATTTCTAATTTAAGAAAATCATATTGCAGGTTGTAAAAATAGAGTACTGTGGAGTTATTAGAATTTGTGGTGGTAGAACTTTCGTGGAATTCGTGGCTACCTCATCTACAAATATACACCCCCATAAAGTAATAAACTAGGGCTATAAAGTCATAATCATTTTGTATGTATACGAAAATACACGAAATTACGTCGCTTCGAACCTGTAAAATTTAAGCAATCGACGGAAATTGGCCCCCACGAATTTTAATGATTCCATAGTATCTGTCAGCTTTTTTTCATTCATAATGTTTTACTAGCTACCGCAAATAATACTTATATGTTTAAGTCCAGATTACTTATTAAGTAATTATCAATATTCACAGACGTCTCTCTCTTTCTCTTTCTTTTTTCTCTCTCTCTATTTCTCTCTCTCTCCTCTCTATCTCTCTCTTGAAGTTGTATAACTATTTTTTATTAACGTTAAATATGTCTTATATTACTTTTCTTCTAGAATTCTACGATGACAGATTTATTTTTTATTTTGCACTATGTAGATGTGCATCTTTTATTAAGACATCTACCAATTTTTAGCTACTTTAAGTTCAAAATGAATATATTGGATTTCTATCAAAAAATGTTAATTTCTGTTTAGGTTAATAAATTTGAAAGATATCTTTAAGTTAATTTAATCCTGATGATATGTTTCAGCTCCATAGATTTCGTACTAAACTTTTGTTTCCTGTTATTATTTCCTGTATCATAGGACTCCCGGTCAGTTACTATATGTTGTAGTTGATTTTAAATTTCACTCTATGCATTCGCTTTTAACTATGTTATTTGTGATTTTTTACATGGGACTTTTGGCAATTTCAAAGGCTTATGGTAAGATTACATTTTCATGATGTCTTCTTACTTTTCTATAGTATTGAATAATAGTTTTCATTAGTTTTAATAGTTTTATTAACGCACAGTGTATAGCCTTCTAATCAAGACGGACATGTACATATACTGCTTATCAATGATATATAAATAGTGTCTGATTTGGAGAGTAACAGTTGAAATCAACACTCTGAGAAAACCATTGTCAACCGACGCGTATCCTCCTCAACAGGCTCTATTTATGTTATTATACTAAAATGTCATAGTTTTAAAGAAAAAAAATACTGTTTTTTTATAGCAAAAACTTGACTTCTACAGCAAACCGTACGCCCATCATTTACACGAATGTAACAATTCGTTATGTTACCCGTTGCAAAGTGTGTCGCTATCAGAGAGGTAATAGAACGGATTATCAACTGCATCTAAACCGATCGGATTTCTGTATTAAACATTAAAGTATATTAATATATTTTACAACCGTAATACATGTGCATGATTTACATGTGTAACACTCAATATGGATGAATGTATACCGTGTAAACAATTTAATTGTCACATGTTATTTATATAATCGTGGTTGTTATGTGTAATAAGGCTTTATAATTTTCTGTAAATCTCTTTTACCGAATTGCATTTTATATAATCTAAAAAAGGACCAATACATAAATGAAAAAAAAAAATAATTCCTCTTTTTTAGAAATAATATCAAAATTTACATGTTTTTATGCCACATCTGATAGTATTATATGTGTAATATATGTGCTGGATGTGTGTTTGTTGACAGTTAACGTTGCCGTTAACAAACCAGCAAACCAGCAATATCCTCTGTCACCAGGTGACGACAGATATGACGGTAACGCCGTGGACGGACGTAAATCTGACCTGAGCTTGGACAGTGGTCAATGTTGGCCATAGATTATGTGCTAGGAATGGTGAACCTTTATCATTTTTACAGAACGTAAATCAAAATTTAAAAAAAAATCACATCGAAATAATCATTTTGAGAGATTCTATGAACGTGTGTCGCTAACAAGCGTCGCAAATACTGTTTTCATATTAAAGGGTGCTTTTACATAACGTTTGAGTTTAAGTCACCGGAGGCCAGTGGTGACTTGGCCAATCTCTTCAAACATTCACGTTCCCTCGACAATCCTTTTATAATGCTAATTAGATACTATCTGAAGTTTTTGTATCCGGTATTTGTTTTCACTAATTTATGCATAAAAGAGTAACTGTGAAAAATATTCCGCCGTATTTATATACGTTGTAGAGTATAATTAAACTTCACTAGATGAATTTACCTATAGATATGTTCCCCATGTTTTTATTGATAGAAGTGTTTGCGATTTCACAGGCTTAAGGTGAGTTTACATGCATATAACAAATTGTCATTAGAAATTTAATGAAACAGCTAGTATGTAATGTAATATTTCCTTTTACATAAACACCATTCTAATTGAGGCGGTTATCAACCTGTATTGTTCATTATTATAATGTAATGTAAGTTGCATTATTAGTTAACTTATTTCGTAAATGCTGATTGTTTGGTATTTTCATAAACCATATTTACATTTTATTACCGAAATACATTGCTTTAAAACACTATTTTAGATAAAAAAAACAATAGGATAAAAAATAACATAATTTATAAACGTTCCGTAGTTATTCTTATAGAATAATGCGTTTGATACATTCAGGTTTTTATAAAAAAAAAAAAAATCATTTAGAAGATTTGACTTTTTATAACATGAAATGACAACAACTGCTCGGGCAAATCAAACAAAATCCCACTTTAATTGTTTTTGTTTATAAGGACTGTTCATAAGTAAATGTTAGTTTAAATGAACCTACTCAATGTTGTAAATGTAAATAATGTTGTTTATATGGACTTCCGTGTTTGTTGCCAGTTAACGTTGCCCTCAATAAACCATCATACCAGCTCGATCAATTTCTACCACGTGACGACACGTATGACGCCAGTAACGCTGTGGACGGACGTAAATCTGACCTGAGAATGCACGCTGGGCAATGTGCGATATCATTCTTATCAACAACCGCCACCTGGTGGGTGAACCTGAGCAGCATCCACAGGATTCATCACATCACTATCTTATTCAGGACGAGCAATGACGGTATAGTCACAGTCATTATGTACCTTGGAAATGATAGCCTCTGTGGTGTAAACTGTCATCATGCATATACGTTTTTTATTTACATGATATCATTTGGGTTTTATCAAATTGCTAAAGCTGTGTATGATTTCCCTGTTAGTTTAAAAGATGTAATAACGAAAAACATGTTGTTAGTTTTAGTGTAATACAAACTGGAGAAAATTAATCTGTTTTAAAGACTGCAATGAACATGAACAGTAACTGAAAAAAATGATCAAACATATTTACAATTTTTAAATTAAAATTACAAATTAAAAAGAAAATAAGACATTGAGTTCAAAAGTTTGCTTTATTCACTTTATAGATATATTTATTCATGTTTTAAAATGAGATAATATGTCAGGAGTCATTTGAGGTAAACTTTGCGGTTACGCTGAGATTACTTACATATTTGCATCGTGAAATGGATTAAAATGATAATGTAGAAACACCAGATTACACATCTAATTGGTTATTTTTTTCCTGTGGATTTTAAAGGTTTTGATAAAAGTGTTCTGTTGCATTATAATAGTCCATTTTTCCCTATTATTGCAATTTATTTAAAATAGTTTATTAGCTATTAATAGTAACAAATCATGAGAAAGGTTATGACATTACTTTCGAAAATGTTAGGTATAAACAACATTTAAAATAATCACATACAAAATATACATATTTTTCACGAACTTTTTCATATTTCCTTAAAAAGAAAGTTTGATCATCATACACTTTTTCCTTCTGTAGTTATAAAACCCGTCTGACAAATTCATTTGAAGTTTATAACAGACTTAAGTATGTTGAACAGAATAATATGTAGCTTTAGTAAAATACCTTAAAACTGCAAGCCGAAAACCTGACCTTAAGGTTCTGAGTCTTAATTGACGATTTTTGTCAATCCTCTATATATGAAAATACATCAATGCATGACCTAAAGTAAAAAGGTAACGGTATGAACGACATGAAGTTTTCATTAATAAAGATTGTCTAATAACGAAAATGTCCAGTGCTATCAAAATTATACAACAACAGTTCGCGCAAAGTTTTAACTAAGCAGACTTGTGTCTCATCTAAAACCGCAATTTATCGAATCATAGCAGGTAGAAAACATAAAAATCAAACGATAACCTTGTTGTTAACTTTTTTTTAGATTGTACTCAAGCATACTTTAAACCCTTAGATGCAGATTAACACAAACAATCTCTAACATATATGCATGACTAACATGACGACTAGATAAACTTACTGTATGTAAAGAGATTATTCTTACAATCACGATATACTTCTTGGTGTGTTTTAGAGTGACACTTGAATGGTCAGATGTGAGTTTTACCTTCTGTTAATAACATCTATTCGAATTATGAGCGACAATTAGATATATGTTATTCTTGAAAATAATCTTTATAGTACAAACATTCTTGCGTTTATTAAAACAAACCAATGATTGTGTTAAAGAAGGCGCTAGCATGATGAAGAAACCTTCGTATGTAAGCTCCTCTAAATCATGTGAAGTGTTTTCAGGGTCAGATATTAAATGGATTAGGGCTTTTTGATTAACTTAGGAAATGTTCAATGTTATGTACATTGTACCAACCACGGTTATTAGGGTCTTCCGTCTTCAGCGGAAGACCCTACTATTATTCTATTGTTTCTTTTTCACTTTTCTTATTAGGGTCTTCCGTCTTCAGCGGAAGACCCTTCTATTATTCTATTGTTTCTTTTTCACTTTTCTTCTTAATATTCTTTTTTTTTCTTACCGATTTTGTGCAGACGATTTCTCGGAGATGGCTGGGTCGATTTCGCTCAAATTTTCAATATAAACGTGTTTTTATCTAAAGCTGATACTTTTTTTTTCATTTTGAACAAACACTTCCGGTCAGAAGTTATCGTCCGTTTACGATTTTCAAAAGTCAATTTTGTCTGTCGGGTTTCTCAAAAACGAGTAAAGATAAAAGGCTGAAATTTTCAGAGATGATAGATCTACCGTTTTTCTAATGTACCTCGGTATAGAGAATGTCCGCCGTCACTACCGGTCGTCACCGGAAGGAAATTTCAAAAATTGAATTTTTCGACTTTTTTATTTTTTAATATTTTTCTTTGAAATTTTAAAACCTTATAGTGACCCTTTTACTGATTAAGAATATGTAAATAGTTTTAAATTCGATCAAGGCATTCTCGAGAAATTAAGCGTCAAAGTTCTGAAGCGGAGTCCGAGTAGCTCAGTCGTTATAGTCGTGGACATGGCCCAGGCGACCCGGGTTCAAGCCTCGAGTGCCGCAAAAATTTTTTCTCTTTTTTTCGCTTAGATCTACGATTTTATCTTTGAATTGATAAGTTTAATCTTATCTTTTCAAAAATTGGACGGAAGACCCACTCGTTGCTCGCAACGAGATCGAATCTAGTTATTCTTTTTATTCTTTTTTTGTCTTACAAATTTTGTGCAGGCGATTTCTCGAAGATGGCTTATTCGATTTTCTTCAAATTTTAAGGGATGATGTGTCGGCATCTGAAGTTTGTACCGCCTTTTCAATTTCTTAAAAATCACTTCCGGTCGGAAGTTACCGTCCGTTTACGATTTTTAAAAGTCAATTTTGTCGGCTAGAGATCTAAAAAACGAATAAAGATATAGGGCTGAAATTTTCAGTGAAGATAGACATCACTTTTACCTGTTGCAACATGGTCATGAAAACGTCCGCCGTCACTTCCGGTCGTCACCGGAAGGAAATATAAAAAATCGATTTTTTCAACTTTTTGCTTTTAATATATTTTTCTAATGGGTTGATTCTTTTACTGAATCAGAGTATGTAATTTGTTTTGAAATCGATTGATGTGTTCCCGAGATATTAAGCATCAAAGTCCTGAAGCGAGAGTCTGAGTAGCTCGGTCGTTAGAGTCGTGGACATGTGCCCAGGCGACCCGGCTTCAAGCTTCGGGTGCCGAAAAATGTTTTCCTAATTTTTTTTTTGCGTTGATTAACAATTTAGTCTTAAAAGTGAAGGATTTTATCTCATTTATTCAAAAATCGGACGGAAGACCCACTCGTTGCTCGCAACGAGAACGATCTAGTTAATAATATTATCATTACTTGTGTACCTTAAAGGACATATCGCATGTTTTTCAATTTTCGGAATTTTTTTAAATAAAACCATTCTATACTCATTAAAAATGAAGTTTATTAACGCTTTCATAAAATATTCTGCCTAATTCGTGAGTTTGAAAGCGATGAAATTCAAATGTCGCGATATGCATATTTTCTCTCTCGATCTACCCGCCATGATGTGTGACGTCATATGCGACCTCGAGCGAGAATGTGCTGTTATCCATGTTTGTAATTGGATTAGATTTAAACGACAATTAAACTAATTATCACCTATTAAATTGTCGATAACGGGACATGATGGTGTTCTGTGCCTCCTGCGGGTGATTTCGCCACCGAAAATGGGGATTTGGACTGTTGTTTTTTTAAGTTTCCCTTACGAAAGTATGCGGAAATCTTGTGACAAATAGGGGTCTATCTGTCGACGAGAGGATTTATAAATAAACATTCAATTCATTTATTATAAATTATATGGTACATTTTTGTAAGTACAGTTTCATAAATAAATCGTATTCATTTCTCAAAAAGAAAAAAATAGAAGTTTATGCACAGGGGCCTGTGTACAAAACGCAAGTTTATCGGAGAAAAATAACGCAATTTTGGATACCGCCTCACTTTATTAGCTGTTTTCTTTTTCTTATTGTTAAACTATACGTTCATGTATGCATTGGTTTTGTATACATGATTTCTTCATTCATACATGTAGCTCACCTCTGCAGAAATCATAATTTTAGTACGGTAGGTGAGATTTCTGTGAGTTTTATTTTTTTGTGGGAGAAGTCATGGATCGAGTTGTCGATATTGATTGTTTACGCGAGAAATAGACAAAGTTTGTTGATATACATTTATACGTAAATGGATAAAAAAAAATACGGAGATTGGGTTTTGCAGAAAAAAACAATAATTTAGGAAAACGTTCTTGTCTGCTTTTATAATCCAGTGTAATATAGAGTAAACAACCTTAGAAAGTTGTGATCAGTTACTGCCGAAGAAACAAACTTCTTGTGCACCACAGTTTTACAATAATGAACATTCTGATTCGTAAGGAACGCCAAAAACCAAGACTGTTGTAGATTTTAATAAATAAACACCTTTAACAGATTTATTTGGCCTACAATCCTTACTAAGTTGTGTTTACAATATATGTTTACACGTCGATCAATTTGATCGTAATTGCCGACTTCATCGTCGCTTTTTCGGCAATATCATCGTTTTGTATCCGTACTAGTGGCTCAAACATGTACGACTGAATAATAAGATTCTTTTAATTTAGTCAGCATGTAAAAAAAACCAACGTACATGGTGAATGAATGTCAAAATTAAAAGAAGATAATGCTAATCCTACAATTTGTTTACAATCAGCTGTTCGAAGAAGGTCGCATGAGACGTCACTGTACCACGTGACACGCTATCTAATTAACGAGTTTTTAAACGATCGGGGCTATAATTTAAATTGATATTATGGCGTATTACCGCTTTTATACCGTTAACAAACCGTTAGGAGTAATTATTAGATACACAAGGAAGCCAAAAAATGTAAAATGTCGTATACTTTAGAAACATGCGGTATGTCCTTTAAGGTTCAAGTGATATTTTGTTAAACAAGAAGGTGTTAGGTGCCTTTTTCATGTTATTCCTGTTTGGATTAAGCGTGCTGAGTTTTTAAAAGCAGGCTCAGACAGTCCTGATCGCCACACACTCTCTGACTAATCTGACTAATTGTTTAAATATATTTTTTTCACCAACATTTTCCTCTAACAACCATCATATATGATACATGTACCTGCTGAACAATTGATATAAAAATTTTAATTTTCAACAGAGCGCAACCAGTGTTGATTATAAAACCTGTTAAAATAGTTAATATACATATCATCATTTTTTGTATATATTGAAGTGGTTTAATAATACGTAATTTTCCCCCAAAGATTTCTCAGGGGTAAACCCCCACGGTTATATTCGATGTTATGATAAGCTGGCATTATTTTAAAGACAAATATATGAAATTTGCATATATTTTCCATGTAAGTGAGTGTTAAACCACTTATATATCTTAATCGATAGGTGCATGAGGAATGTGTAATTCCTATTCATAAACCGAGTTGATATTTAACGATTTTGCAGTAATCAGTGTAGAAAAATCGTATAATCTTGTTTTTTATTGGATCGATAAAATAACTTACAGATTCTTGGTATCTGAGGGAGTTATCAAAGCATTTTCTTGGATTCTCCGTGTATGTCTCCAATACGACGGATAGATTACAGGGGACATTGTGTTTCAAGGACAACAACTTCACAATAAACACAATACCTCCTGTCTTCACAACAAACTGTTCTGTCCAGGGACAATATGTCATCTACTACAACGAGAGACTACCTGGAGTTGTCTACCCTGTCGGTTATGCTAGTAATGTAAATAATGACCTTTGTGAAGTAGAGGTGTATGGTTAGTGTTCTTTATAATTTCAACAATCTTTGAAAAGTGTTTTAATATATTTCAGAATTGGTCACATACTTACCTTTTATCGTTAAAACAAGATACAGTAAACTAGTGTGTAGACCCTGTGGATTTAATCAGTAATGTGACAACGTGTTGTCAATTTCAGTAAAACTATCAAATCTTGTTCAATCATTTAAAGTATGTATTTTTTCTCGGATTTCGCCCCCCCCCCCCCCCCACTAAAAAAAGAAAAAAAAAATAGTACATTGTAAGATGTTATGTTTAGCAATAGTTTTTATTGATGTGAATTATTAAAACTAGGCACACATAACCGTTTGCTATTTAATCAATATAAAGATGACTAAGAACAGGAATAAAGCATTCCAAACATTTCATTAAGCATCAACATGACTGAATCCTCTTACTGTAAGGTTGATTGATGTTACATTTATGTTATGGCGGAGTTAAAGTGGCCAGATAGTATAACCATATGCCATTATATAAATAGTGCCTGTTTGGGAAGGTAATTGTTGAATTTGACACCCCGAGACAACCATTGTCAACCGACGCGGAGCGGAGGTTGACAATGGTTTTCGAGGGGTGTCAATTTTGACAGGTACCCTCCCAAAAAGGCACTATTTATTTTATTATACTGAATGTCTTAATTAATTTTTTTTTTACTGTGTTTATATAAAAAATGAAGTGAATTCTACGGCGAACCGTACGCGCATAATTTACGCGCATGTAACAATTCGTTGTGTTACCAGTTGCCAGGTGCGTTGCTAACGCTGAGGGTAATAGAACGGATTACCAACTTCGTCTTAACCAATCAGATTTCAGTATTTAACATGAAATTATGATAATATATAAATAGTGCCTGTTTGCGAGAGTAACATTTGGAATTTACACCCTTAGAGCACCATTGTCAACCTCCTGAACAGGCATTATTTATTTTATTATACTGAATGTCTTAATGTTTTAGAAAAGTTCACTGCCTTTATATAGAAATCACATGGATTCTACGACGAACCGTTTCTCATTGAATTGGTTTGGTCGTATATTCTCTTGTCATGTAAATGAAATGCACGGTATTCAGTTAATATTTGAGATCATTGCGATCGATGCATTTTATAATAGTAAACATTAGAATAAAGGTTGACCAGCAACATTAGTTTACAGGTCAGACTGTTTTGTTCTAAATGTTGCAATATTGCAATATGTTCCTGGTTTAAATAAAAATTGTCTTGATGAATTTTTGTGCATACCAATAAACACAGTCGCGTAAATTAACGCCTCTTGCATCTTATTTCTTTAAGAATAGATTCAAAATAATTAAAACAAGAATTGTGTAATAAATAACTTATAATATACAGGATGTCCAGCAACAGGATTTTACGGATCTAACTGCTCCATTCCCTGTCCAGACGTCAACTGTCAGTACTGTCACATAGAGACGGGCTATAGCCAGTGTTGTAAACCTGGGTACCAAGGTCAGCGATGCGAATTAGGTAAGGAATTATTTCAATAGACCAACATTATTAACTATACGTTTGCATACGGGTGTCTTGCTTCGTTACGTATTGACTACAATTACAAAGCATTAATAGAACTTCTCAAACATTATGATACTTATTAGGATCCAAAAGTAGTAATGCAAAATATGCAATGTGCATGTATCAACGTGTATTACTTTGTATCTTTATGGTTAAAATAAACTCCAAAAGATTCAATTCGATCAAAATTAGATAATTCGTGTGTTGATTAGTTTCTGTATTGACTTTTTAACGTATTACAACTGTTATAACAAATATTATAAGTGTGTAATTAGTCATGTTTTTTTTCTACAGCAAAAGGCAAATATCCCAAACAGGCTTTTGCGAATTTACGGCTGTAGTGAATTCTATAAATATCCTATTAAAGTCCTAATATAAAACTAAAAATGTCGTCTTTAACGAACACATTATTACGAATGTACGGCTGTAACGAATTAAATGTACGACATCGCAGATGATATCTTAACGTATTTTAAAAAAAATATTTCTGTAACGAATTTTGCACATTGAAATCATTTCATTAAAAGTGCACGAAATTTAACGACTTGTCAACTGCTCTAATGTTAATAAAATGGAGTGCATACATAACATATAAAAAAAATATCATTCAGATTCTGAGAAAAATGCAACGAAGTAAAAAAAAAGTTAGGACTACAAAACAAAACCGGTATTCTGTGTTTTGCAGTGCTTGGACAAAAACATAGTGTAGTACGTTACATTTTTTAATACCGGTAAACCAGTTTAATTGATCAGACTTGGGATTTTATTACAGGCTCGGGATTCCAAAATTCTGATTTAATTTGAAAATGACTGTTGCAATTGAATCGTTCCAAACACGAAAAGAAAGGCGGAAGTTTTGATATTGTGACTGGTCAAAGAGCTTCCCTAAAGCCAAAACATGTTGACATGCTGATATTCTTAATAAAGAATTGGAAGTAGGACCTGTTGTATTTGTAACTATGCCTCCCTGCCGGATTACTCTATCAGTCAAAACATGTATTGCATATGGTTAATGTATAATCATTGATTGCTGCACGTTTTCTTTTTTTTTCCATCAGATCTGCGGACTGCCTAAAATGTATTGCACTAAATGTACCTAATTCAGTACCTTGGTCTAGTTTTGATAGATGATTACACATTTAATTTTTCAAGATTTGTTTTTATTGGAACATTTCATAATTTTACATCAATAATGTTTTATTTATTTATTTTTTTATAAAGACTTTTAGTGCAAATGAATCCTGTAAAAAAATAATCAATTCATAGTCAGTCTATTACATGTAACATTTAAAAAAAATCAAATCAAATCAAATTTTGATTTAAAAAAATATTGCAAAACATACCGTAATGCATTTTACAATATTGCAATATATTCATATCACAAAATCCCTTTCCACAATATCCAGTCCCAAAAATAGTTGTGTTTGAATTTGCAACTGATGATTAACTCGAATATAAAACTTACGAGAGTTTAAAGTACTGTCAACCGACTGATATTTAACAAATTAGCAATAAGATTTATCACAAGTTTGCTATAAATATATAATAAATCACGGCTTAAGTAGAAATCGAGTTTTGCTAATCAGCTAATAAGATTTATACATACTGATTTTCATATTAATTACACTTAAAGAACCCAATTCAAAAAAAAAAAAAAATCAAAAACAGTATTTTGCTTTTTTTATAAAGGACTATGTAGCCCATACCAGTTCCATTTGAAGGTTTTTTGTCCTAATTAAGGTCTTCCGTTTCCAGCGGAAGACCTAATAGTTTTCGTACGATTTCTTCTTATTATTAGGGTCTTCGGTTTCCAACGGAAAACCCTTCTGCTATTCTACGGTTTCTTTTTCTTTATTATTAGGGTCTTCCGTTTCCAACGAAAGACCCTCTTGTTTTTCTACTGTTTCTTTCTATTATTATTAGGGTCTTCTGTTTCCGACGGAAGACCCTCTTGTTATTCTATTGTTTCTGTTCCTTATTAGGGTCTTCCGTTTCCGACGGAAGACCCTCTTGTTATTCTATTGTTTCTTTTCCTTATTATTATTTTTAGGGTCTTCCGTTTCCAACGGAAGACCCTCTTGTTTTTCTACTGTTTCTTTCTATTATTATTAAGGTCTTCCGTCTTCAGCGGAAGACCTTACTGTTTTTCTACGGGTTCTCATTCTTCTATATTATTAGTATTTTTCTCCTTGGTAGACACCCTTAATTTCTCAGCCAATTCTCAATCGATTTTGATGATTTTTACAGGGATAATGTCTTTGGTGAATATCTCTTTGCCTCCCACTTCCTGTCTGAAAATTCACATCCGCTTCTGAATTATCTCCCTTGTTCCTGTATTTTGGAGCATGATGTTGTCCACGCATCTCCTAAGGAACCGTTATAGTTAGAGACTTGAAATATATATGCAAGACAGAGTGGTTATGGTAGATATGCTTGCTTGTTTTAGATTTGTCAAGAAGCCATTTTCCTTGAAGCTCGCTTGACCCGAAATTTGGGATTAAAATACGTTGTAATTTTTTGTGGTTTTCTTTAATTATCTAATTTCTGAAAAATATTTTGTTAAGACATGTAACGTAAAAAAAAGTTTCTATTTACAAGACCTTTCTTTTAAAATCAAGAAAAAGGGGCTGGCCCCTCAAATTAGGGGACTAAACGGCTCTAAAGTCTTTAATCTGTAGCCCGTTACTAAACGATATTTTGTGAAGTGTTGTATTAGCAAATATGTTCATCTCACAGTTATGTATCCAGGCAATGTAATGATTTTTCCATGTGTTAGGTAATTAAGGGTTTTTAGGGGCCAAAAGTCCAAAACTTTGATCACCCATATCTCAGAAAGGAAAAATATTTTGAAATGCAGTACAGAAGAAAAGTTGTTCAAAATGATGTTTTTAACAATATGCAACCTTCAAAAGTTCGTTAAACGGCCCCTATAAGGAGATAAGGGACCGGCCCCTTAAATCTTCTTTCTTTTATATCTCCAGAACGGTAACGAATTTGTAAACACTTGTTGAACAAAATATGTTTAGAATTAAGTGACCTTTTATTTGATATCAAGAAAAAGGGGCTGGCTCCTTAAATTAGGGAACCAAAGGTCTCTAAAGTCTTTTATCTATAGCCCTTTACTGAGGGATATTTTGTAAAATGTTATGAAAGCAAATATGTTTATCTCACAGTTATGTATCTAAGCGATGTAATGATTTTATCATGTGTTATCTAATTTGGGGTTTTGTAGGGGCCAAAAGTCCCAAATTCTGATCACCCATATCTCAGAAAGGAAAAATATTTTGAAATGCAGTACAGAAGAAAAGTTGTTCAAAATTATGTTCTTAATAATATGAAACCTTCAACATTTCGTTAAACGGCCCCTATAAGGAGATAAGGGACCGGCCCCTTAAATCTTCTTTCTTTTATATCTCCAGAACGGTAACGAATTTGTAAACACTTGTTGAACAAAATGTGTTTAGAATTAAGTGACCTTTTATTTGATATCAAGAAAAAGGGGCTGGCTTCTTAAATTAGGGAACCAAAGGGCTCTAAAGTCTTTTATCTATAGCCCTTTACTGAGGGATATTTTGTAAAATGTTATAGAAGCAAATATGTTTATCTCACAGTTATGTATCTAAGCGATGTAATGATTTTATCATGTTTTATCTAATTTGGGGTTTTGTAGGGGCCAAAAGTCCCAAATTCTGATCACCCATATCTCAGAAAGGAAAAATATTTTGAAATGCAGTACAGAAGAAAAGTTGTTCAAAATAATGTTCTTAACAATATGCAACCTTCAAAATTTCGTTAAACGGCCCCTATAAGGAGATAAGGGATCGGCCCCTAAAACCTTCTTTCTCATATATCTCAAAAGCGGTAACAAATTTCTAAAAACTTGTTAGACAAAATGTGTTTAGAATTAAGTGACCTTTTATTTGATATCAGGAAAAAGGGGCTGGCTCCTTAAATTAGGGGATCAATGGGCTCTAAAGTCTTTAATCTATAGCGTTTTACTAAGAGCTATTTTGTGAAAGGTTATTTAAGCTGAATTAGGTATAATACGTTTATATATCCTAACAATATAATGATTTTCTCTTGCGTACCTAATAAGGGTTTTTTAGGAGCCAGAGGTAAACAAGTTTAATCTTTTCTATCTTAATTTGAAGAAATGCAAGTATTTAAAAAACAATATAAGAGAAGTTATAAAATGTGATACAAAAAAGCATTAGTTCTCCACTCTTTTTTCCATATCATGTTTTTTTGTCGAAAATCAAAGTCGATGATGTTAAATTTCCTCCTAAAAATCGGATGGAAGACCTCCTCGTTGCTCGCGACGAGATCGTGTCTAGTTATTCTTAACATTCTTTTTCTGCCTTCTTTTAAGCTTTATTTCTCGAAAACTATTCGCATGATTTGCACGAAATTTTCCGGACTTATAGGACACCGGAGGGGATAAATGTTTTTAGTTAAATTTATTGTTGACGTCACTTCCGGTTTCAGATATTGACGATTTTATAATTTTTTAAGGGTCATTTTGTCCCCGCATCTCCTCCGAAACTTATTAAGATAGACGCTTGAAATTTCCAGGGATTGTAGATGAATGTCTGAAGATGTACCCCCATGCTTTCAATTATGAAAATTGCTCAAGGCCTTAAAGCTCGCCTGAACCTGAAATTAGCATCAAATTTGTTCACGAAATTTTTGCACATTTTCCGTTATACCTTTTGATGTATAAATATTTTGCTTAAACATGTAATGCAAGAATTGTTTCAATTTCCACGAGCTTTCATTTGATATCAAGAAAAAGGGGCTGGCCCCTTAAATTAGGGGCCAAGGGGGTTGTAAAGTCTTCTTACCATAACGCTTTACTGAAAAATAATTTATTATTAATTATAGAAGCAAAAATGTTTATTGTACAGCTGTTTATCTATATGGTACCATATTTAAGTCAAATGTTACGTAATTAGGGGTTTCAAGGGGCCAGAAGTTCAATACTTTGATGATTAATATCTGAAAAAGGAGAAATATTTTGAAAAGCAGTGTAGAACAAAAGTTGCTCAAAATAATGTTCTGTACAATATGCTATCTTAATTTTTTTTGTTTATGACCCCATTTAAGAGATAAAGGGCTGGCCACATTTGTACAAATATCTTAAGAACGGTTAACATTTCGTGAACATTTGTTGAACAAAATATGTTTATATTTTCAAGACCTTTCATTTGATATCAAGAAAAAGGGGCTGGCCCCTCAAATCAGGGGACAAGAGGGGTCTAAAATCTGCTTATAATAACTCTTTACTGAATAATAATTTGATTCTAATTATAGAAGCAAAAATGTTCATCGTACGGCTGTTCATCTATACATTACCATACCTAAGTCACATATTACGTAATTAGGGGTTTCAAGGGGCCAGAATTCAAAACATTGATCATTAATATTTGAAAAAGGAGAAATATTTTGAAAAACAATGTAGAACAAAAGTTGCTCAAAATTATGTTTTGAATAATATGATACCAAAAATTTTGTTCTTAGTGGCCCCGGTAAGGGGTTATAGGGTTGGCCCCAAAAGCACAGTTGTTTAGATATCTCGATAACGGTTTATAATTCATGATTACTTGTAGAACAAAATATGTTTATATTAGCCAGACTTTTTATTTGATATCAAGAAAAAGGGGCTGACCCCTCAAATTAGGGGCCAGAAGGGCCATTAAGTCTTTTTATAATAACTTTTCTGGTCAATAATTTGATATTAATCATAAATCAACAAAGAAGCTTTTATTAAGCTTAATTTAAAACCGAAAACCGTTTTAAAATCGGACGATGCATAACAAGAATGTTGTGATTTAAAAATTGAGTTTTCCGGAAATTTTGATTCCACGTTCTTGGTTAAGAAAAAAGTGTTATGTTTAAAGTAAAATTAACTCGTACCTAAAATAATTCGGAAATTATTAATTCGTTCTTGAACACATTCGAGATTTTTTTAATTAATACATTTTAGAAATTGTAAAGGGTTTTGTTAATTCGTTCTTGAAATCATTCAGATATAGTTAAGTCGTACTAAGAATTATTCGATATTTAAAAAAAAAAAATAATTGTCCCTTGTAGTTGGTTTTAGAATTCTGCTTCTTACAGGAACTTCCAGCTTTACTCTCGACACTAACGGAAGACCCACTCGTTGCTTTGCAACGAGCTTCGCTCTAGTTTTTTAAAATTTTTCCCTGACTTTTTTCGAACGCTATTTCTCGTGAACTACATGACCGATTTGCATGAAATTTACAGGACACATTGAGCAACAAATATACTTGATATTATAAAATTTCTGGCTGATGACGTCACTTTCGGTTCGAGGTTTTGAGGATTTAGTGAATTTTTAAGGACCATTTTGTCCACGTAACTTCTCAAAAACTAATTGCGATAGAAACGTGAAACTTTCAGGGATAGTAGATGAAAGTCTGTAGATGATCCTATTTATCTGATATTTTGAAAAATGCGCAAGGCGGTGAAGCTTGCCCGAGCTCAAAAATAGGCACGAATTTTTTTCACGAAATTTTCGCACATTTTCGGCCCTAGCTTCTAATGTGTAAATATTTTGTTAAGATATGTAAAGCAAAAGTTGTTCAGATTAACTAGGACTTGCGTTTGATTCAAGAAAAAGGGGTTGGTCCCTCAAATAAGGGGCCAAAATGGCTCTTAAGTCTTTTTGCAATAACTCTTTACTGAAAAATAATTTGTTATCAATTATAGAACCAAAAATGTTCATTGTATATATTTTTATTTATACAGTACCATGCCTAAGTCATATGTTACGTAATTAGGGGTTCCAAGGGGCCAGAAGTTCAAAACTTTGATCTTTAGTATCTAGAAAAGGAGAAATATTTTGATAAGCATTATAGAACAAAAAGTGCTTATAATAATGTTCTTAACAATATGCTACCTTAATAATTTTTGTTGGTGGCCCCAGTAAGGATTTTAAGGGTTGGTCCCTAAAACACAATTATTCAGATATCTTTAGAACGGTCAACAATTTCTGAACTATTGTTGAGCAAAATGTGTTTATATTTACAAGACCTTTTATTTGATATCAAGGAATAAGGGCTGGCCCCTCAAAAAAGGGGCCAAGAGGGTTCTGAAGTCTGTTTATAATAACTCTTTACTGAAAAATAATTTGTTATCAATTTTAGAACCAAAAATGTTCATTGTACATCTGTTTATCTATACGGTACCATACCTAAGACATATGATTCGTAATAAGGGGTTTCAAGGGGCCAGATGTCTTAACATTTGGTCATTAATATCTAAAAAAAGAGAAATATTTTGAAAAGCCTTGTATAAGAAAAGTTGTTCAAAATAATGTTCTTAACGATATGGGATCTAAAAATATTTTTTTAGTGGCCCTGGTAAGGAGTTTAAGGGTAGGCCCCTAAAACACAGTTGTTCGAATATCTCTAGAACGGTTAACAATTCGTGAATACTTGTGTAACAAAATATTTTTATATTTACAAGACCTTTCATTTGATATCAAGAAAAAGGGGCCAGCCCCTCAAATAAGGGGTCAAAAGTGCTTCAGAGTTTTTCATTATAACAATATATTTTTAAGTGATAATTAGTTACTAATCATGAATCACAAAATAAGAGCTTATTATTCATAATTCAAAACTGAAATCCGTTCTAAAATCGACCGATACAATACAAAGATATAGGGGTTTAAAATTTGATGTTTCCGGAAAATTTGATTCCACATTCTTGTTTAAGAAAATAGTTTTATGTTCAGAGTTAAATTAACTCGTACCTAAAATTATTCGATAATTGTTTAATCCTACTTAAACAGATTCGGATTTGTATTTGCTAAGTCGTTCTTGAAATCGATAAGGTTTGTTAATTCGTACTTGGTATCATTCGGATTTTGTTAACTCGTACCAAGAATAATTCGATTTTTTTGGTCTTAGTTTCTTACGTTTGTTGGTTTAAGAACCCTGCTTCTTACAGGAACTTCTAGCTTTACTTTCGACATTACTGGAAGACCCACTCGTTGCTTTGCAACGAGATTTGCTCTAGTTTTTATTAACATTCTTTTTCTGCCTTCTGTAAAGCTTTATTTCTCGAAAACTATTCGCCCGATTTGCACGAAATTTTCCGGACTTATTAGACATCGGAGGTGATAAATGTTTTAAGTTAATTTTATTGTTGACGTCACTTCCGGTTTCAGATACTGACGATTTTATAAATTTTTAAGGGTCATTTTGTCCACGCATCTCCTCCGAAACTAATCAAGATAGAAGCTTGAAATTTTCAGGGATTGTAGATGAATGTCTGTAGATGTACCCCATGCTTTCAATTATAAAAATTGCTCACGACCTTAAAGCTCGCCTGAACATGAAAATAAGCTTCAAATTTGTTCACGAAATTTTTGCACATTTTCCGTTATACCTTTTGATGTATAAATATTTTGTTAAAACATGTAACGCAAGAGTTGTTTTAATTTCCACGAGCTTTCATTTGATATCAAGAAAAAAGGGGTTGGCCCCTCAAATTAGGGGCCAAGGTGGTTGTAAAGTCTTCTTACCATAACGCTTTACTGAAAAATAATTTGTTATTAATTATAGAAGCAAACATGTTCATTGTACAACTGTGTATCTATACAGTACCCTACTTAAGTCATATGTTACGTAATTAGGTGTTTCAAGGGGCAATAAATTCAAAGCTTTGATGATTAATATATGAAAAAGGAGAAATATTTTGAAAAGCATTGTAGAACAAAAGTTGCTCAAAATAATGTTCTGTACAATATGCTACATTAAATTTGTTGGTTTATGACCCCATTTAGGAGATAAAGGGCCGGCCCCTAAGACACATTTGTACAGATATCTTAAGAACGGGTGACATTTCGTATTCAATTGTTGAACAAAATATATTTATATTTGTGAGACCTTTAATTTGATATCAAGAAAAAGGGGCTGGCCCCTCAAATCAGGGGTAAGAGGGGTCTAAAATCTTCTTATAATAACTCTTTACTGAATAATAATTTGTTATTAATTATAGAAGCAAAAATATTCATTGTACGGCTGTTCATCTATACATTACCATACCTAAGTCATATATTACGTAATAAGGGGTTTCAAGGGGCCAGAATTCAAAACTTTGATAATTAATATTTGAAAAAGGAGAACTATTTTGAAAAGCAATGTAGAACAAAAGTTGTTCAAGATAATGTTCTTAACAATATGATACCAAACATGTTGTTCTTAGTGGCCCCGGTAAAGAGCTATAGGGTCAGCCCCTAAAACATAGTTGTTTACATATCTCGATAACGGTTTATAATTCATGATTACTTGTAGAACAAAATATGTTTATATTAGCGAGACCTTTTTTTTATATCAAGAAAAAGGGTCTGACCCCTCAAACTAGGGGCCAGAAGGGCTATTAAGTCTTTTTATTTGACTCATTTCTGACCAATAATTTGATATTAATCATAAATTAACAAAGAAGCTTTTATTAAGCTTAATTTAAAACTGAAATCCGTTTTAAAATCAGACGATGCATAACAAAAATATTTGGATTTAAAAAGTTTTCCGGAAATTTTGATTTCACGTTCTTGGTTAAGAAAATAGTGTTATGTTCAAAGTCAAATTAACTCGTACCTAAAATAATTCGGAAATTGTTAATTCGTTCTTGAACACATTCGGGATTTTTTTTATGAAGTCGTTCTATAAATTGTAAATGGTTTTGTTAATTCGTTCTTGAAATCATTCAGATATAGTTAAGTCGTACGAAGAACTATTCGATATCTTTAAAATATTTTTTTTAAATTTTCCCTTGTAGTTGGTTTTAGAACTCTGCTTCTTACAGGAACTTCTAGCTTTACTCTCGACACTAGCGGAAGACCCACTCGTTGCTTTCCAACGAGCTTTGCTCTAGTTATTCTTTTTTTTTTCTGACTTTTTGGAGCGTTATTTCTCAGAAACTATTCAACCGATTTACAAAATTTTTTAGGATATATAAATCATAAATGTTGCTACTGATCATTAAAATTTCAAGTGATTACATCACTTCCGGTTTCAGATATTGACGATTTTGTAAAATTTTAAGGGTCATTTTGTCCACGCATCTCCTCTGAAACTAATCATGATGGAAGCTTGAAATTTGCAGGGATTGTAGATGAATGTCTGTACATTTCCCTCCATGCTCCCAATTGCATAAAAAATGCGCAAGGCCTAGAAGCTCGCCTGAACCTGAAAATTAGCACCAAATTTATTCACAAAATTTGCGCACATTTTCCGTAATATCTTTTGACGTATAAATATTTTGTTAAGACATGAAATGCAAAAGTTGTTTCCATTTGAGCGGGCTTTTATTAAATGTCAAGGAAACGGGGCTGGCCCCTCAAATTAGGGGCCAAGAGGGCTCTAAAGTCTATTTGCAATAACTTTTTAGTGAACAATAATTTGTTATCAATTATAGAAGAAAAAATGTTCATTGTACAGCTGTTTATCTATACAGTACCATACTTAAGTCATATATTACGTAATTAGGGGTTTCAAGGAGCCAGAAGTTCAAAACTTTGATCATTAATATCTGAAAAAGGAGAACTATTTTGAAAAGCAATGTAGAACAAAAGTTGTTCAAAATACTGTTTTGTACAATATGCTACCTTAAATGTGTTTGTTTATGACCCCATTTAGGAGTTAAATGGTCGGCCCCTAAAACATATTTGTACAGATATCTCAAGAACGGTAAACATTTTGTGAACACTTAAAAACAAAATATTTTTATATTTACAAGACATTTCATTTGATGTCAAGAAAAAGGGGCTGGCCCCTCAAATTAGGCCATTTTAACTTTTTCATTTTAACACTATTTAAAAACGATCAAGATTTTGTAATGCATTATAGAAACAAAGTTGTTGATCGTAATAATATCAGTTTGTAAAACTCATTGCCACACCCATTGATGACGTAAGTAGAGATTTTAGGGGACCAAAATCTTAAATCTTTAATGTGTTGTATGTGAAAAAGCAAAACTCTATGTTAAGCATTTGAAAGGATATTGACAATCGTATACATTATCGAAAAGGGAGGGGTTGAGTGGAAATTCTGAAATTTCATTGGTATTTTGATTGTATCGTTTAAAAATAGAACGGAAGACCTACTCGTTACTCGTAACGAGATCGTATCTAGTGTTGAAATGCTGGTTGTAAATACTTCTGCAAAAGTCATTCTTCTTTCCAAAGTTATTGTTTTTAACAAACATTTCAGCCGATGGGATAAGTGCAGCTTTCTGTACAGCACTATTTTGTAGCTGCTAAATGTGATGGGCCCAGTTATTAGGTGCATATAAGTGGCATGCAGCTGTGCTGAGCTTCAACAAACAAAACCCTACAAACTGTTATTTTTTTTCTTTCTCTGTACTACGAATTTGTGTTTCGTAGCTATCTTATCAATTGTATATTGAAGTGATGGTTGTGTAGCCCAGATTACAAAGATCACAGGTGACATGTTAAATTTTTGCTCCATTCTGCAAACACTTCACAAACAGAAAATATTTGTAATACTCTGATTGTTTATCCTAAGTGAAGAAAGAGAGGAAAAGGTGTTACAGTAAGTTCAAGTATATCTTTTACAACATATACCATAGCATAGCATAGCATTGAAATCTCATAGCATAGCATTGAAATCTCATAGCATAGCATTGGAATCTCATAGCAAAGCATAAAATCTCATAGAATCGCATTCGTTATATCATACCATAGCATACCATAGCATAGCATACAACATTCATTTAACTCGGTTTGAAAAGTTTTTATTTGAGAAAATAAATGTTTACATAATAGATTTCTGGTAAACTTTGGCTTCTTATTATTTTACTTTGAAATGTGTGGAACTCTTCTGTGTATGGAGGCGTTTTTGTTCAAATATCATAGAATACCATAGCATAAATTTGTAAATAATATGCATATGAACTGACTGTACAGTCATTTCATGCATATTTTTTTTTTACAATTGTATGCTATGGTACGCGATATTAATCATATGCTATGAGATTTGTATGCTATGCTATGATATTTGTATGCTATGCTATGAGAAATTGAAATGAAAGGCTTAATGATATGGTATGCTATGCTATAATATGCTATGAGATTTGAACAAAAACGCCTCCATACACAAAGGAGTTCCACACATTTCGAAATCAAATAATAAGAAGCCAAAGTTTATTACAAATTTATTTTGTGAACTTTTATTCTTTTTTGTCATAGTAACATTTAAAACCGAGTTAAAATAATGTCATATGGTACAATGTATGCTATGGTGTGATATGACGAATGCGACTCTATGAGATTGTATGCTATGATATGGGATTTGTGTGCTATGGTATGAGATTTTAATGTTTTGCTATGAGATTTCAATGTTATGGTATGGGATTTGAATGCTATGGTATGATATTTCAATGTTTTGCTATGAGATTTCAATGCTATGCTATGGTGTATGCTGTAAAAGATAGCTTGAACCGACTGTAGCTGGACGTATTATTGTATAAGAAATGTATCGTTTCGTCCCCTCTCGGAATTTTTCAGGTGTTCAAACATGCATTGTTTGAATCACATGTTGATTGTAAATATCATGAAAATGCGAAAGAAATCGGTCAAACATATATTAAGCCATTTAAATAATTTTGGTTTACAACCAGTTTTATCGTAATATCGTACTCTATTAAACGCAAACAAATCAACGGTGTGCAATGAGCACTAAGAAGTAGGCTGCGTTATTATGTTCCCATAGGCATATTAACGTAGAAGGGATGCATTTAGAACGTAAATCAAACCTTAAAAAAATCACATCGAAATGACTTTTTGAGAGATTTTATGAACGTGTTTGGCTAACAAGTGTCGCGAATACTGTTTTCATTTTCAAGGGTGCTTGAATATTACGTTTGAGTTTAAATCACCAGAGATCAGTGGTGACTTGGCAATCTCTTCAAACATTCATGTTCCCTCACCAATCCTTTTCTACTGCTAATTAGATATTATCTGAAGTTTTTATATCCGGTAATTGTTTTTATTAATTTCTTCATAAAAGAGTAACTGTGAAATATATTCCGGCATAATCATATACGTTGTAGAGTATATTTTAAACTTCACTAGATGTGTTTACCTATTTAGATATGTTGTTCATGCTTTTATTGATAATAGTGTTTGCAATTTCACAGTCTTATGGTGAGTTTACATGCATGAAATGCAATTGTCATTTGAAATTTAATTAAAAACCTAGTAATAATGTAATATATCCTTTAACATAAACAACAGTCTAATTGAGGCGATTATCTACATGTATGTTATACAAATGGCATTATTAGTTCACTTATTACCTATATACTGTTTGTTTGGTATTTTCACAAACCATATTTACATTTTATTACCGAATTATACTGCTTTAGAAAACTATTTTAGATAAACATATTAGGATAAAAAAATAACATCAATAAATATGGTTTGGTAAATTTTTTCAGTTAAAATAATATTTTTGATTTGGGTTTTTATTAACCGGGTTTTCAAACAGAAAAATCCGGTTATTAAAATGGTGAAAATGGCGGGCGGGTGGGCGGGCGGGCGGGCGGCTGCCAAAAGGGTACCCTCATTGTACGGATAACTCCTCCTACAGTTTTCAAGATAGGAAGTTGTTTTCAAGATAGGAAGTTGTTCTTTTGCAGATCAATTGTACATATATCAGAGGTGTGCAAATTGCTAGGATTTTGATTTCTGAATATTTATCGAAAAAATACCAGCTTTTGAACTTAGTCATTTTTTGGCAAAATATTTCATATAGGGTACCCTCATTGTACGGATAACTCCTCCTACAGTTTTCAAGATAGGAAGTTGTTCTATTTGACATATATCAGAGGTGTGCATATTGCTAGGATTTTGATTTCTGATTATTTATGAAAAAAATACTAGCTTTTGAACTTAGTCATTTTTTGGCAAAATGTTGCATATAGGGTACTCCATTTCACTGGATATGGGTTGACATGGATTTTATTTAAATTAAAATATAAAACTAGACTTTTAATAACATGAAATGACAACAACTGTTCGGACAAATCAAACAAAATTCCACTTTGTTTTTGTTTATAAAGATTGTTCATAAGTAAATGTTAAAATGTAAATAATGTTGTTAATATGGGGTTGTGTGTTTGTTGACAGTTAACGTTGCCCTAAATAAACAAGCATACCAACAGTACCCATACATACCAGGTAACGACACGTATGACGCCAGTAACGCTGTGGACGGACGTAAAACTGACCTGAGCATGGAAGGTGGTCAGTGTGCTGTATCATATAGCGTAAGAACCGCCACCTGGTGGGTGAACCTGACCAGCATCCACAGTATACATCACATCACTATCTACTTCAGGACGAACAACGACGGTATAGTCACAGTCATTATGTATATTGGAAATGATAGCTTCTGTAGTGTAAACTGTCATCACGCATATACTTTTTTTATTTACATGTTAACATTTGGGTTTTTATCAGATGTCTTAATCTTCAAATGATTTTCCCTGTTTGTTTGAAAAATGCAATACCGAAAAAAAATGTTGCTGGTTTTTGTGTTATAGAAACTGGAGAAAATATAAGGGCTGCAATGAACATGAACAGTAACTGACACAATTGATCAAACACATTTACAATTTTTAAATTACAATTTCAAATTAAATAGAAAATTAGATATTGAATTCAAGAGTTTGCCTAACTCACTCTATAGATATGTTAGTCCATGTTTTAAAATGATATGATATGCCAGGGGTCTTTTAAGGTAAGTTTTGCGGTTACATGGAAAATACCCACATATTTGCATTTTGACGTGATTTGAAAAAAAAATAGAAACATCAAATTTCTCATATACTAAGATAACTTTTTTTTTCTCTGAAATCTGTGAATTTTGAAAGGTTTAGATAAAATTGATTTCGTTACATTATAATAGTCTATTCTGTTCCCTATTGTTGCATTTTATTTCTTAATAGCTCATTATCAGTTAATAGTAACAAATCATGACAAAAATAATGACATTTTTCTCCAATATTTAAGGTATAAATAACACATATAATAGCCACATACAAAATATACAAATTTTCAAGACCTTTTTTTTTATATTTCCTTAAAACGACAGTTTGATCATCATACACTTTGTCCTTCTGTAGTTATAAAACCCGTTTGACAAATTCATTTAAAGTTTATAAAAGACTTAAGTATACTGAAAAGAACAATATGTAGCTTTAGTAAAGTACCTTAAAATTGCTAGACGAAAACCTGACCTTAAGGTTCTGAATCTCAATTGACGATGTTGTCAATCCTCCATTTATGAAAATACATCAACGCATGACCTAAATAAAAAAGTAATGGTAGGAACGGCGTGGCATTTTCATTAATAAAGATTGTATAATAACAAAAATGTCCAATGCTATCAACATTATACAACAACAGTTATAACAAAGCAGACTTGTCTTTTATCCAACACCGCAATTCATGGAATCATTTCAGGTGAACAACATAGAAATCAAACGATAACCTTGTTGTTATTCTTTTTTTCCAGATTTTAATTTAATATACTTTAAACCCCTAAATGCAGATTAAAACAAACAGTTTCCAACATCTATTCATGAATGACATGGCGACCAGATAAAAATACTTTATGTAAAAAGATGATTCTTACAATCACGATATACTTCTTGGCGTGTTTTAGAGTGACACTTCGTCAGATTTGAGTTTTACCTTCTGTAAATAACATTTTTTTCGGAATTATGAGCGACAATTAGGTATTTGTTATTTCTAAGAATGGTCTCTAAGCGCAAATATCTTGGTTTTTTTTTTTAAAACAGACCAATGATTTCCATAATAAGATATTGTGTTAAAGAAGGGGCTAGCACGATAAAGTGACCTTCGTATGTATAGCTCCTCTAAATAAAATGACGTTTTTTTAAGGGTCAGATATTAATGGGATTAGGAATTTTTGATGAACTTGAGAAATGTTTCATGTTATCTACCCACCATGGTTATCATTAATATTATATATGTATATACTGATGTTGCTTAGGGTTCAAGTGATATTTTGTTAAACAAGAAAGTTCCCTTTTCAGGTTCTTTACTGTTTGGATTAAGCGTGCTTAGTTTTTAAAAGAAGGTTAAGACAGCCCTGATCGCCACACACTCTCTCATTCAATACATGACACTGACTAATTATTTAAATATATTTGTTCACCAACATTTCTTCCTAACGACAATCACATATGATATCTGCTGAACAATTTATATTACTATTTATATTTTATTTTTAATTCACAATAGAGTACAACCAGTGTTGTTAATAAATCTATTAAAATAATTAATATACATATCATTATTTTGTTTATATATTGAAATGGTTTGATAATACGCAACTTTTTTTTCTCAGAGAATTCTCAGGGTTTAGCCCCCACGGTTATATTTGATGTTATGATAAGTTGGCATTACTTTAAACGATAAATATATGAAACTTGCATATTATTTCCGTTTGAACGAGTGTTAAACTATTTATATATTTTAACTGATTGGGTGCATGAACAATGTGTAATGCGAATTGCCTAGGATGTAATTGATATTTAGGTATTGTATAGTTATCAATGTAAAATAAATATTATATAAACATGATCGATAACATCTTATACAGATTACGTGTATCGGACGTACAGAACAGACAATTTACTTGGATTCTCTGTGTATATCTCTAATACCACGAATAAATCACAGGGGACGTTGTGTTTCAAGGATAACAACTTTACAAAAAACACAATACCTCCTGTCTTCACAACAAACTGTTCTGTCCATGGACAATATGTCATCTACTACAACGAGAGACTACCAGGAGTCGCCTACCCTGACGGTTATGATAGTTTTGTAACGATTGAACTCTGTGAAGTAGAGGTGTATGGTTAGTGTTCTTTATAATTTCAACAGTCTTTGAAAATGTTTAAATATATTTTAAAATTGGTCACATATTTACCTTTTATTGTCAAAACATAATTCCATAAACTAGTGTGTAGACCCTGTGGATTTAATCAGTAATGTGACAACGTGCTGTCAATTTAAGTAAAACTTTCAAATCTTGTTAAATCATTTAAAGTGTCTATTGTTTCTCAAAATTGCCCCCAACCCCCTAAAAAAAATAAAACAAAAAAATCGTACATTGTAAGAAGTTATGTTTAACATTTTTTATCGATCTGAATTAATAAAACTAGGCACAAAGAAACGTTTGTTATTTAATCAATATAAATATGAAAAAGGACAGAAATAAAGCATTCCAAACATTTTATTTAGCATCAAAATAACTGAATCCTCTTTTTGTAAGGGTGATTGATGTTACATTCATGTTATGGTGGAGATAAGTGGCCAGATATTATAACTGAAAAGATGACATATACCATTATAAAATAGTGCCTGTTTGCAAGGGTAACAGTTGAAATTGACACCCCGAGAAAACAATTATCAACCTTCTAAACAGGCAATATTTATTCTATTATACTGAATGTCTCAATGTTATAGAAAAGTTCACTGCCTTTATATAGAAATCACATGGATTCTACGACGAACCGTATGCGCATTGTTTACATGCATGTAACAATTCGTTGTGTTACAATTTACCTGTTGCCAAATTTGTTGCTACTGAATTGGTTTGGTTTGGTCCTATATTCCCTTGTCGTGTAAATGAAAGACATGGTGCTCAGTTAATATTTGAGATCATTGCGATGGATGCATTTTATTATAGTAAACATTAGCAAAAAGGATGACCAGCAACATGAGTATACAGGTCAGACTGTTTTGTTCCAAATGTTGTAATACTGCAATATGTTCCTGGTTTAATTAGAAATTGTCTTGATGGACTTTCGTGCATACCAATAAACACAGTCGCGTAAATTTACGCCTCTTGCATCATATTTCTTTAAGAATAGATTCAAAATAATTAAAACAAATATCGTTTAATGAATGACTTTTAATGAACAGGGTGTCCAGTAACAGGGTTTTACGGATCTAACTGCTCCATTCCCTGTCCAGACGTTAACTGTCAGTACTGTCACATAGAGACGGGCTATAGCCAGTGTTGTAAACCTGGATACCAAGGTCATCACTGTGAATTAGGTAAGATATAGTTTCAATAGACAAAGATTACTTATACGTGTACATGCCTGTATATGGCCTCGTTAAGTATTGGCAACCATTACAAAGCATTTGTAAAACTTTTGATATATTTGTTTCTTATTCTAAAATAATAATACGAAACAAGTATAAGCATGTAATGTTTTTCTTTAATTGTGTATAATAAAAGAGCATACACATGTGTGCTCTTATGGAAACAATTTAAAAAAAAACAACTTTGAAACCTTTTATTTTAAAACCCATTTGATTCCATATAAAATAAGTTGCTTCGCTGATTAGTTCCTGCATTGACTTTAATAAGTTTCACAAATGTTTTTAAAAAAGAATTGTTAGTGTGCAGTCAGGTAAACTGTTTTTTCTACAGCAAATGTGAAATTGAGCAAGTTTACGGCTATTGGGGTTCGACAGTCTGAAGTACTCTCAGCTGTCTGTTTCAGACTTTCTAACGAATTTCTGCAAGATTTCTTACAAATTCGTTATTGACATTCAAGTAATAACAGCTATAGCATTGAACGAGATTGACTTTATCAGTTAAAAGTTTTATACAGGTATAAATATTCAACACGGAATTTTTGATATAACAAACATTAGCTTTTTTTCAGTATATTAGATATAGTTTAGCAAATTATAAAAACAAGGCCAGTAATCACTTCCATTTGTGGGTCATGTATCATACATTGTTGCGGCAAACATGTACAAAATTGTATTGGTTTGAAATTTCAAAAACGAAATTGTCTACTTATGCTTAGCAAACCCAGTTTGAAATTCCAAAATCGGTATTTCGTCTTTTGTAAAGAAATATGTAGCTCTTGCATATGGTGGTTTTTGTCATAATGTTGGATTGCTGATTGTGAATTCATTTACTTGTTTTTCAAACGTATAACAGAAGTTACAGACGATGAGAAAAGTGTAGTTTTCTGTGCAGCATAATTTAAGCCGATTTATAATGTTCATGGAGGTGGCGTGCTTGCACTATGTTGCTACAAGCGACCCATAAAACCACATATGTCTAAATCAGATACAGCTTTTTATTGTTTCAAAATTACATTATTTTCTTGTATTTTTACTAGCTTGTCCACGTGGTTATTTTGGAAATGATTGTACTGAAAAATGCAATGACACATGTTCCGGATGTAATAATGTGAATGGCGTTTGCGACTCTGGATGCATCCCTGGCTGGAAAGGTTATCACTGCAACGAAGGTAGCGTTCATAATATTTAAAGTTTGGAGCGGATTTTTTTCAGGCAGACTTTATTTACAATATCTAAAATAACTCAACCACTGATTCATCAAGAAATAATGATGACGACGCAATTTATGATTAGTAGTAATAAGGTAGTCCATCCATAACGTAGGCGAATTAAACAATGTTGATTGATCTATACTTCATGAAATACATATTTTAAAGCTATTATGAGACTGACATAAACCAAACTCAGGTGTATGTATGTAGTGAACTAAATGAGCTTTGCACTTCAATTTTTTAAAGAGTTGTCTGCCCTTATAGAACATTTTTTTTTTAATATAACTTTCTGAAAATATTTATGGTAAACTATAATTTTTTAGCATATTTGAAGGAAGGCAAAGCTTTTGCAATTTTTTACCAAGAGAAATGTGAAAAATTGCTTGTACTAAAGAAATATATTAAAATGCATTTCTCCAATAGACCTCAATATTACTTCAACATATGATAAATTTAAATATATATATTTTTTTCAATTCAAAGGTGAACTTTTATTATTTAATAAACTCATAAAAATCACACAAAGAGTATAGTGATCAAACTTGCAATCTATCAGATATGAAATATGACAGTTATGGATGGACTACTTAAATGAGAACAGGGTTGTCTCGTAAAGACAATGCATTCTTTTTAAAGTGTTCATTTTTGGAAATAATCGTTTTTTTTAATTTGGTTTATGGAAAAGTTGTAAATGGTAGAAAAAAATGTAGGTTTTGTTTCTTTTGTTACTCTAATATATATAAAACATTTAACACACTGCTTACCAAATATTTTTTTGTAATTATGAATATGAGACACACCACTGTGATGGACAGGTGTTAATTATATTAAAGAATGTGACACAGGATCGTATGGTATTAGATGCAATGAAACATGTGGACACTGTCTTGATGTAAGCCAATGTTCCCATATCAATGGGACATGCTTAACTGGATGTGAAGCTGGTTTTAAAGGGGACGTATGTAAAACAGGTAAGGGAAATATACAGGTACAGGCAGAGGAACAAAAGCCTTCTATTTCTTTTCCTAATCACCTAGTTATATAATTCTTAAATGTAATAAAGGCATGTCAACATGTAACTGTTACAATGATATACAGAGAAGTGCATTAATTTTAAGGTAGCATTATATATCATTCTCAATATATTAAGTTGGAGTCATTTCATATCATTTCATTTCAAAGATTGTGACAGTGGTTCATACGGCGTTGACTGCAAAGAAATTTGTGGAAACTGTCTCAATGAAAGTCAATGTTCTCATATCAATGGAACATGCTTCACCGGATGCAATGCTGGCTACGAGGGGGACTTGTGTAAAACACGTGAGTAGAAAGTTATCAGGACAACTAGTTAGATATGCAGCTGGTAGTTAGGAAAGCGATGATAACTTATTGAAAATACGGCGTTATATATACATGAATTACATTTTACATAAATATTATAACATATTTAGTAAGCACCTTTAAAACCAAAATAAACAGAGAAGTAAATTTTCGTTCATATCTATAAGAATGATAATATGACAAAATTCAAAGTGAATTGAGAAAAAAAGTAATATAAAAAATAATTAATGAACAGATGACTTGTAAATAATCAGGTGCCAACAGAATAATCGTTTACACATGAACGTGAGGAATCGGTTATTTTCGATCAAATTATATTTTTTTCTAAATCAAACCAAGTGCCATTGTTAAATGGTTTTAAAATTTATATAATTGAAACATATGATTTTTTTACTCAAAAAAAAAGAAGCATAAAACAAAAGGAAACAAGCTGATGTCAACTTTATGTAAGAATTAGACTAAACAAGCAAAATAGTGACTTTTTTGCAATTTTACGAGAAAACCTGACGTTCACTAACGTTAATGTTTAGGTTTGTTGTGGTTGTAAGACAATACTGATGCAAATACTGGCACTCGTGGTATCTATAATCGTTTTAGAATGCAATAGAGGATCTTATGGATATGGATGCAATGAAACATGCGGGCACTGTAGAAACAAAAACTATTGCTTTCCGATTAATGGTACTTGCTTAACTGGATGTGATGTTGGCTATGAAGGAGCCTTATGTAAAACACGTGAGTAGGCAATTGTGAGGCATATAATTCAATTAACAGAGGTGTTCTTTTGTTGAAACATTTTCAGATCTTATTATCAGTATGAAAAAATTACAATATTAAAGCAAAAATACTATATATATATTTGTGTCTGTCGACATATAGTTCATGTATGGAAATGCATATTTTAATTTCTAATTACGGTTTGAAACAAAGGTGCATACTAGACACAAGTGAGTAGAATAAAAAGTGATTACATCGTAATAAATTCTTTGAATAAAGAAAAAATAGTGCATGCATTATATGTGTTTCTTTAGTGTGAAAGTACAAAGTTTGATATGAGAAAAAATTAAAAAGAAAGCAAAGTTATATGTTCAATTTACTATTTTTTTTTCTATATCTGTATATTTAAGGGTGATTTAACTATAGCAGTATTTTTTTTATTATTACGTCAAAGTATTCATGACCTATCTTTTGATCGAAGTGCCAAATTATAAAGACTTATTATATGTTTCTGAAATCATGTTTTCCCCCGCTACTTGGAATGTATCAAGCATAAAAATAAGTTAATTTAATATACTCCTAAAATTGTTATGCGCCATAAAAGTATTCCAAACGAAAAATTTAATAAAATGGCAGCGAATTTCTACGCGCGTTAATCAAGAAACCTAGCAAAAACATGAAAACGAAGGCTTGAGAAAAACTGAAATAACAAGGCAAGGTAAGTTTTTATTAAAATATTGCAATTTCTAGTGTTGCTTTTGTTAAACTGTAAGAACAATTAATCAATGAAAAAATGTTATGCAAATTTGTCAGCAGTATATCCTTTCGTTGCCAGTCTAGCTAAAAAGTAAAAGGTGTATACTACCAACATCTCACAAAGTTTTACAACAACAGACATTCTTAGATTTATTGTAAACTTTTAATCAAATATGTTTATGTTTCAGGATTTATGTAATTAAAGAATTTTACTAATGCATTAAATTAACTTTCCCCTTAGAACTTTCCTTTGTTTATACAAAATTTACCTTCATTTGAATGTTGAATTCAGATTTACTTTAATTTAAATGTTGGTATCTTTTTTAAAAATTATTGAAATGTATGATAAAAGCATTTTAATAGTTTAAACATGAAAGTTAATTGATTTACAGCCACATTGGGACTTTAGGAGACATACAATGAAGTCAATGCAAGCTTTCAATATTTTAATTTTTATCTATTTTTGTCAAGTTATCAGAGCATGGTGCTGGGTTTGTTTTCCAGCACACTGTGTCTATGTTGGAAATTCAGAAAACGTAAGTCACATCTTAAATAGTTTAAATTATTAACTTAAAATGTATTTTGAAATAAACAGATGCTTCTTACATTATAATTCACCCTTTCTCAAGTGTATTAAAGGGGAGATTGTATAATTGTTCAATGTTGTTTTTTTTTATTATTTACAGATAAAACATTCTTTTCTTGATGGTGGGCGATAAACAACGTACAATTCTACATGAAGTACATTTTAACCTAATTTGCAGAGGAGGATGTAAAACACGATGGGATTAATATCTCTAAATTTTATTCTTCCACTTTAGAATTAATCAGCATATCTTGTTGTTAAGTGCATAATACAAAAATGAGCGATCCTGTTTTACTATGAATAATTATAATTTTCTTATCATAAATCAGATAATATCTATACAATTATCAATTGATTTCATGATCAAAATTTGAGATAACGAATAATTATGTAGCTCATATTTCCAGAATACCATTGGAAACGTTTGCCTCATAGAAATGGACAATTATAATCTTGGAATAAAAGGTCAATACATTACATCACTAAGCAGGTTGGGCACATTTACCCTATTGAGGAATGATTACGCTTAACGGAAACTATTCCCCGTTACAGTAATAAAAACATTCCCGCAAATGCGGGATTTTGAGATTTTTTTTTCCATTCACGTCTGGGTTTCAGTTAAATCCAGTATAAACAAACAAAATTTTTTCAGCAATTTCTTACTGTAGCCTCTACGGATAATAATGTGGTTATTCTGTACACATATTAAGTCGTACATAGAGTTATTACGTTCAATATTTCGTTCATTTTTTTTATTTTAATATGGAACAGTAATTTCTTTTAATCATTGTTTGGTTTTGGATTGAAGTTTCGTCTACAAAAACATAGTTTAATTTTAATATCATTTTCTTTTAAATTTTAGTTTACGATATGTGTTAAAAGCATTGCTTGTACAAGATTCCGTAATTGTCATGGTCTCCCCGAAATCAAAATATTTAATCCAAAATAAACAACATTCTGCATTTATTTTTAATTTTTTTTTTGCATTGTCAAGTTGTGTCAACTCATTGAGCACAACACTCTAAAATTTTAGGGGTTTTAGGCAGTTAAAGCAAACTATCAATGGAAAATCTACGGCCAATGCAAGAATGCTCATGTTTTCCAAGAGTTCAAAATCGTTTAATATTCGTTTGCATCTGTGGAGGATTAAAGTTTTAGGCCAGAAAGGTCAGTTGTTAATTGTACTTTTGCACCACCTTGCATTTCTCATGCGATTCATTTTACTTAAGTGGGATTTTTGATTTATTTGGCATACATCGAGAAAATCACGCATTTGCGGGAATTTTTTTATTTTATCACTGAAACGTGGAATAGTTCCCGTTTAGCGTAATCAATCTTCAATGCCGTAAGTGTGCCCAACCTGTTAAGCTATACATGATCACAATAGAATTTGTTAAATAACTTCCTCATGTTTGATTTGATTTAAGAGAGAAGGCACTTAATATTAAAACATGAAGATCATCCAAAACGGCAAAGGTAAATAACTTCAAAAAATTAAAAACATACATATATTTTTGGAGTTCCTTAACTAAGAATAGTTGATTTACAGCCTCTAAAATAATGCAAACGGAACACAAATTATTTTGTTTCATCTCGAATTTGCCTTAAAAGTTATTTCGTCATTCTTTTACAACAACATTTATCCTTTTGTTTAATAATATTGATTCTATTTGTTTCAGCTCAGAATGTGTTTTCAATTTCAACTTCGCGTCGGTTTACAATGATTTCCTCTGGGTGTCAATTTCAACTGTTACCCTCCCAAACAGGCACTATTCATATAAACGGATATACAGTTCAGTAAAAAATATGTTATATGGAAATTGCCTTGTTCAAATTTTTTTATACTTCTTTTCTCTTACTTAACAATGTTTGTGATTTCTGTGACCATGTACAGTTAATGTTAAAGGTTAGCCTTTTTTAAAGCAACAGTAAGAAATTTTGAATGTCTACATGTAACAATGTTAAACGTTCTAAATGAATACACTTATAATTTTCCTTTCTTGTCGCTTAAGTTATATCTTATTAGTCCGAATGTATACAATGCAGGAAGTTCAAATTTCTATCGACCAGTTTGTCTGCTTCATGTTAACGGAAAATTGCACTCAAAGACACTTGTGTACAATCTAGTCAAAAGTTATTTCTTCTTTCGTGACTTCCCTGACATGCTGTGATACGTGCATTCCACGTTACTGTTTTCATTTAGTGCTGTTCCTAAAATGAAAGTTTGTAACTACAAATAGAGATTTCAGGAAAACCAAATTAAGTACATTGTAAAGTATATCGTAATCAAGCTGTAAGCTAGTAATACAAAGCGTGAAGATTAGTATTTTTTTTTATTGTTTTTTCTTATGTGTGCCTTTTATCAGAAAGATAAAAAAATTAAAGTTCTGAGTCAAAAATACATATCTTAATTTCATAAATGTGATGTACACTACCCATTTGATGAACATTTGCTTTATCAGACAGTTGGTGCTTGTTCAAATACTTCTTATCAGCATTATTTAAGACACCGACTCTCCCTTCAATGCTTAAGTGACCTTGTTTTTGAAGAGTTTCCTGTAAAATCCACATCACTATTTCTATTGCCCTAAAATTTTATATGTGTTTCATCTAACACGTTGAAATGATTATATTTGATCGGCAATCCAAGACAATGTATAAACTATTTCAACTCGTTGGATAAAGCTAATATAAAACACACAATATTAATATTCTTTATACGTGTATCACCCATCAAACTACACATACCCCCATTCATCCATCAATCTAACCCTCAATCAATTCATTTATTCATTCATTCATTAATCCGTTTATCTTTTTTTAGCGGATTGAAAGAGAATTATACATTTTGAAAAAATGTTGCTATTAAGTATGTATCATTCTTTCTCAGAATTTATTTTTTATAAATAATAATCAAATATAAATGCTAATTATTACAATTGTGTGTGTCACCAGTGCATACAAATTGAATACCTTATTTGTTTCATTTGCACGTGAATCAAAAGTAGTGCTTGTCGTTATACAAGTACTCTCGATATAGTTTCTTTGCCAACAAAAGCAGCCCATATCATCGGGGAAGTATAATACAGTAGTTATGTAATGATATTTTCAATAGCCTTTGCATATTGTAGTAAATATGACACATCTTGCAAAGTTGATAGTGTTTCTTGGTTGTTTAAGATACACACAAGAATCAGCATCGTGCAAGTATTCTGATGGAAAATAAGTTGACTGGTAAGAGTGATATCCTATTGATTTTCCGTTGAATTATATAATTACGTTGCACTAGAAAAAAGTCAAGAAGAAAACCCAAAACACAAATAATTACAAATATTAAATCGGTCGAACTCCAATTGCATTATTTTTAAAGTAATGGTGAGATGAATTGCAATTTCTTTTTTTTTTATGATTGTAATTTCATTTACTAATATTAGTCGTTGTTTTAGATTGTGAAACAGATGCCCATTTACCTTAAAAGCCATCATCTATATTTAATAATTTCTGCTAGGAAATAAATCTGTGTGAACATATACAGTTCCGATCAGAAAGTAAACCCCAACTACACCCTGTGTTTACTTCCTTTGCTTACTGTGGGTTTACTAGAGTGGACCCAGAGTAAACCCAAAGTAAACTTAGAGTAGGCACGGGGAGTAAAGCCCCATCAGAAGTATACTCTTGAAACAGACGCTGCGTGTGTATTCGAAATACAAAAAGGGTCAGAAATAGCAATCCGCAACATGGCTAGATAAAAGATAGGTCTGCTTCTCTATGCAGTGCATACAGTTGACCCCAAAAGCAATTCCCAAGAAAACACAAAGTAAACTCCGATTAAACCCGACGGGCCAAACTTTTTAAAAAGCAGACCCCAAGTAAAAAGTAAACCCGTAGTTTAGTTGGGGTTTACTCTCCTTATAAGTTGGGTCTGATCGGTACTGTATTTTTACTTACAAAAAAAAAATATAAATACTTCATAAATCCACTATGTAAATGTACATGTAGGTAATTTTTTTCTGTGTTTTCTATAAAGGAAAGTTTTCCTTTTGCGCTTATGTTTATTGTGCATAAAGTAAGTGATTGCAGAAGTCACTTGATGATGCAATAGTTACAAAATTAAAAAAAAACTGCCTGAACGAACTATAAAAAAGCCTTAGTGGTTAAGAGTTAAGAATGAAATGTTTTGCATGATCTATTTTTCATCCTTGAGGATCACAGCATGCATTAACCGTCAGAAAAAATGAGGTAGAATAGCAAAGGTATCTTGCTTTTTTTGCAGTCAGAAACGTTTAAGAAAGTACATTGAAAAATGAAAATGAAAAGTAAATAAATTAAATTGTCTTTACATTGCAAACCTTTTGATTGATACCTTCCTTAACATTAAGAAGTGTTCCTGATATGTTATGGGCTTAGCTGTCTTGGTTTTTTTTTCAACATTTACAGGGATATTTGCCTTTTTATGAATTAATGCAAGTAAATTTTGAACATCAATTGAAGTATATAGATGAATTTAGGTACAGTCCTGCTATCGTGAAAGTTGACAAAACAATCATAACGAATATTAAATAAAGGAGCGGAGTTCATACCGCATGCAGATTTATTCTATATATTCACAACGCAGTGTCAAGACGCAATATTTTGACAATGAAAATTCAACACAGGCACGTTCTCGAATTCTCATCACCTTGCACTTCGCATTCCTTCATATACATGAAACTGTAATTAAATAAAGAATATATCTACTATCGTGCATTAATATAAACGTTACTGAATTATATAATAATAATATTTTATGTTAATATATCGATATATCTCTACATATATCCTTGCGCCCACTTATAAACAAGGGAACACATACATGTTTCTTTCGCACTCGCACGATCGAAAAATATCCGACACAAAAGAGTTACAAACACTCGTACATATAATTATTCGTGAAATAACTTTAACCGTAACACATATCCTTTCCTATATCATGTATCCTGCATCCTATCCTGCCAAAACAAAAAACAAAAAAAAAAAACAAGACACACTGTTTCCTATCCTATCCTATCCCACACCATCCATATTTAGGAATAAGAAATAACTAAAACGATGTTTAAGGAAATGAATATTTTATTTATAAATCTATCGACTAATGTAAAAGTCAAAACGTCTAATTAATACAAAGAAACGGAAATCTTTAAAACGAGGGAACTTACTTACCTCTGCATAGGTGATATTCAACTGTGCGCCAAGTGTACTCAATTACTAAAAACAGGTAAGCGATTGAGTTGTTGTTATAGAAGGTACTATGTATAATAATATCTACAAAGGAGATTAAGGACTTTAAGCTATTGCTTAAACAAACATTTAAAGAAATTCGTTTCCTTAAGATATAATATTAAAGGAGATAATCAGAAATCGCCTGATTTGGTCGCTGATAATTGTAAACACGATTCGGGAAGCCATTACTTTATGAATGACTTACAATTAAGCATTTGCTGCGATATTATTTGAATGCATTGATAAAATATAAATTGTTACACATTTGTATTTAACTTAATCTGATCTGTTCAGTTTATTATCTGGTCTTGTGATCGGACATCGAAGACATGATATGAAACGTGATATGTATACAAAACAACGATCGTTCCTTGTTGAGATATATATTTATCTACTTATATGTCATTTGTCATAGACTGACTATTTTGTTTTTTTAACTATTGAAGTCTTTAAATAATGCAATGAAACTTTATTTACGCTGCATTGTGCATTTACAATTTTACATTAACTGTTTCCGAATTGAAAAAAAAATTGTAGCGCCCATCAAATGTCTTTACAGCTTTGTAAACATAAAACATAATTATTGATTTTTAAATGTTTTACAAATAAAACTGATGTTCAAAATGTATTTTTTAATTAATTTTTGTTTCGCAAAACTACTTCTCTGAAATTTATACTCGAATCTGTTCGGCTAGAGGTTGCAATAAAGTAAAAGATAGAGTTTGACTTTTTATTTCTATCCTGCATCCTGTATCCTACATGTATCCTATCCTTGTCAACTTTCAGGATAGCAACACTGTAACAAACTTAAAATGTATAAAATAAGCGCAATAAATAATATTAAAAATAAGTTGCAAAACTCTGGCTTTATACCTATAATGCATAATACTCTAAAAAGTTTCTATTTCTCACCTTAATCTCATCGTACTTAGTCATTTTGAGTCATAGTTCATATTCGTGTGGAGGTATTTTCAAACACTTAAATTTCTTTATCATTGTTTAATTAAGAAAATTATATTTCCATGCGCAGACCAAAACTATAGTAATGGGGTAATTTTCTAATTGGGGAAGGTGACACTTATTTGAGATTCTCTGGGAAGGGGGATCTGGGGGCATATTGTTAATTTTATAATGTAAATTTAAAGAAAGTTTAATTTTGCAGGGGTTTGGGTTGGGTTGTGCACTTAATTATTACATATTTTAAAAAAAAAACCCTGCTGCATGACATCTGATCAAACGTAATCAATTGCTTTAATATTCTATATATAACTGTTATATGTACTTTGATATGATAATGATTTTTTATTTGCAGGTTTATCATCTACAAAGTACCAATGTTAACAAGTGATGGGTATCCTATTAAAACAAGCTTACCCGAGTTTTTCTACATGGATACTGCTTTGCCATCGTTTTCCTTCTCACAAAAAGATATCACAAAAACTATCGAAAACCCTCTATATGAGACGCTGAAGGCACTATACGATCAGGTTATTTAAACAATAAAATGCCCCTTTTTTGTTGATTATTGCTACCTTCATAACCTGCATGGATCATCAATGAAAGATTTTTAATTGTTTATATTTACATTTTTTATTTAACAAATTTTTAAATTGTTGTAAAAATGTAAGTACAACTAATAAAATAATTGTTAATATACATCAGTGGATTAGTTAAAAGAAACAGTCTAATGGTTCATTAGTCTCACACCATCATTATTGTTTCGTGCAGTCTGTGATTTGCCTTAGTTCGCTAAAAGATTCGACCAATTGATAAACGGTGCCTTTAGATTTAGTCCTCTTAGTAACTTTTTACATAATTAAGACAACAAAGGCATGTACACATTTAACACATAACGTAGCTTAAAATGTGTATCTTAATTATTTTATTCTAGATTGCCTTTTTGCAGGATAGTCTTTCAGAGTTATCCCACATGGATCCTTTTTAATCGCTTTTTTGAATTGCATTTTGTTAATTGAAAAATACACTTCGATTAAAAATAATATATAAACTAACAATTAAATATAGATCACTTTTATAGCTCATTTGCATTTCTTCAATTGCACGCGTAGGAAATTTTACTTTGATTTTTTGACTGTGACCAATATATTATGAAATATTGATGATAAGTACCTGACGTGTATTTGTGTTATATTCAGTCTCCAGATATCGTAACTTATGCAATGTATAATGACCAACCACCACCCACAGTTAAAGCTGCAGATGGTAGACACGCCCACTCTAAAGGTTCGGAATTTAAGTCATTTATGTTATTTTTCCTTTTAATATACTACATGTAGACTTTGACCCGTGCGTACACGGGTGGACACTGCATGTGTTTTTGAAATTTATTAAATTTTTCATCGACACACCGTATTGTTGAATTTACAGAACCAAGCTTTAAACCTACAGCAATTTTATTATTTTCACTACCCTGTGCTTAGTTAGAATAATCTAACTGTGTCTCGGAACACGCCTTCACCCCAGTTCAAGTGCCTACCATATACCCGTAATGTAGCAAAAATTGCAGAAACGCTCCGGAACGATTTTGGTGAAAATTACGAAGCTGCATTGAAAATAACGGTCAAATTATTTATAACAAACCATTTTGAGGCTGTAAATACCTTTCATCTAAAAAGATAATTCCGATTATTGAAGCATTCAACATTTTTCACCTTTTTATGCTTCAAGGTGACATTTGGAACTCTTGATATTTTTCAGAGTAAATGATAAACATTTCCAACAAGCATTCTGGGAGTATTGCATAAGCAATACACGTCCCCTACCGGTTTGTGGAAATTGTGAAAAACGTACACTGTTATGCAGAATATCGAACCTCAACATTAAAAGAGTTTAATATAAAAAAAATAATTTTCTCGAAAATATGTCACCTAGACGCTACAAAAGTGTAAACTTGATCTGAAGTTTGACATTTTAAAGCTGTTCAGCAAATTTCATGTTATTCCTCAAACGCATAACGAAAAAAAGAGTGGAGAACTGAAGTGGGACAGACAGACAGACGGACAGACAGACAGACAGACGGACGGACGGACGCAGAGGAAAGCTATAGTTCCATCCGGTGAAAACCGGTAGGGGGCTAATAAAAATTTAAAATTATGTATATTATCGATTCCGAGTTTATCTATGCAAATGGGATGTTGTGGAAACATAAACTAAAAAGCCTCACTCGATTGTGTGTGAATGTAATGCGCATGCGCAGGATTGTAAAATTAAAAAAAAAATCCAGATGATTTCCGGAATTTTTGGAGCAATTTTTGTTGATTATTTATTAGCAAAGCTTGATTGAGAACCAAACATAAAACAAATTGGTAATCTCCATGTACCAATGATCCTAAAAATATATAAAACAAAAGATAGTACTCCTCCGATTTATCAATATTAAAGGCAAAAAAAATAAAGTCTATTGTTTTAATATAGTAGTATATATAAAATTACTTCAGTAACTGGATTTTTATACTTTATTATCAATTGCAAACTGATGGGTTATCAAAGTATAATGTATCAAATGTAAAAAAAAAAATAAAATCAATGATAAACGTTATTCATTTAATAACTAGATGTTAATGCTCAAAGATACATGTATATATCTAGTTTCGGATGTGTAGTGGATACTTTGAAGATTTTAAATAAAGCACACGATAAGAAAAATTGGTTTTGAAAATAGATAAATTCCAATACAATTAGCACAAAATATATTTTTGGAAAACATCTACTAGTTTAATATGACATATTCTTCTTCAGATCCTACCTTTATTTTTTAGAGTTCCGTGTTCGCTCTGCCACTGTTTTGTATTTTTCCTTCGGACTTGTGAACTCCGTTCGTTATCACCACCTGTCACTGCTAAAAGAATAAAAAAAAATGAAAATATATCGATATTGTTTCCGTTATTGTGTTAACAGTCTACAAGTTTTATGATTTTTCAGGTGTCTTGGCGTTTGACAAGACTAAGGGATTTCGGATTGTCTCAAGTGTACCGAGGTTTCCATCTCCCGTTGCGAAAGGTTTCATGTTTTCGGATTCGCAAACAAAATTTGGACAAAGCATACTCTGTGTCACTGTTGCAAAAACAGTTGAGAATATTCACAGGATGAATGACCATCTTTAAGTCCTCCTTAAAGATAGCTTAAAGGTGTTTAAAGGTAGCTTAAAGACGATCTTTAAGCCACCTTTAAGCTACCTTTAAGCTATATGTATTGCTTAAAGGTGGCTTAAAGAAAGCGTAAATATGGCTTAAAGGCAGCTTAAAGACTATCTCTAAGCCACCTTTAAGCCACCTTTAAGGACAACTTATAGGTCCTTAATGTCCAAACTTCTTTAAGCCACCTTTAAGCCACCTTTAAGCCATTAAAAAAAAAATTAATTCAATATTGTGTTTAATTTCCAACAAAATATATTAACTTTATATAAGAAAAGGTATTAAAACGGTTTTTGTTCTAGAAAGAAAAATGAAAAAAAAACACACAAAAAAACCGGCCACGGCGAGAATTGAACCCGGGACCCTTAGTTTACTAGCATCACCACACATCCTCTGCGCCACGGCAACTTACAAATAAAAAAGCGTTTTTATATCCTATATATCAGTGGATATTGAATCACTGTATTGAATGTGTTTACTTGAAAAGATTTTGACAAACCATTCAGTTTGTAACAATCACTTATATCTAATTTATAAATTACATGCATGCATGTATTTAGAATGAAATACGGAACTTGGTCTTCAGTGAACAAAAATATATTATACCTAAATGGAAACCGTTAGGTTCACTATAGTAGGCTTTCTTACATGTAGTTAATAAATTTAAACCGAGTAGATATACGTTCATCTTATTTATAGCTATAAAAATGTAAGAAAGAAAATGAAATCATTTCTTTTATTAAATCCATTGATACTATTAGGGTATTTGTTCAATTTCCCGCAATTTCCCGGTTTTCATGATCGCGGCGCCGTTCCAATATGTTTAAATATTTACATGTAATTGTATGTACATGATTTATAAACTATCAATTCTATAACAAACAAAATTACCAATTACCGGTGACGTATTTACTGCATGTGGCAATTGCAAATGACTTGTACATACAATTGTATGATGTGCCAGGCCGGGTATATTTGACATATTTACCCTTATACATATATTTAAATAATCAACCCCTATTTATGATCACCGGTACATTAATTAATGAGCCTCAAGATTTTACTCTTACATACATGTATCGTTAATTTGTAGACGTAACATCTTTGAAACCCAGAGCTAGGAAATAATACTTTGAAAATGAATTACAAATGTAAATTAACTTTAATTCACTAGACTTATCGTATACTCGTACATACTAAGATTCAACGCCTTTAGAAACCCCGACGTGCACCTGGGCACACGACACACCTGTTGTGTGTATCTTGTATATTCTGTGTCAGTTCCAGGGGTTTTCTTAAGTTGGACAAACAATAGACTTTAATTAGATATACACAAACATGCACCTGGGCACACGACACAACTGTTGTGTATATCTTGTATATTCTGTGTTAGTTCCAGGGGTTTTCTTAAGTTGGACAAACAATAGACTCTAATTAGATATACACAAACGAACAAAACTATGTCTAGACAAACAAAGCAGTAATATCCTGCCCGATATAACAAAGGCAGTTGAGAGTCTTTTCATCTTTAACATGTATCTAGCAGATCTAGAGTTAGAAATAATGAAAATTGAAAAAAAAAAATACAAACCTTAAACCGATTAACAAATTAAATCATGCATTTTTGGTTCATTATCTTTATTTTGTTTAATAACCGGATGAACTGAGAGAGAGAGAGAGAGAGAGAGAGATTTTTCACCGATTAATTTATAATAGAAAACGAGCATACTTTAATTAATTTTATGCACATATTAAGATACAGAGACTGCGCTCATCCCTACAATAATTTTGAAACCCCCAAAAAATTATAAAGAATTTTATGACGGCAATCTGTGTCCATCGGAGCGGTGCTGATGATAGCGATCTGCGTTTAATGGAGCGACGATTAAAACCGCCTGGAACACCCCCCCCCCCTTCCTTGGAAATTATATTATCACTCGGATGACCCCCTCCCATCTCTATAAAAGAGCTTTTGCATTTAATATATGTTTTTATTGTTCAGCTTCATCAATATTGACTTAAAGACCACTTAAAGACAGTGTAAAGGCAGTGTAAAGAGAGCGTAAATGCCACTTAAAGATGCTTAAAGGTGGCTTAAAGGTGGCTTAAAGAAGTTTGGACATTAAGGACCTATAAGCACTTGCTTAAAGGTGACTTAAAGGCGGCTTAAAGGTTGTATAGCCTTTAAGCTCCTTTAAGTCACCTTTAAGCCACCTTTAAGGACTTGCTTAAAGATGGTTTTTCGCCCTGTGATTTTGAGTACGTTGACAAAATTTAAAATAACTTTCATTTGATGGTGGGTCTCTTTTTTTTAAGTTTACTTAAATATTTACATGTATTTGTATTATATTTTTTTCTTGCAGAAACCGTATCCGAAACGACAAATCCTTATATTTATGGCAAGAAAAACTTTGATATAAAAATCAGTTACCCAATGAATTCCGTACACATTCCATTCAAACCTTTTGGAAATGTTCAATTGGAAATACTTGCTAAGTCAGCTTCGTTTGGACAAGGTAACATTCTACATATAAACACACAGTATTTTATCCAATATTGATTCACATCACATGTATTTGATTTAGTACATGTACTTTATTCCTTGCAGATATTTATGACAAATTGATTTCTCCGAAGTTGGCAGACCCTTTATTGGTTCGAACATGGAGACCTAAGCTTTTAGACACTGCTTTGGTAATATTTCATACGTATACATATATTACTTTCATATACATATATAACTTTAGGAGAGTTTAAATGTTTTGGCCATTCATATATAATTTATTTATCTCCTTGAAAAGTATCTATCAAACTAACCTAACACCAGAGTAAACCCAAACGCAACCCTAGGTTTACTTTCTGGGTTTACTACGGGTTGACATTTTGAAAATTTGGGTCCACTTGGCGTTTAATTTCAAATTGGATTTATTCGGGTTTACTCGAGAATTGCTTTTGGGGTCAACTGTACGCACTGAAGTGTGAAGCAGACGTGTGTTTTATCTCACCATCTAACTGCCTCTGATTCATGTCCCTTGTATATTCCGAATACATATGATACGTCTGCTTTCGGGGGTATATTTCTGATCGGGCTTTACTCTCTGTGTCCACTTTAAGTTTACTTTGGGTTTACTCTGGGTCCACTCTAGTAAACCCGGAGTTAACCTAAAGTAGACCCAGAAAGTATACCCATGGTTAAGTTGTTGGTCACTTTCTGTTAAGTTGATGTTTTAATGGAATACATTGTTGTCACATCACATTGATTATTACGCTTAAAAAATACCTTAATCTACTTTAATGAAAAACTCAACTTTATGTCAAAAGCACGAAGTTTATTTTTAGCATCTGCCTTTGTTTATTTTCATTTATTGATATCAAACGTCATCAATGCTTGTTTTCCCAATACAATTGAGTTCAACCATGGGATAGATCACTCTAAGTGGGCGGTAACTAAAAACAAACATTTAATTTGTATGGGTGATATAAATAGACAGGTACGTTCATAAACTGTTCAAGAACTATGTATAATATGTAAATAATCATTGCAGAAAATAAATGTTATGGTTTAGGAAAATTCCCCAGATCAACGATGTCCAATGATCTTAAGTTTATGAACATTTGGGTTTTATGTTGATTAATGGTTTATTTGTCACTTATGAATTTATGTTGTGGGTAGAACCATATAGTAAATGTATATTGTTCTGCAGTGTATGCAATAACTTATTTACTTCGTATCCAACGTATTTATCATAATTACTGTATTGCTTTTATACATTTATTTAATTTGTAATATCCTTATTACATTGTTTACTTTTTGTACCTACTACTTGGAATCATGTCCATGAACAATTACCATATATAAACAATGTGATGGACTATATACTGCAACGTATTTGTAAAAAAAAAAGATTAATTTTGCAACCATATTTTCTGATGCAATGTGAACTTGAATCAATCCATATTGTATCGACAGAAAACTCAATCAAAGAAAGAGACGGGTTGTCACTTTGTCTGACGGATGCAGACGCGTCAAAAGAATTTCGAGAACTTCACAATCGTTGTGCAGCCAACAATAAAAATGTACCGCCCAAGGGAATCTGTCCCAACCTAAAGAGGGCAAAAATGTCACCATAGAACCGCTTTGACTTTATTCATCCAACGGAATACTCAATTGTTTGTAAAAACTACATGTATTTTTAATAAGTTTTCAGTTAAACAAATGAAGCTAACCACTTATTGACTTTTATAAGAATGTTGAAAAAACTGACATTTATGCTTAGCATAATAAATATTTTTTTTTTCAGTTTATATAAAATCTAAAATATACGAGGTTATTTTCCAAAAAATACTTTTTATAAAGAAATACAAGACAAATGATTAAAAGAAATATTCCTTTTAAAGGAAAGATCAGAATGTAGTATCATTGGTAAGCTCTGTTTATGTAATAACAAATTATCACGCAGCATTCAAAAAACTATATATAACACAGTTTTGTTGATTTTCGAAATAGCAAGGCAAGCGTAGGCTTTACTTATAGTAGGCAAATGGGACTTCCGATAAATATGTTTACTCATGTGTGAAGAAAAACCTGATTTGAAACATTAAATACGTAACTGTATGTTAAATGTGTTTTTTAAGGGTGACGGATAAGAGTAATGTTTTAAGTAATCTACGTGTAATCTACGATTCAAATGAGGTTTCCATTGTAAATAAAGTAGTGCAAATCGAGCGCAGCGCGTGCGCATATATTTAAATTTGCTAATTGCCACATATGGCCACAACTATGATCGGTCGATCGAGGCCGATGGGAATAAAAGATTCAAAATTGCGAAATTAACACAAGTTTCTAATTTTAAAAAAATTGAACAACACCCTAGAAATTAATTATAAGAAAAGGCAGTTTCTACCCCCCGTGGCTGATGCCACCTTGCCACCACCTGCTGGATGCACCGTGGAGTTATGCACAAAGCATATATAATATTTATATGACTGACTAACAGACTAACCCGATCCAAATATTTTATATGATTTATATGCGTTGAGTAATAACACAGAGCTGAGCTGAAATACATTCATTGTTAATGGAAGCTTAACTTAACAAAACACAACAATTTTAAACCATAAAAACAAACATGGTATTAGAATGCCGATATTGTATGTGGGGTAGTAAGGATACCTACAAAAGTACTAATACAACTTTGGGCGTTTAAGGGGCCGAGTGTAAGCACAGGTGCCCGATCCGAACGGTCACCAGGTTTTGGACCGATGAATGAGTGACTTCACTGTCTCTTTTGCCACCTTACTTACTTACCAGACTGTGGTCTCACCACGCTTGTGCGAGGTGCCAATGGAGGTGGAACCAGCTATGACAAGCTGATAACAACTAAATTAACATATCAGGTTTTATATTTCATAAACACTGATGTATAACATATATCCCGAACACGACCTCCAATCCCCCCTCCACTGCGTTGTGGTAGGTGGGGGGGGGGGGGGAACAACCACGTTTTTGGGCCACTTGATCACAACATAAATCAACGTATACCGCATTCCCCGCCACAGAATATAGCCATCAAGCTAACCCCCCCCCCCTCCACACACACACACATACAAATTATAAAGATAGTTGGCATTAAAATCAAAAGAACACAATCTTAGGCGAGCTGAGGTGGGTACATCTTGGTACTTTAAAAAAAATGAAGAGATCCTTGTAAGTAATTGAGGTGAATTTCAAGGCCTGTCTCTCACAAGCGTGTACGATCATGCCTGAATAACTGTATTTCTGAGATTTCTATAGTTGTACCGTGGTTGTTAAACATTAATCAAATTCGGTTAAAATGTACTTTTTAATGGACTTCTTGACTATAAGTTTTTAGGGGGGAGGGGAGGGCACCATGCCAATATAATTGTGGCAACATAGATAAAAATGTCAGTGAAGTGCTCAGACGGAGCATGGGTTATTTTGGGTTTACTTTCTGTTAGGTTGGGTTGGGTCGGATTGATACCGTATGCCACCCCTCCCTTGGAAACATCCACAAAGAAAATGAACGTAAACTGCAAATATTTTGGAAGTCCAACGGCCATAATTCTGTCGGAAATTGCTCTATCATACCCAAAATCAAACTGAACTCGATATTATTAAGATAAACCTGTACACTAAATTTCATTTCAATATGTGCACCCTCTGCGAAGAAAATGAAAGGAAACTGCAAATAACTGGAATTTCCCTACGTCCAAGAGCCATAACCATGTCGAAAATTGCTCGATCGTACCCAATATCGAACTTGACCTAGATAATATCAGATGAACCTGGATACTAAATTTCATTTCAATATGTTCATCCCCTGCAAAGAAAATAAGCGGAAACTGCAAATAACTGAAAATTTTCAACGTCCAAGGGCGATACCTCTGTCGAAAATAGCTCGATCGTACCCAGTATCGAACTTGACTAAGATAATATCATAATCACCTGAATAACAAATGTAATTTCAGTATGTTCATCCTCTGCGAAGAAAATGAGCGGAAACTGCAAATAACTGGAATTGTTCTACGTCCAAGGGCCATAACTCTGTCGAAAATTGCGCGATCGTACCCAATATCTAACTTGACCTAGATATTATCATAATAAACCTGTATATCAAATGTCATTTTAATATGTTTATTCTTTGCTAAGAAAATGAACGGAAACTGTTTGAGAACCGACCGGCCGACCGACAGACATCAGCAAAGCAATATGCCCTACCTTCCTCGAAGGTGGATACCGTGCTAAAAATTCAGCGATTGCTTTGTCCAGTTCATCCCAACACATTTCCCTTCGTCCTTGTCAGGTGATTGTAGCTGGTAGGTTCTTTCCCCGGGTCTGTATGTTGCAGCATGATGGCCTTCCCAACGAGGGATTGATGATCCCACGATCCAAATGATAGTAGTTCCTACAAAACGTTGAACTGGTTAAAGGGGCATGGTCACGATTTTGGCCAAATTCTAATTTTCTGATTTTATTATTTAAATTGCTTTAAACAATGCAATTTTATTTATCAAATGAAATTTGAGACTCTTTCATGGAGTTATAAGAAAGATACTTAGCTCACCATTCTTTGTCATGTAAACAGGGTTCATGCCCTGTTTTTGTTTACATAGGTTCAATACACCAGTTAAAATATTTTTTAAGCCAATTTTTCTGTCTTTTCATTCATTTTAATCATATATTAATAGTTTTAACGTTTAACATTCATTATTGGTCTAGAACTGGAATTTTCACTTCAACATTTTAAATGTAAACCCACGCTTTGTTTACATTGCAAAGAATTTCAAGCTCTGTAACTCGCTTATAACTCAACGAATGCCTCTCAAATGTTGGTTGACTATTAGAAATGCATTACTGAAGCATTGTAAACATATATATATATATATATATATATATATATATATATATATATATATATATATATATATATATATATATATATATATATATATATATATATATATTATGATTGAATACAATTTCAATATTATTTTCACGAAAACAATATATTCCTTAAATTAATGTTATCTATTTTTTCTTCTCAGATGACATTGTTGACAATAGTAGGTATTCGAATGATCTAATGTGACAGTTATAAAAAAGCTTGCTGCATTTATAAAAATCGATTTGTCTTTTTTCAGGTTTTGTTTCTTCTCTTGAAAATAAAAGAAAGTATATTTGTACTCAAATAGGTTTAGTTAGCTGAACATGAAGAAAATGTCGGCATCAATATTAGAACAAATTTATTGTTTGAACTGTAGTAAATATTTTGGGATCCGGTTGGCCTTTGTACAGAAATTAAATCTTCTGGTTTTATCATTAGGAGTAATATATTATAAACACGAATTGAAAACAATTAAAATAATTTAATCTAACTTAATTATATGAACAGCGATCATTTCTTCTTTCTTACCTTACTTACATTTCGCAATTTGCTTACAGGGAGACCAGGTGTCTTATAAATGTGATTATGTGTTAACGTTGTTTAAACGAATGCTCAAAAGTAATAACCAAACATAACAAACGATAAGAATGTCATAGTAAGTTACCTAGAACAATTATTTCTTTAAAACCAGAACATCATATATACATAAAAAATGAATGCAAATAACAAATGAAATGGAACTTTTGTGAAGAAATATATGACAATTAAGATATATGTAAATTGTGTACTAAGTGTATACATATATTTATAGTTTTTTGAAGTGTATATGTCAGTATGTGTTTGTTTTTTTATTAATAGTTTACGTGAACGTTTGACTTGCAGCTATTATTCTTATGATTAACAAAGGTCCAAAGCAGATAGAAAGTCCAGAGTCGATATTCCTCAACGAAACCCGAGGAAGACCGGTTTAAAAATACTCCAAGCAAAAAGAATCATACTGACAATATATCCAAATCCTGCGTTGATTTAGGGACATTAAAGGAAACAATTAAAACACGGTGCATGTATTAAATATGATATGTGATCTCTTCTGATATTCAGGAAGTCTTCATCGAGCAGTTGTATTGATATAAAAATTTAAACTCAACAAATAATCATAAAACTGTTTTGAATGATCATAAGAGCTATATGTTTATGGATCCATATAAATAATTGAGTCTATCCGAAACCTACAGATGTCCACACATTATCTATTTTACAACTGTAATTTTATAGAAAAAAGTAACATTTATTTTTATTGAATCAAAATTTTAGTGAAATATAAAAATATTTAGACAGTGGATCTAACAGGAAACCAATAATGAAGGTTTGCATGTGTTTAAAGAGTTAGCATTTAAGAAAATTGTTTTTATTTTCAAAACCTTAAGATGATGTAATTATATTCTTGTGCATGTCAATTATTCGAAATGCACAGTCTAGCGTATTTGCCGGAAAATAATATTTCCTTAAAAAGAAAATGGATGTTGTATATAAACATGAACTTAATCAAATTGTAGATGAAATGAATATGTTTTATGATATACATTATTCTGATGTGTCAAATATTTGAAATTCAAGTCCTGCGGATTTGCGAGAAAATAATATTTACTTTAAAAAATGGATGTTGTATATAAACATGTACGTAAATAGATTGTAGATGAAATGAATATGTTTTATGATATTCATTATTCTGATATGTCAATTATTCGAAACTCACGGTCTAGCGGATTTGCCGGAAAATAATACTTCCTTAAAAAAGATCGATGTTGTACGTAAACATGTACGTAATTAAATTGTAGATGAAATGAATATGTTTTATGATATACATTATTGTGACATGCCATTATATTATTTTCATTGTCTCTGTGATTGTTGTTTTATTCTTTGACAATGAATATATAAATTTGTCGATTTTTTTTTTCAAATAAGGTGTAAAATATAAATGACATCATAATGACATCGGTCAATTCTATCCATGTCATATTTTATGGCATTATATTTCGTTATTGCTAATCAATGTATTTATTTAATGCAATAATCATGTTCATCAATGTACTCATTTAATGTAATACCTTTTTTGAAAGTTTTGCTTTTGTTTAGAAAATAAAACAAACTCTTACTAAATGAATGGATTATGAACCTCCTCCAAAAAGTGTTAATTTAAATACAGTCAGTCAATGTTAAGTAGATGAGCAGCTGGCTTATTGATGTGAAGGAGATCCACAGGCTTAACAAGTAAAAACTATGATAAGAAAGGTTTTTTTTTTTTTTTTTTTTTTTTATTTGATTGTTTTTTTAGATAAAATAAAATTAAGTTTTTGGATGTGTTGTACTAGTTTGCAGTACAAGGTTTGTTCGATATTTAATGCGTATTGAAGCACAGCGCAGTAAGACTTTGCACGATTTTGTAGTTGATGATACTCTTTAAAAAATAATCATTTAATACTTTTAATACGAATCACTAGCTTTTTTTTTATTGATTCCCATTTTTTTCTCCGCGTCTTTAATAGAACTGCACCGAATCTTGGTTAAGACTCAAAGTTCAAGGACACTCTAAATAACCTTTAGAGGAGGTTATATGCAAACTTATAGCTATTTTTTTAAAATAACTGTTCAATTCCTTAAAACAATTGTTTAATTATGCAATGTTTGAAATTAATTGGTGTTGTTTACTAAATATAGTACAGAATAATACATTGTTTGAGCCAAGTACTTATCTTTTTCAATTTTGAAATTAATTGGCATTTTCTTCAAAATATAGCACAACATAATACATTGTTCGAGTCAAGTACTTGAAAAAAAACCCAACAATTAGATCAATTTTATGAAGTACATTTAAAACCGGATAAAAACCGTACCAAGTTGAAGAAGATAATTAATTGCAGACCCTTGAACGTTTTCAAGTGTCAATTACGAGAGCCTCTCAAATCTCAATTCATATGTACACAATCTAAACACACAATTAACAAACACATTTGTTTCTTATGTATTCCTTCTGAAATAAAAAAAAAAGATCACATGGACTTTTGATGGGTTTATACGATATGTTTAAACAATAATGAATAAGGTGTAATTACGTACGGGTGAACAGCTGGTCCCAGAGTTCAACTTGTATTATGATTTCATTTTAATATAAAGCAGTCGTGGGCATTATCGCCAAAAAAAAAATACAACTCACATAAACATGTATAGTATTTTTCTTGAGTAATATTTTTTTTATCTATTTACAACCGTGTAAGCAATGTTTTGTCTTTGATAATTGTATGTATTAATGCACTGTAAAGAAAAAAAGTGTTATATTTATTGTGAAGTTAAAATTATCATTAATCGATATTCTTGTGCTTTTTTGAGCAACGTGTAATTTAATTAATTTAGGCTCGCCTTCTTTAAGTGTTTTTCTTTTCAAATAAACACACACATAGTCGTTGCCTTCAAATGATTTGAACTTATCATTAAATCATGAATCCAAATTTATTATTAAGTCCAGTTGAATACAATATTTCCTTATTTCATAACATGTTTTGGTGTTTGATTCAATTCGTTCCTAACACTTAATTAACCTATTATTTCGATGAAAAAAAAGCATTTGCACTTGTACACTTTTAACAACCAAAAAAGCAAAATTGTATTAGATGCAATAAGGTCTGACTATAATTTAGTAGTCTTAAACTTATATCCCCGATTTAAAAGGGCGTGATCACGATTTTTGTCATTTTATTCGATGAAGTGTATCCGATGTTTTAGCGTCACCATCGCTTTAGTAAGGCATTCTAATTGTTAACTAAAATTTGAGTGCAATTGTTGAGCTATATGCTTAAAATTGTTTGCTTTGTTATGTTAAAACAGTTAACGTCATATTGTTGGATACATTTTTAGTGTTGTAGTAAAAATTCTAGTTTTGAGACCCAAAATGAAAGTGATAAACGTAAGAAATTGTTTTTATGCTCGAAACGAAATGAATGATACAAAAAATAAGCTTGACAAATAAATGTTTTATTGGCATACGAAAAAGATTTGTAAGCTTTCTTCCTTGCTTATAGCTCATCAACTGACAAGCAAATTCAAGTTGATCATAATAAATAAGTTTCTAAAGCAATTTATTTTGTATTTTTTAATGAAATGAAATGAAGTTATTGGATGTGTTCTACTTTTTTGCAGTACAAGGTCTGTTCGATATTCAATAAGTATATACGCATAGCGCAGTAAGGCTTTGCCCGACTTTGTAGTGGAGGATACTCTTAAAAAAACATTCAATGCCTTTAATTCGATATAATCACTAGTTTCATTTCGTTATTGATTAGTTCCCATTGTTTGTGTGTGCGTCTTTTAAAAAAATTGCACAAACTCCTTAAGAAGTAAAAACTATGATAGGAAACAACTTGTCTCATGTGTCCCATAGGAAAACATATATCGGATGAATATTTCTTTAGGAAATGATATTACCCTAGTTCTTAAAATGAGTTGACATTTTTGAAATCAGAAGCGAAAAACATATTTTGATTTTAAAAGAAAAGATGAAAAGGAAACTGTGACAATGTATGTGTGACTAGACTAGATTGGATAAAAGACAGTTGATGGGCATTTAATATATAAACAATTTTTTGTTCAATTTTGTTGATAATGATACTCTTGCATTAAATAGATCTAATAAATATAATAGTTTTACTTGTTAATTGATTCATGCCATTTTTTCTGTGCCTCTTTTAAACAAATTCCACCTATCCTTAATTAAGTCTCAAAGTTCAAATAACTTTTAGAGGAGATTGTATGCAAACTTATAAGTACATTTTAATAATAAATGTTCATTTCCTTAAAAAAATTGTTTAATGGTCAAAGTTTGAAATAAATTGGCATTGTTCGAGTCAAGTACTTAAAAAAAACAACAATTAGATTAATTTTATGAAGTACACTTACAACCGGATAAAAACCATACCAAGTTTAGCAAGATAATTAATTGCAGACCCTTGAACATTTTCAAGAGTTTATTACGAGAGCCTCTCAAATTTCAATACATATGTACACAATCTAAACCCACAACTAACAAACACATTTGTTTCCTATTTATTCCTTCTAAAAGAAAAAAGAAAACTAAAAAAAAACCGCACATATATAATATTTTTCTTGTGTAATATTTATTATCTATTTACAACCATGTGAGCAATGTTTTGTCTTTGATAAGTGTCTCTAATTAATGCACTGTAAAAAACCCAAAAAACAAAGTGTTTTATTTATTGTGATATTAAAATAATCATTAATCGATATTCTAGTGCACTTTTGAGCAACGTATAATTTTAGTCATTTAGGTTCGCCTTCTTTAAGTGTATTTCAAAGAAACACACACATAGTTGGTGCCTTCAAATGATTTGAACTTATAATTAAATCCAATTTTATTATTAAGTCCAGTTGAGTACAATTTTTCCTTATTTTTTTAACATGTTTTGGTGTTTAATTTAATTAGTTTTTAACACTTAATTAACCTATTATTTCGAAGACACAGAAGCATTTGCACTTGTACACTTTTAACAACGAAAAAGCAAAATCCTTATGTGTGCAATTAAGTCTGTCAATAATTTTGTAGTCTTTATACTACTAGTAATTTAATATCCCCGATTTAAAATGGCGTGACCACGATTTTTGTCATTTTATTCGATGATTTGTCTCCAATGCTTGAGCGTCAACAACGCTTTAGTATGGCATTCTAATTTTTAACTAAAATTTTAGTACAATTATCTTAAAACAGTTAACGTCATATTTTTTGAAACATTTTTAGTGTTGAAGTGAAAATTACAGTTTTGAGACCCAAAATGAAATTATAAACGTAAGAAATGAAAGAAAGTGTTTTTATGCTTGAAACAAATTGAATGATAGAAAAATTAGCTTGACAAATTAATATGTTTTACTGGCATACGACAAAGATTTGTAAGCTTTCTCCCTTGCTTATAGCTGATCAACTGACAATCAAATTGCCGGTTGATCATAATTAGCACGTTTCTAAAGCAATTTGAAAAATTAAGTGATGCAAACATTTACTATTGCAATTCATTATACACTCGTTGATAATATTTTTTATGTCTTATGATATTATTTTTGTTAATAAAAGTTGATGAAATAATGGGATATTGCGAGGATATCCCACGAATGTTATGTTAAGTACATTGAACATAGATCACTGCAAATTGAAACGTTTCAAACACTTTAATATATATTTATACGGTATGAAAAAATTAAGAAAGGGAATCTTTAAGGTTCAATAAAACGTTAGAATCCCCTGCAGATATATCGCTTTGTCCTTACTATGATTTGATTCATCATGTGTGTACATTACATTTGGCACACAAAAACATTCATTGACTTTTTTTTTTATATCTAAAGGTCATACTTTTATCAAATTGCTTATAGTTACTAATTAGAACAACTTCCTGTTGTTAGATGTATGGAAATATTATCAATTATACACATATTTCATGAGGTTTCATTTCATTTTTTAAAGTGTTTCCTTGTTATTGTGTATTAAGCATAAATAGTCACAACTTGTGAAATATAAGTAAAAAACTTTGCAAAAAAAAAATGAAATATTGACGTATATGTCTGGAATGGGTTTTGAAAACAATTTTTTAGCATATTAAATTGAAATCATTGGTATTTGAGTTTGCTTTTCAATTTTAATAAATTGAATGTATCTAAATACGTTCATAAAATATCGCGTATTCATAATTTTTCATTTTAAATTACATTTTTGCCCAAGTTAAACGTTTACAAAGGTGTCTTATATTAATGTGTCCTTTGTATGCGAAATGGTTATTAAAATGAAATCAAACCTTTGAAAATATTACCGCACATATGTGTTTTCACTGTATCAATGCTGTTTAAACATGTATTTGTTCTTTTTTTTTTAGAAAATTTAGAAAAAAAAACCTATGAAGTAATTAATCTTTAGTAACACCAGTTAAGAAAACATGTATATGTGTCTTAAGGCATAATTGAAACTAGTTATACATGAAGTTGCTAATTGTCTTAATGGATGTGTATTTAATAAGTTATAATTAGATTAGATGGTTTGCAGTAATGCAACGCGAGTATTTTTATCTAATTTATGCTACATTGTCTATCTTTTTTAATTTGATACATTTACTCCTCACGATCTGCTTTATCAGATCAAATATTATCTCAACGTATGTAACCAATCAAATGATTCTTTGTGATAAAAATACTTTCACGCATCGATGCTTTAAGTTTGGCTATGTTGAGTGCATCTAATAAATTGTCTGTAGTTAGAAAAAAACCCGCAAACTATGGGACTTTAGTGTCAAGATTGAGTCAATACCCTGGGGCTATTACAGAATACATAATACTTACATGTATCTTATAAGTCCGTTCATTCCTGAGACAAAAGTAAAAAAAATAGTTTTCACAAATATGTGGGCAAGTTTAAGGTGATTGGAAGTAAAAGGTTAATGCATTGCATCAGGTCTTAACCATTCTCATAAAGAAAGATTGATCTTTTTTTTCTCATACAATGATTGCAAGATATGAGGGCATGTCAGGAAGTTGGACCAGGTTATGATGTGCAAGCTCAAAGTCACCGTTACAAAAATGTATTATTTATGTCAAGGCCATATCTTGAACATGGAAAATGAAGCTGTTGACACATATAATGGTTGTGACTAGTTAATGTGTTGTGCTCTTTAGCTTTGGTCACTATAAGAAAAAATGGTGCACCAATTACTTTCCATAAGAGAATACTTGAAGTTTTGTTTTTTAGCGGGGGTATCAATGACCTTGGTCACAGAACCTCTAGTTTTTGGTAAGCACGTTTACACTGAAACCCCAGCAATCCTTGATACTCTCTTCGAACAATTTGAATTAATATCAGTTCTGGCTCATATGCAACCCGTTACTAGCAAACGAATGATATATATTGCATCATCGGAAGTAGCATTTTTGATTTTAATTGGTTTACATTATTCTAAATCATCCCGATTATTTATCTAAATCCTTCCTTTACTACGCAAAAATAGATGGCTCCAAGTTGCATAGTAGACAAACGAAACACTGATCTGATTTAGCTCTGTAAATACTTTGTATACCTGTACTTTGCAAAGCACAAATGTGCACTGAATACCTTAATATGCAACACTTATTTCAGTTTATAAAGGTGAACAAACTGAAAGGTAGTCAAAATATCCAATGTACAATGAATTGTTATTACGTTTCTTGATATTTCAACAATGACAATGTTAATCAGCTGATTACTACATTTATTATGGACCGAACATTATTTTATTAGATATATTTTGAATTTAAGAAAATCATTTCCCAAGTTGTAAAAGTAGAGTATCTGTAAGCTTCAATTTTCATTCAAAATACCTAACTGGCTACTGCAAATCATATTAATATGGTTAAGTCCAAATTAATTATAAAGTGTACTCAAAAATATTCACAGACCCACCTCTCTCTCTCTCTCTCGCTCTCTCTCTCTCTCTCTCTCTCTCTCTCTCTCTCTCTCTCTAAGTTCTGTAATTATTTTGAATCGTTGAATATGTTCAATTATACATGTACTTTTCGTCTAGTATTTTAAGAAAATATATATTTTTTTTGGATTATGTAGACATTTTAGCCTGGTAATATGTTTTGGCTCAATAGATATTGTACTAGACATTTCTTTCCTGTAATTATTTCCTATTTTAAAGTGTCGATGGATGTCCCGGTCAGCTATTCTACATAGTAGTTGATTTTTAATTTTAATATGTGCATTTTCTTAAAATTATGTTAATAGTGGGTGTTTTTACGTGGGACTTTTGGCTATTTCAAAGGCTTATGGTAAGCTTACATAAACATGATGTCATCTTACTTTGCATTAGTAATAAATAATAGTTTTCACAAATTGTAATATTTATTATATTTTATTTATAAACGTAATACATAGACTCGGTAATTTTGTAAAGATTGACGTGCATGACTGCAAATCATTTAGTTATATCTTTTCCTTTTAATATATTTTTCACTTAAGGCATATCGTGTTCGTTTGTGGTTGATTATTGCATGTTAGTTTTGTTTTATGTCGACCTACATTTTAACTTGGTCACTGAATACAGTCATAGATCATGTGCTAGGAATGGTGATTGTGAACCTTTTCTATTTTTATAGAACTTAAATCAATACACAACAAGAGGCCCATGGGCCACATCGCTCACCTGAGGAACAATGGGTATGATAAAATCAGCTTAATGAAGTCATAATACAAACAATCTGGACAATGTACAATAATATATGTAGATCCTGTAAAAATAAAATCCATTTTTCCCCCTGGATATTCTTATGTTTATAATCATTAGTCCCTTTTCTAACAGGATGATTTTATAGTCATATCACATGTTGAGTATTGCAGTCCTCAAAAAGATCCTTTACAATTGTTTATATATGGGATATTAAGCTACGTCAAACTCTGAACCTTCTTGTGAGGCCGAAGAATTGTCCTGGAGCCAAAGTCTTAACAATTATAAAGAATCGTCTGGCTGATTAGTTTCTGAGAAAAAGATTTTCAGAGATTTACTCTATATATTCCTATGTAAAACTTCGACCCCCCCCCCATTGTGGCCCCACCCTACCCCTGGGGGTCATGATTTTCACAACTTTGAATCTACACTACCTGAGGATGCTTCCACACAAGTTTCAGCTTTCCTGGCTGATTAGTTTCTGAGAAGAAGATTTTCAAAGATTTACTATAAATATTTCTATGTAAAACTTCGACCCCCCCATTGTGGCCCCACCCTACCCCTGGGGGTCATGATTTTCACAACTTTGAATTTACACTACCTGAGGATGCTTCCACACAAGTTTCAGCTTTCCTGGCTGATTAGTTTCTGAGAATAAGATTTTCAAAGATTTACTATAAATATTACTATGTAAAACTTTAACACGCCCCAATGTGGCCTCACCCTACCCCCAGGGATCTTTGAATCTACACTGCCTTATGATGCTTCCACACAAGTTTCAGCTTTCCTGGCTGATTAGTTTCTGAGAAGAAGATTTTCAAAGATTTACTCTAAATATTTCTATGTAAAACTTTAACACGCCCCAATGTGGCCTCACCCTACCCCAAGGGATCATGTTTTCACAACTTTGAATCTACACTACCTGAGGATTCTTCAACACAAGTTTCAGCTTTCCTGGCTGATTAATTTCTGAGAAAAAGATTTTTAAATATTTACTCTATATATTCCTATGTAAAACTTCGACCTCCATTGTGCCCCCCCCCCCCTACCCCCAGGGATCATAAATTTCACAACTTTGAATCTACACTGCCTGAGGATGCTTCCGCACGAGTTTCAGCTTTCCTGGCTGATTAGTTTCTGAGAAGATTTTCAAAGATTTACTCTATATATTCCTATGTAAAACTTCGACCAATCCATTGTGGCCCCACCCTACCCCTGGGGGTCATGATTTTCACAACTTTGAATCTACACTACCTGAGAATGCTTCCACGCAAGTCTCAGCTTTCCTGGCTGATTAGTTTCTGTGGAGAAGATTTTTAAAGATTTACTCTATATATTCCTATGTAAAACTTCGACCCCCCCCCCCATTGTGGCCCCACCCTACATCCAGGGGTCATGAATTTCACAACTTTGAATCTAAACTACCTGAGAATGCTTCCATGCAAGTCTCAGCTTTCCTGGCTGATTAGTTTCTGTGAAGAAGATTTTTAAAGATTTACTCTATATATTCCTATGTAAAACTTCGACCCCCCATTGTGGCCCCACCCTACATCCAGGGGTCATGGATTTCACAACTTTGAATCTACACTACCTGAGGATGCTTCCACACAAGTTTCAGCTTTCCTGGCTGATTAGTTTCTGAGAAGAAGATTTTTAAACATTTACTCTATATATTCCTATGTAAAACTTCGACCCCCCATTGTGGCCCCACCCTACCCCCAGGGATCATGAATTTCACAACTTTGAATCTACACTACCTGAGGATGCTTCCACACAAGTTTCAGTTTTCCTGGCTGATTAGTTTCTGAGTAGAAGATTTTTAAAGATTTACTCTATATATTCTTATGTAAAACTTCGACCCCCCATTGTGGCCCCACCCTACCCCCGGGGGCCATGAATTTCACAACTTTAAATCTACACTACCTGAGGATGCTTCCACACAAGTCTCAGCAGTCCTGGCTTTCTGGTTCTTGAGAAGAAGATTTTTGAAAATTTCTCGAAATTTTTCATTAATTTCTAATTATCTCCCCTTGAAAACGAGTGTGGCCCTTAATTTTCACAACTTTGAATCCCCTTTGCCTAAGGATAATTTGTGCTAAGTTTGGTTGAAATTGGCCCAGTAGTTCTTGAGAAGATGTTGAAAATGTGAAAAGTTTACTGACAGACGGACAGACGGACAGACAGACAGACGGACAGACGGACGACAGACAAAATGTGATCAGAATAGCTCACTTGAGCTTTCAGCTCAGGTGAGCTAAAAACCACCACATCGAAATAAGCTTTTGAGAGATATAATGAACGTGTTTGGCTAACAAGAGTCGCAAGTACTTTTTTCATAACCAAGGGTGCTTGTTTATAATGTTTGAGTTTAAGTCACCGGAGACCAGTGGTAACTTGGCCAATCGTTTCACACATTCATGTTCCCTTGCCAATCCTTTTCATATTACTATTAGATATTATCTGAAGTTTTTGTATCCGGTAATTGTATTTATTAATTTCCGCATGAAAGAGTAACTGTGAAATATATTCCGGCATAATCATATACGTTGTAGAGTATAATTAAACTTCACTAGATGTATTTACCTATAGATATGTTGTCCTTGTTTTTATTGATAGTAGTGTTTGCGATTTCACGGGCTTATGGTGAGTTTTACATGCATATAATGCAATCGTGATTTGAAATATAATTAAAAAGCTAGTATATAATGTAATATTCCCTTTCACATAAACAACATTCTAATTGAGTCGGTTATCTACCTGTAGTGTTCATCACTAGTATGTTATATACGTTGCATTATTAGTTCACTTATTTCCTAAATATTGTTTGCTTAGTATTTTCACAAATGACATTTAAATTTTATTACCGAAATATATTGCTTTAAAAAACTATTTTAGATAAACACATAAGGATAAACAATATCATCATTAATTATGGTTTGGTAGAGTTATTCATATAAAATAATGTTTTAGATACATTCAGGTTTTTATGAAAAAAAATAATTTATAAAATTGGACTTTTTATAACATGAAATGACAAGAACTGTTCGGACAAATCAAATAAAATCCCACTTTAATTGTTTTTGTTTATGAAGATCGTTCATAAGTAAATGTTAGTTTAAATGAACCCACTCATTTTTGTAAATGTAAATAATGTTGTATATATGGGGTTGTGTGTTTGTTGACAGTTAACGTTGCCCTCAATAAACCAGCATACCAGCAGTACCAATACACTCCACGTGAATCATGGGAACCAGGTAACGACACATATGACGCCAGTAACGCTGTGGACGGACGTAAATCTGACCTGATATGGGACAGTGGTCAATGTGCGCTATCAGATGCATTCAAACAAACCGTCACCTGGTGGGTGAACCTGAGCAGCATCCACAGTATCCATCACATCACTATATACTTCAGGACGGACAACCTAGGTATAGTCTCAGTCATTATGTATCTTGAAAATGATATAGTCTGTAGTGTAAACCAGTCATCACGCATATGCGTGTTTTTATTTACATGATACCATTTGGCTTTTATCATATTACTAAATCGTCATATGATTATCCCTGTTAGTTTGAAAGACGCAATACCGAAGAGAAAATTATTGGTTTTAGTGTAATAAACACTGGAGAAAATTAAACTGTTTCAACAGCTGCAATGAACATGAATAGTACATGTAACTAAAACAAAAGATCAAACACATTTACAATTTTTAAATTAAAATGTTAGGTATAAATAACACTTATAATAACCAAATACAAAATGTAAATATTTGTTCACGAAATTATTTATATTTTCTTAACACGACAGTATAAATCTATGAACTTTGTCCTTCTGTAGTTATAAAACTCGACCGACAAAATCATTTAATGTTTATAACAGACGTAAGTATAGTGAACTGAATGGGATGTAGCTTTAGCAAAATACAAAAAAACTTTATGCCAAAAATCTGACCTTAAGGTTCTGAATCTCATTTGACGATTTTGTCATTCCTCCATTTATGAAAATACATCAAAGCATGACCTAAAATAAAATAGTAAAGATATGAACGGCATGGGGTTTTCATAAATAAAGATTGTGTAATAACGAACATGTGCAATGCTATCAAAATTATACGACAACAATTCGCGCAAAGTTGTAACAAAGCAGACTTGTCTCCCATTTAAAACCGCAATTTATCGAATCATAGCAGGTAGACAACATAGAAATCAAATGATAATCTTCGTGTTAATTTTTTTTTTTCTAGATTGTACTTAAGTATCTTTAACCCCTAAATGCAGATTAACACACACAATCTGCAACATCTATTCATGACTAACATCGACACCAGCTGCACTTATAAAGAGGTTTCTTACAATCAGGATACACTTCTTGACGTGTTTTAGAGTGACACTTGAATGGTCAGATTTGAGTATAACCTGGTGGTATTAAAACAAACCAATGATTTCCAATATAAGATATTGTGTTAAAGTAGGAGCTAGCACGATAAAGAAACTTTCGAATGTATAGTGCCTCTAAATCATATAAAGTTTTTCCAGTGTCATATATTAAAAGGATTTGGTATTTTATATTAACTTGAGAAATGTTTAATGTTATCTACCTAACATGGTTATCAATAATATTATCTTCACTGGTGTACCTTAAGATTGTTATTGGGTTTCAAGTGATATTGCGTTAAACAAGAAGGTGTTAGGTGCCTTTTCACCAGTTGTTTGCCTGTTCTTTACTGTTTGGAATAAACGTGCTTGGCTTTTAAGAAAGCACTCAGACCGCCCTTTTCGCCACGTACTCTCTCATGCAATATATGACACTGAATTAATTCCAATTTGTTAGCACGATTGTATCGTTATGACATAAAAACGTAATATATAGTTTTAAACAAGGAAATTTTAATTATGTATTTTTCCCCTGGCAATTCGTTATAACGACAATCATATACAATTGCTGCGGAATATTTTATATTACTCCTGATATTCAATCTTTGTCCAGTACTTTTAATTCACAATGGTATATGACTAGTGTTGTTAGTAAAATACCAGTTAAAATGTTCAAAATACGGTATCGTAATTCTGTTTATATATATAAATGGTTTGATAATACGTAACTATTTTTCCGGAGAATTCTCAGAGTTTAGCCCCCACCATTGAATTTGATATTATAATAAATGATGGTGGTTTTGTTATTTGAAACGACACATATATGAAACTTGCATATGTATTCCATGTAAGTGTACGTTAAACAATTAGCTATTTTAATTGATAGGTGCATGGAGAATGTGCAGTATGTTGCGCCTATAGTGCATTTGATATTTAGCAATGTTTTAGTTGATATTGTAAAAAAGAATCATATAAACTTGTTTTTCACTGGATCGATAACGTTCTGTACAGATTCCTTGTTTCTGACGCGCATAGCAGGCAGTTTACTTGGATTCTCCGTGTATGTCTCCAATACCACGGATAGATCACAGGGAACGTTGTGTTTCAAGGACAACAACTTCACAATACACACAATACCCCATGTCTTCACAACAAACTGCTTTGTTCATGGCCAATATGTCATCTACTACAACGAGAGACTACCGGGAGTTGACTACTTTGACGGTTATGCCCCTTTTCCAATGACTGCCCTCTGTGAAGTAGAGGTGTTTGGTTAGTGCTCTTTATAATGTCATTAACCTTTAAACAAATATCTTGAATATTTTTCTTTATATGGTCACATGGTTATCTTTATTGTCAAAACATAAAACAATAAACTTGTGTGCATACCCTGTGGATTTAATATGTTGTCACTTTCAATAAAACTATCAAATCTTGTTCAATCATTTAAAGTATCTTTTTTTTCTCGAATTGCCCCCCCCCCCCCCACCACCCAAAGAAAGAATAGTAAAATGTTATGCTTAGCAATTTTAATATCGACGTGACTTATTTAAACTAGGCACAGAGAAACTTTTTGCTATTCAATCAATATAAAGATGACTAAGTAAAAGGACTGTTGAATTCCAAACATTTCATTTAGCCTCTTTCTCTAAGGGTCATGGGTGTTACATGTATGTTAGGACGGGGTTAAAGTTGCGGGATGAATAACTGAACAGATCACATATATACCTTTACAATATGTGATTTGGTGTTGTTAATTTTTCTTTTTATCTTTTTAGTTGGTAGGTTGGATAATTTAATTAGTGTATTATATCTCTATAATATCTTTTACATCTCTAAACACCTTCCGTCGTATTGCTCAAATTATATAAAAGCACACAATTTTATGGCATAGTCAAATGCATGGTTGATGAGAGTACTTCTACCATACCATAAAATTAATGACTTTAAGGCCAGCATATTTGCTAGCCAAGGGTTTTCGGTCCACTTCGCTCCTGATAAACCTAATGAGATCTGCCAAGGGTTTATGGGGAGCTGAGTGGATTGAAAATCCTTAGCTAGCGAAGATATTAGGTCATAGTCCTTAAGTTGGAGAGACCGATCTGCATGTTAAATTAATCATTTACTGGATATGCATTGATCATTTTTTTTTATAATTGACATTCCGTCTGTTCACTGTGCGATGATTACCAATTGCATGTACACCTTTTTAGCTTGATAAATGTGAAGCTTTTAACTGGTTTAACACACGTGTATCATCAGTGTGTCTCGGTTTCTAGTTTTGCTATACTAATTGCTAGCCAAGAAAATAAAAATATTGCCGTGATATACTTTTGACTCATGCTTAATTATAGTGTGCTATAGTGACAAGGAAAGGAATGTGAATAATGACTGTACTGTGATTTTTTGTTACTTGAATACATGTACCTAGTAAAGTACACAATATGTAGATTACATGCACTGAGTACTTATGGTTTTTATTATATTTTTTTTATATGATTATGTAAATGTATATTTAACTGTGCCAAATGTTGTCAAGTACACGGGAATGCTTGTTGTTACACATTGTCCAATCCGTTGTTCTTAGATATGCATAGATTGACCGTACTGTTTCTCATTTTTATTTCCAATTGCTTAAAACTACTGAAATGCATAATGTTGATCTGTTGAACTTTTATTACGGTCTTAATTATGCACATGCATTGTCTAATGAATACTAGGTACGCATATATTCATGAAACAGTTCAGATTTGTCAATAAATGGAAATATTATCCATTAAATTACACAATTAACTAACAATCACCATAAATCACATTTAACCCATTGAACCCCTTTTGTTTTTTTCGAAAGTCACCTGGAACGCATCTCAAGTTTCCTTAAAAATTCCGATATAAACTCTTATAAATTATGTTCGTGTAATTAAAATACATGATACATTGTCAAGGTCTTGCGAAAGATGTTGTTTAACTCATTAAGTATTTTTAAAGATGTACAACAACAGTTGTTTAAGGGTCTAACTCCTTTGTTCTAATTGTTATAAAATGTTTCTGGATGAATTTGTAAATGTCTCGATGAACGTCCATGCATACCAATAACAACAACAGTTGTTTAAGGGTCTAACTCTTTTGTCCTAATTGTTATAAAATGTTTCTGGATGAATTTGTATATGTCTCGATGAACGTTCATGCATACCAATACACTTTATCACATTAAAAAACGCCACTTGTAGCTTATTTTTGTTTAGAATATATCAAATATATAATAAAAAAAAAACATATGTAATAAAGAAATTTTGATGCACAGGATGAAACTGTCAGTACTGTCACATAGAGACGGGCTATAGCCAGTGTTGTAAACCTGGGTACCAAGGTCATCACTGTGAAGTAGGTAAGAAATAGTTTCAATAGACAAAAATTCCTTGTACGTGTACATGACTGCATACGACTCCGTTACGTATTGGCTACCATTACACAGCTTTGGTAGAACTTATTTAATTTGAATATATTTTTTTTTTAAATTCTAAAACAATTATACAAAACAAGTAAAATGTGCAATTTATTTTTAATTGTATATAAAAAAAAAAGATTATTAACATGTGTGTACTTATGAATATAACAAATTTAAAAACATTGAAATCGTTTATTTTAGAACCCATTTGATTCTATATAAAATAAATTGCTTTGCTTATTAGTTCCTGCATTGACTTTGAAAAGTGTCACAAATGTTTTTAAAAAAGTATTGTTAGTGTGTCGTCAGGTAAAAAAAAAAATCTTTCTACAGCAAATGAGGGTTTAATCAAATTTACGACTATGAAGGATTTTTATTTATGTCCCAGTAAAGTCCAGTAAAGTCCGTTCATAAACCTAAAGAACGTTATTACCGTGTAGAACGAACACGACTCTAAATAATGTACGACTCTAACAAAGTAAATGTAAAACTTCGCTAATGATGAAATTTAAACGCAATGTTTCATTCCTGTAACGAATATTGTACACTGCATATTTATTTTAAGACACATGGAATTTAAAGATTTGTTGACTGCTCTAATGTTTATCAAATGGAATGTTCGCTGCCTTACACGATAAAAAAAAGAACAAGTCACCTATCTTGGACTTTGCGTTTAAGTCTTGTTCATACATGTAGTTCCCTACCATAAACTACATCTAATTTTAGGAGTGTTTAAAAAAAAATCGATAATCGTCAAAATCCAGAAGTTCTCGTCAATGGACTGCCAAAATAAAACAAACTGTTCGGGAAATATAATTGTTTCTAATTTTGATTTGTCAGAGGTGTATTTTGTAGCATTTTGTAGTATGATGCAGCGTGGTGAAAATAAAAAAAAAGTTCAAATCCTTGTTTTGCCAATGAACTTTATATTTGTAAATAACTGTCTTATCGATTATAATACGTACGACAGTTTGAAATACTGTCATCTGACAGTGTAAGAACCAATTCACTGTGATATTTCTTACAAATTCGTTATTGAAATTTTACGAATAACGGCTATAGAACGAGTTTGTCTCTATCAGTTAATACATTTTATGCCGGTATAATTACTCAACGCAGATGTCTTTTTTCTGATATTACAAACATTAGCCCTTTTTCAGTAAATTTGATGTATTTTAGCGTGTTATATAAAACAAAGTCAGTAGTCACTTCCATTTATGAGTTATGTACAATACATTGTTGCAGCAAACATGTACAACATTGTATTGGTTTGAAATTTCAGCAATCAAATTGTCTAGTTATACTTAGCAAGCCCAGTTTTTAACTCCAAAAACAGTATTTCCTCTTGTATAAAGAACTATGCAGCCCTTAAATTTGGTGGTTTTTTGGCATAATGTTAGAATTCTGACTGTGAAATCGTCTACAAAGGTCATCTAGTTTTTCAAACGTATGACATACATTACAGACGATGAGAATAGTGTAGTTCTTTATGCAGCATTATTTAGCTGTTGCAACCCGTAGTAAGCCTAGTTATTATGTTCATGGAGGTGGTGTGTTTGCACTATGTTGTTATAATCGATCAAAAAAAAAACATAATTGTCTAAATCAGATACAGGTGTTTATTGTGTCAAAATAACATTTTCTTATATTTTCATTAGCATGTCCACGTGGTTATTTTGGAAATAAATGTACTGAAAAATGCAATGACACATGTTCCGGATGTAATAATGTGAATGGCGTTTGCGACTCTGGATGCATCCCTGGCTGGAGAGGTTATCACTGCAACGAAGGTAGCGTTCATAACATTTGTTCATGCAGGATATATGTATACCAATATCTAAAATAACTTTAACACTGATTCATAAAGAAATAATGCTGACGAAATTTAGGGTTTGTATTATTAAGGTAATCCATAAATAACTAAGGCGAATTCAACAATTTTGATTGATCTATACTAAATCAAATACATATATTAACGTCATTATGAGACTGACATAAACCAGATCGAGTACATGTATGAAATGAACTTATTGAGCTTTTGCACTTCAATTTTTTTAAAGAGTTGTCTGCCCCCATACACAATTTTTAAACACAACTGTCTGAAAATATGTATGGTGTAAACTATGAATTCTTTTAGCATATTCGAAATAAGGGAAAGCTTTTGCAACGTTTTACCAAAGAAAATGTGAGAAAATTGTTTGTACTAAAGAGATATATTAAAATGCATTTCTCAAATAGACTTTAATATTACTTTAACATATGATAAATTTATTATCATTATTTTTTTTTATTTCAAAAGTGAATCTTTATTATTTAATTAACTCATAAAAATCACACTAAGAGTTTAGAGATCAAACTTGCAATCTATTAGATATAAAATATGATAGTTATGGATGGACTACCTAAATGAGAAGAGGGTTGTCTAGTAAAGCCAATGCATTCTTTTTAAAGTGTTCATTTTAGGAAATAATGGTTGTTTATTGATTTGGTTTATGGAAAAAAATTGTTAATAGTAGAAGAAAAAAAAGCTAAAGATTTAGGTTTTTGTTTATTTTGTTTGGCTAATATATGTAAAACATTCAACACACTGCTTACCAAATATTTTTTTTTGTAATTATGAATATGAGACACAGCACTGTGATGGACATGTGTAAATTATATTAAAGAATGTGATAAAAGATCGTATGGTATTGGATGTAATGAAACATGTGGACACTGTCGTGATGTAAGCCAATGTTCCCATATCAATGGGACATGCTTAACTGGATGTGAAGCTGGTTTTAAAGATGACGTTTGTAAAACAGGTAAGGAAACAAAAACCAGGTACAGGCAGAGGAACAAAATCCTTCTATTTTTTTCTTATCTCCTAGTTATTTAGTTGTTACATGTAACATGTACATGTTAAGGCATGACAACATGTAACTGTTGCAATGATATACAGAGAAGTGCATTAATTTTAAGGTAGTATTTTATATCATTCTCAAAATATTATGTCGGAGTCATTTCATATCATTTCAAAGATTGTGACAGTGGTTCATACGGTGTTGACTGCAACGAAATTTGTGGAAACTGTCTCAATGAAAGTCAATGTTCTAATATCAATGGTACATGCTTCACTGGATGCAATGCTGGCTACGAAGGAGACTTGTGTAAAACACGTGAGTAGAAAGTTATCAGGACAACTAGTTAGATATGCAGCAGATAGTTAGGAGAGGGATGATAAGTTATTGAAAATGCAGAGATGTATAATGTGAATTACATTTGCCATAAGTATTATAACATATTTAGTAAGCTCGTTTAAAACCAAAATAAACAGAGAAGTAAATTTTCGTTCAGATCTATAGGAATGATAATATAACAAAATTCAAAGTGAATTGAGAAAAAGTAATATAAAAAAAAGTAAGTAATGAACACATGACTTGTAAATAATCAGGTGCCAACAGAATAATCGTTAACATATGAACTTGAGGAATCGGTTATTTTCGATCCAATTATATATTTTTTTTAATCAAACCAAGTGCCATTGTTAAAGGATTTTTATATTTGTTTAATTGAAAGCTATCATGTATTTTTACTCAAAACAAAAAAAGAAACATAAAACAAAAGGAATCATGCTGTATGTCAACGTTATGTAAGAATTATACTAAAACGCATGATAGTAACATTTTGCAATTTTACGAGGAAAAATGACGTTCATTAATGTTAATGTTTAGATTTGTTATGACTGTAAGACAATACTGATGCAAGTCAATGCAATTAGTGTTACTGCATTAACCAGTGCTAAACAGCAGCATCTGTTTGGCATTCGTTGTATCTATAATCGTTTTAGAATGCAATGGAGGATCTTATGGATATGAATGCAATGAAACATGCGGCCACTGTAGAAACAAAAGCTATTGCTTTCCGATTAATGGTACTTGCTTAACTGGATGTGATGCTGACTATGAAGGAGCCTTATGTAAAACACGTGAGTAGGCAATTTTGAGACATATAATTCAATTAACAGAGGTGTTCTTTTGTTGCAACATTTTCAGATCTTGTTATCAGTATTAAAGCAAAAATACTATATATATTTGTGTTTGTCGAAATATATTTCATGTATGGGAATGCATATGTTAATTTCTAATTACGGTTAGAAACAAAGGTGCATACTAGACACAAGTGAGTAGAATAAAAAGTGATTACATCATAATAAATTCTTTGATTAAAGAAACAATAGTGCATGTATTATATGTCTTTCTTTAGTTTGAAGGGGCAAATTTTGATATCAGTAATATTTAAAAAGAAGACAAAATTATATGTTATATTTACTATTTTTCCCCAAGAGAATCTATATATCTCAACGTGATTTTAACTACAAAATCAGTAAAACAGTGGGTTTTTTTCTTATTGCGTCAAAGAATGCATGACTTATCTTTTGATTCAAGTGCCACATTATAAAGTTCAAGTGTATTTAAGATTTATTCAATGTATTTGAAATCATGTTTTTACCCGCTAGTTTGAACGCATCAAGCTTTAAAAATACTAGGTCAATCCAAGCCACCACTCAAAGATGGTATGTATCATAAACGTATTTCAAACAACAAATTTAATAAAATTACAGCGAATTTCTATGCGCGTTAAAATTGGTTTACAATGAACCGAGCAAAAAACGTGAAAAAGAAGGCTTGAGAAAAAGTTGAAATAACAAGGCAAGGTAAGTTTAGATTAAAATATTGCAATGTATAAACTTGCGCTATTTTGTAAACTGCAAGAACAAATAATCATTAAAAAAATGTTATGCAAATTTGTTACAGCAGTCTTTCCTGTTGTTGACAGTCTCGATAAAAGATGTATGCTACCAACATCTTACAAAATTTTACAATTACAGCCATTTCTATATAAATTGTAAACTTTTAATCAAATATGTTTATGTTTCAGGATTTAAGTAATTAAATAATTTTACTGATGCATTAAATTAACTTTCCCTTGGAATTTTCCCTTGAAACTCTACGGCCAGTGCAAGAATGCTCACGATTTCCACGAGTCCAAAATCGTTTAACATTCGTTTGCATCTGTGGAGGACTAAAGTTTTAGGCCAGGAAGGTCAGTTGTTTATTGTACTTTTGCACCACCTTGCATTTCTCATGCGCTTCATTTTACTTAAGTGGGATTTTTGATTTATTTGGCATTCATCGAGAAAAGTTTTTTTTATTTGCAGATAAAACATTCTTTTCTTGATGGTGGGCGATAAACAACGTACAATTCTACATGAAGTATATTTTAACTTAATTTGCAGAGGAGGATGTAAAACATGATGGGATTTATATCTCTAAATTTTATTCTACCACTTTAGAATTAATCAGCATATCTTGATGTTAAGTGCATAATACAAAAATGAGCGATCCTGTTTTACTACAAATATTTATCATTTACCTATCATTAATCAAATACTATCTATGAAATTATCAATTTTTGAGATAACGGATAATTATGTAGTTCATATTTCCAGAATACCATTGGAAACGTTTGCCTCATAGAAATGGACAATTATAATCTTGGAATAAAAGGTCAATATATTACATAACTAAGCAGGTTGGGCACATGTACCCTATTGAGGAATGATTAGACTTAACGGGAACTATTCCCCGTTTCAGTAATAAAAACATTCCCGCAAGTGTGGGATTTTGAGGGTTTTTTTCCATTCACGTTTGGGTTTCAGTCAAATCCAGTATTAACAAACAAAATCTTTTCAGCAATTTCTTACGGTAGCCTCTACGGATACTATTGTGGTTATTCTGTACACATATTTAGTCGTACATAGAATTATAATGTTCAATAATTTGTTCATTTTTTTATTAAAATATGGAACAGTAATTTCTGTTAATCATTGTTTGGTTTTGGATTGAAGTTTCGTCTATAAAAACATAGTTTAATTTAAATATCATTTTCTTTTAAATTTTAGTTAACGATATGTGTTAAAAGTATTGCTTGTTCAAGATTCCGTAGTTGTCAAGGTATCACCGAAATCAAAATATTTAATTCAAAATAAACATCGATTTCTGTATTTATTTTAATTTTTTTCTTAAATGGTCAAGTTGTGGCAACGCATTGAGCAAAACACTCTAAAATTTGGGGGGTTTTAGGCAGTAAAAGCAAACTATCAATGGAAACTCTACGGCCAATGCAAGAATGCTCACGATTTCCACGAGTCCAAAATCGTTTAACATTCGTTTGCATCTGTGGAGGACTAAAGTTTTAGGCCAGGAAGGTCAGTTGTTTATTGTACTTTTGCACCACCTTGCATTTCTCATGCGCTTCATTTTACTTAAGTGGGATTTTTGATTTATTTGGCATTCATCGAGAAAATCACGCATTTGCGGGAATTTTTTTTATCACTGAAACGGGGAATAGTTCCCGTTTAGCGTAATCATTCCTCAATGCGGTAATTGTGCCCAATCTGTTAAGCCATACATAATCACAATAGGTATTGTTAAATAACTTCCTCATATTTGATTTGCTTTAAGGGAAAAGGCACTTAAAATTAAAAGTTCATCCAAAACGAGAAAGGTAAATAACTTCAAAAAAATGAAAACATACATATATTTTTGGAGTTCCTTAACTAAGAGCAGTTGATTTACAGCCCCTAAAATAATGCAAATGGAACACAAATTATTTTGTTTCATCTCGAATTTGCCTTAAAAGTAATTTCGTCATTCTTCTACAACAACATTTATCCTTTTGTTTAATAATATTTATTTTATTTGTTTCAGCTCAGAATGTGTTTTTTTAACGCTTTGATTTTTGTTTTCGTTAAAAATCTTATACTATTTTTACTGTTGCTCTAAAATTGGCGATACTTGATTTAAATGTTCATTATTTCAAACAAATTGAGGTAATCCACATACTTAACACTGGTTACCCATCCTTAATTAATTGTTTACTGGGTGTTAGCTATTTATATATTTGTGTAACATATCAATTATAAAAGGTATAAGAACTTCAAATTTTGATAGAATATGTCGATTTCTGCTTCGATTGCTGAGAAAGATTAACGCATGAATGCTGTTAACATTTAACGACGAACACGCTGATTGTGTTACTGTTTGATGTGTTTCATCGCTGTTATTTATGAGCGCTTATTTTTTAACTAGGCTATCAGTCGACATTTGGTATTATTATACCTTTATGTTAAATACTGAAATCTGATCGGTTTAGACGCAGTTTAAAATCCGTTCTATTACCCTCAGCGTTAGCAACATACTTAGCAACGGGTAACATAACGAATTGTTACATGAGCGTAAATTATGCGCGTACGGTTCGCCGTGGAATTTACGCCATTTCTATATAAAAGCAGTAGAAAAATCTCTAAAATTAAGACATTCAGTATAGTAAAATAAATAGTGCCTGTTTGGGAGGATAACAGTTGAAATTGTCACCCCTCGAAAACGCGAAGCGTCGGTTGACAATGGTCTCCTCGGGGTGTCAATTTCAACAGTTACCCTCCCAAACAAACAGGCACTATTCATATAAACGGATCTTCAGTTCAGTAAAAAATATGTTATATGGAAATTGCCTTGTTCAAATTTTTTATACTTTTTTTCTCTAACGCAACAAAGTTTGTGATTGCTGTGACCGTGTTCAGTTAATGTTAAAGGTTAGCCTTTTTTAAAGCAACAGTAAGCAATTTTGAATGCTTGCATGTAACTATATTAAACGTTCTAAAGGAATACACGTATAATTTTCCTTTCTTGTCGCTTAAGTTATATTTTATTAGTTCTAATGTATACAATGCAGGAAGTTCAAATTTCTATCGACCAGATTGTCCTCTTCATGTTAACGGAAAATTGCGCTCAAAGACACTTGTGTACACTCTAGTCACAAGTTATTTCTTCTTTCGTGACTTCCCTGGCATGCTGTGATACGTGCATTACACGTTACTGTTTCCATTTAGTGCTGTTCCTAATATGAAATGTTGTAACCACAAATAGCGATTTCAGGAAAACCAAATCAAGTACAGTTTAAAGTATATCGTAATCAAGCTGTACGCTAGAAATACATATTATTATAAATGTTACTATTGGTTTTCATTTTTTTTTATTCATGGTGCCTTTTATGAGACAACAGTTAAAAAATTGAATATTTGAGTCAAAATATAAATATCTTAATTCCATACGTGTGATGTATACTACCCGTGAGATGAACATTTGGTTTAAACGGTTGGTGCTTTATCAGATACTTCTGATCAGCACTATTTTAGACACAGCCTATTGCTTCAATGCTTCAGTGACCTTGTTTTTGAAGATGTTCCTGTAAAATCCACATCACTATTTCTATCACCGCAAAATTGTATATTTGTTTTATCCAACACGTTGAAATGATTATAAAGTATAAGTATACTATAAGTATAAAAGTATATATTTACTCAAATACGCTTGGCGTGCTGAACATAAAGAAAATATCTGCATCGATATTAGAACAAATTGAACGATTGAATAGATGCAAATATTCTTGGATTCAGATGGTGATTGCTTATGTTAAAAAATGAAACCCTCTGATTTTATAGTTAACAGTAATATATTATAAACAGGAATTAAAAATAATTATCATGATTAAATCTAACGTAGTTATATGAACAACGATCATTTCATCTTCCTTAACTCACTAACAATTTGCAATTTGCTTACAGAGAGACCAGGTGTCGTATAAATGTAAATATATGTAGACGTTGCTTAAAGGAACGCTCATAAGCCATTACAATATACAGAAAACGAGAGGAATCTCATAGTAAGTTTCTTTAAAAACAGAAAATTATACATAATATACATTGAAAAAAAAATGCAAAAAGCAAATGATATGGAACTTTTGTGAAGAAATTGATATACATGTAAATTGTGTACTAGGTGAATAATATTATATAAATTTATAAGCTTTTTAAGTATACACGTGGGTATTTTTTTCTCATGTTTAATTAGTGTACGAATGGTATTATTCTAATGATATATATTTACAAAGGTCCAAACCAGATAGAAAGACCAGAGTCACAATTCCTCAACAAAACCCGAGGAAGACTGGATTGAAAATGCTCGGAGCAGAGAGATTCATTATGACGATATATCCAAATATTGCGTTGATCTAGGGACATTTAAGGAAACCATTAACACACGATGCATGCATTTAATATGATATGCGATCTTTTTTTGCTAAAATTCAAGAGTCTTGTTCGAGCCGTTGCTTGGTTATAAAAATGTTAACTCTGCATTTCATCATAAAACGGTTTTGTATGATCCTAAGAGCTATATGTTGAAGAATCCTTCTAAATACTTAAGATTATCTGAAACCTATAACAGGAACAATGGATAAATGGTGTTCAACATTTCTTTAAAACCAAACTCTATCTATTTCACACCTGTATTCTTATAGAAAAGAAAAACTTTTATTTTTTATTGAATTAAAATGTTAGTGAGATATAAAGATATCTAGACAATGGATTCAACAGGGAATCAATTGTGAAAGCGTTTGCATATATTTTAAAAGAAAACACATTTAAGAGAATAATTTTAATTTCCAAAACCTTAAGATGATTTACTTTAATACTTAATGACCACACCATGATATAGGTTTATTCTGTCCATGTCACATTTTACAGCATTGTATTTCGTTATTGCTTATCAATGTATTTATTTAATGCAATACGTTCTTGGTGAGTTTTTTTATGTTAAAAAAAACCAAAAAAACCAAACAATCAAACAAACTCTTACTAAATGAATGGATTATAAACCTCATCCAAAATATGTTAATTTAAATACATTCAGGAAATGTTGAGTAGATAATCAACTGGCTTATTAATGTGAAGGAGAGCCACAGGCTCAACAATTAAAAACTATGATAAAAAGAACAACAGTTTGTTACATGTACCACATTGGATACATTTTACTTAAGGAAATAATAAGCTTGAAGTCCTTATAATGAGTTGACATTTGTTTAGATCCGAAGCAAAAAAAATAGACTTTGTTTTTAAAAGAATAGATGAAAAGGAAATCGTGACAATGTGTGTATGACTAGATTGAATTTAACAAAAGACAGTTGGTGAACATTTAATGTGTAATGATTGCTTTTAAAACTAGATCCTACATTATAAAGAACGTGTTTTACAAGTTTTAATTTTTTTAAATTTCTTTTTTTGTTTGTATGTTAGTTTTTTGTTTTTGTTTTTGTTTTTAGCTTTGTTACCCATTCAATACCTTAAACACTGTTTTACTTTGTTATTGATTCGTGCCAGTTTTGCTGTGCGTATTTTGAACAGATTGCCTTGTTTATGAAATCAGTTGCCATTTTTTTCTAATTAGAAGCGAAAAAAAATGATTTTAAAAGAAAGGATGAAAAGGAAACTGTGACAATGTATGAATTATTGCAAGACTATATTTGATCGGATAAAAGACAGTTGATGGACATTTAATATGTAAATAGTTTTTTTTTTCTAATTGAACCAGTTGGATAGACTCTACATTTTAACAGTTCAAGGGTTGTTCGATATGAAATGTGTAGTGAAACACAGCTCGATAACACTTTGTTCTCTTACAGTAAATAGATCTTATAAATGCAATAATTTAACTTGTTAATTGATTCGTGTCATTTTTTTTTCTCTGTGTCTTTAAAACAAATCGGACCAATCCTCAATTAAGACTCAAAGCTCAATGACACTTCAAATAATCTTTAGATGAGGTTATATGCAAACGTATAAGTACATTTAAAAAATTATTGCTTATTTCCTTAAAACAATTGTTTATTTGGTCAATTATTGAAATTAATTGGTATTCTTCAATAAATATAGCACAACATAATACATTATTCGAGTCAAGTACTTTTTTAAAAAACCAAGTACATTAATTTTATGAAGTACGCTTACAACCAAGTAAAAACCAAATTAAGTTTAGCAAGATAATTAATTGCAGACCCTTGAACATTTCCAAGTGTCAATTAAGAGAGACTCTCAAATCTCAATACATATGTACATAATCCAAACACACAACTAACAAACACATTTGTTTCCTATTTATTCCTTTTAAAAGGAAAAGAAAACCACATGCACTTATTATGGGTGTATATAACATGTTTAAGGATTAATGAATAGGGTAGGTATAATTGCTTACGGGTAAACGTCCCAGAGTTCATCTTGTCTTCTGTTTTCATTTTAATATCAAGCAGTTGTGGCCATTATCGCCAATACATTCATAAAACTCATATACAGTATTTTTCGTGTGTATTTACTCTCTTTTGATATATATGTAAGCCGTGTTGTCTTTGATAAATGTCTCTTTATGAGGCATTGTATATAAAACAAAGTGCTTTATTTATTGTGTAGTAGTTTTGTTTTTTTTTGTTTTTGTTTTTTTTTTTATAATATTTATTATTCAGTTTTTATACAGATAACAATAATTCATAAACAATACAGGAATAAGTTAGGAAAACATAAATCTAGATTTGACGATTAATACATAGATATCTTGTACATTAAGTCGAATATATTTTGTTTTCAAACAATGAATATACATAAATTGGATAAATTGTATTTTAACAACCAATTGCATTGCATAAACATATGTATAATATAGAAGTACTCTGATACTATTTGATAATTATGGTCCACCAGGGTCCTTACAACACAAAAAGTCCAAACACTCCCCAGTGGACGATGCTACATGAGACTGTTTTCTCAAAGTAGCTAAATACTTTGTAGAATTACAAATTAAAAACGTGTAAGTACATGTATATATCACAATGTATCAGCAAATTTTGAGAAAAGACGTTGTTTGTCACATTTCATAAGACGTAACAGAGAAGAATATTGAATAAGAGCATTTTTGACACTTTTACACACATTTATTTCAGTTTCTTGCAGAGATTCAATTCTACAGTACATTTTGTATTTATATATTTTATAAGCAATGACAGAAATCAATAAATTCAACGACTCAATCTTGTCGTTTTGTTCTAAATAAAAGCCTAGAATAATATGTTTCCATTTTATGTCGAATAATAAAAAGGAACCTAATTTTCTCCAAATATGTTCAACATTTTTACATTCAAATAATAAATGTTTAGTGTTTTCAATTGTTTTGCATATATTACAGTTATCCCCCTTGTTCCTTAACCATTTACTTAAATATGCATTGTTGCAGAGAATATTATGGAGCATTTTGTAATTGAATTCAGCTATTTTATTGTCATTTATATCTTTGACTTTTCTCGTGTATATATTTTCCCATAGATTTGAATCCTTTATCGGTATTGCAAACTCTTGAGAAAGTTTAGTTTGATAACACGGTTTAACAAATTTCTTGTGTATTAAGTTTTTATAAAAGAATTGGCATTTTTTATTATTTAAGCATGACACCCCTGTTGCAAAATGAAATTTCCTTTCATTTTTTATGTTCAAATATTTAACATTTGTAAAATCATTTTTTTTACACAATGGTTTTATAACTGATAATAAAGTTTTATATTCACAAAGCCAGTTAGACTTTCTCTTAATAATAGTGGAAAGCACTTGTAGTGTTTTTATATTCCCGTTATCATCTATTAAGTCCTTTAAGTAAAGTATATTACTGTTGACCCAGTTTTTAAAAAATAATGTTTCTCCTTTTATTTTTATGTTGTTATTATTCCAAATGGGTTGTTTTAAAATATCGTTAGGTGATATGTTATCGAAGTTACACCTTTGTTTACATTCGTTAAATGAACTTAGAATTTGTTTGTAGAAAAGTGGAAGTTTGCCTATTCTATCCAGTGCATTTAAATTAGTTTCAGAAAACTGTAAGACGTAATGAAGATTTAAATTAGCTTTTTCCATAAAACTCTCAAGGATTTCAAATAGAGTGCCCTTAGAAGATAACAATCGCGGTATCCACGCTGCTTTTAGAACCTTGAACTTACTTTCAATATCTATAATTGATAAACCTCCATCTATTATATCGCCTATCAAGGTATTTCGTTTGATTCTTTCAGATTTGTCCCATATGAAATTAAATAAGAGTCTTTGGACCTTACAGATATATTCTTTATCTGGTATACACAATATAGATGCAATATAAACTAGTTTTGAAGTTGCTAATGTTTTGATTATACATGATTTACCAAACACCGTAAGTTTTCTACGTTTCCATGATTCAAATAACTTTTCCATGTCGTGATATATTTTCATCCAATTTTTATTGTAACATTCTTCTTTATCATGTCCTATATAAATACCTAAACACCTGACAGCTTTATTTGTTGCTTTAATGCCATTGATTTCATCATACATATCTTTAAGCCCCCCTAAAAGAATACATTCGGTCTTGTTTATGTTTATTTTTGATCCGGCATGATTGCAAAACTCGTTTATAATTTCCAAACTCAAATCTAAAGAATTCTCGTCTTTAAGAGCAAGTGTTAAGTCATCCGCATGTTGTATATTAATGATTTCCTTATCATTTATGCTGATCCCCGATATATTTTGTTCGTTTTTAATTTTTATGGACAAAATTTCGGCTACAAATAAAAATAATAAAGCAGATATTGGACATCCTTGTCTGATCCCTCTTGTCATACTACATGTTTTAGATAACCATCCATTATTTTTCATTTTAAATTTAGGGTTTTTATATAATATCTCTACCCATTTAAGAAATTGATCGCCAATATTAAATTTTTTCAGTGTTTCAAAAAGAAAGTTCCATTCTACCGAGTCAAAAGCCTTTTCAAAGTCAAGAAATAATAATATGCCGTTTTTGTTCTCCGAATCGCAATATTCAAATATATCTAATATTAGTCGAGCATTTTCACCTATGTATCTGCCTTTAACATAAGCCGTTTGACTTTTATTAATTGTGTTTGCTAATATTTTTTGTAATCTTTTAGCTAAAACACAAGCTATAATTTTATAATCTGTATTTGTTAAACTAATTGGTCTATAATTTTTTAACAATTGTTTTTCGCCTTTCTTGTATATTAGTGATATCACAGAGAGCCTTTGAGATTCAGACATTTCTTTTTGTTTAAAAACTTCTTTAAGTGCGGCGTAGAAAATTGGTCCAATAATGTTCCAAAAACATTGGTAGAATTCACAGGGTATACCATCTAAGCCAGGAGATTTTTCTCCTTTCATATCAAGTACGGCGTTTTTGCATTCTTCGAAAGTTGGGAATTCATCTAACATCAATTTGTCTTTCTCGTTCAACATTGGTACCTCTATATTGTCTAGATAAGTCAAAATCTTGTCGGTTGGAATATTTGTGGTTTTAAACAGATTCGTATAGTAATTAATCATTTCTCCGATTATTGAATTTGTGGTATTTATCATATCTCCATTTGATGTTTTTAGTTCTTTGATTATATTAGATGTTTGATTTTGTTTTTCAAGATTAAGGAAATATTTTGTGTTTTTTTCGCCACTTTCTATCCATTTTGCTTTTGATCGTATTTGTGCCCCCTTAATTTTTTTGTCATAAAGCTCATTCAAAGTGGTATAAAGTGCTTTCAGTTTACCATAATCAATATTGTTACACTGGCTATTCTCAATCGTTTCTATTTCTCTTTCAATTAAGATGATTTTTTGTCTCATATTTTTCCGTTTATTTTTTGCATAAAGTATTGAAAATTCCTTAACTTTGCGTTTAAAAAGTTCCCATTTATCTATTGGATTTTGCACTTGATCTACTTCATCAACTAATTTTGCAATATAATCTTTGTATTCCTTATTTTCTAGATACGAAATATTTAATTTCCAATAATTCGGACCTCTGGAATTTTCAGAGATATTAAAATACATTTTTAAATATCTATGATCACTCATTCTTCTGCCGCGGGAATGAGTACCCGGTAGTTTCCTTACTATAATATTACCTACTTGAAAACAAAAATTGTTACTCATAAAGATATAGTCAATTCTACTAAAAGGAATATCATTGGCATTACACCATGTGTCACCTTTGAGTTCAGGATGCTCTCTATCCCAAACATCCACCAAATCAAGCTGTTTTAACAAGTTTATCAAATAATTCTTACTTTTATCTTGTTTATCATTGACACGACAGTTAAAATCACCACATAAAATTATGTTTTCATTTAAACAATTTTTCGTAATAAATGTATGCACTCTTTTAAAAAAATCAACCCTTTTGTTTATATCATTAGGTGCATATATATTGACAATTGTAAATATTTCATTATCAAATTCAACATTCAATAATATTTTCCTACCATCAATTGACTTTTTAACATTTAATATTTCGACACTTAAGTTCTTTCGAAAAAGTATGGAAACACCTTTACTGTGTGACGAATCGCTAAATGAGTGAAAAATTTCCCCCTGCCATCCGGCATTATACTTAAGTTCATTTTTATCAATAAAATGGGTCTCTTGTAATAAGATTACATCACATTGAGATAATTTAAGCCATTCATATAATTTTTGACGTTTTTCATCAGAGTTAAGCCCTCTTACATTAACTGAAAGGATATGTAATTTTTCCATAATATCTATACTCTAGGTAAATAGAATACAATATAATAAGTAGAATTCAAGTATTAACATACCCAACGTAATCATGAGTTTCAAAAGAGTCAGTCATTGAGAGCATCTATGTTTCCTCGTCATCTCCATCCGTCTCGGATGAGTGGTCACGTCCGGATGCGGAATCGGAATCGTGCTGACGGGCGCGTATTTCACTGAGCATAACCGCTATGTCGCGCTGTTTGCTGCTCTGTTTGGAATTCTGCTTCTGTTGTGGACTGCTCCATTGATCACTCTTTTTGCGCTTCCGTATTTATTTTTTTGCGATTTTGCTTAGGATATGCCCTAAGAAGTTTTTACCTGGCCATGCTTGCTGCTTGGTATTTTCTGTTCCTGTTTTGTTGAGCCCGGTCCCCCAGGTGTCATTGTAAGTAGATTCAGCTAGCACCACGTTTCGTTTGACCGATCTTAGTTTTTCCCAGAACTGCTGAACTTGGACGCATTTATTTTCAATCACTTCGGTCATGACGGCTTCACAGGTAGTGGACCACTGATCGTTGATCCTGACCGTGTCACCGAGTCGTTTGGCAGATAGAGCATCTTTAGCTGTTTGGATGGTTTTGGCTGCATCGAGGTCGCCACACCGCATTGCCTTAGCATATTGAAAGGCATGCTCTGCCGATTTATGACAAACCCCATAGAGATTGATCTCGCACGGAAAGAAATTGGACAGCACATTATCTTCTCCGTTGAATGCAATCACATGTTGCTGGGGCTCGTAAAATTTGCATTTCGGGTCGCCAGGAGAATGGTCTTGCTCCAAACACACCTTGCATTTAGGATTGTTTTTACAAATGTTCCTGGTGTGATCTGTGTCCCAGCAGTTGGTGCACAAAAATTTCTTTTCATGTTTAGGCTGCCCATAGTGAAACATGAGGCATCTTAGCCCAGCGCAGTGATGTACTCTATTAAGAGATGTTCCCGGAGAAAGAGGTGCTATGTTGCAACCACTATTGAAATAAAACCACTATTGAAATAAATTATTTCAATAGTGGTTGGGAATGCATTTCATTAGAAAAATCGCTTTGCAACCACTATTGAAATAAAACCACTATTGAAATAAATTATTTCAATAGTGGTTGGGGATGTATTTCATTTGAAGAATCACATTGTAACCACTATTGAAATACAACCACTATTGAAATAATTTATTCAAATATTGTTCCGGGATGTATTCCATTTTAAAAATCAATTTACAGACACTGTTGAAGTACATATACTATTAACATTATTTTTCAATCGTAGCTTAGAATGAATATCTTTATAAGTATTACTTTGAAAATTTATATTTTTTCTTTACGTTTCCCTTTTTACAGACATATCATGTTCTATGAATATTGTATATTACATGTATTTAAATGATAGTGAACATATTGTCAATTGCCAGAACTTCTATTCAAACCCCCTGTATAATGAATCATTATTTATTGATAAATATTATTATAAATATTACTATTAAGATAAATTATTTCAATAGTGGTTAGGGATGTACGTCATTACGACAGCTATTTAAATATATTATTTCAATAGTGGTTAAGGATGCGTTTCATTTCAACCACTATTGAAATCAAAAATTTTCAATAGAGGTTAGGGATACCTTTCATTTCAACCACTATTAAAAAAAGAATTTCAATAGTGATTGATGATGCATATCAGTTTTATGTCTATCATTATGTCTATTTGAAGCACTTTCCTTTCTTCTAGGGGAGTTTTTTCAGATATGAAGTATGTCTTATCATATGATAAATTCCTTTTTAATCATGATTTACCTTTATATGGTCATGCTTTCCATACCACCTGTCATCTGGAACTGACAAAGCTATACGCAGACGGAATAATAGGCATAGAAATGACATGCATCCCTACCACTTTTGAAATAGTTTATTTCAAAAGTAGTTGTAATGAAACGGATCCTTAACCACTATTGAAATAAATCATTTCAATAGTGGTTGTAATGAAACGCCTCCCTAACCACTATTGAAATAACTTATTTCAATAGTGGTTGTAATGAAACGCCTCCCTAACTACTATTGAAATAACTTACTTCAATAGTGGTTGTAATGAAACGCGTCCTTAACCACTATTGAAATAATTTATTTCAATAGTGGTTTAGATTGTATTTCATTATCAACATTATATTGTAATCACAATCAAGATACTACCAGAGTTGAAATTTCAATTATGCAATATTTGATTAAAACTACATTTGAAGAATAATTGCAAAGGTCAAATATCTAAAAGGCAGATCGAGATCGAACTCATGACTTACAGATTCGTAGCTTAACTATTTTTCTACGCTAATAAATACTTCGACCTGGAAAATTAAATGTATAAAATCATAATTGATTCAATTGTTCATTTCGATACAAAGATTTTTACAATATGGAAGTATTTCATACTAGATTTTGTAGTGGACTCCTAAATCAACATTTGTTATAGCTTAAAAATGACCCCTGAAAAATGATTTTCAGGTCAAAAGATCAAAATTAAACCTGAGATCAATGAATTGCGAGAGATTCTTCAGTACCAAGCGGAGGACACAAATTCTTTTAATTATATTGTTTCAATATTGGTTTGAAATGTATTTCATTATGAATATGACTAATAAAACACCGACTACGTGTTAAAATTAAATATACAAAAAAGCAGCCACTGAATTTATTGAATTTTATAATTCTAAGTCAATTGAATGTTATTGATTAATATGAAATCAAAAACACTGTTTCACCCTGACATATAAAGCCAAGCCACCCCTTCTCCGGTGATAAATCATTACGTTACAGAGGATGGTTTTGACTGAAATAAAAAGATTTCTGCTCAAAAATTTAATTGCGATCGTTCTCTAAAACTTACTAAACTTTGCAAAAAATATCAATATTATATGTTTGTTTGATATTGGCTATGTTGTTATGGAGAAAAAGTATAAAAAATTAATTGTTTACGACTACAAAAATGATGTCACCAACAATGACTGACATGGGACAAATGTTGATGAGAAAAATATACAAAGGCCGAGAAGGCTCATTCGAGATTCGAGATTCAAAATACGACATTCGAAATACGAAAAACGGAAATTCAAGATTCGAAATTCGAGATTCAATATCTAAATTAACCAATCAAATCAAAGTTCTGAAAACATGTATCCTAGCGATATCAAACCATTTTTAATAAAGATCATTCGTACATGTTCTTATATACAAATAAATGCTATGTTCACTTCTGCCTAGCTAACTAAATAATTATTTGTAATTATGTTTACACAGAATATTAAAGTAGACTAGTAATTATGCAGTGTGTTTCGCGGATCTAAGTGATTTTGTTTGCCCCGGTGCATTTCCACCTGATGCGTTTGAACCCTGGGAAATTTCACAGCCAATAGTTTAAAACCCCGGTTTATTCACCCCTTTTGTGTAAAAATGCGGTTATGGTAGAGAACTTCATAAACGGAGCCAATTTATTCGGTAGGGGGCCCCTAGGCCAATTTTCAATAATTTTACTATGTACATTCAATAGGCTTCAATTTTCGATTAGTATCTAAAATATGTTTTAATCTTAATATAAATAATCAGTCCAGTTTCAACGATAAATATAAGCAATACTTATCGTTTTTTATGTATACAGGCATACACTAGTACTATGATTATAAACTAATCATTGAGATATTATCACATCATACAGAATAATTAATTATTTTTTATTTTACTTTTCTTGAGTAAACAATTTCAAATGAGTCTTACATTTGGCATTGTTTTCAATATAGAAGGATACATATTTTGTACAATTAAAGGTAAGGATGATTTGTTCACATTGCCGATTTCTCGTGCAGAAAACAGTAAAATTTTAAAAAGTTTGTGCATGGATTTCTCAAAATTAATTGATGTAGTTTGGTATGATTCATTCATTGGTATATTAACAAGAAAGAATAGAAGGTATATAGACAGGCATATGTATCACACCCAAGTTGAGTGTTTCTGTAGTTACCTACCACCAACCCCCCCCCCCCCCCAGCACCAAAATTGACAATAATAACATATAAATCATACAAATGTTTACTTTGCATGTAAGTAACTCTCTAAAGATGTAAATAAGCGCTGCAAAGATGTGTGTACTTAATATACTACTACATTACACTTAGCCAGATAAAATGTATTATCGTCATATAACATAGCCGATTAAGTTAATGTGTACATATGATCAACGTACATGTAATTCTAATATACAAGGAGGCGGACGTATCAGGCGGGGATACAGAAATTTTTTCTCCAAAAATGATCGGTTGAATTACATGAAATGCTTTGAAAATTGTTTTAAACTATTGCAAGGGGTCAAAATACATGATAGCAGCTATGTACAGTGTAATTGAAATCTTTCATTTCATATCAATATGAATTACTTATTATAACAAATGGGAGTATATCATAAGCAATACATGTCCTTCACCGGCACCACCCCTTCCCCAGAAAAAAATGACACAAGTGTCGTTTGTTTGTACTTTCCGGTTTGATCTAGAGAATGAATGTCAACAATTTTAAAATGAAGTTATTTGCAAGCAATCGTAATTACTTTGAATACCTATGCAACATGTCACTCTGATTTAAAAGACAACGACATCAATATAAAACAAGTTTGCCTGGAATATGAAACAAAAAAGATTAACATGATATAAAAGAAAAAAAACACGTTTAGAACCAAGAACCCAAAACGTTAATTTTCCTTGCGTTTAGAGCTTCAAATGCAGCATTCTTCATCAATGTTAATTTAGTGTCTTTTCCTCCAAAATATGTTTCGAATTTCGTACCAATTGTTCTCTTCCTCAAACAAAACTAACCAGGTGTTTAAGAATCGTTGATCCTGTACAATTTCTCTTAATCGACAAATAAGGCCACTATTCCTTCCAAAACGACTCACCAAGCGCCGAATGCAAACAGGATTCGGAATGTCAGGCATTATCAAGTTGTTAATATGGATAAGGGGTAGTCCAGCAGATCTGACAACGTGCATAAAGAATCTATCAACATACTGCAGTCTGAACATTGATTCAGGATAAAATTCAATACAAATTCGTATTATATTTTCAAGTACTAGATTTGGAAGTAGAGGATTCTCAGTATTTGACGATTCTGTATGCAAGGAACTGTTATTTTCACCAAAGCTCTTCTTCTCTGGACAAGGAGGTCTTTCGGTCTCTTCAGAAATAGATTGATCTGGTTCGAGTAATGGATCTGGAAGGATATCATCCGTGCAAATTGATCCTGCAGTTTCAGATTGACGCATGTCAGTATCAGTTGCAGGGCTGTCTGAACTTACTTCTAAGTTGTCATTAGCTTGGTTTGTTGGTGACGAAACCTCGTTCTCAGGTTGAAAGGATTGGCTTTGATTTACAGAATCGGTTTCAGAAATAAGAGATTCTTGTATTTTAGGCAAAACATTTTCTAAGTTAGCACAAACAACGCTAACGCAATGTTCGCCCAATCCTCCCGGGTAATGGCCAACTGTAATGATAGGAAGATCAGGGTCGAACCGTCCTGTGTCTGATACGATTCGGTGATGCCCTTGACCTAGTTTGGAGATGACTAGAATCTGCAAACAAAATATTCTTGCAATTGCTTGTAGCGTGAAATGGTCCCCATAGGTTGTTGAAGCTGACATGTGATTTAAATACAGGTCAAAGTAATTATCATTTCTGAAGAAATCAACGTACAGATTTCTATTTTCCCGCAGGTGCAAAATAGCGCTATGACGAAGCTGATCTCCTGTTCTAAACAGGCCTAAGCTATTTAGCTGGCATGCTAAAGCATCAAATTGACAATTTCCATAGCTTGTTGGATTTAACGTAATTCTGACTTCAGGAATAAAAATTGCGTCATTTGCGTTATATTCTACGCAATTTCTTAACAGATGGGGGATTTCCGGTTCACTTTGTCCTTTTTCCTTATCATGATCAGAGTTTCTTTGGGTTTCTGTACTTGGAGTGATTGCAATGTAATATTTTCTTCGATGATTCTCTCTTCGTCTTTTTTCTTGAAAAAACTTCTTTGATTTTTCTCTTCGTTTTTTCTCTTCCTCAACTGTAAGGCTTGTTATGTTTTCCACAGATACCAATTCCTTTCGCGAAACTCCGTTTGGGTCTATATATGTTACAAAGTATTTACTGATAAATTTGTTTCTTTTAAGGATTCTTGCAATAACTACTGATCTTTTTTTAGGTACACGTCTTCGGCAGGGATATTTTAACAAGACCTTTTCTCCGCTCTTGTAAATGGAACAGCAAACATTGCGTTTAATTCTCTTCATTCTGGCTCCACATCGTGCAGATGCCAGGGATGGTTTTTTCCTTATATCATCGGTAGAACCATCTCCCCGACCATAGTACACCATGAATGGTGTCTGGTATCCAAGTACCTCTTTTGGCTGACTGTTAATCGCACACGCAACCTCAAAAAGGCATTTTGCCCAGTTTGAGCCCCGATTATTCGCAACCTTTAGGAAGTTTAGTTTTCTTTTAAGAAGGGAGTTGTTTCTCTCAACCTTTCCTTGACTTTGTGGGTGATATGGGCTACTGTTAATAAGTTTTATGCTATGTTTAGCCAGGAATGCAGGCAAATCTCCCTTAAACTCTGTTCCATTGTCGCACTGCACGATTGATGGATAGCCGTGTTCTGAAAAAATGTTCTCAAACATTTCAGAACATTTCTGGGACTCTTATTTGAAAGAGGTCTTAAGAATACAAATCTCGAAAAACAGTCCATTGCACTCAGAATGTATGAGTACTCAATCCCATCATGAACAACCGGTTCCTTTCTCATATCTATGAGGTCAATTTGAAGCCTTTCGAAAACTTTTTTTGACTGCATACTTTGGATGGGAGCTTGATTTGTAAATCGTGCGTTTATAATAGAATGACTTTGACTCCGACTTAGAATTTTTTGCACACGTGCCTCACTTCCACCTGTAACCTTTCCTTTCATTTTATAGTGGATGCTTCTTGCTCCTGCTCCCAATGTTTTCTTTGCTGCCTGAAGAATGGTCTCTTTTAGATTGGAAACTGTTAAGACTCTCTTACCTTCGTGGAGAAGAACATCCTTGTTTTCTTCTTTGCCGAGGCTCAGTTTGTTTTTTACTCTCGAGAATACGTCTTCGTTGCTCTGACGTCCTTTCTTTAACGGGAACATGATATGTTCCTTTCAAAAGTTGAACAAATAAATTGTACCTTTCCTCTGAAAGTGGACGAAGTCCTCTAGTCTTTGGCGGAACCATCTGAAAATTGAATTAAACGCTTATGAATTGATTGAAAACAGTATTTGTAAAAACTATCAAGTTGATTGCAAATTGATAGGGTTGCTGTAAAGTTTCACTGATTTGTCTGATTACGTTGAATTTTAATGGTTAACCAGTATTTCTTAATTGTTAAAAACTAGAGACATCCTATTGGTTCAATGGAAAAAATTCAATCATAATAAAGAAGAAAATTCTACCATTATGAAGAAGAGTATAAAAAAAAGATATACATTTTTGTTGTAGTTATGTTTCCGTTTGGAATAGTCAGTTTAAACCGATTTTCGTTTATTCAGTTATTTTTGCAATGACTAAAAACAACTGTGATATTCGGTTTAGTGTTTTGCTCAACGTGTTAATTACAGGCACGTATGTAGCTATATGTTTTAAGAAGACAGTGCTTTTTGAATATTGTTAGATGTATTACCTTCTTTATGTATGTTTATAGATGGTTTTATTTCTAACACCCTGAATAATTTTATTTATTCGAACACTTACCTCCTTTTATCGCAAAGCAAAACACCACTCCTTTGATTCTTTAGGGAATCCAGTCATACTTTTTTGTTACTCATCGGCTGGCAATTAAGAACATTTAACATCATGTACATACTTTAGTTCTCCTTTGTCAAATTTATTTTGTATATATTACATTTGGTAATATTAGAACATGTTTCTGCTAAGGAACGTTTAAGAAAACAGCCAATGCATTTTGTGCAGGTCGTTTAACCACAATAAAGAGATAAAGATTTTATACTATTCAATTCAGTACATCTAGAAAGAAAGTTTGAGCATGTTAAGCATATTTCTACCGTAATTGTTTTTTCAATTAAAAATGAAAAAATCAATTCCGTACAACTTGAAAAAAAGTTTGAGCATGTTAAGCATATTCCTACCGTAATTGTTTTTTTTTTCTTTTTGAAAAAAAGCGGTTGTAAGACCTGATTATTTTTTGTAAATACAATCATCGGTGTTAGGATGACTTATGCAAACATATATTTGTTCAATCTGAGTGAAAAATATAGCTTACCAGTTTATTTTTGATTCATTTTTATTTGTTTGAATTTTCACATCAAAAGTATCAGTTTTCTAAACAAGTTTTACCAATTCTTGTAAGTTGAAAACTATAATAAAAATCACACATAAAAATAGCATGCCTAGAAAACAGGGTATGATATCAATAAGAATATAAAAACTAGCTCTGATTTAATATCATGTGCTTTAACACGTCTATTGTGGGGAAATATTTCAAAATTTAAAAAAAAAACTTAAACGATGAAAGTACTTTTATTACAATATTTTATATAAAAAACAGTATTCAAATGTTAAAATATTAGCATAGCAGTGTTACCTTTAACTTCCATCTGGAACGAACATATCAACGACTCAGGCAGGCAGACAAACAGAAAATGTCTAATGAATATACCCTACTTTGAATGAAAGCAGGGACAATATTTATTTAAATAGTGCTTGTGTTTCAGCAGTTTTCAACAATTGCTATAAAGTAAAATGTATAATGGAATTTATTATCAATTACTATTGAAATAATAAATTTTAAAAGTAGTTAAAAGGTTTTCCCAGAATACCTGATACCATTTCCTCCTTAAATAACTGATTCATTTTGTTGAACAAAACTCAAATGCATTTTTTATAAAAATATATGATGTGAATTTTCACTCAAGAAATTTAACAAACAAGTTTTTTGACAAGTAAAGAATTCTTTATAAAACACAACATATTTAAGAATGTGATCCATATTTCTTTCATTAATGGTTATAATGAAACGCATACCCAACCACTATTGAAATGATTTATTTCAATAGTGGTTATAAAAAAATGCATATTCAACCACTATTGAAATGATTTATTTCAATAGTGGTTATAAAAAAACATGCATATTTAACCACTATTGAAATAATTTATTTCAATAGTGGTTATAAATAAATGCATGCCCAACCACTATTGAAAAAATTTATTTCAATAGTGGTAATAAACAAATGCATACCCAACCACTATTGAAATAATTTATTTCAATAGTGGTTTTATTTAGATAGTCAGGTTACTAAGTGATTCTAATAATAAAATACATCCTCAACCGCTATTTAAATTACTTCTCTCTCTCTCTCATATATATATATATATATATATATATATATATATATATATATATATATATATATATATATATATATATATATATATATATATATATATATATATATATAGATTGAACATTTTGAAGAGTTTAAATGAGTTAAATTGGACGAGATGTTAGGCATCTTGTACATGGCGTTGCGTAGATCATCGCTATTTGTGAATAAATATGTCGCTTGATAGTCCTCGAGAAAACAAAACACTTATAAGGTTAGTTATTGACTTATTACGGAGATATATTGGGTTGATCAATCTCATAGAAGGCTCGGCTTCGCCTCGCCATCTATTGGATTGATCAACCATATATATATATATATATATATATATATATATATATATATATATATATATATATATATATATATATATAATGAAATAACAATTATACATAATTTATAAAAAAAAAATCGAATTACTATTTGCAAATTGATACTTGAAATGAAGTACATCCACGGCCTATACAAAAAAAATAGCATAAATGTGATATGATAAATGAAATTTATTCCTAATACTGCATAGTTATTCTTGTACTGAAATACATCTAGTGGTCGTAATAAAATTCATCACTAACCACTATTGAAATAATTTATTTCAATAGTGGTCGTAATAAAATTCATCACTAACCACTATTGAAATAATTTATTTCAATAGTGGTCGTAATAAAATTCATCACTAACCACTATTGAAATAATTTATCTTAATAGTGATGTTTATAATTACATGTATCCTTAATTGATTTATTTTAATATACAGGGGGTTTGAGTTGAAGTTCCGGTAATTTCCAATGTGTTAATTCTTGTACAAATAATTTACGATTTTCACATTATATATCAATAGAAAGAAAAAGGTAAAGAAAAGAATATGAAAACAATTCTATACATCATTCTACGAGATTTTTTTATTTCTGCACAACAGTAAAAATCCGAAAAGAAGTACGTTAAATTCATAGTCTCGGTTATGATTACTGTAAAATATAAGTCTTTAATACCTTTTATTTGCATTTTAATTTGCGTGACTTGGTTATATATTTTTGCACACTCGTGAAAATTGTAACATTATACCATATTTCCTTTTAGTCTTAATTATTAATACCGTAAAATATGCAAGTATAATACCTACCTTTTGTATCTGATATTGTTCGTTAGATAAAGTGTTTCTTGCGTTACAATAGTAATAACAAAGTAATATTTCTAAAAAGTTCATTCTCGTCTACAATAAAAAAAAAATAATGAAACATTAGTCTTTAAAAGTGTCTGTAAAGTGACTCTTAAAATGAAATGCATCCCCAACTACTATTGATATAATTACTTCGATAGTAGTTGTATTTCAATAGTGGTTGCAAAGTGATTCTTCAAATGAAATAATCCCCAACCACTATTGAAATAATTTATTTCAATAGTGGTTTTATTTCAATAGTGGTTGCAAAGTGATTTTTCTAATGAAATGCATTCCCAACCACTATTGAAATAATTTATTTCAATAGTGGTTTTATTTCAATAGTGGTTGCAACAGTGCTACGTAAACGAAGCGGTTACCATTCAAAACACTCGTCATTCTTTTGGTGACTGGGTGTCTGATTTTTTCATACAATATTTTGCTTTTCAAATCTAATTTCAGATTCTCTAAACGTTCGAGCACAGAAATGTCGGACACCGAAAGCGGTAATCCACAGATTCGGATTTTTAGTGTTTTTTCATTTGGGTTATGGTTTCCCGAAGAATACGGGTTAGTTTCAAAAAAGGACAGGAAGATGTTGTTTATCTCGCAACCGTCAGAGAGAAGTTTGTCCCTGATTTCTTTGTCTTTCAGGTAAAAACGCCACAGGTTTCTATCCTGCTGTAGGCAATGTAAAAAATTGCCAACTACGGCCGTAACACTTTCCATAAGATCAAAGTCTGTGATCCGACCTTTGTCTTTGCATTGAATATCTGAATCCTTTAGATATAACGGTTTTATCGTCGGCTCTGAGAGCTGCTCAGCCATGACGGTACTCATAATCGTACAGGTATATAACACAGGTAATACAGGTGAGTAGATATCCACACGAGATCACGATTGTAAACAATCAAGCAAAAAGTCTATCAAAAGTCCAAAATCAAAACAGCAAGAGAAAAAAACATATGTACAAAACCAGGAAGGATTCCTGACACATATCCAATGAAAATGAATGATCCAAACTCAATAGATATGCGAAAATTGTCAGAAGACTCGGGAGCCCGGTACAACGCGTCTACCTTGTCCCGTGTCACGTGACGAAAAAAGTTAAAATAATCATTAATCGATATTCTTGTACACTTTAGAGCAACGTGTAAATCGCCCACTTTAAGTGGGGTTTTTTTTTAATAAAGAAGACTTAATGTTGCCTTGAATTTGAAAACATTCACAGGACGTGCATTTGACAAGTATGTGCCTCTTCAACATTCGCATTAAAAAATTTATTTTGTCTGAATTATCTCGAATCCTAAATAGAAAGATGTAATATGTTTCGAAACAAATGGTTTTACCTATTTATATACGGTTTGAAAAAAATACAAGAGGTCACTTGATGCACCATATAAATTGAAAAGAATAAGTGCTATCTTTAATCATAATACGTAAGAAAAAATTCTCCTTTTAATGAAAAACATTTTTTTTTATTCCTTATGCTCAAAATGGAATACGTGTACAATACATATTTATTTTAAAAAAAGTTGTTAGCATGACAAAAAAAACCCCCCAAAAATGAATAGTCATATTCAGAGATATAGTATAGTGACTATGATATATTGAAGAGAAGTCAATGGTGTAAAATATTTACATCTACCGAGTGTGATTCCCTCTATTTCTTAGCTCTATAGAAACACCCAGACTGAATTATAAACGCCCCATTTATCGATTTGTCTAAAGATACAGCGACGAAAGGAAGATCACGGACTGTACGAAATAATCATGAGGATGTCAGACCCAAATTACCATAGGAGACAATTCGGCTTATTCTTTTATCAAGCGTACTGGTAATACACTAACAATAATTTAGGGCTTGGGTAGAGGATTGTCGTTTTGGATCCGTATTTTTTGATAGATGTGGTCTCATATCTGCAACAGTGTATGTAGACAAATAGAATGACGCGCGCTAGCAATTGCAATGCTTATATTTACTTTTTCAACATGTATTCCCTTTCTGCAAGTATGATTGAAGAAAAAAAATATCAGCATTATTCAACGAGTATCGCACAATTAACGGATGAACCATTTGAATAGTCGAATAATGTTAACAAAAATAGTGCACAGCGTTTTAAATTCTAAAAACACATTTATATTTTCATTCTGTAATTTGATGAAGCTACTTTGGTGATTAGGTCTTCTCTGTTATACGTAAATATTATTCAAATTAAACAATGCAATTAATTGGGAAAAAAAAATAATGTAAAAATCGTCTATTACGGTAAGATGAAAGTAATAATTGGTGTTGGGTTACCATCATCATCAAAGAACTATCAGTTTTGATCAAACTGTAAGCTAAGAATACAAAGAAGGTCAAATCATATATTCTGACCCCAAATCCTTACTGTAGGTAAACATGCAGTTACCTGCACATTAGTTTTAAGAACTGTTCTTTGTTAGTTGGTTTGTTTGTTGGTATGTTTTTGTTTTGTTCATTTTTTGTTGTGTTTTTTTTGTGTTTTTTTTTGTGTGAGTTCTTTAAAGCGCTAAGCATAGCTCAGCGCTTTATTGTCGTTAGACTTCTACATCCTGTGCATCGAATTACTGTCCCTTATAAGCAGAAATATATATCATTTGAATTGGTTGGGGAACCATTTTCGGGGGTTTACGCACATGATTGCACGGGCTATTGTGAATCTAATGTACAGAGCTTACGTACATCATTGCAATGTCTGCTACGCAATGATTGGTCAACCTGCGGGCTGATTCATTAAATTGTCACGAATCCTCAAACGCGCTTGCAAAAATTGGAATTCTGGGAAGGAATTACTAGACAGTCCGTGTTAGAGAAATTGGAAGCAGTAATGAAACTAGTCAGTTTTTAAGACAAACTGCGCACCGTCGCATTCTATACGTGTACACTGCTACACACTTGTCTACTCACATACAGTTATAAATATATAGGTACATTTTCATATTATTATTGAAACTATTTATATTCTTGTATTTTTATAGATTGTGTACTGTACTAGTCTCTTGTAACATGAAATTTGTATTCCACTGGCTCATTTTCTTAGCTTTAGAAAATTCAAAACGATTCTGTAAATAGCGACATGTTGTTCTTTATGTTCGCCGCTCTCCTCATAGCCAATATATACGGAACTGATTAAACACTTTAAGTTTGCACAGTAGATTTCATCTGTGTGGACGTTAATTTTACGTCATTTTCATTTGTTACTTAGACGCAACAATTTACCAGCTAAATGCAGTACATATGGATTCAAACATCAGTTATAATGGTCAATACAATACATTTATAAAGATAATGCACGTATAACAACAATATAAAAGTGCAAATATTAGTCAAACAAACGTATTTACATGTAACACGTCGCACATAAGGTCCAAGGTGTAAATATGGTAACAAAATGAAAGGCTTTCATAACTCATATTTCAAGCTAGTGTCCATTTACAAGTCAGCTTTGATTTTAAAAAAACTTTAGTGTACAGTGGGGCCTCAGATATTCTGACGCCAGATAACCGGACTCTTCAGTTTACGGACGATTTTTTTGGGGAACATATTTTTTATACGTTATTTTGTCTCATTTATCCGGAATTTCGTGTTCCGGATACGGACGGTCTGCTTTTACCTCAAAACACTGATTTACTACTAATCTTGCTTCATTTAAGCAGACGGTAAAATTTGATGATACCCTACTAAGTAGAAACGACTTCCCCTGTCAATTAAGTTCCACACCTTTTTTATGTGCTAGACCCTCTTGAATAGCTTGTATAAACACACTGACTTCTCAAATCACTTTCAAAAATTGGAAAATTGCGAACAACAGTGTATCACACTTGGACACAAAGAATTTAGCTAGATTCGGTTATCATTATTGTCCGGTTAATATTTCATGACAAAATAATAAAATAAAGCAGAGTTCTTCATCTCTAAAAACGGTCATATCAACAGACAACTCTAGCATGTGCTGGTATATGGTATGAAAGGCAAAAAACCTAGTATCAACACTGGGAGCCATTGTATACAAATACATTATCATTCATATCATTCATTCAATAGACACATTTCAGATATGCGGACGCTTCACCTATCCGTACGATTGAACTTGGGAACAAAGGCATCCAGATAACTGAGGCTCCACTGTATATGATAAATCATAATATACATGCATATATAAAGAATACGTAATTTCTTCCAAATTTTCTAAATCAAAATTAAATTAGATAAGGACAAATTTGGATGAGTACAACTTCAACGCCATTTTGACCCTTTTGGCATTATATATTTCAATAATTATTAATTAGCATTATGTAAATAAGTCTCATTTCTAACAAAGCTTGCACAACGTAAATTTCCCGTAGAACCAAGCTAGTTTAGGGCTGTTTAGTACTTTCCGTATTTTGAGGGTTTTTTTGCTTTGTTTTAATTCTATTTTTTTTTTTAGTTCCGTCTCGTTTTGTTTGATATATTTTTATTTATTTATTTTTTTAGTGGGGGGGGGGGGGGTGTTTTTCTGTTAAATAGTTTGCTATTTGTATTGTTAAAGTGAATATTAACCTAATAGGATTTTCTATTTCGCGAAATTGTATGTAACCTAAATTTTATACACTTCCTTTACACCCATGCGATGGGCATAACGACGACTAAGATCATATATGATGTTTTGACCCAGTGACTGTATAAGAACTTTAATTTAAACAAATGCTTCCTGGACGTTTTTTTTTTCAGAAGTGTTTCCTTGTGTGGTTGAATTGAGCTGAAAGAATCACAATTTATTAGAAATGAAGTCACACACAGACAAAAGTGAATATGCTCCTTTTATTGCATTGGCAGTATATTAAGTGTGTCATAATATCTCTTATAGGAAATAACCGTATATGTATCATTTCATTAATCAACGACGGACTTTCTTTTTATTCTAAACTTGTTGATATGATTTGTACATGTAGTAAGAAAAATGAAGATACTGTAAAAAAAAAAAAACTGCTAAAGTGTTTCCTGTTAATTATTCTATATCACAATTTTTACCATTTATTACATATTCTGTATATAAGTAAAAATACATAAACATAAACTTTTTAACACCTTTTTACACTTATATTCTTTGAGCACCATTGCCATTGAATTATTTGTATACCTGTGATTTTAAGTCTCGAATCGATAACTTCTGGTTGCAATACAAGAAACGTTCTACTGTTCCCGGGTGAGCGATCGGTGAGTGACCGTTGAGAACACGCTGAACGAACGGTGTCTGAACAGTGAACGACTTATGTTGAGCATTTGTGAACGGTAAACGGTGCATGCAGAACGCAAACGAATCGCAAACACGAGCACAAATTATAAAGTAACTTAAAAAAATGCATTTTTTCTTATTCCAACACTATTTCACTGGTGATATTAAAATGGCGAGCTGATCTCTCGGTGATCGGTGAATGTCACAGCGGAGTTTTATCTCGTCAGATAAAGGTTTAATTAATAAAAAAAAAATGAATCAATTCATAATAAATGTATTACTTGCTGCCGATCATCTGAATACTAATTTAAACAAAACAACATCCAATAGGGTATCATTGGGGTTCATTGGGGGTATCATTGGGGTACATTGGGGTAAAAAGACGCACCGCGTAACATATATACATTTTTTGTGTTTTGTTTTCGTATTTTTTTCCGCTGTTTTTTTTTCCGGTTGTTTAGTTGCACTGCTTATTTATTTCATTGTAGCTTGGTACTAGATATATGTTTTGTTATCCTTACTATGAAAAAAAACCCAATATAACTACATGTACCATTCACTAACTAGGCATTTGTGTTTCTTGTGTGATGATATATATATATATATATATATAATTTTGTTTCATCACAATGGATGATGTAATTAGATATTTATCTTGAATAAATACGTTTAACATTTCAGTTATAAATTATACATTTTCTGACGTAATAATAAAAAAATGTAGATACATAAGATAGCAATCAAAGGATGAAAACTAACCTTTCAGTGGACTGAATGGCAACTGCATGGAACTTGACTGATACAAGGATGCATATGGTCACTGACAAGTTCGTTTTCTATGAGCCTTCAGTTACCTTTCAGTTACCATTTAGTTGACTGAATTGCAGACACATTCCAGTCACCATTCAGTCCTATTTCAGTTACCATTCAATCACATTTCAGCAACAATTTAATCATATTTCTGTTACCATTCAGTCTCATTTCAGCTACCAGTCAGTCATGTTTCATTGACAATTCAGTCATGTTTCAGTTATCATTCAGTCACCGTTCAGTTATATTTCATTTACCAGTCAGTCAAATTTCAGTGGTAATTCAGACCTTTTTCAGTGGTCATTCAGTTATTTATCAGCTACCATTCAGTTACCTTTCAGCTACCATTCAGTCATTTTTCAGTAGCCATTCAGTCATATTTCAGTGTATATTCAGTCACATATCCTAGAACATTTAACGAATTTGCGGTTCTAAAAAGTCATTTTTAAGTGACCATCCACTTTCATTTCAGTGACATTTTAGTCACTCTTTTAGTTCTCTTGTTGATGATATGTTGTTGAATATTTAAGAAAGAGTGTCGTTTTTATATATTGTGTTAGATAATTGTAACCATACCAATTATAAACCTTTATTATCCTCTGTCAATTAAATACTGATTCAGTATACATAATTCCTGATATCTTTACTTACCGCTTAAGGTTGCAGATTTTCTGATGTTTAATGAAATTTCGCACAACTTTCATTTGTTGCCTACTTTTCTCTAAGTAATAAGTAATGTTAATGTATATAAGCCGGGTCCGGTCAAATTGCAACTATGCTGCCTGTATGTAATTTATGCAGTTCGCATAGTGGGCAGATAGATACATAGAGGCTCAAAACCATGTACTTCGATAATGTGTTAGTCTTTCACCGATATTCCGATGGCCTGATGATCTTGTGTATCCACATTAACTTATAAACTATTGCCACGGAGGATAGTGACTACTTTAACATATACTAAATTCGTTAATCAATATCCGTATAAGGAATAAGGACTTCCAGTATGTGTTTTTCAGTTAAAACGAAGTTTAAAGAGGTTTCAATAGAATTAGAAATATTAGATAGAAGATACAATATTATTTATTTCTTCCTCTATAAAACTTAATGGGGTAAATGGGTAATAGTTACGGTATCCTTAACAATAGAATATATTTAGAATGTCTTCAAGCAGAGAGAGAGAGAGAGAGAGAGAGAGAGAGAGAGAGAGAGAGAGAGAGAGAGGGAGATAAATTACCTTTTACACAATTGCAACCACTTAATTTATAAATTTCGTGATGTATAAAGGTCAGCATATGATCAAATTGCCAGCAATTACTAATTAGAACAATTTCCTGCTGTTAGTTGTATGGAAACATTATAAATTATACATTTATTTCAGGAGGGTTTCTCTTTCCTGTTTTTCATAAACTTAAAGTGTTTCCTTGTTTATCGTGTATTAGGAGTAAACGATTACAATCTGTGAAGTATGTCAAATGTTTTGGAAATTAGAAAAAGGAAATATTGACGTATATATCACAGATGGGTTAATTGAAAAAGAAACTTTAATTGAGCATAAATAATACTTGTTTTTAATAATTGAACCTACTTGGTAATTGATTTCGCCCATAATAACAATGATTTAAATTAAAATACATTCTAAAAAATATCATATCTAAACAATTTTTTAATGAATTTTATATGACGTTTCAATTTATTTTTTCTAGGTAAAAAGATGGAATAAAGTGTCTTATAATAACGTGTCGTATGTATACCTGTTTGACATCGGTTTGTGTTGTTGCAATAAAAACATGTCTAATAATTTTTAATAGGTTTTACGGTATAACAAAGTACTTTAAACGGACAGTTAAGTTCTAAGGTTAAGGTCTAATTTTGTTTACCTGTGAACCCTTCTACATAATGTGTAATACACAATACCAAAGATACTGAATAAAAAAGTACTTGAGAAATATTTAGTTCAGAACTAAACTTGAACTTAATGACACTCATTGAATTGTTTGTTCATTCAAAATTACGTTTCTTGAAATTTTAAAGCAAATCAAGAAATGGTGATCAAATTGAAATAAAACTTTCAAATGTATTACTGCGTAGATGTGTATCCCGATGTTGTTTATAAATGTATTTGTTCTAAAAAAAAAATAAGTTTAATTATATGTATTTAATTACATCTATCAAAGTAATTAAATGAATTTGATTGCAATACAAAAATGGAATTCCATGCAATTAAAAAAATTATCGTAGGATTTGAAATTACATGTAAAAAGTCATATCTTAGAGTTATTGCCCACAACCCTTGTATATAAGCCATGGATCTGGCTAAATTTGATACAATAATGATAGTTAACTATCTGTTAATACAAATCATAAATAATACAATCTAAGTTTTTTTAACATGGTACGAAGATTGCAATTAAAATATTAAATATTAAAATACTTGTTGAATTACATTGCAAATCAAGCAGAATAACAAAAGGATTTTTTTTTTTCATTTACTTAAACGGGTATATTATATCATTACCAGCAATATCATTATAATGTACTAAACATGTTTTATCTCTCTCTCCCTCTCTCTCTCTCTCTATTTCTCTCTCGTACTAATATTCTAGTATTTGAAAAAGCAACTACCGGTATCTACTTATATGGGTTGACATACGACAACTTGAATCGTTCATCAGAGCAGACTACATATCGATATAATCCCTTATCCCTTATCACAACCGCAAGTTCCGACCCATATTTTATTGTAATCAATTCTACAACTACAAATGACACAAATACACTATAGTCAGAACATGTAATTAAACCAAACAGAAAGAGACGTTCTCCAAAAGTCTACCCAAAACTAGAGAGAAGCTTGGACATTATACCATTAAAACATGGCTCCTTTGAAAGGCTTTATAAGATGAACACGCAAAAGATAGGTAAGATCGCAGCTTAGATAGAAAACCGTTGGGCATTACCATGTACTGCTTAAGTCTAGGTAGACGTTCGCTAGTTCTCAACATTGCGCAATCACGATGATCTGACTCTTTTCGGTCATACACATTGGTAATGAATCCGTTTGATATTACAACGGATTGGAATTACTATGCACACATTAACGTTCATTGTAGATGAGGTGTTGGTTGACAGAAGGAATACATATTGGCATTACAATCCCGTCTTGGAAGCCCCAGCAATGCCGCTATTCAATATAAAGCATCTGGGTAATGGGAAATCCAACCAATCAAAACGAAACTAATCGAAACAAAACGAAAATAAACGAAATGAAACGAAACAAAACAAAAAATCGGAACGGAACAACACAAAACCAACGAAACTATAAACTAAACTATAAATCCATTATGATTTTAATAGAGTGAAAATAAATTCATTGAAATTAAACTTTAAACCAGAATTCAAAAGCATGTATTCAGATTAACCCGCCTACCCAGTGTTTGCAAAAAGTATATGATGATGTATATCGTCGATGCACATTACAATCTATTGATTTTTCTAATTGGTTTCATTAGAGGGATAGTCAAACGTTGAGAGAGAGAGAGAGAGAGAGAGAGAGAGAAAGAGAGAGAGATTTATTTTCAATCACTGTGCCGTTTAAAGGTCACGCTAGTTTTCCTAGAATCATATTGCGCGCAACTGCTAATTAGAACCATATCCCATTGTTAGATGCTTGAAAACATTATAAATTATACTCATAATTAATGGGTTGTTTTTTAATTATCCAAAAAGTGTTTCCTTGTTTATCGTTTTCTAAACAGTAACGATCATACTCTGTGAAATTGAAAAACAGCAAAATAATGACGTCTATATCAGGGATTGTTTAATTAAAAAATGCAATTGAGTATTATTACAGTTTTTTTTTTTAGATAATTGAATAAACCATTGGTAATTTAGTTTGCTTTTAATTAAAGTCAAATGAATGTATTTAATACATTCTAATAATATCATGAATCTCTATTACTTTTAAATTAAATTTCAATTTCTTTCTTTTTTTCCAAGTTCAAAGCTTTAAAAAGGGTCTTTAAATAACGTGTTGTTTGTATGCCTGTCTGACATTGGTTTGTGTTGTTGCAATAGTAATTCGTCTAAAAAAGGTTTAATATGTTTATACGGTATGACACACTGCCATAGGCAATAAGTAAAGGTCTACTTTTGTTCAGCTGCAAACCCTTCTCATAGCAAAAACAAAGATATTGAATTCAGAAAAATGTTATAGAAAAAATGTACATCAGACCTAAACCTCAACTTAATGATACTGATTGAATTATTGTTTACTAAACTAACCTAAACAATGGAATTAATTGTATTAAAAAATAAAATTGCACGTAATTGACAAAATTATCATGGATTTCAATTATTTAATTACATTTTAGATTGTTTATATTTACCCCAACACAAGCATATGTATATAAGCTATCATGCTTGCTAAATTTGATAGTCTGATGATGATTAATAATATTTTAATCAACTTCATAAGTAAATAATACTATCAAGTTTTGTTTCTTCTTTTTATATTGGGAAGACGGTAATTCAAATCTAAACTCGTTGATATACATTGTAGTAAATTAAATTGTTTATATAAGAGCAATTTAAATCATTGCTATACATAATTGTAGTAAATTTCAAATTCATACCAGAGACTGATACCCTTACCTATATCAAAACAGTTACGATAATGTTCAATATATTTTTTTTCTAGAATTCTTAGACGACGGTTTTTTGGGGGCATTATGTAGATGCGCAATTTTTTATTTTAAAAAAAATATATATTAGCTAGTTTAAGTTTAAATTAGGTTGATTAGATTTTTTTTAAATGTCAATTTATATTTATGGTAAGAGATTTGAAAAATATCTGAATTTCATCCTGATGATATGTATGGGCTCCATAGATATTTTACTAAACATTAGTTTCCTGTAATCATTTCCTGTATTAAAGTGTCTATGGAATAGGAATCCCGGTCAGTTATTGTACATTGTAGTTGATTTTTAATTTTACTCTATGCGTTTGCTTATAACAATGTTATTTGTGATTTTTTACATGGGACTTTTGGCGATTTCAAAGGCTTTTGGTAAGATTACATACACATGATGTTAACTAACTTTGCAATAGTTTTGAATAAAAGTTTTCATAAAGAACTATATATAACATGAGTTAAATTTGGACTCCATAACTCGACATTTTTTTAAGTGTTTCTGGTACAATAGAATGTTATGTTATATTTTAGAAGATTTGATGTAAAATATATTTTTCACCTATTTATTGGATTTAATTACATGCACTGGCAGTATATGACGTCAAAAGTGACGTTATTTCTATAATTCAATCAAAGTCAGTCCCAATTTGACATTTTTCTTATCTTTTTTATGGACGGGAAATATACAGCGCAAACTTCAACAAGGATTTTTGTTGTCACTTGTTAGCCTTAAGTATATACGTCTCTGTTTAAAATATTTTGTTTGTTCAAGCATACGCTCTATGTTTTCTGAAAGAAAAATTGCTTGAAAACAAGCTGCTTTTTGCCTAAAATGCAAAAATGGCGGGGAAAGGTTTTCATTACGATTTCATATTTCTAAATTTTGAATCAAAATGAACCTTAAAAAAACCCATCACATATATCTATATGTGTATGATGAAAGCCACAACAAAAAATCAGTAAAATTATTTTGTTCATTTTAGAGGGCCATTTTAGGCCCATATCATATACAGTCCTTATATATAGTCCTTTCAATACTTTTATAAACCTATAGTATTCTAATCAAGACGGATATCTATCTATACTGCTTGTCGATTATATTTTTTATAACCTTATTACATGTACATACATTTACATGTAACACTCAAAATGGATTTATGTACACTGTTTAAACAATATAACTGTCAGATTGAATTTTTAAAAAAAAATGTTGTTTATGTGTATTAAGACTTTGTATGATTTTCTGTTAATCTTTGAATGAATGAATTGCATTTTATATAATTACAATTGGGACCAATACATAAAATAAACAATTTATTTGAGAAATCATATCAAAATATAAATGTTATTTATACAATATCTGATAATATATGTGTGATGTATGTGTATGATGTGTGCGTTGATATGCTATTATATGTGCAATATATATGTTCGTTGTGTTTGTTTACAGTTAACGTTGCCCTCAATAAACCAGCATACCAACAGTACCCAGTGATACAAGGTGACGACAAATATGACGCCAGTAACGCTGTGGACGGACGTAAATCTGACCTAAGCTTGAATGGTGGTCAATGTGCTGTATCAGAGTCAGGTAGACGTACCGCCACCTGGTGGGTGAACCTGACTAGGATCCACAGTATCCATCACATCACTATTTACTTCAGGACGAACAATGACGGTATAGTCACAGTCATTATGTATATGGATATGATAGTCTCTGTGGTATAAACTGGCATCACGCATAATTATACGCTTTTTATTTACATGTTAACAATTTTGTTTTATCAGAATACTAAATCTTTAATCGATTTCCCCTGTTAGTTTGGAAGATGCAATACCGAAAAAATGTTGATTTTTATGTAATTGAAACTTGACAAAATTAAACTGTTCCAATGGCTGTAATGAACATGAATGTTAAATGAAACAAGAGGCCGAATACATGAATAATTCTAAATTGAAATTACAGTTTAAGAGAAAGTAAGATGATGAAATCAAGAGTTTGCTAAATTCACTTTATAGATATGATTATTTATGTTTTAAAATGAGATGATATGCCAGGATTCTTTTGAGGTAAGATTTGCAGTTACAAGGAGATTACTCAGATATTTTCATAGTGACGTAGTGTAAAATCATCAGCTCTGGGGGTAGTGTTTGGCCATAATTGGGGTCGAATTTTTACTGAAGAAAATATAGAGAAAAGTCTTTAAAAATCGTCTTCTCAGAAACAAAACAGCCAGGAAAGATAGAACTTATTTGACAACATATCCAGGTAGTTTAGATTCAAAGTTGTGAAAATCAAGACCCCCGGATGTAGACTGGGTCACAATGAGGGATCGAATTTTTTTTACATAGGTATATCACCACTGTAATGAAAAAAAAAACCCTCAGGCTATAAAAAAACCCCAGACCAAACCCTGAGTGGCACTGAAAAACCCTGAGGATCAAATATAATAAGATAATTTTTGTTAGAGAAACTTTGCAAACGTTATGAAATTGATCAGTTACAAGGTCAAACTGCGCATGCATTGGAAGCCTGTCAAGGGGATGTTGGCTGCCACAGTCCGGAGTCCGCGTATATCTTCCCGACTCTCTTTGCGAGATTTGAGAGGAAATATATTGGTAGTTGTTTGCGACGATACCATAAAATTTGGAGAGCTATGTTTGACAAGTTACACTTTTTAAGTATTAAGTAGGTGTGTAGTCATACATTACATGTATATGTACACCGCTTCTCGATTATCTTCTCATCATCTTTTACAGCCATAACAATAAGAGTGCAAAGTAAATATGCAACCACATATTTTTGTTGTTTTGGAAACTTCATTTTGGTCCTAAAATTAAAATTCCGCTGGCTGACTTTCTTAGCTTTTTTAAAAAGGTACCCTTGTCTGTTCTTATATGTACATTGTATACTGGTTTAACATGTGAAAAGCGAGGGACCACATGTTTTACTTAATTTATTATTGAAAATTAAAAGAAAAAGCCGTTAACATTTAGGTATTCTTATACTAGTCAGCTGTAAAATGTAATGTTTTTAAAAAAAATGATCATGTTCATTTATATTCATTTAATTAATCATTTAAGTCGCCCTAACAGAACATATTTGACTTATGAACATTCACATATTCAATTACCGGTATTTCTAATTTGAAACACGGCAGTGCAAATCCATTTTGATATACCATATCGTATATTCTTGTACAGAATGGACAAGAAAACGTATACATCGGTGAACTATTCTAATGCTTAGACAGTAAAATGGTGTTCGGTTATATAATTCCATGTATACTCTCTCTCTCTCTCTCTCTCTCTCTCTCTCTCTCTCTCTCTCTCTCTCTCTCTCTCTCTCTCTCTCTCTCTCTCTAAGGGAAACAGAACAGAACATTACAATTATAATTTCATTTACAGGCCTGAGTAAAATATGAAATAAACCAATTTTGATCGCTGTACAAATTTCTAACATCCCGATTTTGAGCGATTACTATATAAATGTAGTCCATCTTCAATAATCATAAACTTAACTATGATTTCATTTCCAAGCTGGCCGAAGTCACTTTTTTTATTAACATAAAAAACCCAAACTCCTTTGCTAAACGGTGTAATTCCACGTCGTATGCAGCTGTCACTTTATCGCGTGACTGTATAGTCTGTGTGTTCTGTACTTTACACAATGGAGACAGTACATCGTCTATCATACACAGTATTTCTTTATCATGGACTTCGAATCAGAAACAAGACAATCAATGATCAATAAAAATTGAAATGCACGATTTTAAACACTGGCAATAATACCGCAAGCTACACTAAGTACTATTAAACATATATGAAATATTCGTACATGAGAGAGAGAGAGAGAGAGAGAGAGAGAGAGAGAGAGAGAGAGAGAGAGAGAGAGAGAGAGAGAGAGAGACAATTGGAAGGTACTTCATAATTGGGGGGAGAGGGGTTATTTGGTCGATGACCGGGGGGGGGGGGGGGTGAACCGAACTTGATTTGAAATGAAGATAGTTTACAAAGGGTGGTTTTTTTTAAATTTGATGTTACATTGTATTATTGTCACTTATTTGTATTGATCGCACTGTAAGGAACAAAAGCAAATCCATAGCACTTTAGGTTTGTTTTCGTTTAATGACATATACATTTATTTCGAGGAGGTCATATGCATATATTAACAACAATTTTGTTTCCACTTGTCAGTCTCTATTGCACATCATAAATATCCGTGATTTCCGTGCTAGGTTACAATTGAATTCTTTAACTGGTCATTTCATTAAAATTATACAAGACAGACAAACATTGTAATATCCCTTACCCTGTCTCGGAATTTCCGAAAAATCAAAAGAAAAATTAAAATTCAATCGGGTGGAATGGAAAGTTCAACATTTTGGAAATAAAAAGCCTTCTGAAAATCTACTTGCATGGATCTTAAAAGCAATGCCAAATTTCGTAATTGGTGCTGGATGTACAGATGAAAAAAAACTGTTTATCTTATTCAGTAGGGACTATGGTGCACCTAACATAGCTTTTGAAAGGAGGGGCAACCTTTTAAAAAAAATCTTGATAATATGGAGAATAATTTTAATACAAAATCGTGAAAATTATATCTATTGCAATATGTGTGTGTGTATGAGGGGGGGGGGTGCGCATGGTTTATTTATCAATTTATTACACATTTTCATTGTGAATTTATTTCGTGTTTAAGCCTGTATATGAATGAATGATAAGAAAAAAATTATACTGAAATTTGTGGCCTTTATTAGTATTTAGATTGAAAGAACAAGTCGAAAACTTAATGGGTAGAATGAAGCAGTGTTTAAAACTTACTACAATAGATTTTCTTTGACGTTACACTACACAAAATTCTTTCTAATACTGAAATTGCTACGTTTACAATCCTGCAGAAGGTAGTTCACATCATCTGTGGGATTCAGTTCTGCTTTTTGTGCGGTCATATAGACGAGGTAGACAGTTCTTGACTTTGATGACGTGTCAAACCAAGGAACGGTTATCTTTAAAATCATCGAATTTCTTTTTTTGTTGAAAAGTTGGTTTAACTCTGTCAATTAAAAGAACTCTCAAACTGATATCAAATTTCAATTTTTAAAAAACAGGTACCAATTTACACAAAAACTATACGATATTACCTAACCCTATCGCAAGCTAGATAATCCTAATTTATGAAACACATTTTAGCTAATAAACTTCATTAAACATGTGCATGTACCTTTATAGATGTTATTGAATGCATGTAAATGCAATTAACTACATCTTATTCTAAAATAATGAAATAGTTTAAACATTGTCTCGGGCACCTGTAACACTACATGTAACAATCTGTTTTGATAAAGCTTTGATAGTGTTTGCTAGTCTATAGTTTTTCTTTTACCATGATTTGTTTTTGTTTCATATTGATATACACAACTGACATTTCAGTTGAATAAATGCGCAACAATTTCACAACTTTAATATTCCAATATTGCCTTGGGCATCTGTTTATTACATTCAGCAACATGGCGGGTGTACCAGGGTTGTTCGGAAATTATTGAGACCTTTTCTCTTATTCTTTAAGAAGTAAAGATAAACCCTTGAAATTTTACCAAAACGTAAATAAGGATAGAGTTTATCAATGTAAAAAGTCGACGTGCTTTCGTTCTGTGACCCGGCACAACAGCAAACTCTATCAACGTCATTTTACGCTTTTTATTGTTCCTGTGTTTTGAACACCTTATAAACGAACGAAAATAATGCTTATTTTTATTTTTCATTTTTCATTTCTAGGCGTCACCATTACATTTACATTTTTAATTTAACTTGAATGTCAAATTACTGTGAAAGTCTCCAGCAGTCAGTTTGTACATATTTTATGTTATTGTGTAAATGTACTTGCTATTTAGTCCCTTTGCCTAATTCTCGTTGAACAATCAGTGAAAAAAATATGATAAACTGAAGCTCTTCATCCTTTGTCATTGTACAGTTTTTTTAAGCAATTGCAAGGCCTTAAAATGTCTTTTTATGAGATTTCAACCAATTTGATGTATATTCGCTGCACCGCCTTAACGTCAAAATTCAATGTAAAGTCGTTGTCAGATTCATGTTGCCTGGTAAATAAATTTGTGCCATATCCATATTTCATCTCGAACATAAGGTTAACTTGATCAAAAGATCTACCGTTCTAAACACAATATTAAACTTTTTAAAATATAACTTTGTTTAATTACTTGTTTGTGTATCTTTAATGTTTATGCCAATTTTCACCAAAATTCATCACTATATAAGGGAAATATTTCAGTTGTCTCAACAACCCTCGTTTATCTTGTATATTCTGTGTTAGTTCCAGTGTTTTTCTGATCATGGGCAAACAATAGAATTGGCAATTGATATAAACAACAGAAGTTTTATTGAAGGTAATATGCAACGTTGAAGAAAAACAGTACAGTGGAAGTTCTATTTTAATCAGATGTCAAATTGAAATAAATGTCACTATTTAAATTAGATATTACTTTTTATGCATGATTATTGTAAGAGAAAAAAAATCTTTGTTGTAGTTTTAACAAAAAATCAAGCGTTCTGTTTGAAAATAAAACCTTCATATAATCAGTCAATATAATAAGGCTCATACCCGAACCTGATTTCTTTTTCTTACTAAATCTCATAGTTGCTAAAAAGAAATTTCGACAAAATAAAAATATGAATAATCATCATACAAATTTATTTCATTAGCTTTTATAATTTTATTTTAATCGAATGATTTAGATCGTTTTTCTGAGGCTTTCTTCAGTACCCTCAGTGCCGACCTCAGGGTCTCTCGGGGCTTCCTTAGTACACTTAGTGCCTGCCTTAGGGTCTCTTAGGGCTTCCGCAGTACCCTCAGTGCAAACCTCATGGTCCCTTAGTACCTTGAGTGCAGACATCATGGTCTCTAATGGTTTCCTCAGTACCTTGAGTGCAGACATCATGGTCCCTCAAGGTTTCCCCAGTACCCTCAATGAATGCCATTCAGGGTTTCCTCGGGTTTTTTTTATACTCTCAGGTTTTTTTTATTACAGTAGTGTATAAAGAATTAATATTTTAAAGATCTTCGTCTCAAAAAGCAATCAACCAGGAAAACTGAAGCTTATGTGGAAGCATCTTCGCGTATTACCCTCGGAAGTAGGGTGGGACCACAATGATGGGTGGAAATTTTACATAGGAATATTAAAGAGAACAGTCTTTAAATATCTTCTCCTCAGACACAGATCAGCCAGGAAAGCTGAAAAATAAGTGGCAGCATCCTTAGTTATTGTATATTAGAATGTGTGAAAATCATGCCCACGGGGGTAGGAAAGGGCAAAAATGGTGGGGTTGGATTTTTATAATATATAAAAAAAAAAGTCTTTAGAAAACCTTCTAAAAATCCAATCAGCCATGAAAGTTGTAACTTGTGTGGAAGCATCCCCAGGTAGTGTTGATCAAATGTTGTGAAAAGCATGAGCCCTTGGGGTAGGGTGTGGCCACGATGAATGCTGAATTTTTACATGGGAATATTTTGATTAAAAATCTTTAAAAAAAACCTTCTTTTAAACTAATTGGCTAAAAAAAGCTGAAAGTTAAGTGGAAGCAGTGTAGATTCAAAGTTGTGAAAATCATGATCCCTGGGGGTTAGGATGGGGTCACAGCGTGGGGGGTGCAAAGTTTTACCTAGGAATCATTAAACATCTTATTCTAAACAAGAGGCCAATTAGCCTTAACGGTCACCTGAGTAGCATACATCGCATACAAAAAGCTTGTCACGGAACCTCATATATGCATCTAATTAATTAGGTTTCATACTGGAGTAGAAATATATAAATTGGTAATGACGACTACATTTCAAAAAGAACTGTGAAACCTATACTTTTGGTGAACAACTAAGATCTGGTCTACAAAATCATGAATTCAGATCTCTTTTTAGGCGTGTGGGAGTAAAGAAGATAATGTTTTAACGGTATATGCATTTACATCTATACATCCATTTTGGCCCTGTCCTAGAGTCAAAACCCATCCTTGAGGGGACATGAAATTTAAAATTTCAATAGAGGACTTCCAGGTGAACATAATTATTAGTCAGTTTTTTTTAATACAGATCTGTGAGAATAGAGAAGTAAATTTTTAAACATTATATACATTAACACTATATTGCCATATTGCGCCCCCTCCCCCTTCATGTCCTGAACCCCTGACCAATGGGCCTAAATTTCACAATTTAGGTAAAGGAAATTGTGGATATCATATCCATGAATTCAGTTTTTGGCCCACATGTGTGGGAGTAGAGAAGAATATTTTTTAAGATTTAAAACAGTTTTACTATATGGCCATATTGCCCCACCCTAGAGACTGAACACCTAACAAAGGGGTTATGAATTTCACAATTTTAGTAGAGGCCTTCATGGATATCATAACCATGTATTCAGTTTTTTGCTCACATGTGTGGGAGTAGAGAAGAAGATTTTTTAAGATTTAAAACAGTTTTACTATATGGCCATATTGGCCCCACCCTAGAGCCTGAACACCTAACAAAGGGGTCATGAATTTAACAATTATGGTAGAGGGCCTCATGGACATCATAACCATGCATTTATTTTTTAACAAATATGTATGGGAGTAGAGAAGAAGATTTTCTAAGATTTAATACATTTTTACAATTTGGCCACATTGGCCCCACCCTAGAGCCTGAACCCCTGACCCAGGGGTCATGAATTTCACAATTTTGATAGAGGGCGCCATGGACTTCATAATCATGCATTTAATGTTTAACAAATATATATGGGAGTAGAGAAGACGATTTTCTAAGATTTAATACATTTTTATTATTTGGCCATATTGGCCCACCCTAGATCTTGAACCCCTGACCCAGGGGCCATAAATTTCACAAGTTAGGTAGATGGCTTCGTGGACATCATAAACATGCATTTAGTTTTTTAAAAATATATATGGTAGTAAAGAAGAAGATTTTCTAAGATTTAATTCATTTTTACTATTTGGCTACATTGGCCCCACCCTGGAGCCTGAACCCTTGCCCAGGGGTCATGAATTTCACAATTTTGATAAAGGGCCTCATGGACATCATAATCATACATTTAGTTTTTAACAAATATATATGGGAGTAGAGAAGACGATTTTCTAAGAATTTCACAATTTAGATTCTTTTCACCATAGAAATGCTTCACACCAAAAATGGTAACGATTGGCCAGGTAGTTTTCAAGAAGAAGTTAAAAATGTAAAATTGTTAACGCAGGACGCACGACGACGGACGAAGACCAATTGCAATAGGTCACCTGAGTCACTCAGGTGACCTAAACACATTTAAATAGAAAAGCTGTAACTTTCGTAAAAACAGCTTCAGATAGTGTAGATTTAAATATATTAAAATCAAAATTTTAAGGAGAAGGGTGGTGCCACATTTGGAATCCAATTGTACAAGGAAAATATTTTAATTATTCAAAAAAATGAAATGTTATCACATATGGATTTACTTATATGCAAGGATTTTCACACATTGCTGAATATTTAAAATTGATTAGACTCTAGCCCTTGGACGATTCTTGGGCCTCACAAGGGGTTCACAAATTGATGAAGGTTTATATTTCATATACAAACACTTCTTTAGGCTCTTTTCTAGCACTGCAATGCTGCTCAACATGTGTCATGACTATAAAATCATCTGGTTATAAACGGGACTTGACTATAAACATAAGAATACATGAGGGGAAATATATTTTTGCTAATACATGATATACATGTATTACATAAATATCACATTTTCAAGATATTTTGCATTATGACTCCATTCAGCTGATTTTGTCATGTCTATTGTTGCTCAGGTGAGCGATGTGGACCATGGGGGTCTTGTGTTAGATATGGCGTGAAGGTTTAAATGAAATAATTCGTTAATGATTTCATTTTTTTTTTTCTTATTTAGCGGGGTTTTGTTGTTCATAGTGGAAAAATAACAGGCCGCAAGCATGTTATTAATGTTTACAGAAACGAACTCTTCCACATATGATTTGAAAAAGGGTTTTAGAAACAATGGATTACACATATACTTATATAAGTTTTTACTGGAAATCCGTGGACTTTAAAAATGTTTTAATAAAAGTATTTTCGTTCACATAATACAAATGTAGTAGTCCTAAATGTTTACTACTGTTCCGTTGTATTCTATTTTCAAATAGTTCATTAGCAATTAATAGAAACGAACCATGATACAAATAATGACATTATAGGTATAAATAACCCTTACAGTAGTCACATAGAAAATGGTTGTTGCTAAAAGTGGAACGGAAAACGGAACGGAACGGAAAACGGAAAAAATATCATATTACGTATATCGCTTTAAAATGGTATATATTGCCCACTAACGATTTACTTTGTATTATTTATTCATATCTTATGAATGATTATCAACATGTGGCTGTCTTATTGATATTCTTTTAAATGTCTATCAAATATACATGTAGCATTATATTCAATTAGCGTTAGTTGAATACAAAACGGAAAAAAAATTAAATGTATACGAATTGTGTAATATTAACATGATTAAACGTAAATTAAACATATTACACACATTTTGTGTATATTATTGCTGGCATATCAGCGTAACGTACGCAGTTAGTGAAAGCCTTTCATGTGTTTTATGAGTATTTTTATATTTCAAATATGATGTATATACTTACATTGACATTGAATTTATGGTTTTCTATAAGATACTAAATCATACAAACAATACAGTATTATTGATATGAAAAAAAAACCCGGTACGACTGACGAGATTTAAAATTAAAATATACTGAACATTAAAATACCCGGTACTTAGTAAAACTAGTATTTTTAGCAATTCAATTTTGTTTAGGGACTGTACTATGTCGATCCCAAAATATTCATGCAGCAAATTTGGACTATTTAAAAAATGCACATACCTGTAAAAGATGCAATTGAAATCAATGAAACAGGAACTATCTAAGAACACTTCATTGACGCATTATTATTTTTAATCGGAAAAATTTACAGGATCGAAAACAGATTTCTTACGGAGATTTTGCAATGATACTGTTGACACCTTTCTCTATTTAGAATTCACTCAGAAGGCCTTGCACAATTGTTCAACGTTATCATCTGGGTCTGTTGAAATGCCAAACCCTTTAGTCTCCTTTATTTTTGCCGTGTATTGAAATTAGCTAATGACCTACAGAGGATATACGTTTTGGAATAATGAGAATTTTTCGTGCTTATGAAAGAAAACCACTTGAACCCTGAGGTATATATAAATATCGAGTTATTCAGCAAAATGTGAATCGAGGATATTTTTGGACAGAATATAGTGTTCAATGCATGTACTATTAATTTTGAAGAAATAATTATACTTGAAAAAACAATCCAATATTGCTAATCCTTCAAAAAAAAAAAAAATACATAAAGTATATCGTTTTTGGCATGATTAACAAATCTATCAAGTAAATAACATTAGATAAGGTTTTCCTTTTTAAGTTCCATTCCGCGTTTTAGCAACACCCAATACAAAATGTACATATTTTTCACAAAATAATTTCCTTAAAATGACAGTTTGAAATAATGCACGTTGACCTTATATGTTTATAACATTCGTCCGATAGAATTATCTTAAAGTTTATTTCAGACTTTATTATGACATACTCAAAGGAATGTAGTTTTGATACAATACATCTGTAAGCCGCATACCTGACCTTACGGTTCTGTACCCATATTTACTAAAGTTCGTAGACGTAGACGTAGACGTAAACTTAGACGTAGCGTACGTTTACGTCTAAAACGGTATTCACAAAATGACGTTGGCGTAAAATTACGTCATAATCGGACGTAAATCTACGTCTGCTCTATAGGTACGCGTATCTTATCAAACATGGCGGCGATTTTGTTTACACTTGCGAGAGAGAAGAGTCTGAGACGTCAGAGAGTTTTCCGGGACCGGACTAACCCCTTAGATGTCTTCAGTGACAGAGAACTGATTTGCTGTTATCGATTCCCGAGGCGGACCATCGTTGATTTCATTCAGCAGGTGGACAGAAGACTTTCACGACCTACTAACAGGTCCCATCCTCTGCCTGTTGGATCTATGGTAAGTAATTTCGCTGATATTGAACCCGATGTATTTCTAGTTGCAGTATAATTTTCACCCAAGCATTTCACCCCCCCCCCCCCCCCCGCAAAATCCGAATATATACATTCGTCACCATGATATTGATATGATAAAACACAATGTTACACATGCTCTCTGGTTGATTAATTACTGACAAACAATGATTACTGTCTTATACAATTATCAATCATGACCCTCCTTCTTTGGTATAAAATATCCAACAATTTACCAGGAATCCCAAGCATTTCAATCCCCCCCCCCCCCCCCCCGTTTACAAAAAGTCCGATATATATAATCATCCGAATGACATTGATGTGATAAAACACAATCTTGATGTTACACATACATTTACTGATGAACAATGATCAGTGTCTTTTATGAATACATATTATAACCCCCCCCCCCCCCCCAGTATGTACATAGCGATATTCTTGTTTTACGGGTGAAGCTGTGTTAGGGGTTTTGAAACCTATTTTAAAAATATTATTTGAGATATTTCATATTAATTTTTCAACGAGAATATCTTTGCAGATAAAGGATATTGGATGAATATATGAAATTTCATTGTTATTATCTGCAACATGTTGTAATGTATTATTATAGACGACAAGGTTCAGTATAAACGGGTACACAGTAGTTCCACATAAGTGAACTTATTAACAGTTCACAGTTTTACTTCCTAACTTTTAGCGATATGCGTGTAGTCTTGAATACTTCTATCTGGACAATGTTGTGTAATTACATATAACAGGTATATTCAGTCCAACCTGAGCATATGTGACTGCATACAAATGACCATGAAATTCCACCTACACGTATAATTCTTTCATTTATAAACACACAGAAAATTAATTTATACTAATAAGATGTTTTTTATTTGAACAAAAATTGATGCAAAATTCAGGACATTTGATAATTGTTATTCCTTTGTGTCCTCATTAAAATTACACGGGGTATAGAAATTTACAGTACAAGAGGCCCATGGGCCACATCGCTCACCTGAGCAACACTAGGCAGGATAAAATCGGCTTCATTGAGTCATAATACAAAATATCTGGACACTGTGGTATAATACATGTAGATTCTATACAACAAAATCTATTTCCCTCTGGATATTCTTATATTTACCGGTATAATCAAGTCCCTTTTCTAACACAATTTTATAGTCGTGTCACATTCAGCATACATGTACATCAAATTCTGAACCTTTGTGAGGCCCAATAATCATCCAGGGGCCAAAGTTTAAACAATTTTAAAGAATCAGCAATATATAAAAATGCTATATAAATAAGTAAAAGCATATATAATAACATTTCAGTTTTTGTGAATAATTAAATTGTTTTCTTTTGTACAACTGAATCCCCTTTGTGGCCCCACACTACTCCTAAAGATTGTGATTTGAACAAATTTGAATCTACACTATTTAATATTCTTTCACAAAATTTACAGCTTTTCTAGGCAAATGTTTTTTAAGAAAAAAGATTTAAAGATATTTCTCTATATATTCCTTTGATAAAAATTGTCTCCCCCCCCTCCAATAACCCCATCTTACCCCATGGTAATCATTAATTGTCCAAACAACTATTCTATTGTAGACATTCTGTACCAAAGAAAATTCAAAAACATGTATCTATATTCATTGAAACTTTAATTTAAATTTGAATAAGCAATAACATTAACACACGAGAATTAATTTTTACAGGTGTTGGCATCTCTTCGAGTTCTGTCCAAAGGAGACTTTCAGTCTGAGGCTGCTGACATACATGGTATTTCTCAACCCTCGTTCAGCAGAATGTTTATGGGAGTAGTTGATGCCCTGAATGCCAGCCTTGACAACATCATTTTTCCAATGGGGCAAGAGGAAATTCTTCGGACAAAGGAGGAATTTTTGAGGGTGGCAAACTTCCCCAACATAGTTGGTGCCATTGATGGAACTCTGATTCCAATCATGGGAATGACTGGAGACGATGAGCATGTTTTTGTGTGCAGGAAAGGATTTCATGCCATAAATATGCAGGGAATCGTGACGGCTGACCTGAGGTAAATAAAAAATAGTATTTTTAAGTGGACAATCAGTGAAATTACTATGTTGGATCTATAAAACTATCAACATTTTTTTAATTGTTTCCTTATGACTGCATTTATATACCAACATCTCATTTCAGATTTACAAACATCGTTTGCAAGTATGGGGGTGCCACACATGATGCATACATACTTGCAAACTCGAGCATTCCCGAGATAATGGACCAGCTGCCAGGTGGAGGATGGCTTTTAGGGGACAGTGGCTACCCCCTTCGTCCATGGCTAATGACTCCTTTCCTCACGCCCCAAGCAGGACAACAGGAGAAGTACAATGCCAGTCACATCAAGACAAGAAACTGCGTTGAGAGGGCTTTTGGTGTCCTTAAGTCCAGATTTCGGCAAGTATAAAAAAATAGATTTCATTCAAATATTAGACTTGCAGAACTGACACCAAACATAAAGCATATAAGCAAAATTTCTTACCTGGGTAACACTTCTCTTTTATCTTCTCTTTATTTTTTTAATTTAACTTTTTCCCGAGACTGCACTTCCAATGGGACAACATTGCTCCCCCATCTGATGATGATGAGCTTACAATACAGAAAAAGGAGAATTAGATACAGAACACCCAAATCATAAAATTATTTCAAATTCATTTTTTTTATAAAATTATTTTTAAAACATCACTAACCCATTTACAAATGGGCCTTTCAAATAGTTGCAAAAACATGCAAAATTCTTTGAAAAAATACAAAATAATGTTTGGGACTTGACAATGCATAAATTTATACTTTCCAACAAACGCATGACTAGGTGACGGATCATAATTCATATCCATGTTAATCATAACATCAATATTCTGTTACAGATGTCTGCACAAAACAGGAGGAGCTTTGGCCTACACTCCTTCAAAATGTGTAAGGATCATCGAATGTTGCTGCCGCCTCCACAACAGGGCCATCGAAGACCGCATTCCAGCACCAGCAACGGGACAAGTACCCATCTTCTCTGATAATGACACTTTCAATGCTGAAACTATTGTCAATGCAAACGCTGTTAACACCAGAAACATCATTGTTAGAAGATTTTAATTATTTAGTGGAATTGTCTGTTTATTTGATATATTTGCCTGTCCAATAGTTAGTAATTTTTGATAAGTAATGTGCAACACCCTGTTAAATGTAGACTGATATTTTAATTATTCAAATAAGTGATAAATTTTTTTCTGCGTACAGGTCATTATCTTTGAATTGTACAACAGTTAGTACGTTAAATGTGTTCTAAGACTGATGTTTTCCAATTTGTTATCTAAAAAATCATGTTCTACATTGTCAACTCAATTATGGTAAACGATTTGGTTATTGTTTTAGATTTGTTTTATTTGATATTTTTAAAGAGAGATATCATTTAAAGCTGCCATCTTACTGTAGAATTGTAATATTCCATTTTTGAATTCTCCATCTAACTGGAACACATACAAAAAAACAGTTTTTGTTAATCCACAGTGTCATTTTCAATTTTTTTTTTTTGTAAATCAAAAAATTAATACTGTTCAACACATCAAGATAATGCCAGAGTATGACTTACTGTACTTTTTAATTTACATTTTATATGAATACATGTATTATTGTTAAAGTTGTCTTCAGATGGTACTCTTAAAATACATTCATGAAATATATTGAGTCCCTTGAAATTTAGCATGTGTTTATTTGTTATTTGATAAATTTAAAAATGATTAAGTCTATTTTCCAAGACAATTCATTCATGTACTTAATGTTTTCACATTCTTTAAAATATAAACAAAAATATTGTAGTCCATATGGTGGATAATTATAATAAAATTTAATATAACCAGCAAATTAAAAATGCTGCTTCCATACAAGTAATTGTAATTGTAATTGTAATAATGGTCAGAAAAGGCAGAACAAGATATCTGTGAGCCTAATGTTCACTAGTAATACCCCGCTCTGATGTGAATATGCAAAATGAGCAAAGTTGGCAGAAAGCTGATCGGTACAAAAATAAATCCTAATTTCTGGCCTGCCTAAACAAATAGTGTGATAAAATTTCAAGCATCTGTGATGAATAGTTGTTGAAAAACTGTGACAGAAATTACCGTTACTGACAGACAGATGAACAAAAGGACAGTCATGAGACAGACAGACACACAAGGGTAAAACAGTATAACCCCTTCTCCTTTGGAGCGGAGGTATAAAAAACATTGGTCTCACAGAGGGTGGAAGTTTCAAGCAAGTATAAATGAAATTACTAATTAAAACTCAGACAAAAGATTACAAACATATTGAACATTTGAAGAAGAAAACAAAGCATAAAAGTTCTTCAAAATCTCGAGCCTCTCTTTTTCAATTTCCAGTCTCTGCTTTTTGATTGAAAGCTTCTCCTCCTCAATTTCAATGAGGCGCCGAGATCCGTAGCTGTACTCATTAAATGTTTGAGCTTTCCGTTTTCCTTATAAACGGAAAATAAATCTTATCTCGATATAGAGTAATGCCAGAACATTTTTTTTTATCTTTTTAAAATCTTAATATAAACTAGAAATTTTTCACATATGTAAGGCAAAATAGAATTGTGTTTCTCTTTTGAGTTTTTCTTGTTTTCATACCTTTAGAAGTAGACGGTTCTGAAAAAGAAGATTCTTCTGTGAAGTTAAAGGAAATTTTAAAGAAAACTAGCAAGAGGTACCTTGAGCTTGCAAACTTACAAATGATACAAAATATCATAATTCAAGTAAATTAAGAAATAAACATCATTGAAAAAAGTTCATTGATGATTTTTTCACATTGCTGTATATTACTTATATTAACATTTGAGAATGGCAAATCCATCAGAATCATTAACATAATGATGATCTTACATTTTCAATATTGCAACCATCATGTGTGTGCAATACATGCAATCATTGACATGATAACACAGACCGGGAACACAGGGAAAGACAGACGGACAAGGAGATTCCTATTTAAACACCCCCCCCCCCCCACTCTTTGTTTGCAAGGGGTATAATCATATTTGCAGTGTGTATAATTATATCAATCTGATTAAAATCAGATCTGCGATCCTCTCCGACTAATTCGATGTTGCCACACAAGAGATCTTTGTGTAGCGACATTGAATTTGTTGGAGCGGATCGCAGATCTGATTTTAATCAGATTGATAATTATATTTGCTTAAACTAACAATTATAAGCATTTTGATAAATTTTTCACTTTTCTTGGGCAGAATGACCAATTTCAGTTAAATACCAGTATTTCAAAATGTTGAATTGTTTAAAGAATACTAAACATAGGATATATACTAACCTTCAGATTGAGAGACAACTGGCACATCACTATTAGTGTCTAGATTTTCAAGTTCTTCAGCTGGAACTAAAACAAATGTTGTTCTTTTTTTATTTATTTAGTCACACTTTTAACCAGAAGCCTCTTGGTTACATTAATGATATTTTTTTTTTATTTACAATGCAGAAAAAAGACAATAAACCCAACCTTTGCAGTTAATGAACATAGCCATGCAAAGCTCTTTGATGGATAAAACCTTGAATAATCTAAGTCTTGACAGAAGTAATAAGTTGTTTTCTCCTTCATTATTAATCACTTACTCCTATGGTATAATAATGCAACTCCATATCTTAGAAGACTGATCATGTAGAACAGACAGACTAAGAGATGAACAGAGTGCTTCCAAAAAGACCCCCCCCCCTTCCTAAAACTTCATATGTGGGGGTATAACTACTGTAACTATTCATAGTGATAAACCAACATGATCAATGATAGTGAAGTATCATGGCAACTTATAATCTTACCCTCAGTGACAATAAATGGCTGTATCTCAAGACAACTTAGTTTTTGGGACATCTGAAGGGAAGACCTGACTTCACTGGTGTCCACCCCATCCTCAATTCCAGATATGGCTGACTGAGGAATCAACTGCAATATCTAAAATTTTCATGGAGTTGAAAGTACATATTTCCTTACTATAGTCTGACAATTTACAATTCATTCCATAAAGAAAAAGGAGTTAAAATTAAAGCATCTTGTCAGAAGCATTTGAAAAAAAATCATTTTCATTTCATCTTCATTTCCTTGTAAAGCAAATGATTCATAATTAATAACAATTTTATAAACAATATCATTTAGATTTAAATTGGATTGATGTTAGAGACAAAACAAGGGAGAAATTAAACAGCATGCAAACATAACAGTTATATTAGTTGATACTAGAACTTGGAGACCTACCTTAAAACACTACTTGAAAACATATGCAGTAGTGATGGGATTTGAACCCATTATCTCCTAAGACAGTTATATACATTTAGGGTACATAAAAGGACAGACAAGGACTTACACAGAACAACATATGTTCACGAGAGATTGTCAGTGAAGCATCAATACTGGTTAGTTCATACTTACCCACAATGATCTGTCTTCTCGGACATTTACAAATTTCAAGCATTCATTCACTAAATGACAGAACCTTAGCATGTAGCTAAATATTAATTTTATATCATATTGTCAATTATACCCCCAAAACAATACCATTTGGGCTTTTGTAATTGCTAAATCAATGGACCAGTACACACAAATTGACACAATAACAGCTTGTCTTTGTATGTTACACCATGGATATCTTCAACTTGAATTTCATCATTTCATTGTTACGGACCTACCTTAATTTCCTTGTAAGGATCACATGTAACAAATTAACATATGAATACAACAGTATGAAATACTTCTTGAAGGTTTGGATTGCCTTTTAACACTGTAAAGATTGAAATAGAATAATGGCATGTTCAACAAACTTTCTCCTCCCAAGGCTTCAACATGGGGAGCTGTGAAGGCCCTCCTCCAGTTTGCGTCAAGTTTTTCCTCCGTTGAGCTTCCTTCTTCTTGACGGCAGACTGCATGTCTTGCCACTTTTTTGTTTACTTCCACTACCCCTCTTGTGCACTGCAGACTTACGGCGTTTACTCTACATATGTGCACAATTGCATATGAAAAGAGCACAAACACTCAGTGTACTTGTACAGGTATTTAGATTAAAAGGTGCTAAAGTATCATGGTAATAAGTATCAACTGAAATTTCTAAACTCGAAAAAATTAACAATAATCAGAGAGTAATGATAGCCATCAATCTATACCTGCTTTTATTCTGACCAATACTTGTGAAGAGGAACATTTCTAACTGAAGACTGAAGAGCTACTTTCCCCAATTCACAACACAAATGCATGTAAATAGTCTATCAATTTTTAGCCACTTACAATAGGCTTGCAAATTAGAAATATCTACAGCTGATCTAAACATATGAACTTCTTGATTTCATAAATATAATGTAATATGTGTGTGACCACTGTCATTTTCTTTCTATGAAACCTCTAATTTTTCAGAAATACAATGTGTTCTGTATATGTGTTTATTGTCAGCTGATATTCTGAATTGTGATTACAATAACTGTTAAATTCAAGAATCCGCAATGCACAAATCCATAAAACACTCAATGATAAATAATCATTAATGAAAAATCCATAAATGATGGACTAACACATTACTACATAAACAGTAAAATGGTATTTTTGATCTAGATAGTGATTATCTTCATGATCTCCGATTATAAAATCGACCTACTTCTCTGTCACCGACTCCCATGCCATTGTCTTCATGTTGTTAGTCAGACACGGTGAGAACTTGCCATACAAAACCTTGTAGCTAGTTCCCACCGCGTCCACTAATACTTCCACCTCCACATCGCTAAAATTTGCCTTTCTCTGCTTCTTCGCGTCCATCTTTCTTTAGTTTTGAACCGGCAGACGATAAACAAAAAAATTCGCGCACTTCTATGAAGTGAAACTAATTATTGCGCATGCGTACGAATAAATCGTACACCTAAGAATTCGTAACCTACGTCTACGTCTAAGATTAGCTTAGTAAATACCATTTTACGTATTCGTAACTTCAATCTTACGTCATTCGTAACTTCTACGTCTACGTCTACGTCTACGAACTTTAGTAAATATGGGTACTGAATCACAATTTATTAATTTATCAATCTTCCATTTATGCCAATACATCAACGCATGACCAACGGTAAAAAAGTAACGGTATGAGCGGCATGGAATTTTCATTAATAAAGATTGTGTAATAACGAAAATGTTCAACGCTATCAAAATTATACAACAACAGTTCGCACAAAGTTTTAACAAAACAGACTTGTCTTTCATCTAAAACCGCAATTTATCGAATCATAACATGTAGACAACATAGAAATCAAACGATAATCTTCGTGTTTACCTTTTTTCCAGATTGTACTTAAGTATACTTTAACCCCCTAAATGCAGATTAACACAAACAATCTCCAACATCTATTCATGACTAACATGGCGACCAGATAAAATTACTGTATGTAAAGATATGATTCTTACAATCACGATATACTTCTTGGCGTGTTTTAGAGTGACACTTGAATGGTCAAATTTGATTTTAACCTTCTATTAATAACTTCTTTGAATTATGAGCGACAATTAGGTATATGTTATTTTTGAAAATGATCTCTTTGGCACAAATATCCTGGTGTTTATTAAAACAAACCAATGATTTTAAATATAAGATATTGTGTTAAAGTAGGAGTTAGCACGATAAAGAAAGCTTCGTATCTATAGCGCCTCTAAATCAAATGAAATTTTTTCCAGTGTCAGGTGTTAACAATATTTGGAATTTTATATTAACTTGAGAACTGTTTCATGTTATCTACCCACCATGGATATCAATAATATTATCTTCACTGGTGTTCTTTAAGATTTCTTTTGGGTTTCAATGGATATGTTGATAAACAGGTAGGCGTTAAGTGCCTTTTCACCTGTTTTGTGCCTGTTCTTAACTGTTTGAAATAAACGTGGTTGGCTTTTACGAGAGCACCCTGACCGTCCTTTTCGCCACATACTCTCTCATGCAATATATGACACTGAACTGAATCCAATTTGTTAGCACGATCGTATCGCTATGACATAAAAACGTAATATATAGTTTTAAACAAGGAAGTTTTAATTATGTACTTTTTTCCCTGGCAATTCATTCTAACGACAGTCATATACAATAGCTGCGGAATATTTTATATTACTCCTGATATTAAATCGTTGTCCAGTACTTTTAATTCACTATGGTATACGACTAGTGTTGTTAGAAAAATACCAGTTAAAATGTTCAAAATACGGTATCATAATTTTGTTTATATATATAAATGGTTTAATAATACGTAACTATTTTTTTTTCTCAGAGCTTTGCCCCCACCATAATATTTGATATTATAATAAATTTTGGTGGTGTTGTTTTTTTAAACGACAAATATATGAAACTTGCATATGTATTCCATGTAAGTGTGCGTTAAACAATTAGCTATTTTAATTGATAGGTGCATGGAGAATGTGTAAAATGTTGCGCCTGTAGTGCAGTTGATATTTAGCAATGTTTTAGTTGATATTGTATAAAAGAATCATATCAACTTGTTTTTCACTGGATCGATAACGTTTTGTACAGATTCCTCCTTTTGGGCGTACATAGCAAAGTATTTACTTGGATTCTCTGTGTATGTCTCCAATACCACAGATAGATCACAGGGAACGTTGTGTTTCAAGGACGACAACTTCTCAATAAACACAATACCTCCTGTCTTCACAACAAACTGCTTTGTTCATGGCCAATATGTCATCTACTACAACGAGAGACTACCAGGAGTTGTCTACCCTGACGAGTATTATTGGTCTGTTGCCATTCAACTGTGTGAAGTAGAAGTGTATGGTAAGCGTTTGTTTTTTATTCCAACAACCTTTGAAAATTGTTTCATGTGTGCAAACATACCTACATTTTTTTCAAAATATTGAACAATAAAACAGTGTGCAGACCTTGTGGATTAAATCATTAAAGTTACAGTGTTGTTGATTGAAATAAATCTATCAAATTTTATCCAGTAATTTAAAGTGTCTTTTTTAACTTCTGAATGTTTGCCCCCTCCTTTTTGAAAAAAAAACCAGTAAGTTGTTTTGAGTAGCAATTTACTTGGATTATCCGTGTATGTCTTCAATATCACGGATAGATCACAGGGGATGGTTTGTTTCCAGGACAATAATTTCACAATAAACACAATACCTTCTGTTTTCACAACAAACTGTACATTTCACTAGCAATATGTCATCTACTACAACGAGAGACTACCAGGAGTTGTCTACCCTGACGGTTATTATAGTAATGTATGGAGTAACCTATGTGAGGTAGAGGTGTATGGTTAATGTGTTTTTTTATAATTTTAACAACCTTTGATAAATGTTGTAATATTTTTCATATTTGGTCATTTTTACCTTTATTGTCAAAACATAACACAAAAAAAAAACTAGTGTGTAGACCTTGCGGAATAAATCAGTAATGAGACTATTAAATCTTTTCAATTGTTTAAAGTGTCTATTTTTTCTAGGAAGCCCCCCCCCCCCCCTAAAAAAAGGTAGCAGTTGAAATTGACACCCCGCGAAAACCATTGTGAACCGAAGCGAAGGCATTATACGCTGAGTGTAATAGATCGGATCATCAACTGCGTCTTAACCAATCAGATTTTGGTTTATAACATGACAATACAGTAATAAAATTTGTCATTGGTGTTGTAGATTGTTCAACTCTGAGGCCAGAGTACTTTAGTACGAGAGACGGAGTTGTATGCTAGTCATGTAGTGGATATCCATTGGCTTAACACTGCATTATCGGAATGTCTGTACATTGTGTCATGATTTTTAATTACATAAGAAAACATTTTAAGGTTGATGACAGTCATCGTCTCTGGCCAAGGATTTTCGGTCCTAATGGCTTGATGAGGGTGGACCTCATTGCTGGTCTATCACACACATATCACCAGTGTGTCTTGGTTTTTTTATTTGTTATACTTCTAGCTAGCCAAGGAAATGAAAACAATTCAGAGATACGCAGCAGAGTTAAGGCTGTCAAACAATTCCGTTCAGACAAAAAGTACGGGGAATGTGCATTATGACATCAAAGTATACAAGAGATTCCTAACCGAACGCATGGAATTAATATCCGCGTAAAATCGCGAGAACCGCCCTTTGCGGATTTAAAAATCTCGCCATTATTATCGGAGAGTTCAGAATTATAAGAAATAGGGAAAAAAGTTCCACGTTCGCGATTTTATATTCTCCCGATTTGATATATGTTAGTCATGTAGTAGATATGCATTGATTTTTGTAGCATCAATTCATTATTGGAATGTATGTCCATTGTGTCAAGATTTTCAATTACATATAAACCCTTTTAGGTTGATGACATCTTCGCTATTGTTTTCAGTCCACAACGGCTTAATGAGGGTAAAACCAATAACTGGTCTATCACACATGCATCATCAGTGTGACTGGGTTTTTGATGTTTAAATCTGGGTTTAAATCTGCTAACTATAAGCTAGCCAAGAGAATTAAAAAGGTGCTGCGATATACTTTCAACTCATGCTTATTTATACTTTTCTTCAGTTACATGTGTTTATATCATTATGGAAACGTATAATAAACAGTACACAATGTTGTCAAGTACATGAGAATAATTTTTTGTTAAACAGTTGTCTTATGAATACTGTGAAATCATTAGATTTCGTGGTGGCTCCATTTTTGTGGAATTCGTGGGTACCTCTCACCCACGAATTAAAATCCTCTACGAATAAATTAGGACAGTGAAGTCATATTTTCTTTTGTAATTATCAGAAAATACACGAAATCACGTCCCCATGAACCTGTAAAATTGAAGCAATCCACGAAAATTGGCCCCCACGAATTTTAATGATTCCACAGTACTTCATTATTTTTATTAATCCAATCATTATTGTCAATAAATGGAACTAACAATCACAAACAATTATATGAAAACCCTTTGAACCCCTGCAGTTTTCTCAAAAGTCACACAGTCACATAAAGCGCATATCAAGTTTCCTTACAAATTCAGATACATGTATAAACGATTTTAATTCCAGTTTGTGTAAATTAAACACATTATACATATTCAAAGTTTATGACCATTGCAAGAGTGTTTGTTTGACTCAATAAACACTTGTTATAGATTGTCCAGCAACAGGGCTCTAAGGGTCTAACTCTGTTGTTCTAAATGCTGTAATATGTTTCTGGTTATATTGAAAAATGTCTTGTAGAACTTTCATGCATACTAATATACACAGTCACGTGAATGAGCGCCTCTTGCGTCTTATTCAATTTCGAATAGATTAAATATAGTCAAAAAATGTAATGACAAACATTTAATGTACAGGATGTCCAGCAACAGGATATTACGGATCTAACTGCTCCATTCCCTGTCCAGATGTCAACTGTCAGTACTGTCACATAGAGACGGGCTATAGCCAGTGTTGTAAACCTGGTTACCAAGGTCATCACTGCGAATTAGGTAAGGAATTATTTCAATAGACAAACATTACTAACTCTACGTGTACATGTACATGCGTGTATTAGGGTTCTTCACGTATCTTCTATAATTGCAAAGCATTTGTAGAGCTTATCAAATTTGGAGATATTTGTTTTTATTCTAAAGCATGCATACGTTTGCACTGTTTTGTTAATTGTGCATAATAAAATAGCATATTCATGTGCATCCTTATCATTAAAAATAAAATGAAAAGCATTGAAATCCTATTTTTAAAACCCTTTCGATTGGAAATAAAATATTTTGGTTTGGTGATTAGTTCCTATTTTGACTTTTCAGCGTTTCAAAAATAATATAACAAGTTATTATCAATGTGCGGCAGGTAACTTTTTGTCTACAGCAAAAGTTGAATATTCCTAATAGGCTTGAACAAATTTACGGCTATTAGATTTTTCTTTAAAGAAAACTGCCTTCATCAGCGAATACATTGTTTAAGAAATGAATTTATTTTTTCTACTGGTACTGTACCAGTTATCGGCTAATACCAGTTATCGGCTAAACTGAGGGTTCGGGTTTATAGCATGCGACTATCTGAGATTTTTTAATTCAGTCGTCTGTTTCGAATAAAGAAAAGTAAGTTTGCTTGAAAACTTTCTTGAATACGTTTTAAACATAAGCTTTAACGATCATTGTTTACCGCTGATTTACATCTTTGCGCTTTCAGCTATGGGGTAAGTGACGTAATAAGTTAAAAATATAATATGACCTCTTTGTGATATGTTATTATATCCCTTCTTTGATTTGATATATAATATCAATACATATAAACATTTCTAATCAACAGAAATTCACTAAATTCTGAGAGATTCATGGTGCAGTTGAACGCCTGATTGCACAATTATGTATTGAACAGAATACGTTTTTATGTAATAACGTATGATGATCAAAGGATAATTTTATGAGTTTTGTTTATGTATAGTAACCCATAGGACCTATAGGCTGACCCCGCAAGAGACATAATTCAATTTAAACTTTGCAGAATATAAAATCAACATGTAAAGGGATTTTACTGTGTTAATATTACGAAGCCGATAAATGGTACAGTAAATCGTAAAAACTCGACAAATTCGGAGCGTGCTAAATAGCACAAAAACAATATGTTTTGGTTCTAAATGATGATATAATCTAACAGATTGATAAATTAGGAGTTCACCATTGAAAATATGTCAAGTTTTATTCAATTATATCAAGAAATAAGGAAACACGAAAAGTAAAATTATAGCCGTTAACTGGTACAGTGTCAGTATTGATCGACGCATCAAAGGAAAAATCCGCCAGAAAACTTCATCAATGCGCGTAGTGATCAATAGAATAAATTATTTTTTTTTTATCATTTAATAACAGTTTCAAATCATAAAATGTTAAGTGTCATTGGTCAAAAATAAATAATGTGAATGTAGCGGCGCTTATGAATACAAAACAACAACAGCAAAAATATTCAGAATGGATGAGCCTTCAGCTTAGCAGAACTGAATTAAATTGATTAAAACACAAATAGAGAGTTGAAATCTGAACCGGTTGAATTAAAAACAAAGAAAAACGGGAACATATATTCGATGACTTGTGATGTTATGCACTGTGCAAGAGTCGTTCAAACTGGTTTTAATGTGAGTTAAATCGCTGGAATATGCAAGTGGGCATACCATAAAAGGACACGGAAATAATTGAGGTTGTTGTAACTACACAGCCTGTAAGCTACATAAGGACGTTGGATCCTGCGATCAAAAGTCTTAAAGATTTTTTCTAAAGCATTTTTTAAAAATCAACACTCATAGCTTAACCAAAATTCAGAACAAAATTGTGGAGACTATATGCTTCATTTGGCGCTACGGTGTAATTAATATGACCTTTCTGCACTGAATGTGCAGATTGCACATAAATTGATTTTCCCTCTATATTTATTATCGGTTTAAACTATGGCATCAAATGCAAATTCAAACTATTTAAAATAAATAGAATTAAAATAATCATAAAGAAAAATGTAACAATTTCTTCACCTAATTGATATTTTGACCTTTTCGCACTGATCAAAAGCTGTTTTATCCCATACCGATTCAACATGAAAAGAAATGAATTAAAAAAAATATTTAAAAGTCTCAAAGGTTTTCTCAAATTATGATAAACTTGTTAAAAAAAGCTTCAGATTTCAGAAAAAAAAACACCAAAAGTATGGGTCTATTATGTAAAATTTGAGATATGGCATGAAATAAGCTAACTTTAGCAAAACAATTGGAATTTTTTTTACCTTGATTTTTATAAAATATAAGTTATATTTGCCAATATGTGACCGTAGAAATATTGAAAAATCGTAAAAATGTGTTTTTCATAATGAAATGAAGATATCATAATGCACAAACTATCTACAAATTTTGTTTGCACTGAAAATAAGGAAGCTACAGTAACGGTACTCTAAAACAACTGAGTTTTGAACAATGTTCGTTTTCTTCTTAAAAACCTTCCGCCACAAAATATAGTCCCATACTAAACTCTGTAAATATGTAATTTTTCCTTTACAATTTATTTTAGATAGTTTAATAGGCATTATAAAATATGAATTTATGGTTAGAATCAATATATGATGTATAATATTCAGAATAGATGTGACCCAAAATGGCTACCCAAAAACAGAGGAACGAACTTCTTTAAATAATATATTTGCCGCTTGGAATACGTCAAAGGAGTTCACTTGATGCGCTACCTCTACATGTAGCTTTGTTTTACGGTACTAGTACTGATTCTGATGACCGATCCTGTACGTGTGTTAAGTTAAACACTCATCGTTAACAAATTTGAAGAGCAGTGTTACCGTGAAAATGTATATGTCTATGTTTTTATATATGTATTCATTCCTAGAATTGGAGGTTCAGGAACAGCCAGCCTGCCCGTAAATATTGATCGTTTATCTCAAGTAGACGAAATTGTGAGAAGTCGCTTAATTTTCTGACTTCACAAGAAAAACATATTTGTCGAATTCCGATAGTTTATCCTAAGTGAGGAAGGATGGGAAAAGGTGTTAGCTAGACGTATACATGTAATATTATTTGAAAAAATGTGGTTCTATTAATATTGTAATGCATCATCCACTCTCATAATTTATAAGGTGTCCAAAAATACGTTGTCGGATCCAGATTTGTAAACTGTAAATTTTGGGAATTGTGAAAAGAGTTGGTAACGCATTCAAAACGTCATTTAGATAATTTTGGTTTCCTATCAGTTTTACCTCAATATCGTATATTAAACGCAAACAAATCAACGATGTATAATGAGCGCTAAGAAGCAGATTGTGTTATTATATTCCCATAGGCATAATCACGTAAAAGGGATGTATTTAGTGGCACAATGTCTACTACACAGTTTACTACATGTATAATGCACTTGGCATGTAACTAGCCTCATATATTGCTGTTAATCTCAGCATGCAACAAAGGATGTTATGGTGTCGCCTGCAATGAAGAATGTGGACATTGTCGTGAGGTAAACCAATGCCACCATATAAATGGTACATGTTTAACTGGATGTGCTGCTGGCTTTATGGGGAATCTCTGTAAAACAGGTATGTAGACATGTACATTATTAATCAATGACATTTTCAACATGTAATGAATGATTTGACAATGATTTATTTGATCTTTATACCCATATTGAAAATTAATAAGTAATAACTTCAAGAAAAATGCAGTTTACTGTTGTATTTTGTTAAACTAGCTTGCTCTCGTGGGTTTTTTGGGGAAGACTGTTCTAGGAAATGCATCGACATGTGTGCAGGATGTAATACTATCAATGGTTTGTGTGAATATGGATGCATTCCTGGCTGGAAAGGATACTTCTGCATCGAAGGTATTGCTCATAATGATTATTTGTCAAAGCGTGAATTGTTTAAGCGTGCGTTAACTGCCTTTGTGGCTGTCTTTGGAATGACACATGTAATTGATGCAACCAAATAAAAGTATAAATCTGAATAACGGTAACACCTAACCGTTAAATGTTACACAGCATTAATTATTATTGTGAAGGTTGCAAACAACGCAAACACACGATACCTAACTATATGTTTATAGTTAAAATCGTTTTAATTAAAAGTGGCTTGACGAAAAAGAATAAACTACTATCATTTACTCTGAAACATCTTCAGTTAATTTTGAGTAATTACTTTACTATTATTAACTTTAAGGTGTTTCCCAATGCACCATAGTATTCAGTTTTGTAGTCGTTCAATCATATCATTGCATCTAACCTAGATAATGTAAGGGGTTTATTTTTTTTTTCAAAAGACTGATATTGTTTGATTATTAGCTCACCTGAGCTGAAAGCTCAAGTGAGCTATTCTGATCACATTTTGTCTGTCGTCCGTCTGTCCGTCCGTCTGTCTGTCCGTCTGTCTGTCTGTCCGTCTGTCCGTAAACTTTTCACATTTTCAACATCTTCTCAAGAACTACTAGGCCAATTTCAACCAAACTTAGCACAAATCATCCTTAGGCAAAGGGGATTCAAAGTTGTGAAAATTAAGGGTCACACCCGTTTTCAAGAGGAGATAATAAGAAATTAATGAAAAATTTCGAGAAATTTTCAAAAATCTTCTTCTCAAGAACCAGAATGCCAGGAAAGCTGAAACTTGTGTGGAAGCATCCTCAGGTAGTGTAGATTCAAAGTTGTGAAATTCATGACCCCCGGGGGTAGGGTGGGGCCACAATGGGGGGTCGAAGTTTTACATAGGAATATATAGAGTAAATCTTTAAAAATCTTCTTCTCAGAAACTAAACAGCCAAGAAAGCTGAAACTTGTGTGGAAGCATCCTCAGGTAGTGTAGATTCAAAGTTGTGAAATTCATTATCCCCGGGGGTAGGGTGGGGCCACAATGGGGGGTCAAAATTTTATATAGAAATATATAGAGTAAATCTTTAAAAATCTTCTTCTCAGAAACTAAACAGCCAGGAAAGCTGAAACTTGTGTGGAAGCATCCTCAGGTAGTGTAGATTCAAAGTTGTGAAATTCATGATCCCCGGGGGTAGGGTGGGGCCACAATGGGGGGTCGAAGTTTTACATAGGAATATAAAGAGTAAATCTTTTAAAATCTTCTTCTCAGAAACTAAACAGCCAGGAAAGCTGAAACTTGTGTGGAAGTATCCTCAGGTAGTGTAGATTCAAAGTTGTGAAAATCATGATCCCTGGGGGTAGGTTGAGGCCATATGGGGGGTGTGGGTGTTAAAGTTTTACATAGGAATATATAAAGTAAATCTTTAAAAATCTTCTTCTCAGAAACTAATCAGCAAGATGATTCTTTATAATTGTTAAAACTTTGGGTCCAGGACAATTCTTCGGCCTCACAAGAAGGTTCAGAGTTTGATGTAGCTAAATATCCCATATATAAACAATTGTAAAAGATCTTTTTGAGAACTGCAATACTCAACATGTGATATGACTATAAAATTAAAGCAGGCAGCTATTTTTTTCATTAGAATCTTGTATTACTGTATTGAGTTATTGCCCTTGATTTATTGATTCTTGATTATTTTAATTAATGCATCCACTGTTAACCAATTATTGTGATGATTATTTTTATACAATAATAAATATTCAATATATATAAGTTGTTCTGCATAAGAAGTTTTGGGTTAGGCCGGATTAGTTTGTTTATTTTTGATTTCCAATTTTTAGATACTATGAATTATTTAAGGCTGGCACATATATAGGGACAGTGTCTATTGCGTTAAGGTGAGGGACTGTTTGGGGTTAAACTTAAACAGGTATGGATAGATTGAGTGTGTGAACATCCCTGCTCTATCTAATCTGCGTGTTTTCTAACCTTTGATACAAAGTGTGCGGTCATTCCTGCCCTGTATCGCATTAATACAAGTGTGCAGTCATACCTGATTGTATTGGTGGTGGTTGCGGCGGAGCACTAGTGTGGTGAGCACTAGTGTATGGTCATCCCTGCTGGTGTTCAGGCCTTTCTAGCGCAAGTCCTTGTTTGCGTTAGGTTGAGCTGTTGGCGTAAGTGTGCGGTCATCCCTGCCTGCTTGTGTAAATGTTGGTACCTGTTGAGTTGTGTAGTTGTGCGGTCACCCCTGCCTGCGTAACGTGTACAGGAGCGGTGATTAAAGTCTGCTCTTGTAAATATTGGCAGCAATCAGGGCTATCCGAGTTCCAACGGGGAAAAATGGATTTTATTTATACAGGATCTACATGTATTATTGTACATTGTCCAGATTGTTTGTATTTTGACTCCATTAAGCTGACTTTATCATACCTATTGTTCCTCAGGTGAGCGATGTGGCCCATGGGCCTCTTGTTAAGATATAAGATAATAAATAGATGAAAATGAGTTATTTATTTGATATGCTTTATACTAGTTTGTGTCACTGGCTGCAGTAATTTGCAGTTACCAATGAACCGTTTCATAATTAATTATAGTGTATGATAATACGTGACGATCAGTCCATTGGACCATTTCTCAATGAGTAAGCGCAAATGCGCAAGCAAACATAAACGTCTATGTGGTGGGTAAATAAGAGTGCACAGACATAAAAAAACAACATATTTATTTAACCAAATGAAAACACATGTGTAGAGGTAATGCACGTATACACACGGTTAACAAAAATCAGCATCAAATTGTATGCTTTTGCTAAACGTTAGCATACATATGCATAGCGTAGCACTGTCAAGGGTATTCCTGAGATGATTTAAGAGGTTTTTGTGTCCATTGTTGTATTTTACAAACATCAATAACTATTATGGATTTTTATCGTTCAAGAATGTGACAAAGGGTCGTATGGTCTTGAATGTAATGATACATGTGGACACTGTCGGGATACAAACCAATGCTCCAATGTCAATGGAACTTGCTTAACCGGATGTGATGCTGGTTATGAAGGGGACTTATGCAAAACACGTGAGTAGTCAAACACCAAGGTACATTCAAAACTGGCGCCACACTAAAAAAATTATCATAATGACGGCAACTGTTGGCAAAAAAAAGTCACTACATATCAAGGTGTGTTTTCGCTCATCACTAGATGTGGTAAATCATGAAAACATAAACATGTTTAAAATAATCTTATAACAAACATAGACTTCTGTATTACTTATTAACATTGTGCTTTCAGTATATCATTCATAGTATGCAGATACCATATCATTACATTGGAATTGTATTGCACATCATGACGTAAAACTCGAAGTAAAATTGATATTGACGCCATCATGAATTTTACAAACAACCGACCTGAAATACCTTTTCTGTTCAATTTTTATCATACAAGACTGCGTCAAAGGATCGTATGGTATTGGATGTAACGAAACATGTGGACACTGCCGTGATTTAACCCAATGCTCCAAAGTCAATGGCTCTTGTTTAACTGGATGTGCTGCTGGTTATAAAGGGGACTTTTGTAAATCACGTATGTAGACAATCATGAAAGTATATGTGCAGCTGGCAGCTTTCATCATAAATAAAAAAATATATACATGTATATCTATGAAATTAAAATAATAGTGCAGGGTTATTGTAAAAAGTTTTACGGCATATTGGTGTTTTGTTTTTACAATTTCGACATAGGGTTAAAAGAATTAGCATAAACACATTCACGATAAAGTTATTGCAAAAATACAGAATAGTCGTAGCATAAGTCAGTCCTGCCAAATGAATGGGAACTGGTTCACTGGATGCGATACAGGTTATCAAGGAAAAATGTTCAACATACGTGAGTATGCAAAAACATCGCTGAAAGTATGCATTATGTTAAGATAGATAGATAGAGAGGTAGATAAATAGAAATAATAGACTAGACTCTTGTTGCAAAAGCAACAAAAAGGTCTTCCGTTTTGATATACATCAATCAATTTAACCGTAGACATTGCTTCTCTTATTTAGAGAAAATAGTTAATATGATAAGTATTGTAAATGATATATCCAGACGTTACTTCCATGTAAAACAACGAGATTGAAAAAGAAATAAGTTTTTGAAGTACTCTCTGTGACGACCGGAAGTAATGCCGAACTAAACAAAACAGGTTACAAAGTTTGGTTGTTAAAAATATGATTTATTTGAATCCTTCCGGTGAAAACCGGAAGTGGCAGTTGACAAAATAAAACCCACTAAACGAATCATCAATCAAATGGCTATCATCCATGAAAGCTTTGTGTCTCATTTACTTACAGTGACAACAATCTTGCTGGCATCAAATTTGTAAAAGGGAAAGCTACATAGAGATATTTGAGATATCTCACCGGCAGGAACAGTTATTTGAAAATTTATCATTATAAAAATGACACATGTAAGATTATATACTGATATATTCATTCGATGTAAAAGAAATAAATAAAGAAAAAAAACATATTATTTGTAGTGCTTCCGGTGACAACCGGAAGTTACGCCAAACAAAATAAAATAGTTTAAAAAAATGTACATATATAGGTCTATCATCCCACAAAGTTTGATTGTTCAAGTCGACATCGTTTATGAGATCTCGTCGAAATAAGGTTTTTTGTCTCGGGACAGGAAACGGACAAACGGAAGTGTTCAATGTAAATTGTATTAAATATTTCTTGTATACTTGTCTTTAGTACATTATTGTTCATTGATCTCACTACAAATATAAAAAAAACCCCAGTTAAACTGATAAAAAGTTCGATTTGTTTGAACTCCTCTTGTGTGGACCGGAAGTGACGGAAGACAGAATAAAACCGGTTAAACATATTTTCAATAAAATGTCTATCATCCATGAACGTTTTGCGCATTGATCACTTATAGTTTCTGAGAACTCGTTTGTACAAAATGTGTTTCAAAAAAGCTACCTGAGATGTTTGAGATATCTCACCGGAAGTAGAATTTTTTTGTTGATATAACATTGCATTGATAACGTATGTATAGATTTCTACTTATATATCTATTCTATGGCAAAAGAATTTAATGCGTAAAAAGAGTTATTTTTGAAGAGCTTCCAGTGAAGACCGGAAGTTACACCGAACAAAACAGAATAGTGTAAACACATGTACATACATAGGTCTATCATCCCACAAAGTTTTATTGTTCAAGTTGTCCCCATGTTTGAGATCTCATCGAAATAAGGTTTTTTGTCTCGTGACAGGAAACGGACAAACAGAAGTGCTTAATGTAAATTTATTAGTTTTTTTTGTATACTTGCCCTTTGCATTTTATTGTTCATCGAGCACACTACAGATATCAAAGACAAATAGTTAAACTGATAAACAGCTCGATTTGTTTGAACTCTTCCTGTGTGGACCGGAAGTGACGGAAGACAAAATGAAACCGGTTAAACACATCTTCAATCAAATGTCTATCATCCATGAAAGTTTCGTGTCTTGATCAATTATAGTTTCTGAGATCTCGCGGGTACAAAATATGTTTTAAAAAAGCTACCTGAGATGATTGAGATGTCTCACCGGAAGTAGAATTTTTTTGTTGATTTAACATCGCATAGATGACATATGTAAGGATCTATACTAATATCTTTATTTTACGGAAAATAAATTAAATACGTAAAAACAAAAAAAATTGAAGTGCTTCTGGTGACGACCGGAAGTTACGCCGAACAAAACAAAAATGTTTAAACACATCTACAACTATAGGTCTATCATTCCTCAAAGTTTGGATGTTCAAGTCTTTATCGTTTCTGACATCTCGATGTGACAAGCTTTTTCTCGCGGGACAGGAAACGGACGAACGGAAGTGAATTTAGAAAATCTTTTACTAAAAACCGCTAGATGTTTATATTTTCAGTCATTCCTGAAAATTGTATAAGAATTCATCAAGACATCTCTGAGAAATTCATAAGACAAAAAGGGGGAAAAAATAATAATAATAATAAAAAGAAACATTACAATCACTATAAGGTCTTCCGTTGGAAACGGAAGACCTTAATAAATGATTGTATACATGGACGATTGAGGGCCGGTCATACGGATAGATAGATACATTGACAGAATTATTCATTATAACGCGTTAGGGATATTTACATTCCAACGAGTAGACAAGATTCTGCCGTGTCCTAATCCGTGCATCTTGGCCCCTCAGTGGAATTTCGCTATCCCATGCATGTAGGAGTATGTAATGAATGAAGATTTTTTTTCCTTTATTTGACATGAAAAACGATGTCTGACAACATATCTGATGACATTCAAAGGTTTACTTTCGGTTTATCTATCCGGATGCTACAAACGGTGCAAGTAAAGAAGAGAGTATACGACAATATTTTCGATGAAAATATAATATATTGTAGTCGTAAGCAAAATAATGATTTATAGTTTAGTTCATTACGCCATATTTTTTTATTTCCTTACAGCATGCATGCACGATTTTTGTTTACATTTAACAACGGCGTACATGTAGTAATGCACAGTGTAAGACTGAACGATTTCACACTGCTGTCTCACACTGGACAAGCCGATCTCACGCCGTTGATAATCCGAGATAGATATGTTATGTTTCTTATGTTAGATTTCAAGAACTAATTAACACAGTGCATGTATTGTGGGTTAATCCTTCGCTTCTATAATAGTACTTACATGTAAAAAAAAAAAATTATTAATCGTAGATCTTTAATTATGTTTTTTCATCTACCACAGATATACGAATCCCCTTTAGCTTACTTTTTTTTAACAGAGATACATTGGTAAATTGTATTGTGTATATCGTATACAATTAAGGAGAAAAAAATACAGGTCCGTGATTATAAATGCAATGCGCAAGATGACTTTTTAACAACGGTCTAGTGGCAATCAGTGTATTGATGACAGTTTGGGGAAAAGATAGTGTAAGTAAATATGTTATCTTAGCATGATTTGATTTAAAGTAATATGTGCTAAGCAAATGCATTATGTATTAACGATTTTAAAAGAATATGAACAATGCATGCATAAAATCTCTTTTTTGAGCACTTTGCAATCTATGACTCAAGCGTAAGTTGTCAAAAGTAGTAAAAGTAATCTTGACAGGTGTTGGTACATAAATGGACAGCTAGCATACTTAATATCATCTAATGGAATATCAAATGTGACTGTTTAATGCTTTAGGAAATATCTTATTCTTTGTTTTACGTTTTTTGCTCAATACTTACAATAACTTAAATGATATATCTTGATTAGGCTTTGAAGTTTAATGAAAGATAACTTTTAAGGAATATTTTAATCGACTTTAGATCCACACGTTTTTATCAAAAAAATTAGGTTTACATATGAATTTACATAAATATTTATCACTAAGAATCGTTATGATTCTATTAATATTGTTATTAAATAAAATCATGGTATCATTTTGTTGCAAACCTAATTGAAATGCATTGTAATCCATTTTTTTTACTGACAACTTTGTTGGCATTAGTCACTTTTAATAATACTATCTTGAAACAGAGAATGCTATACAAAATATACATTTACCTATAGATAGCAATTCGAAAAAATAATTCTATAAAACTTGTGCGGAGAAATAAATGATAATTAAGATACGTATACATTTTTAAGCATATACAAGTATTCATTTGTTGTTAAATTATATGTCAGTATTTGTCTTTTATATAGCGCATTAATGTCTTGCAGCTGTTTGTCTACCAATACAAATGTCCAAAGCAGATGGAAATTCCAGAGTCACAATGAAATTCCCCTAAAAAACGGATTCATGGGCCCACGGAAAAGAAAACATTTTACTGGCGATATATCCAAGTCGCGCATTTTCTAAGGACATATCAAGAAACAATTAAATCACATTTATAATAATAAAAATACTGTCATTTGTCCCCTGCTGATGATCCACAAATTTTGATCAAGCAATTTTGCGGTCTAAAAAATGTTTACTAAACGGTTTTTATAACCATCGGAAACATACGTCAATGAATCCTTATTATAATCATGCCTATCAGAAACAAACATCACAAGCAGTAGATACATGTTGATCTTCATTCCGTGACTCATTATATCTAGAAATGACCGGTGTTGCTCCTGTCTACTCAATAGACACAACCATGTGCATATATTTTGAATCGACATTAACTACTTATTTAGACAAACAAACAAGGAACAAAGAAGGATATTTTTAAAGGATTCAAAATTAAGAAAATGTATATTGTTTATCTCCGTTGAAATTTCTTAATAGGTAAATGTACTTATATAATTGAATATAACTAAAATCAGACTGATTTACCGGAAACAAATATAGTTTCTTTAAAAAAAATGTGTATAAATGGAATTTCCAATTAAATAGTGAATGAGTGATATGATTTGCCTTTATGATAAAACTGTTTTGTAATATAGCATTATGTTTGTTTTCATGTTCTCTGTGATTGTTCCTTTGCTTTTTGATGCTTTATATGTTTTCTTTACACAGGTTACATAGGTTAAATGGAAAAACCAATGACAAATGTACAAACATGTATTTTGTTAATTAGTTTAATCGTTCTAGTCAAATTTATACGACATTGTATATAACTTTTGATTATCAATGTATTTATTTTATGCAATTGATTGTTGTGGTTTGTTGTAATTTTGTTTTGTAAAACTGTTACAAAATGAGTGAATTTCAAACAACCAAATAACGCAACCGAATTACCTATACATGTATTTTCAATACTCAATTGTTTTTTTTATTATTGAGGATATATAATTGCTGAAAACATTTTCTAGGTTATTAGTAATGATAAGATAACACTTGTTGCCACGGATAAAGTTGACTTTAAAAAAAAAACGTTAAAAGAATTTGTATCCCCGCGGGCATGTTAAGGCTCCCCGATTGATTTTACAGCGATGTGTAGAAAGACACACGTGTCTATTCTTTATACGATATGATGTCATAGCTAACTTTGACCTCACTATCTGCATTCCTGTCGATAGTTCTCAGGGAATGTATCTGAAAGTTAAAAGTGATTTATATCAAGCCAGTAATAAAACCGCATGCTACCTTTACATAGATGGTGCTGTTAATGCTAGACTTACATAATTCGTTCATATTGAAAACCAGTATCAAATAATTGGCAGTTTTAAAGCTTTATATTAAGTAAAAGACTATTTATAAACTTTTGGTTTTGAGACTATCCATGATACATGTAAAAAAAAACTGAATGAAAAAAATTGAATGCATGTAAAAACGAGCTTGGTGCAGGTGAAAGATCAACACAATTTTAGAGTATTTTAAACACAATCCAAATCAAAAAGGGAAAATCAAAATTCCTTTTTTTTGACCCTGTTTTTCATATCTGCAACCATTTAAACCCCTTTTTGCCAAAAATAAGCCTTTACAAGTCAAAGTTCATGGAATTTTCCTGCATCATTGACATTTAAATGCATTACACAGACATGTATAATGAGTAACGTTCCTCTTATTCTTATAAAAACTTATGAAGCATCAGAGGAACGTTCCTCTTTACCTAAACTAAAATCTCTACATTTCATCTGAGGAACGTTCCTCTTTTCACTTCAACAGAAATCTTCACAGAGAATCTGAGGAACGTTCCTCTTTTCACTTTAACAGAAATCTTCATTAAGAATCTGAGGAACGTTCCTCTTTTCACTTCAACAGAAATTCGGACAATTCATCTGAGGAACGTTCCTCTTTTCACTTCAACAGAAATCTTGACAAGTCATCTGAGGAACGTTCCTCTTTTCACTTCATTATATAAACTGAAATCCTGACAAAGCATCTGCATGAGGAACGTTCCTGACTTGAAATCTTTACACTGTATCTTAGGAACGTTTCTCATTTTACTTCATCTGAAAGCTACATAAAGCATCTGAGGAACGTACAATCTTTCACAAGTTGATTGTTTACTTTTTACATGAAATCTGTATAAAGCATCCGAGGAACGTTCCTCTTTTTCCTTAAATTGAAATCTTTAAAATGCATTCGAGGAAAGTTCCTCATTTCATTTAACAAAATGTTTACTTCTCACCCGAGGATCCGGACTTCAAAACATTTCCTTTTTTAGTATTTCAATCATTACGCAAAATGTGACTAGCAACAATCCTCTTTGTAAAACTAATGAAAGACAAATTGAAACAACGATTTTGACAAACCAAAAGTAAACTAATTAATCATTCTTAAGGAGACTCAGAGTCTCAACTGACGTCATCATAAGACTTTGACTTCGAGGTGGACTACATCGATTTTGAAGATCTAGAAGAGGCGAAATGATTAAAATACTTCTGAACATTTTTCTAAGGTTTCACTTTTCTTAAAATAATTTTTATGATAAGTAAATTTTAAAAATATAAAAACGTTACATGATAACCTGAATATTTCAACATTTTACTCTGCATTTGTGTTTTACGACATTAAAACTATTTCTTTTAAGTATTGTGCAATACCCTGTGCAGAGGGCGCAAAATTGTAAACCCGCGACTGACCTTAGTTTATTGTTTTTATACCCCCCCCCCCCCCGCAAACAAAGTTTAGGGGGTATATAAGAATCACCTTGTCTGTCCGTTCGACTATTCGTCTGTTCGTCTTCTGTGCAATTGGACTTAAAAAAGTTTTGCTTAAATTAATTGTAAAGATGTGCGATTGTCAACATTTTACTGGAAAATCCTGATTTTATTTTTAATATCTATCATGATGCTAATTGATATGATACATTGCGGTGATTATTATTGCAGGGATGATTTTCACTAAAACCCCTATTGCACTTGTAGCTAATAAGCTCAATTGAAATTTAGAAGACATGCTAATTATGTCACTTATTAAATAACTTGTTTAACAAGTGTGCAAAATTACTCCTGATGATAGCGGGTTTGCAGCTCATAATTTAACAATTTTAAATATAAAATCAAAAACTTTGTGTCAAGCCGCTGAAACAACAATAAGATGTTGGTTAAATAATATAAGGACTGATTGTTTGTAGGAATGCAGTTACACGCTGCAGGAGCTGAGTAGAAATCCCTTGGTCAACTGACATTTTCACCTTGTAAAAATTTAAAATACAACTGTACAATGTTTTTGAATTTCCCCGCAAACCCAAAGCAATTCCAGAAATATAACAGTATCGTGAAACTCTGGGGGAATGCAATCTGGTGTGACAGGACCTAAGCTTTGAGAAAACAATCAGGTAACCAGAAATTTGCATTTGTCAAATTCTTTGAGCTGGATGATAGTAACAAACATTATTAGGATGTAAAATTTGAATTACAGTTCTCATATGAAATGCAATCATTATATTAATATACATGTAAATTATATCTTACACAAGCTAACAATTACCCCCACCCCCTTCCTAACAAAATCACAACATACACGAGCTATAATTCAATAGTGTACTCGTAGTTTTGATAAATCTACAAATCTACCTCAGGTATTAAGTAGGATATTTTAGGTAAAAAAAATCCAACTCACTTTTTGGCTTGCTTGGAGTACCTCATGTTTATCAACTAGAAAATTTCTAATATCAAAATACTCCAGTATATTCTGTAAATAACTTCTCAGCATGCATGGTCAATAGAAATGTCATGACCTAAAGCCCATATTCCTCTGCTTCATGTCACCCCCGGCCATTTCAAGCTGAGTAACAACTTGTTGTTACATGCACATGCTAAGGTCCTCTATCAGATGTCAATCACTAACTGGATGCTGATAAGATGTTCGGGGTGTGCTAATAATAGTAACTGTGTGAAATTTGAGAGCTTTCAACAGCAGATCACTGCTTTAGGAACAGATGCAAAATGTGGTCGCAAATTTAATTTAAGATCAACGCTGCGTGTGTACTTTAATTCTGAAGCAGAACAGAAATATTGTTTGGAAATTGCAGTTGCAAACTTTGCAGGATGCATGCATCAAGGTAATAAATACTTTTATTATATCCAAACGTTTAAAATAGTCATAACTGAGTTTCTTTTGCTCTTCTGCTAATTTACTGCAATCAAAGTAATTGCAAATCTAAAGCATTTAAATTAAATTGATACAAAATTCTTGATTATCTGATATTTAAAAAAATTATTATTAATCATCAAATTTTGAAAAATGATGTGCAAAATTAAAATATAATCATAATACAATGTAATGTTATAGGTAATGATGATTGGCAGTGACAAAATATTTTGCCTGGTGGATTTTGATTTGAAATCACTGCATTTGAATTGTTTGCTGGTCTAGTGGATGGGGAGCATTGATTTGGACAGAGCTTGATCGGGATGGAAGATGCTTGAAGATTAAGGTTTTTTATTCTTAATTTAAAATTAATCTCACACTATAGCTGTCCTTCTGGGACTAATACTCCCACAAGGCTCTTTTGAAACAGCGTAATCTGCTAGCCACTTCTCATTTTACAGGTTATCAATTTCCCCTACAAATGCTTATCAACGCCATTGCTAGGAAAATGGCCCTCTTGGGACAAATGAATTCAGTATACACTATAAACTCCATTTACATGATGTGAGTTTTGGATCTTACAAATCAGACTTTGTAAATAGGAAAATCATAAACAGATTTTAGGTCATATGGAATAGGAACATGCTCTATTTAAGAAAAAGTTAAATATTAAATATATGATTAATCTGCCGAAATGAATTATCACACAATTGTAACCTGTACAAATGTGAAAGGATTAATCTAATGAGTGCACATGGGCCCACTTCACAAAGCAAACTTAAGACTAAGTTATATCTTAGGAAAGAACTTTTTCCTAAGTTCATTACTTATCCGTTTCACTATTCCAGTCGTATATTATGAATTTTAACTTTAAGACAGGTAAATTGATGTTTTAGGAACAAACTTAACATGGTGACTGTTTATATTATATTGAAATGAATTATATGCACATTTAAGTTGAACAAAAATACTAGATAACGGGTATCATTAAGACTTTTTCACTTTACTTCTAATCTATTTAAACATGTTTTATTGAAAAAATTCAATAGGATAAATGGACAACAGGCATAGCCTATGTATGTCCTCTCCTTGTAATATATCCACTTTACTTCTAAACTGAAAACATTAGAACTATCAAATTATACATATATTTCTTCAATTAATTTCTTTGATGTAGACTTTTAATTTTTACAATTTTTTTAGATTATCTGGTTGCACGCGCAGATGGATAGCGGGTATATAGTTATAGCTAGTGCACTGATGATAATTAAGTTATTCATGCCTGAGAATTACTGATATCTTAAAAAGGAATAAATACTACATAAATACTCAATTAAAGAATGACTGGATGATTTGTCCTATCCCTCCATGAAATTAGCTTTTCTTTTAGGGGGGAAATGTTAGGTGTTTTCTTCATCTTATTATTTTTTGTCGGGGGAGGGGGGAAGGGGGTAGGGGGTAGGAGTTACCGCAAATTAAGTGATTTGGGAATAAGGATGCTAAATCATCCATGGGAATGTTGTTTCATTCAGAAATTTGTGCCTTTTATCATCACTTCTTCTGTCAGTCAAGATGCATTTATTTGCAGTGTTTTCTTTAAAAAAAAACACCCTATTTTTAAATTAACCCTTTTAAGCAGGCACATAGCATCAAAATGTAAGGGCGGGGACCCCCCCCCCCCCTTAACTTTTTCTCACAGCAAATTATTTTCTTAAATTTACATATCAAAAAGTGAATAAACATGGAGTCCCCCCCCCCCCCCCATTTTTTTGGGAGCATGTAAAAAATTGATTGAAGAGAATTTTGATGAAACAAACATAAAGTCCTTAGTATAACAAGTCAGAATTTATGATGAGCAAATATTCTGAATAATTTATGCTTCGAAATTTCAAACAAAAATAAGTTTGACTAAGCTCATCAAGCTTATTTACTGAATTCTAGTATTCCCTTGCTGCAACATTAAATTGATAGGATGAACAGATTCGGAATTATACAGCTTTCTTGTTTGACGTGGTTAATAATTCCTGCTTTATTTAAGTGATGCAAATTCCATCTGCTCAGCTGTCTGGCTTAAAACAAATAATTTAGAGCTGTGAACCATTCTCATACTCACAAGAATGACCGACCCCGATAACAATAGCTTTGGGATTTGATGTGAAGTGTTAAGATCTGTCGCCATCCAAAAAAATAATGCAATAATACCAATGTGTTTTAAGATTAGAGCAGAAATTCAAGAATATATTGATGTTTGGTAGATTCAAATCAAATTCATGCTTACGTATCCTGCTTGGATTCTGTAAATTTTTAAACGTATTTAGGTATATAGGTATATATATCTGAAGAGAAATATTTGTTGTACAAATCTTTCTCTCTCTCTCTCTCTCTCTCTCTCTCTCTCTCTCTCTCTCTCTCTCTCTCTCTCTCTTGTGCTAAATCTCTCTAATTTCTCTCTCTCTTTCAAGTTAAGCAGGGAAAAACTTATGTGACCTTTAATATACTGGGTATTTCTTCTTAAAGAATGTCAATACCTAAATGTATGTTTGAGAATTTGTGTGTTATTAACAAAAATAAGCATTACCACCAGATCTTCATTATGAAATGAAATAACAGGAAGTTATTTAGCGATGATGAGTTTTAATGCAAATATGTATTATACATAGATTCTATAGAAGATCTGGACATCCCCCCTGGGAGGAAATCAATGAGGCCACAGAAAAGTTCAAAAGCCATCCAGCCAGTCACACAGTATGAACAGAAGATAAACAGAACAGAAGATAAACCTTGATTCATGTCAACCATGTATCAAAGACCGAATTAAGTGAAAGTGCTTTCTGGAAAATGCAGCTCTACTTGGGAACTCCATCCTGAATTTGATGGATGCGAGCTTTATGTTTTTAGTAATTATAAAATCATATGCATTGAGACAATTATTAATATAGTTAAATTTTTAATTATATAAACAATCTAATCCAATTACAAACTAAACTTGATATTTAATATAAAAAGAAATATTAAATTGGTATTCTTAATTACATGCCTATGTATTTTTATTGAAAACAATTAGTTATAGTTTGATCTACAATACAAGATCAATTTTTGACACCAATTGATATACATGTATTTACCGCTTAAAAATACACAAGGGGCACCGACAGAACAGACCGACCAAATATGTATTAAAAAAAAAAAAGCTGTTATTTTGAATTGTAACCCAAAAATGCTGCGATATAAAATATTAAAAATCCAAACTCTTTTTTACTTTATATCGAGTAATATAATCCAAATATTTTAGCTGATCATCATCAGGACTGAGCGATAGTCAAGTACTCGAGTACTTGTTAACATCCTTAATATTAACGTAAAGTATAACATGTTTAAATGCTTATTTAATTTAGGATTACCGGTTTTGCTTATTGCTGTTTTTACTTTCAAATGTAGGAAATTGGAATATTCTTCAGGTACCATGTAAAGGTTTCAGTTATAGAGAAAAGAGGAACGTTCGCGGGAATGATAAGGCAAATCTCAGCGATCAAATTCCTCTGATCAATATGACGTCACAATAAGCAGCATGATGTCATATTTTACTCAGAAACTTGTCGATTTTAACTTTATATCTGGTTTAAATTATAAAAACTACAGGCATAAAATATCACAAGAAACTCTTCTAACTGAATATATCTTCGATTTCTCTCTATGCCGTATAATTATCATTGATGACGTCACAAGCATGTTTAATAGGGAAGATCATGTTGGGAGACAAATCACCGGAGAGCAGTGTAAACAATGCCGAAATAAGACTTATTCAATACAGTTACCTATAATCTGTCCCAAGATATTTTTGCCGCATATTTTCTTAAATTATTCAATATTTATAAATACCCCTTGGTTCAGACGATGTTCATTCAATTGTATGAAAAAATCCCAAGATTTCCCCTTTGAAACGCCCCCTCTAGCTTGTCAGGTATCAGTACACGGCTAAAAATAAAAAGTCTACGAGGTTTTTCCATTGCCAAGGAGATGAAGACGCCCGGATGATAACGTTGAAAAATTGCGCGAGGTGTCCCGAGTACTTCCGAATGGAGAAAAGATGTCAACATTCCCCATTATAAATCTCCGTAGGAAATCTGTTTTCGTTCCTGTGAATTTTTACGAGGGAAAAATGATAATGTGTGAATGAAGTTATCTTGGGAATTTTCCCTTTCATCGATTTTAATTGCACTTCAGTCACAGGTATGTTTATTTTTATTAAAAATCGTTCAAATATGCAGCATAAATATCTTGGGACAGACTACTCTGTCCCGAGTTTTTGCTTCCACCACTTTTTGCATGATACGCGGGTATGATAAGGCAACTATAACAGCGATCAAATTCCTCTGATCGATATGACGTCACAATAAGCAGCATGATGTCATATTTTACTCAGAAACATGTCGATTTTAACTTTATCTCTGGTTTAAATTATAAAAACTACAGACATAAAATATCACTAAAAACTCTTCTAACTGAATATATCTTTGATTTTTCTCTATTACGTATAATTATCATTGATGACGTCACAAGCATGTTTAATAGAGAAGATCATGTCGGGAGACAAATCATCGGAATGCAGTGTAAACAATGCCGAAATAAGACTTATTTAATACAGATACCTAAGATTTATATGAGTGTCAGTTAGGATATAATCAGGATAATACAGGCATGGATATTTTGTTTAATCAGCGAGTGTTATAAGGTAAGCAGATCGACATTTATATGGCTTGACCAGCCTTTCTTCTGTCAGTGTGTACAGAAAAAGGCAAAAGTGTAACACTACCCCGGATATTATGAAAGATGACTTTGTTAAATATCAACGGTGTATGACCTAAACTACTTGAAAAGTGCTGCTAGAATCCTGTGAATTGTTGTTTTAAATGAAATATACGTAATATTTTCAATGAAATTATAGAAGTTGAGAGGGTTTCCGATAAATATTTACAATATTTATTTTATGCGATTAACAATAGGATTCTAGCAGTAATACTAATAAACCTGAACTAATTGACGATCGAATTATTGTAACAAACAGACAAATGAACTTCGGTGTAGTGTTACACTTTTTGATTTTTTGTTAAGGTAAAAAATTGATCTATTTATAACTGTCACGTGATACCATGGCACGGCAGCTTTAAAGATCGAGTCGATTCCGAAGTAGAAAAATAATATCTTGGTGAACACGTTCAATTGGTATTAATATAACACACTGTTTTCATAAAAATAAACAGTTTTCAAATAGATCATAATTTTGACGGTCATTAAACTAAAAGTTGCCTTAACCTACCCGCGTTCCTCAAGATTCCTCGTGAAGATTTCAGTTGTAGTGAAAAGAGGAACGTTCCTCAGATGACTTGTCAAGATTTCTGTTGAAGTGAAAAGAGGAACGTTCCTCATATTCTTTGTGAAAATTTCTGTTGAAGTGAAAAGAGGAACGTTCCTCAGATGAAATGTAGAGATTTTAGTTTAGGTAAAGAGGAACGTTCCTCTGATGCTTCATAAGTTTTTATAAGAATAAGAGGAACGTTACTTATTTTAAATGCCTGTGTAATGCATTTAAATGTCAATGATTCAGGAAAATTCTATGAACTTTGACTGATAAAGGCTTATTTTTGGCCAAAAAGGATGTATATGGATGCAGATATGAAAAACAGGGTCAAAAAAAAGGAATTTTGATTTTCCCTTTTTGATTTGGATTGTGTTTTTACTAAAAGTTGGTAGAGAATATGAGTATCAATGTAGATCGTTCTTGGGAACCCCCCCTTTTTTTTGTAAATAGCTTTTGATTAATGTGCATTATTTTGAAGATTTTGTGGAATGTTTCAACAATATCTTTCATAAACGAAATATCTATTTCAAGCCGTAGCAAGAACTTCAAAGTATATGACAAAACAAAAAAATAAATATTTGCGATTTTATGTCATTAATCACCTGCGCCAATGCAATTTAAATAGATCAATTGTAACATTGTGATTCACCCGCCACGTGATTACGAAGTACAAATGACGTTACAAAAATAAATCAAATATAATGTTTAACATCGTTGTCAATAAATGTAACATAGATTTTAAGAAATACTCCCGGTCAGAGTATTTTTGCGATAATTCAAGTGATATCGTTTTGCAGTCGTAATTTAGCCTCGGGACGCCTTCACAATGCAACGAGTTAAACTGTTTTTATTGGTTCATAATCAAACAAAAATATACTTCCTTTTTTTAATATAGAGTTATTATTGCTTCATACGATGACATTATCTACAATGTTTGCATAATAAGCATTTATACACAAGAAACGTATTATGAACACAGAAACCAAACAAGGAAATCAACTAAAAAACAAAAAATAATTATTAAAAAAATGATAAAGCGCACAAAACAGGATCATAACCATGGGATTAAGTTGGAAATAAAATAAAACATGGCCTATGATTTTGTCATTTAACGCGTTGTGTATACTAAATCAGACATCATTTTTTTTGTTCTAAATACATGCCGCGCTAAAGTAATTATTTTAGGAGGAAAACATCACTTTAACCAAAACGATTGCGGAAGATAAACCCATATCATATATTAAATATCCGTAGAGGCAGTTGAGAGACAGAACTTTGTCACCCATTTACATTATAGATTCATTTAGTTATTTTTATCCCGTCAGCTCGTCTGCTTGAGCGTCATTTTTACCTAAGACAATTCATTGTCATTGTCTATTGTATTGATAAAGGTATTCTGTAAAAAAAGGTCTCTTAAATGGCTTTTGCAAATAGTATAGCCTCGTTATGCGTATCTTATTGATTTTTTTTATGAAGTTTCTTTTTGGAAGCTACAGAAACATCGATCACTCCCTTCTACGTTACACTTGTCTTTAGCTTTTATAATTCCCCTTTTTGGGGTGCATGTTTAATAAATTGTTTTTAATTGTGTCGATATATTTTGTCTATACCATGTCATTTTGTTCTTTATACACCGCAATTAATTTTTTTTTCCTGTTTGTCATTTCCCTTATTCTTAAGATTGCATATGGTGCAGTTGAGCACATTATTGATAGTTTTATTTTATGTGATTATATTTCATTTGAAACAAATAGACATACAACGTGTAATTGGATTAAGCCTTGTCAACTTAAACAAAACACTATAATAACCGGATTTAGAAGCCGATCCCAATTAGCATCAACAATGCCCGCAACTTTCACATTTTGAAGATTAATGTCACAATACCGTCCCATCGAAGTTTTTTGACAAAAAAATTGGACGATTATGACAAATTGATAAACATATTTGATGTACAATATCAAATGTAAAGTTAACCATATTCGAATTAACATTCGAAAATACCCCCTAAATTCCTTTTAAGTTTTTTCTGGCTCAGCAAGCTGCGATTCCTAGCTCCAATGTGCTTATATATGTACATGGATATTATACATGTAAAGAACTAGCGGGATACATGTGTTAAAACATTGAACTTCTTCTAATGGGGAGTCTTCAGCATTTAAATCCCGTTGCTAATACTAAATTTTTGCTCAGCTGTTTGGCTGCCCTAGACAATTGTACTTTGACTTATCCTGTAATTATTTTGAATTATTTCCTGTGTAAAGGTGTATACAATATATGTGTCCCATGCAGAAGAAATATCGTATTGTTTTGTTAATACAAAGATAATGATTATTACATATTTTGCATTTCATTTTATTAATCCTTTGAAATATTTTTATCAAGATGGCGTAGATATATGTGATGTGTAGTGATTCCTATCAACATTTTTGAATATCTACATGTAACATGTCGTTAATGTATGTGAGTTTTCAACCATGATTCAAAAATAAAGTGAATATTTTTTTTTTCTATAAATACTTTTTTTTAAGTAACAAAACAAAATGATGCTTTTTAATCTTCCACATTCCCTCTGACTTTATCCTTTATTATCTTTTTTTTTTTTTTTTTTTTTTTTTTTTCAATTTCAAAGTTATTTCCTACATTATCCTTTTTTTCTTTCTTTACCGATCTCTCTTTTGTTGTCTTTATACAATGCAATACTTTGACTTTCTGTTTCATTCCTCTTTGTATTTCACACTTTTACTATAGTATGAATATAGGTGTAGTTTGTTTCTTAGAGCATTTAGTCGTAGGCAGAATGTTGCTTTATTGTCTGAAAAAAGAAATAAATACATATAGTGTCACTTATCTAACGCTTTTTAAGTTGTAAATACTCATTGCATTACAATAAACTGTTGTTGTATTTCCAACCACCTTTTCTACATGGTTGGTCAAAGTACATGTATTTGAAAACAAAATCAACCGGGGAGTGACCAGATTTATACGCATTTTCAATAGCTGTAAAAACAGTTAAACTGAAGAAAAGAGGGGGAATAATGAAGTTAACAAGTCGGTTCAGTTTACTCTGAGCCATATGCCAAGATGCGTGAAACGTAGGAATGCCGCTCCCTCAACGCATCTACAGGGGCGTGTTCAGAAAGCATCTTCAGACACTCTTTGTGTCTTTTGAATATTCTTTCTCTTATGTAGCTTTGTATCGCGGGAGTGAAATATCTCCGAAAAACAAAATAGTCATTGCCCATTGTTTCAATGTCTTCAGACATTCCCAAACAAAGAAGCTAACTAAATACAATAACTGTTGCTATGTTTTAATTAAAAAAAAAATCTAGATTTTTAAGAAAATGTAAGTGCCATACATCAAACATTTCTTCTAAAATGTACTAAGATGCATTTGATAATTTTTTCTCTTATATGACTTATATGACTTTGTACCAAGGAAGTAGCAATTTCGCCCAACAACAATACAGTAAATGTCCCATGTTTTAAAATGTTTTGAAATATTCTTAGACAACCGAGTTGCGTCCCTTTTTGTAAGTAATACTGAAACAAGGAATGCTTTATCTAAAAGGTTTTTCATAATTAAGAATGAATAAATACATGATCCATCCTTTCAGAATTTCCTCTTGAATGCACTATGGTGGATTTGTTATTATTAACACACATGGCGGCATATGATCTATTCATGTCTTTTTAAATAAAGCATTCACTTGGCGTATATTATGTTCGTTTTGTCTATGATTGTTTTCATTTTTAGTTTGTTTATCAACAATTGTGTCTTAGTCAAGTCAATCTAAGTAAAAAAAAAATACCCAGCCTCAGATTAAAAGTAAGTGCAGGGCCGTAGTGCATCCATTCTGTAGTTCAGGCAAAAGCAAATGTTTACAATATTAGACAATAACTTTCGTTTTAATCAAAACATTAAAGAGAATGGTTCTGACTAAGGCAACAGAGGGCAAAAAGGTAAAAAAAAATAAATAGAACAAAAATGAATAAAACAAATTTTAACAATGAAAAGCTTACTTTTGGTGTGTCACACGCATTGTAAGGTATCGCAAACAAATTGCAAAAGCAATGCTAGTGAAGTACATAAACGGAATGAAACACAAACAAAAGCATTTTACATGTTTATGTTTACCGAATCATTTTAATGAATTTTCCATCAAGAGTTATTACAAATTTTAAATCACCATTATTGTCGATCAGAACGTTACACAGAAGAAAAGCTGATTTTCCTTATATTTAAGGTTACCGCAGTAAATAGTAAATACAATTGCTTGAAAGTATGAGATCACTCAGCCTGCAATAGTGTATGTGCATTAATCAGTTTCCTCTCTGTGTCAGTCAAGTAAGAATAAGTGTCAAAAACAATGTTGGACTTTTGCGACTGAGAAAACTTTGGCCTGTAGTTGTCCATTTCTGACCTAGATCAAAGTTTGCAATTTCCTTTCAATTCACGGTCAATGTAACGTTCCAAGAAGAAAAACTTTAAAAGTAGTATGTAAAGCATCACTCGGTCTTAGATATCAGTGACAGCATACCAGGCAAACAGTTCCTTGAATTATTGCAGCTTGCAATTACAAAGAAACAAAATAATACTGAAATTTAGCCAATAAAATAAAAGTTCTGCAAAGGAATCTGATTGGCCTTGCCTAGCAATCACAGATTATTTATGAATTTGGGGTTACGTTCGCTGTGTTTAAAAAAAATAGAAAAAATAATCAAAATCATATTTTTTTCCTTCCATTCTCAGCATAAACCACTAAGTAAATTTTCGTGATTGTTTGCTCATATTGTGCAAAAATCCTGTGGAAAAAGAGAACGGATATATATAATGTTATTAAGTGGGTCAATCAGCTCTTCCTTAACTGGGAAGATTTTATTTAACCTGTCCAAAGTTTGAGTTTTTCTTTTTTCATTCCATTCAAACAAAAAGATAAGAAAAAGAGGCCAGTAGGCCTTTACGGTCATCTGAGTAGCATATAACCCATACACAAACTTGATTAGGGTTCACTCTGGAGTAGAAAAATATATATATATTTGTAATGACGACCACCTCCCTGCCTGAATTCTTTAAAAAAAAAAAACCAAACTATAAAACCTTTGATTTTGGCGAAAAACTTTAAGATCTGGTCTACAAAATCATGAATTCAGCTTTCCGTTCAGGTATGTGGGAGTAAAGAAGATAGTTTTAAACGGTATATGCAATAACACCTATACATCAATTTTGGCCCTGCCCTAGAGTCAAAACCCATACTCCAGGGGAGATGAAATTTAAAATTTTAGTAAAGGACTTCCTGGTTAACATAATTATGAAGTCAGTTTTTCATACAGATGTGTGACAATAGAGAAGATTTTAAAATATTATAAGCATTCACACCATATTGACCCCCCCCCCCCCCACCCATGTCCTGAACCCCTGATCCATGTGGCATGTTTTTCACAATTTAGGTAATGGAGCTATTGGACATCAAAACCATGTATTCAGGTCTTTGCCCACAGTGTTAGGAGTAATGAAGGTGGTTTTATAAGATATTATACATTTTCCTATATGGCATTATGCCCATATTGGCCCAACCCTAGAGCCTGAAAGCCTGACACAGGCGTCTTGACTTTCAAAACTTTGGTAGAGGGTTTCATGGACATCATAATTATGCATTTAGTATTTGACAAATATATATGGGAGTAGAGAAGAACATTTTATAAGATTTAACACATTTTTACTACATGGCCATATTTGCCCTATCCTAGGGCCAGAATCCCTGACCCTGGGGCCATGAATTTCACAATTTTGGTAGAGGGCTTCATGGGCATTAAACCATGCGACCAGTTTTTTCCCTTCAAGTGTGGGAGTAGAGAATACGATTTTTGAAAATTTGGCGCTTTTTTGGAATTTATTATTTGCCCACACTTGTGGTGCCACGGGGGTGGTTGAGCCACAAATTTCACAATTTAGATTCCTCTTACCATAGAAATGCCTCACACCAAAGATGGTAACAATTAGTCTTGTAGTTTTTAAGAAGTTGAAAATGTAAAATTGTTAACACACGACGGCCGACGCAGGTCCCACGACGACGGACGGAAACGGATAGCACTAAAACTAATAATATTTGACTGATATTGATTGCATTATACAAAGAGCGTCACTTCTGAAGTTTCACCATACTGCTAGTGAATGCAAATAAAAACATAGTTAGATGTCAAGCAAATAGGTTATTTATATAATTACCTTATTTCGCAAATCGTTAAAAAAACATATCAATTTAATTTATCTGAAAGTCTTTAAATGGCTAATTATTGAGGCCAAAGAACTAGATAGGATATATATAGTAGAAATGCCCCCAATTTTTCTATAAAATAAACTGCACGTACATTAACAAATATCATATTTTTTATAAAGTTGATAACAAGCACTAACTATAGAAACTGTTTGATTTCTTCACAAGTGTTGGTGAAATAAAATTAAATGGATGGAATACATGCCTATTTCTGAAAAACACCAAGAAAACCACTATTTTCAACTTTCTTGCGTTCTAAAAAATATGAGCGACTAAGAATACCACAACAAAATTTCGTCTGTAGTAAGCAATAGATATGTACTTTCTTTGTTTAAATTTTTTTCGTGGTATTCTTAGTCGCTCATGTTCAAATATAGAAAATTCGGAGAAAAAATCGTGTGAAAAATTATAAACATCAGTCTGAATCGATCGGCGTAATTTTTTCCGGAAACAAACATTGTGACGGAGAAGCTGAACTTGCAGAAGTTTGGTAAGTGCACGTTATTTTATGTAGTTACATATGTGTATTTTCACAAAATTATCAGCAATGTTACTTTTCATTATGATTTAATTTAGTTTTAATCCTTTAAAGTATGAATTTTAATGTGAACAACACAATAAGTATCAAGATTGACGCGGCTTACACGTGTAGCGTTCCTGCAGCACAGCTGCCGACTGCTTGAAATTACTACATACCATATCCTTATAAAAAGTTAAAATGTACTAATTTAGAACAAATATTATTAAAAATGTTCATATGTATTAAAATAGAATGTGTTTTATTATTTTATATTTATGGAAAAAGTGGTGTAAACAAACGCATTCGTTTTTACAGACGACGATTGTCGCCTGATGTCACTAGAGAAACTATAGTAGCCTCTACAGTGAAATTGTGCAAAGAAGCCATGTAGTACTTAGTAGCTCGAAGTAATGTAAGTACTGATTGGTTTTTGTTAATCCTTTTAACATTTTACAATGCTAAATCACGAATGTATTGCTGAAAAGTAAATTCATCTTCAAACCCCCCGAAATCTATTTTTAGAATGTGGAAAGCCCCCAACTTTGTTGACAGTACATAATCAAAGTACTGAAAGTACTGAAAAGCAGATAGTGATTGTATTAGCATTAAGGTGGAATATTACACTGAAACATTACCATATGGATCGTTTAAGTATCAAATATAAAACAAGATTTCGTTGTTCAAAGAAGAATATATGCTTTAAAATTATTTTATACAATATTGTTTTTGTATTGCTGAAAAAGTGGAAATATGTTTGTTTCAATAAATGCATAATATTAATATCAAATAAATTAATTATACATTTTATTCTTTATTAAAAATTATTTATGAAAATAAATTAAAACATTCATATTTTTCAAACCTATATGAATAAAAAATTGCAAGGTACCTCATTTGGATTTTTAGAAAATGCTTTATTAAATTGTACATGTATCAATCATTATGATTGAACATCATCATAGCACAAGGGTAAGGTATTGAGCTTGTAAACAGATGTAGTGATTGAGTCAGTGACCTTGAGAAGAATAGTGTCGTAATTAAAATATATAAGAAGAAATATAAGACAATTTAATCAATTAAATTGAATCAAAATAGTGAAACCTTACAAATATTGCTTATGAATGCATTTCATGGCATATGTTTAAGAAATGTGTTTTGTATTGTTGATTTTTTTTTTTTCAGATCATGAATCTTCATTGTATGTGCCAGCATGAATGTACCATACATTCTGTTGATAGTACGATAAATTCTGTTGATTATTTAATTTACATGTAGCCTGTTGTGAAGAATTCTTTGATGTGTATACAACATGTGTACATGTACAATCACAATGTTGTTGACTATAATATGATTTCTTGAAACCATTACTTTAATATGAATACTATATATGTTATGTGTGCTTGGTTCAGTCATTATATGTGAAGTATAATGGACGATACTAATTTGTACATGTGTTTCATTCATGTTTGTTAATACTTTAGGGAGATATGTATCATTCTTTGTTACATGTACAGGTACCAATCATTGGATTTGAAATATAGTAGATGATACTATTTTGTACATTATCTTCTCTCTCTGTGTGAACCAGGCTTGGGGTAATGCTAAATGTAATGGTAATGCATTGCAATGCATTACATGTTTTCAAAGTAATGCTAGTAATGTGTAATGCCACAAAATTAGTATTACAAGTAATGGTAATGTAATTAATTAATTTCCAAAATCTAGTGTAATGCTGGCATTACATGGCATTACTTTGCATTACTATGCCTATTTATGCATGTTCACTTTTAAAAATGTTATGAATAAACGAATAGTTGAAATTGAATTTGATTAAATTTATTTTTAAAGAAAGAAAAAATCATTGAGATAAAAATGTTTTAATTGTACTATTAAAAAAAGATTTTTTAAAATTCATTTTTGAATTGTTAATATTACTAAATATAACAGCACAATTTCATAACATTTTTAAGTGTTGTTATTAAGAGTTCTTAATCACTTAAACAATTTACTGATCCAATTAGTTTGTACTTCAATAAGAAATGTGTCAACAACACACTGTGCCCCCAGGATAATCTAAGTATCAAAAAAATCTATTGTTATAAGAAGTGCTAAACACCCCAATCCCCTTCCCTTTGCTATGTCCCATAGAATAGGAGACAGACATGCACCTTTAAAAGCAAAATGAATGTACTGTCCATCCATGATGAAATTAATTATCACTTCCAATATCATAACCCATTTGAAAATAATTATAATTACTTATTGTCTCTCTCTCTCTCTGTCTCTCTCTGTCTGTCTGTCTGTCTCTGTCTGTCTGTCTGTCTCTCTCTCTCTCTCTCTCTCTCTCTCTCTCTCTCTCGTTCGTATATTAAGTACACTGTACTTAAGTTTGGACTTATAGAAAATACAGGATTCATGTATTTTTTCTATTATTGCACTTAATATATCCTAAGATAAAGATCGTCAAACAGCACTTTTCAGTTCAAGCTTCGACTGCTCCTGTAAAACATTTATTTAGTATTATAATAGCTGGGAAGATTTTCAAACTAACAGGATGCAGTTGAAAGATGAACCCTTCGAAACTTCGATCATAAAGTGCAAAAGCAATCTTTTGTCTTAAAGTGTCCTCAGTAGAAAGAAATACGATTAAAACACCGTATCTTAAGAAATATAACTGGGAAAAACCATGCATTTGTATATGAATTAATACAATTAAGTGTCCAAAATTATATAGATTTGTGTAATCTCTATTTATATATAAATACATGTATCTCTATTTAGCTTTTAATAACCGCAACATTATTCCATAAAATGTTTTTTGTTATGCATGTAATTCTGTGTCTCTATTTCGTATCCTACATTGTATCATGCCAAATGTCTATAAATATCATTTTACTTATGTAATACGTATGTTGTTCATAATGCCACAAGATGATTATATATTGAGCAAATAAAGAATGACGCTTGTATAGTCATTGAATTTGAACCTGATATTGAGCATGAACCTGTAGATATGTTAAAGAGTGTTTCATATTTAAAACATTTGCAAAAACTCTTTATTAGCTTTGCTTTTTTAAAACAAATTAATGGTAATGGTAATGCATTACTTTACTTATGTAATGGTAATGTAATGCATTACTTCAAGAAAATCAAGTAATGGTAATGGCAATTTAATGCCCAAATTCATGAAGTTATAGTAATGTAATGCATTACTTTACAATGTAATTCGCCCCAAGCTTGCTGTGAACACATATATTCTGGAATGTGTAGCTAGGAAAAATTCACATTTCAATTTGTAGAAAAAATAAGGGAAAAAATAACTGCAATGTTTAATACTATGAACCTTTTATACTTGTGCATGCTGTTTGTATTTGGGCTTGAAATATTATTTAATTGGTTACCGAAAAAAATCATTGAATAAATGCATTTCTGAATTTAAATTACGTTTTTCTTTTGATGTGTTAATGTTATTGTTAGTTTTAAAAGTTTTAAAAAGAAGGATGATAAATACGTAATTTATTGTAACTACCATATAAGTAAAAGGACAAGGTGTTCCTTTATCTATTTAATAACAGAACCCTCACTCATATCTTTTGAATTGCATGATTCTACGTGTATATGTAAATCAAATGGTTACCAAGAAAATCCTCTAAGATGTCGAGAACTAAGGTCAATGTTATGTTAAGCACAAACAACCTTACACATTTGCAGATCTATCTATATTCATATGGTTGCTATGGAATGTTTTTTTTGGTAACAGGAAACACAATGTCTTGAACATTAATGTAAAAAAAAAATGTTACATTATTTATTTAAAAGCTTTTAAAAGGTTTTTTTATTAAGTTGTATACTTCTCAGAATGCAATCGGGCTTTAAATAGAAGTTATTTAGTTGGTTACTATGGAAATCCATGGTTGTCATGGAAACGTTGAGTAAATATTTTTATGCATTTAATGCATGAATTCATGTTGGTACTTCAATTAAATAAACTTATGCTAATCATATAACAGTAACTTAAAATTTCCCAATTGAATGAAGAGGTTTTTTTCTTAATTTAGACAAAACCATGGTCACGTTTGTTTCGTTGCTAGGCAACTATACTGAAGGGTTACTAAGAAAAAAATCCTACCATGTTGATTACTAAGGTCAATACTATGCATGGTAGTAAAATGAAAATATTTGCTGAGGGGGCCATAAATGGCCCTTATCCTATCTTATCCTTTGAAACATCTCATGTTTCCTTATTCTTAAATTGTTAGCAGAATCATGCACTGTACCTTCTTTTGAGTACGCAGTCTCCTCTGCCTATGTCTGTCCTCGATTGTGTCAACTTTAAACCTTGCAAGTTCTCCGCCGGAGAGTAAACTGATTATAGAAACATCCACTCTTTCAGCCTTAAACCTTTCCGACAAAGTCCAATCACCTTCAACAAGTCGTCCATCTTCTCATTTTTAGCCGGTCTCTGCTGAAAGCAGAGTCCTGGCCGTAGGCATGCAAATCACCAATGTTACTATAAATAGCACAACTTCAAAAAGTAAACAAAAAACCAAACAGCGTCAAAGTAAAAGCTTCCGCTATACCAAATAGTTACACAAAGAGCCACATTTTGTCAAAAGTGTTGGCATTTTGTTTCTTTTTTTTTAATTTCGAGAGCATTGTCTATCATGTTTAGTTTGCTTATTAATAACGTGTTTTAAAAACAAGACTATGCATTTTGAACATATACAATGCGCATGAATTTCCATGAACTTCTTTGCTGCGCGTTGAAGAAATTGGAATTGAATATATAACGCTTTTTGCCAAATTCGAGGCAGGAACTGTTGAATTGTTTTCTACTTGACAGACATATTTTTGTTTATATCCGCTTACAAGATTTGGTCGCTCTTTGACGCTTTGCCGACATTAAAATCATGAGAGAGAGAGAGAGAGAGAGATTTTCAGTACTTCAGTACTTTGATTGTTCTAGTTAGCATTACCATTCCCTCTTCAGATGATACACACCAAATTATGTATAATATTAGCCCTATAGGTTTTTATAGGAGCTAAAACTTATTATTTATTAGGTTAGTTACTGACTCACTACGGAAATATATTGGGTTGATCAATCTCATAGATGGCGAAGCGAAGCCGAGCCGTCTTTGAGATTGATCAACCCAATATATTTCCGTAGTGAGTCAGTAACTAACCTAATAAGTGTTTTGTTTTCCCGGGGACTATCAAGCGACATATTCATTTACAAATAGCGGTGATCTACGCAAAGCCATGTACAGGATGCCTTACATCTCGTCCAATTAAACTCATTTAAACTCTGCAAAATATTATCAATACCACCTTTCACATACGCTTTAAAAATCTTCGCTACACCCATATTACTTATAATGTTTTGTTGCTATTCAATTTTAAACCTCTGCAGAGATTTGAGCAAATTTAGACGCTGCCATTTTGTTCTGCTCCAGACACAACAATGTGACGTCAATATTCAAAGGACAACTACTCTAATTTTTAAAAATAATTCCAAAGGGCCACTACTCTAAACGTTTAAGGACTTACTGAACACGATTTCTGTGTTAACTGATATGAAATATCTAGATAAGTAGGTGAGGCGGCGGCCAATGACGGCCATATTGCCTAAAATTAACACTCAAAGAACCTACATAGAGATATATGAGGCAATCACGTGCCATGATTAATCCAATGAAAATATGAAATTTCAGTCCGAGGGAAAACAAAATTATATTGATGATATATATATAATGTTAATTGATAATTGGTTCATCCTTCGATCATCATATTACTTTTTCCCATAACTTTCTAATTTGATTCGCTTTTTTTCTGTGATACCACTCTCTTTATATCTAAAATCATTTACCCATGAATATCGACGAAATCTTCATTTGCTATGTTTAAGTCGTACTCACTCGATTTCTACAATGTTTGTATTTTCTTCTTTGCCAAGACTACCGAGATAGACTCGGTAATTTTGTAAAGATTGACGTGCATGACTGCAAATGATTAGTTATATTTTTTTTTCCTTTAAATATAGATTCCACTTATGGCATATCGTAATCGTTTGTGGTTAATTAGTGTTTGTCAGTTTTGTTTCATGTCGACCTACATTTTCACCGGGTCACTGATTACAAAGCTTTTGTTATCGTAAGCCATAGATCATGTGCAAGAAATGGTGATTGTGAACCTTTATTACTTTTATAGCACGAAAATCAAAGCTCAAAAGAAAACATCGCATCGAAATAAGTTTTTGAGAGATTCTATGAACGTGTTTGGCTAACAATCGTCGGAAGTACTGTCTTCATATTCAGGGGTGCTTGTATATAACGCTTAAGTTTAAATCATCGGAGACAAGTTGTGACTTGGCCAATCTCTTCAAACATTCATGCTCCCTTGCAAATTCTTTTATAATGCTAATTCGAGATTATCTGAAGTTTTTGTATCCGGTAATTGTTTTCATTAATTTCCGCATAAAAGAGTAACTGTGAAATATAATCCGCCATAGTCATATACGTTGTAGAGTATAATTAAACGTCACTAGATGTATTTACCTATAGAAATGTTGTCCATGTTTTTATTGATAGTAGTGTTAGCGATTTCACAGGCTTATGGTGAGTTTACATGCATACAATGCAATCGTCATTTGAAATTGTATTCAAAAGGTAGTTTATAATGTAATAATCCCTTTTACGTAAACAACATTCTAATTATGGCGGTTATCTACGTGTAATGTTCATCACTTGTATGCTATATAAGTTGCATTATTAGTTCACTTATTTCCTAAATATTGTTTGTTTGGTTTTTTCACAAACCATATTTACATTTTTATTACCGAAATATATTGCTTATAAACTATCTTAGATAAATATATTACGATAAAGAATAACATCATTAATTGTGGTTCGGTACAGTTATTCATACAAAATAATGTTTTTGATACATTCAGGTTTTTATAAAAAAAAAAATCATATATAAGATTAGACTTTTTATAACATGAAATGACAACAAGTGTTTTGACAAATCAAATAAAATCCCACTTTGATTCTTTTTGTTTATAAAGACCGTTCATCAGTAAATGTTAGTTTAAATAAACCCACTCAAGTTTGTAATTGTAAATAATGTTGTTACATATAAAATGGTGTTGTGCGTATATCCACAGTTAACATTGCCCTCAATAAACCAGCATACCAACAGGACCCATTCAACCATAGTGATGACAGATTTGACGCCAGCAACGCTGTGGACGGACGTAAATATGACCTGAGCGGGGGCGGTGGTCAATGTGCTGTATCAAAGTACGGTAGACAAACCGCCACCTGGTGGGTGGACCTGACCAGCATCCACAGTATCGATCACATCACTATCTATTTCAGGACGGACAACTCCGGTATAGTTACAGTCATTATGTATCTTGGAAATGATAGCCTCTGTGGTCTAAACTCTCATCACGCATATACGTTTTTTTTTATTTACATGATTACATTTGGGTTTTATCAGATTACAATATTTTCATATGATTTTCCCTGTTAGTTTAAATATATGTATATGTATATGTAATACTGAAACAAAAAATGTTGTTGGTTTTTGTGTAATAGAAACTGGAGAAAATTAAACCGTTTCAAGGGCTGCAATGAACATGAACAGTAACTGAAACAAATGATAAAACACGTTTACAATTTTTAAATTAAAATTACAATTTTAATAGAAATTAGATATTTAATTCAAGAGTTTGCTTAATTCACTTTATAAATGTGTTTGTTCATGATTTAAAATGAGATGATATGCCAGGAGTCTTTTGAGGTAAGGCTTGTGGTTACATGAAGATTACTCACATATTTGCCTTGTGACGTGGTTTGAAATAATAATTTAGAAACACCAGATTACACATATACTAAGATAAGTTTTTTTCCTGAAATCTGTGGATTTTGAAAGATTTTGATAAAGGTGTTTTCGTTACATTATAATAGTCCATTTTTTTTCCTTTTTGTAGCGTTTTATTTTTAAATAGTTCATTAGCAATTAATTGTAACGAATCATGACAAAAGTAATGGCATTATTTTCGAATATTTTAGTACATGTATAAATAACATTTATACTAGTCACATACAAAATTTAAATATTTTTTACGAAATTATTTATATTTCCTTAAAACGACAGTTTGATCGTCATGCACTTTGTCTTTCTGTAGTTATAAAACTCGTCTGACAAAACCATTTTAAGTTTAAAACAGACTTAAGTATAGTGAACAGAATGATATGTAGCTTGAGTAAAATGCCTTAAAACTGCAAGCCGAAAACCTAACTTTAATGTTCTCAATCTCAATTGACAATTTTGTTAATCCTCCATTTATGAAAATACATCAACGCATGACCTAAAGTAAAAGTAACGGTATGGACGGCATGGAGTTTTCATTAATAAAGATTGTGTAATAATGAAAATGTTCAATGCTATCAAAATTATACGACAACATTTCACGCAAAGTTATAACAAAGTAGACTTGTCTCTCATCTTAAACCACAATTTATCGAATCATTGCAGGAATACAACATAGAAATCAAACAATAACCTTGTTGTTAACCTTTTTCCAGATTATATTTAAGTATACTTTAATCCCCTAAATGCAGATTAACACAAACAATTTCCAACATCTATTAATGACTATCATGGCGACCAGATAAAATAACTGTATGTAAAGAGATGATTCTTACAATCACGATATACTTCTTGGCGTGTTTAGGGTGACACTTAAACGATCAGATTTGAGTAATACCTTCTGTAAATAACATAGTTCTTTTTTCGAATTAGGTGCGAAAATTAGGTATATGTTATTCTTGAAAATGATCTCTATAGCGCAACTATCCTAGTGTTTATTAAATCAAACCAATGATTTTCAATATAAGACACCCCTGCGAATGTTATTGTCATTTAAATTTTGTACCACGTGTTTTTGTTTGACCCTTTCAGTTTCGCAGTAAAAATCGTGCCTCGTGTTTATAGTCTATTTCATAGAATCTAGGTATTTGTAGTCAAATATAAAATCCAGAGGTTTATTGATTTTAAACTTTATCCTCATTATTTAGTGGATAAAATGTGTTCTAGAAATAAATGTGACGATACAAAAAAGAGTTTTTTTCTGCTGATGCAACAATTAACATACTTAGTAGAGATCCCCCTAAGTGTTTATTTTCGATCCGCGCCTGACTTAGTAATATTGCATCAATAGTGAAACAGTCTATACTATTTTATGCAGAATTTTCCTTGAAAATGTCTTGATATACTAAGTCTTTATGCAAAACAGCCACCCATTATTTTTTTTTAAAAACATGGTATTGCACACAACAAGCATCAAACATAGCTATGATTTTATTAAGCAACCCATTGTTTATATTTTCAACCACTCTACACGTGGTTAAACAAGAACGATAACTCTGTTATTAATATCATCGTTGAATTTAAATAACCTCTAGATGGTGAAATAAAACATACATCTTAAAAGATTTTAATGTTTTAACATAAATCAAAGTAGGATATGACATGAAAAACGACCAGTACTTACGTATTTTGAGAATAGTAACAGAACACATATCAGGAACTGAGCACATCTCGGTGAAGTCTCGTGAACTTTCATTCGAGCACCTCTGGATATTTTATATACTTAGCATCGATAAAGAAAACATTCCGAACACATTCGCAGGGGTGTAAGATATAGTGTTAAAAAGGCCCTAGCACGATAAAGAAACCTTCGTATGTATAGCTCCTCTAAATCATATGAAGTTTTTCTGGGTCATATATTAAAGGGGTTAGGAATTTTAAATTACTTTGAGAAATATCCATGTTATTATATGTGCTTAGCTTTTAAGAGAAGGTTCAAACCACCCTTGTCGCCACACACTCTCTCATGCAATATATGACACCGACTGAATTCCAATTTGTTAGCACAATCGTATCGCTTTAATATATAAACGTATTTAGTTTTAAACAAGGAAGTTCTAATTATTTAAATATTTTTTTTTCCAGACAGCTCTTTTTAAAAATAATGATATACGATCGCTGCTGAACTTTTTATATTACTCTTGATTTTAAATCATTGTCCAGTACTTTTAGTCCACATTGTTATTGAATTGTTTTCTGGGTCAGATATTAAAGGGGTTTGGAATTTTAAATTAACTTGAGAAATATCCATGTTATCTACCCACCATAGTTATCAATAATATTATATTTACTGCTGTACCTTCAGGTATTTATTGCGGTTCAAGGGATATTTTGTTCAACAAGAATGCGTAAGGTGCCTTTTCATATTATCTAATGTTTGGATAATATGTGCTTAGCTTTTAAGAGAAGGTTCAGACCCCCCCTTTCGCCACACACTTTCTCATGCAATATATGACACCGACTGAATTCCAATTTGTTAGCACAATCGTATCGCTATAATATATTAACGTATATAGTTTTAAACAAGGAAGTTCTGATTTTTTGAATATATTATTTTTTTCCAGACAGCTCTTTTTAAAAGTAATGATATACGATAGCTGCTGAACTTTTTATATTACTCTTGATTTTAAATCTTTGTCCACTACTTTTAATTCACATTCGTATAAAACTAGTGTTTTTAAAAAATACCAGTTAAAATGTTCAAAATACGGTATCATAACTGTGTTAATAGATATAAATGGTTTAATAATACGTAACTTTTTTTTTTCTTAGAGAATTTTCAGAGTTTAGCCCCACTCATTGAATTTGATATTAAAATAAATAATGGTGGTGTTTTTATTTTAAACGACAAATATATGAAACTTTCATATGTATTCAATGTAAGTGTGCGTCAAACTATATAGCTATTTTAATCGATTGGTGCATGGAGAATGTTTAATATGTTGCGCCTATAGTGCAGTTGATATTAAGCAATGTTTTAGTTGATATTGAAAAAAGAATCATTAAAAAAATGTTTTTTACTGGATCGATAACGTCTTGTACAGATGACTTCTTCCGAGGGAAAATAGCAAGAAATTTACTTGAATTTTCCGTGTATGTCTCCAATACCACGGATAGATCAAAGGGAATGTTGTGTTACAAGGACAACAACTTCACAATAATCACAATACCTTCTGTCTTCACAACAAACTGCTCTGTTCATGGACAGTATGTCATCTACCACAACGAGAGACTACCAGGAGTTGTCTACCCTGACGGTTATTATAGTTATGTAAGGAATGACCTCTGTGAAGTAGAGGTGTATGGTTAGTGTTCTTGATCATTTCATTAACCTTTGAAAAATGTTTTAATATTATTCATATTTGGTCACATGTTAACGTTTATTGTCAAAACATAAAACAATGAACCAGTGTGTAGACCCCGCGGATTAAACCGGTAATCTGACCACGTCATGCGTGGTGTCCGTTTGAAAAAAAACTCTCGGACCCCCCCCCCCCCCCCCCGAAAACAATTTTTAAAAAATGGTACAGTATATAAATAGTGCCTGTTTTCGTGGGTAACATTTGAAATTGATACCCCGGGAAAATTGTCAACCGATGCGAATCGTTTTTTTCCAAGGGGTGTAAAATTCAACTGTTACCCTCCTAAACAGGCTCTATTTATTTTATTATACTAAATGTCTTAATTTTATAGAAAAGGTTACTGCCTCTCTCTCTCTCTCTCTCTCTCTCTCTCTATTTTTTACTGCCTCTATATAAAAATGACGTAAATTCTACGACGAACCGTATGCACATTATTTACATGCATGTAACAATTCGTTGTGTTACAATGTAACCGTTGGTAAATGTGTTGCTAGCGCTTAGGTTAAAGCATGGATGTTATATCTGTATTATATCCCTACAAACCTTATGTTTTCTATTTAAAACAAACAGACAAATAAATTCTTTGCATAGTTTAGTGTATGGTGGACGATGATGTCTATATCATATTATAAAAACAATGACTCTGTTGTGAGAGATCTTCAATATTAGAGTCGGATTTGTATGTTAGTCATGTAGTGGATATTCATTGATTTTTCTAGCAGCAATGCATTATTAGGATGTCTGTTCATTTTGTCATGATTTCCAACTTCATAACAAACTCTTTAAGGTTGATGACATCGTCGCTAGCCAATGATTTTTGGTCCAAATGGCTTGATGAGGGTGTAGCTCATTACTGGTCTATCACACATACATCACTAATGTGTAGGGATTTTTTTGATCTGCTATACTACAAGCTAGCCAAGAAAATGAAAACATTGCTGTGATATACTTTTAACTCATGCCTAATTATACTTCTCTTAAGTTACATGATTGATTTATGTCACTATGTAAACGTATACTAGTAGTTAACCGTACCTGTAAAGTTAAATGTTAATTTGTTTATGTGATTATGCAAAACGTGTAGTTAACCGTACCCAATGCTGTCAAGTACATGTAGATGCTTTTTGATAAACAGTTGTCCGACCCCTTGTCCTTAGATTTGCACGTTAACCGTACAATAATGAAAGTTTTGTTTTGAGTTTTTAAAAATAATTTCCAATTGCTTTAACCAAATGAAATGTGTAATGTTGAACTTTTGAACTTTCGTTATGGTCTTCAATATGCACATTGTCTGATGAATACTTCTCACGCATGTTTTAAAATTAATTCAATCAGTATTATCAGAAAATGGAAACATTATCCGTTTATATATATTTAACAGGGTAAATTTGCCAACAATCAAAAACAATAACATTAAAACCACTGACCTCCTCTCTTGTTCTCAAAAGTCACCTCAAACGCGTCTCCATTGTTCTTGCAAATTCAGAGATAAACTCATATACGTTATGTTCATTTAAATAAAAGTCATGATACTCAGTTTAGGTTGATGATTATTGCCAAAAAAATAGCATTTTTGAAAGGTGTCCAACAAATTTCAGGTGTCTAACTCTTTTGCTATACCGTTGCAGTATGTTTATGGTTGAATTGGGAATTATTGTCTTGATGAACTTCAATGCATACCAATGTACACAGTCACGTAAATGAACGCCTCTTTCACCTTATTCTATTAAGAATAGATTGAACATACTTAAAATAATGTAATAAAAACATTTCTTGTACAGGATGTCCAGAAACAGGGTTTTACGGATCTAACTGCTCCCTTCCGTGTCCAGACGTTAACTGTCAGTACTGTCACATAGAGACGGGCACCTGTCAGGGATGTAAACCTGGGTACCAAGGTCATCACTGTGAGTTAGGTAAGGGGTGATTTTAAAAGAAAAAACATTAAAACGCGTACACATGCCTTGTATTTGATTTCATATATTAACGTATACCCGTTATATATTATTAAATATAGGAATATATGTTTCCATGTTGTAAGAGTCATAGAATAGATGCATATACTTGCATTGTTTTTCCTTTTTAAATGAGTATAGTTTAAAACCATATGCATGTGCATTGTACATATAGTTTTAAAAAAAATCAACAAAAAAAATCATTTGCTGATTGGTTCCTCTTCTTACAGTTAAGAGTTTCGCAAATGTTAAGAAAGAATAGTATTATTAATGTGTAATTACGTACGTTTTATTCATCCTGTAATTAGTTTTAAATATGTATGTTTAATCAAGCCGAAATCATTGATTTGTGGTATATTTATGATATGTTTTACGCTGCTACCGTTGTGGCGAGCGCAACAAGAACTACACATACCTTGCATCATTGTCAACTTTACAGTTATCAAAATATTATCAAAGAATTTATGAGAGAGAGAAAGGGGGAGAGAGAGAACAAAAATTATAGAATATTTCTACGAAGGTTGTTCGGAAATTATTTAGACACCACGGATATTTCCCTTTCTAATTGACGAATTAGGGTGAAAACTGGCATGAACAGTGAAGAAACCTTATCAAATAACTAAAGAGAGTTATATTTAAAAAATGTTTAACATTTTGTTTACAACGGTAGATAAACAAATCGGTGGGCGGGGTACCCGGCGCAAGCATAAACTCCGAGAATAAGAAAACTAAAACATCATCTATCTAAGATTATGCAATTTTACAGCTTAAACGAAAAAAAATCAGCAGTCTTTGATTAAAATACTGATATGGTACAAATATATTTACCAAGCAATAGGAATTTGAAAACGACGGTATATAGAAATTTGACGTCAAAACGGTGCAGCGAATACAGTGTTGCTATCCTGAAAGTTGACAAGGATATGATAGGATAGAATGCAGGATGCACGATACACGTTAGAAATATAGAAGTTATATCCTATCCTATCCTATCCTGCATTATGTAGCCAATCAGATTCGAGTATAAATTTCAGAGTTATTTTTGCGAAACGAAAATTGGCTTAACAATGTTTTTTTAATGTCAATTTAATACGTTTTACAAGTTAAACAGTTTAAGAATAATTATTATATCAAGAACGCGGTGCATAACATTGGTGCGGGCTAAGATGTCGGCTCTACATATTTGTCAGTTCGTACGCAATTACGGAGTTACTGCGAGAATTCGATGCAACATTTGACAACGTCAGAAATAGATATATGTATTTACTTCATTTAAAGTCTGCAAATTAATAAAAGCTTGAATTTATAAAATACTACTTCGGCATTTTAAAAGATAAACATGTATTCAAGAAACATACATTGTTTCACGTTTCATATAATTTCTACGGTACCCAATAACAAGGACGCATATTTCTGTCCGAGAATAACCTGAACATATCGGATTAATAAATGTTAGCTAACTATAAATGCTTAAGAATTTATACTTTAAAATATAATAACTCCGAGTAGTTTAACTATAAACGATATAAACTTCGTAAGGAATTATTTATTTCCAGATCGTGTTTACATTTATTGCCGAACGAATCGCTCAAATAATGATAATTACACTCAGTTATATGTGATAACAAAATAATTTGATAAAAATATGCGACTTAGCAGTTCCTCAATAAGTGCATCGAAGTAATTTATCCGTTTTTCAAATGAATAAATATAATAAAATCAATCGAATCGCTTACCTGTTTGTTTACGTTATTGTGTCCATCCTGCGTACTATTTAATTTTACCGTAGCACAGGTAAGTAAGTTATCCTGTTCGAAGAATATTCGGTTTTAAAATTTAAATATTCTATTTAAGTACTACTAATTGAAAAAATCATTTAATTCTTAAATATTGTTTCATTTAACTTGCATTTCTATATTTTGAAGGCATGGGATATGATAGGATAGAGCTTATTTGCAGGATAGGATGCAGGATATAGGATAGGATAGGATAGTTTTGTCAACTTTCACGATAGCAGCACTGTATACATCAGTTTGATTGAAATTTCGGAAAAAGACCTTTTAATGCCATCCAATTGCTTAAACAAAAACTATACGATGACAAGGGATAATAAACTCCATTTTATCGTCTTTTTTCACTAATTGTTTAGATAGAATTCAGACAAAATGACTAAAAATCAAGTATTTTTTACACACTACCTGATTTCAACAGTTCTAAAAATATGTACACAGAATCTCTGTTTCACACTGATATGACTTTCGGTTAAAAATGACCAGATTTTTTTTCTTCAAAAATCAAGAATGGATGGAATATGCGAATGTTGACATCTGGAAATGTTAACAACAGATAAGAAATGAAGAATTAATTCTAATTTCCCTTTTTTTGTTAGGTGTTTAAAACAATATCAAATGATATTGCTCTAAGTTTGCTGTTGCGCCGGGTCACTGGGCGATGGCAATTTGGTCAGCTTACCAGGAATGATCTAATCAGGCTACATGTGTAAACAAAACAGTTTTAACATTGATAAACTCTATCCTGGTGCACGTTTTGATGAAATTTCAAGGATTTATCACCCAAGAAAATAGGAGTAAATGTCTCAATAATTTCCGAACAACCTCGTATATTTATTTTAATTTTACAAAATACATAGACTTGCTTTCCAATATTTTTTTTTCTACTTTTGGAGAAAATTGATCAGTCTTTAAAATATTAATGTAATGTGTATTTAATTTGATCAAAAGGGTTAAAACAATATAATTTTTCTCTTGTTATTTGACTTATATTATATTTTTTCCTGGTTTGTAATTTACTGAGATTTGTTTACTTTGGCATACGTTGTATCCGTGGCCCGGTCCCAGTTTGTAGGTGTTTAATATTTCATTTTTCAAGTTAATGGTTTGACAATATGCAATATCTGCATAGATTTTTGAACTGTTTATTTTTTTTCTTAATCTTTATTATTTAGTTCAAAAAGCCTTTTTTTTATATTTTTTCCCTTATTATACTTACTGTTCATGCATGCAAAATTAGCTTAACTCTTGTTTGTATGTATAATGATATAATCTCTCGATCAAAATTAAAAAAAAAATAACACACACACACATTAAAAACACCCACAATTCATATACGGAATGTATCGAATTTGATACTGAAATAGCTTGAATATCCACTTCTAAATTTATAGCGGGAAATCTACTGCGAGATCACTGTGACGTCATATGTTCAAATATATACTCACTTATTTACGTATCTCGTCTCGATACGAAGTAATGCAAGCATGTTTAAAAAAAAATACCATGGGTTCCACCAAAGCTTGTGCGATTTTCAAAACTCAATGGCACCGTTATTTACGAGTTAAATGTTATCCATTTTTGGCATGGCACTAGGGGGAAAAACATAAGGAAACACTATGGGACGTAGACACATTTTTTTTTTTATGAATCTGTAGATTTAGTGTCATATGTATATTAAAATAATTCAACTCAAAGGCTCTGCCGATCCGTCCAAAATGTTTTAAAAGAGTAGATAGACCTTTAGGACATTGTTAAAATAATTGAACAACTTATATTTTAAACATTAATTTTTTGATAAGCTTGGACAAAGAGCGATTCAAGAGTTAATTGTTCATCAGACAAATATATATTAAGATGTCTCATCGAGACATATTTTGAATACAGCAACATAAATTATGGATGTTGCAAGTAAAGTGACGACACATCTAGACACCAAAACTAAGAAACTATTCCTTTTTTTAAGTTTGGAGATAGCTACATCATATGACTGTGAATCCAGATGATAAGAGAGAAAAAAAATGTGTTGTGGAGAATATTATGTGTCTAATTAGTACATGTTCATGTATCTGGAACTGTGTTTTCTTCCTACATGTATTAACACATGTATAATATATATGGTTAACCAAAATGTTCTTCATTTGTTGTGTAATGATGACCTACCGTAACGAGAACGTGTTACCATCGTGTGGTCAAAAACGATTTCTAATTAGACGATTTATTCAGTAATAACACGTAACAATTTATATTAGGGTAATAAGGAGAAATGTTTGAAAATTTACATTTAAGTCAACTATTCATTTAACAGAAAACAAAATTACATATGTAAAGATCTTTAATAGCGAGCGCAGCTCGCCGGCGCGCAGCGCCGGCCTGCGAAGTGAGCTCTAAGAACCAGTGTGCGCGGGAAAAAGAACGAGCTAAACCGACAGTTCATCAAACAAAATTTTTTGTCTACGTCCCATAATGCACTTTGATGTTTTCATCCGTGGTGCTATGCCAAAAATGGCCGTCTTTTAACTCGTAATTTACGGTGTCTTAAAGTTTAAAGACACGTTTTAAGTACCGCATGTGCTTTGGCGAGACTCAAAGTCATGGATGACGGCACAGTGCTCTCGCGCTATATTTCCCGCGATAAATTTAGAGGTGGATCAAACATCTGTAATGAGCGTACTAGCTATTTCAGGATAGACTGCGATACCTGCCTCATTGACATATGATTTTTTTTTATAAATTATATAAATATATACTTGCAACAGCCATACTTAATTGTCATATCGATCCATTTTTAAGCTAATTATATATGCATGTACTGTAGGCAGGTAAGTATATATGAGTAGTGAGGAAATAAACAATGGGACATTTTAAACTAAATAAAAAGGAATGAAATAAAAATAAAAGATTAATGTAGATATTGCATATAGCCAGGCCATTAAATTTTAAAGTGGAAACTTAAACACCTACAAACAGGGACCGTTCTCTCTCTCTCTCTCTCTCTCTCTCTCTCTCTCTCTCTCTATCTCTCTCTCTCTCTCTCTCTCTCTCTCTCTCTCTCTCTCTCTCTCTCTCTCTCTCTCTCTCTCTCTCCCTCTCTCTGTAGGGGGTTGAAACAGTTTACGCATTTTTTTATAAACCGCTTCGCAGTTTATAATAAGTAAACCGCCCCAAACCATTTTATATCGTGTAAAACAAATAAATATTGAATTCATTCCTTAAATAACACTAGATTGACAATGATGCAAGGTATGATGTGTAATTTTTGCTGCGCTCGCCAGAACGGTAGCACCGTAAAACATATTAAAAATATGTTTTATTTGATTTTTTTTAAATGAGATTTGATAATTCAAAAAATCATATTTAATGAATCAAGATATACGCAGACTTTTTTTTTATTAACAAATACCAAATTATTGCTATTTATCTCGCAGCATCATTTATAAAATGAGATAAAGATTACGAGTAAATTTTTTAAACAAAGATTATGTGCTTAAATGATCAATACGTTATCTGTATTGTTAACATTGTTTTCATTACCCAAAACACCAGCTGGTCGCCGCAAACATTTTAGTCCGAGATACCAAATCACACGAACCATCTAACATTATATAGAAACAATACCACATTAATGTTGATGTTGTGACTGCTGTTGCCGTTGGAGCGTGAATGTTGAATTAATATAGTTGTTTTGGCCGGGAAGGATTTGTATATATATGTTACATATGTACGTATGACCGACCGACATTTGGTTACAACTTACAGATCTTGATGACTTTTGGTGTATTTAATCTAATATAGCTGCCAAAAATATGTTTATGTAGCGAATCTGAAAACACCTACACTATTTAGACCCAGACAATGTAAGATTACTGCCATATAAAAGTCACTGTAATATCAATAATAATTACCAACTGGTTTCAATTCCAGTTTAATGGGTTAACAAAAATACTTGCACGGCCTATTGTGAATTTAATGCATATACTATTGTGAATGTAATGTGCGTGGCTTACATACATCAAAGCAGGGGTTGCTACGCAGTGATGAAAAAAAAAACAATGCGTATACAGAAGCTGAATATAGAACAAGTTAGCTATAAGTATTTTGATTATATTAGAAACAACTTTTTTTATCAAATGGGAAAAAAGGCTACATAAAAATTGTTTCACAAATAAGCTATTGGTCATAGAAAATGACTGTGCCAAGTCAAATAAACGCGAATTATTTATTAATTATTAATTATGAAATATACTTTGCGTCATATGTTTTTTAACCGTTTCAGAGTGTGTAAAAGGATCGTATGGCACTCACTGTAATGAAACATGTGGAAACTGCCGCGATGTAAACGAGTGTTCAAATTTCAATGGAACTTGTTTGAACGGATGTGATGCTGGTTTTGAAGGAAACTTATGTAGAACAAGTAAGCATGCAATGTCGAAGTAAATGCTGAAGTAGCGGAACAACATTTCTTAGTTTTAATCACACGATCTGGTAAATGATAAATGCATTTGCGTGTTATAACTTCTTATGATATTTTATATACATGTAATATTTTCATACGTTATCATTAATATTTATTAAAAAAAATCATATATGTAATTCAAAAAAGGGTGTGCCAGCGGTTTATACGGCGTTGACTGCAAAGAAATTTGTGGAAACTGCCGTGATATTGACCAATGCTTTCATAAAAACGGAAAATGCTTAACTGGATGTGCTGATGGTTACCAGGGAGACTTGTGTACAAGTACATGTATACATAAATCAATATGAAACCAAACAAAGTTTATAGATGTATAGATGATAACGCGTACATGTAACATTAACATAAAAAAGGCAGTGAACATTTCAATGAACAATTATAGGTATGATCAATTACTGATTTGTGTTTTTTTCCCTTCACCAGCTTGCCCACTTGGGTTTTTTGGAAAAGACTGCATTAAGAAATGCAAGGAAACATGTCTAGGGTGTATAAATGTCAATGGTTTATGTGCTGCTGGGTGTCTACCGGGCTGGATAGGAAACTTTTGCGATAAAGGTGCATTTACTATATTTTCTAACTGTTGATTTTTTTTCATTGTCTTCAATATTTGTTTCGCTTAATCAAAATACAATTCAATTATAGTTGAAAAACATTTAACACTCTAGCACACAAGTTACATTGACGTTTGCAAAACTGTGTTTATTCCATTCTTATACCCAACATTTTTTTAAGCACAATTCGTTTCTCTTCCCTAAAATTTTGAAAATCATAAAGGTAGAGTTTTGTTTTTTTTTTTTGTTTTTTTGTTTTTTTGTTTTTTTGTTTTTTTTACAAATGTGGTTTCTTTTTACGATTTGCGGTTGGTACATTCATATGTGTTATATCTAGAATATGAGTGATTTTTTCCGCACTTATAAACAATTCGAAAAAAAAAATCTTCCTCTAAACAACTCATGTAAATTTTAAAACGTATTACTTATTTCACAGTGCCATACAGGATTTTATGGCCTACCGGTAGACAGTTTATTATTGCAAATTGAACTACACATTTGTTCTGCATTATTTCTTAGTTATAAATGCAAACACTCAATCCCATATAAATGCCCAACAATTCTTTTTTTTTCAAAACGGGGAATGAGATGCATTGAATTGTAACTTTTATCTAAATTTGATTCTTAAGGTTAAATTTCTTAATAATATCAAACACTGTCCAAAGTATGGTTTTTATATGTTAAGATTAGATAAAAGCCCCATCCCTCTTTTGGAAGCAATGTCACCGTTTTATGCTTACGTTACATATCCAAATTGACTTTTTTTCACAGTATAGTTGACAACAATTCTGATCATGGTTCACAAACTAATATGTAAAACTACAATTTATCAGTGGTATAAAAATTAATATAAGAATGCAAGAATGCTCAATGTATTAATTCTTTACGTTGTAATACAACATCATTCTATTGAAAGCATACATTTTTGTTCCAAATCCCCATTGACTTTGATCCGCCAAAGCGTATCCACCACCCGACTCGCATTTTTTTTTTTTTTTTTTTTTTTTTTTGCTTTTTCTTGCTTGGTTTTCAAAGTCTAAAGGTGTTAACAAATTAATTTTACACTCATCACTCATCAGTTATAATTCAATCATAGTTCATTTTCCAATTCTATTGGGAAATTTCTTAATGTATAAGATCAATTAATATGTTTATAGTAAATGAAAAAACTGATAGATTTTGAAGAAAATATTTGCATGAAAACACATATCACGTAACATTAACAACTTTGATGGACCTTTCTTTTTTTTAATTTTGGATGTTTCCAAACAAATATAGTTATTAGAATTGCTGATTAATGTTAATTTCTTTTTAATGGTTTACTTGGAAATGATCACAACTTATGTAAGCGAATGTGTTTTTGGTTAAATGTGGTTAGATATACTATCGTAGAGTGTAATTGAGGATTTAAAGACGACGCACCCAATTCCATTTGCGCAGATATATTGCGAGGCAAAAAGGTGTGATTATTACGAACATCGAAGTCTAAAAATTACGTTACAATCATTTAATTTGGATAGAAAATCTATTGCAAAATAACTTTATTTTTTTTTCTCTCAAAGAACGCTTTTTCCCATTATGTTCAATTAAAAAAGAAAAAAATGTTTCATATATTTTTGGAATCTCTTACACATTTTTTTTTCAAATCACTATTGTAGAAGTGGTTTTGGTCCGTCGACCTTAATTTTTTTCATCATAGCATGTCGTTATAATTTTTTAGCAAAAACATCACATATCATATCATGACCATTGCATGTTTTACATAAAATTTAACTCAAGGTATTGTTAGTGCACCATCATGCATTGTACAAACAATATTTCTATTAATATCTTTATATTCCTTTTCACCGTTTAAGAATGTGACACAGGATGGTATGGTATTGAATGTAATGAAACATGTGGACACTGTCGTGATGTAAAACAATGCTCCAATGTCAATGGCTCTTGCTTGACTGGATGTGATGATGGTTATGAAGGGGACTTATGTAAATCACGTGAGTAGACAAACACCAAGGTACAGGCGAAACTAGCAGCTTATTATCATAAAAAGAATATTTTAAGAAATCATACTGAAAAAAAGTGTGGTAAAAACATGTTTTTAATTACGCGATGCGATTACAAATGTAGTAGTAATAACATAAACATGTTTACGTTTTACTTGTGGCAAACATACATTGTAGTAGCGTTAGTCAGTAGTTCATTATTAATTGAACATGCTAGACTGAATGTGATAAAAGGTTATCACGGAGAACTGTGTAACATACGTGAGTACATAGAACATCTCTAAATTTATGCATAGATAGATAACTTATTCATATGTTTTTACACTGCATTGTTAATACTTACATTTATGTCAATTTAAAATTGTCAAAAACAAAAGTGCAGAGAAATCAAGGTAAGTCCAATAGAACGGCAATTTACAAGATATTTATAGTGTTTGTTTTGAGTAATATACCTTTATCAAGGTCACTAAAACAAAATAAAATCAAACAACATAAGTTGCACACAATTTGTTGTATCGTATTTTGATTATAACGACATTTACTGTGTGTGTTTTTATGTCAAATTTTCAAATTTATCAATACTACTTGTATTACAGTCTTTAGTGATTTGACTTATTAATATCCCATTCAATCTGTTTTAATGTTCTTTATGTTAAATTACGAGGGAAAACTCTGCTATTTGATAATCATGCTCTCTGCCCATGGTGTATAGTTATTTAAACTTTGCATCCACAGCATTTGAGTTCTCTCGGTTTTAATATAGGAAAACGCCTGGTGTAATTCAAGTTGCTTAATCAAATCAAATCAAATTCAAAGTTCGATAACTCTTATTTGTTAAATATAAAAACATGAATCGATGACAAATAAAGTTCTCGTCATAATAAAAGCTATATATTTTCTCATAATCCGGACAATAGAAAGTTTATGTTCCCCCCAAAAGCAATTATTTTTCACGACGTCGCCTGGTGAAAAAGTTTATGTTTTGGGGAAATATAAACTTGCTTTCGTCCTCGAAGCAGGTAAGTACGTATATAATATTCATAAATGTTTACAATCTTTAATCCGATCTCACTATGTATCGCTGATATACGAATCAATTGAACTTATGGTATATCATATTTTACGATTCTTTTTTTTTGCTAACGGTACTGTATATTTCGTGTACAATTAAAATGAAAAAAAGATGAAGAAGAAGACTGCGAATGGTGCTTGTAATGCGCAATGTAACAATTAACACCATATTAGCTGATATTATTTTAATGACGGCAGTTTTGGGAAAGGATGCACGTATAAAAAATCATTTTGAGCACTGCACAATCTATGACTAAAACGTAGGTTGTTAAAAGTATCAAAACGAGACCAAAATTGATATGTTCTGTTCATATTAGACAGTGAGGATACTTATATAATGTGATATCAAATGTGACTTGTTGATGGTTATATATGTTATTGTTTAACGTTGCTATTTTTTGTTTGGACCATGTCTACTTCTTTTACTTCATGGCTTCAACGATTTATCTCAATTTACATAAATAAAAAGCCCTAGTCAAACAAAACACATGTGTACAAAATATGCAAATGGTTGATTTACTATAATTAAGTTTTTGTGTTTTTTGCCATACGCACGGGGGTATTTTTAACGGATTTAAGCGTACTGCGTAACTATTGTAAATTCCCTCTATGCGTCAATTACCGCTTTTACCAAAAAACTTCAAATTATTTCTATCTATTCTTTTTCTCGGTTGACTTTGTTGACAATAGTAGGTATAACAGTGATAACTAGTGTTCACATTTATATGAATCTTTTCCTTTTCTACAAGTTTTGTCTTTTGTCTTGAAAATAAAAATGTAAATATGTACTTAAATAGTCTGGGCGACCTGAACATGAGAGAAATATATTCACTGATATAAGAACTGATATAAGAACATAGATCGTCTGAATCGGAGTAAATATTTTTGGATCCGGAGGGTAATGGCTTTTTTTTTTTTTTTTTTTTTTTTTTACAAAAATAACATCTTCTGAGTTTATCATTAACAGTAATATATTATAAACAAGAATCATAATTTAATCTAACCTAATTATAGAAACAGTGATCATTTCTTCTTTCTTACCTGACACATTTTGCTATTTTTGTCTCACAGGGAGACCATGTATCCTATAAATATGAATATATGAGAACGATGTTTTGAGGAATGATCAGAAGTAATTACCACATAGAAAATATCAAGTAAGTTACCTATAATAATAGTGCGGATTTTTTTAAAGAACATTATATAAAATATACATAGAAAAAGAGCAATGCTAAAAAACAAATTAAGTAGAACTTTTAAGGCAAAATAAATGACAATTAAGATTCTTACAAATTGTGTTAGTATATACCGATATTCAGATTTTTTTAATTGTATATGTCAGTATTTGTTTGTCCTCCGATAAGTGTACATCTGCGTATGTCATGCAGGTATAACAATACCAATTTATCTCTACTAAGGTCCAATGCAGATGAAAAGTCCAAAGTTATTATTCCTTAACGAAACCCAAAGCATTTTTATACAGGGATATTTGAGGAAATAATAAAATAGCAATGATAATAAAATCTGCCATACGTTCCAGCAGATTAACCACAAATTTGATCAAGCAGTTGTGCGGTCCGAATAATGTTTACTTAACAAAGACTTGGACAACTGTTTGTATGACTATCACAGACATATGTTAATGGATCCTGATTAATACTCAACTACATGTTTTCGTGATAAATTATCTTTTAACTAATAATTATCTTTATCTAATTTGCTCGTGTATCGTCTGCTCCTAACCCCTCCCCCCAATTAGACACAACCCTTCCCATAATAAAGATGTTTACTTGGTAATTAGATATTTAACGACATAATGAACATATCATAAAAGAGGCGTTTTGCAGACTTTTTAAGATCACTTCTATGTAAGAATCGATGATTTAAAAAGGGTTTGGCCACGCATAGTCACCAATTTTCCTTATGTTTCATACATGGAGACCCCTAGGTGTAAAATACAAAAACCACTAAAAGTTGGTTGCTAAGGGTAACCGTTGCCATGGTAATCAAGGCTAAAGATGGGAAAATAGCAAAACTTACCGACTTTGAAGCCATATGAGAAGGTTTTGCCCACTAATGTGAACTATCAAAGACACCAAACAGCCTTTGTCCTATTTTCAATTATTTAATTATATAAGAAAATTTATGGAGCAACCAATACTTTTTAAATGTTACCATGGAAACCATTACAAACTTTTGAAATCATTTTTTGCGGTTGTTTAATTAGCCCAAATGCGAAACGGTTAATTATTTACATCCATATCAATGTCCATGCAATATATATTTTATCATAAAAATTGACATCCGTTGCTATGGCAAGAAGGCCAAAAATTAAGAAAAACTAAGAAATTGAAGATTTTTTTGATATGCTTTCATTCCTGATTTTAGAATTTATTTTCAATTGTTTTAGTTGAAACTAGTAAAAATATATCAAAATTTTCATTATACACCACAAAAACATTTGTAATGCAACAGAGAAGTGTTGTTGCTATGGAAAAAAATCACACAGAAATTCTTTTTTTTTAAAAAGTCCATAGCAACGGCAGTTATTTTTAGAAAATTTCAGATTTTTTTCAGGTGTCATTAAAGTTAAGGACATACTTTATTTTTTCTCATCATTTGATTATATATATATATATATATATATATAGATATATATATATATATATATATATATATATATATATATATATATATATATATATATATATATATATATATATTCATTATAAGTGAATACTATCCATTTAAAGATGCCTAAAGATGTTATAATTTTCCTTATTTTTAAGTTTGTTACCATAGCAACGGTACTCAATTTTCATATTTGAATTTTTAATTGCAAAATCATAATAGTGTTGAAAATAAAAAAAATCCAAGATTTGCATCTTTTATTCAAATTAGATGAAGAAAATAGATTTTAAAATTTCTGTTTAGTAACCATTGAAACGCTCTAGAAATATGCGTTTCTCAATGAATTTTTTTTCTTTCTTTTGAAAAATGACAACTATTTTTAATAATATATTCTACCCTGGAAACCCCAAGTTCTGCACATTACTCACTACATGTTCTCAAATTGGCATTAAAATGCCATTTTTACATCTTTACCCTCTGTTACCATGGCAACGAGACCACATAGCAACAAACATATGGTGTTAGGCTTTTTTACTCACCAAAGTCTATCAAATGTCAAGTATGAAGAAAATTCGTGACTATGCGTGGCCACCGAATTTTGATTCTTACATAGAATTGATCTTAAGAGAATGTAGTTTGTGTAAACCCATTTTTGATATTAAGAAGATGAACTTTTATACGTTAGAATGTACTTCTTTCTTATGTTTTGTTATCTAACATAACTTTGGTTTTATATTCCCTGAAATTTGTATTTTGCATTATGATACTGTGCGCTTTTCTGATCACATTTTGTATGTTGTCCTTCTGTCTGTCTGTCTGTATACCTTTCACATTTTCAACTTCTTTTTAAAAACTACTGGGCCAACTTCAAAAGCATCCTTAGGCAAAGGGAAATAAAAGTTGTAAAAATAAAGAATCACGCTTTTTTAAAAGGGGGAATAATAAGGAATTATTAAAAACAATTAAACATATTTAAAACGTTCTTCTCAAAAACCCTTTGGACAGGATAGCTTAAATTTATATTAAATCATACTCAGGATATAAATTCAATGTTGTGAAAATCATGACCCCCAGGTGAGGGTGGAGCCACAATGGGGGAGGGGGGTCAACATTATACATAAAAATATAAAGAAAATCTTTAAAAATCTTCTTCTCAAAAAACAATCAGCCAGAAAAGCTGAAACGTATGTGGAAGTATTCTCAGAAAGTCAGATTCAAATGTATTACCGGAACTTGCATGTGGCCCTCATTTTTTTTAAACTGGTACAAAACAGTGTTATGTAGGGACAAACACTTGGTGCGGGTATAACTGTCTAATGACAGCATCTAGTAGTTAATATTGCGTTCAGATTTTGTTTGCTGTGCGTTCACCTTTCTCTTTGCGCTCCGTTTGCGCTCTGCGCTCGCTCATCGTTCACCGTTCATTAGCGTTCACCAAATTTTGTTCAGCGTGCGCTTACCGTTCGTTAAGTGGGACAGTAGAACGTTTCAGGAATTTTCAAATCTCTCTTGAAGAGAGAGATAGAAAAAGAGAGAGAGAAAGAGAGAGATATATATATTACATATCACGGCACATTTAGAGCCATACAATCAATAATCGCCGTGGGGTCTAAAAGTCACGCTAGTCTGCCTTGTATCAAATTGCGTGTAATTACTAATTAGAATCATACCCTGTTGTTAGATGTTTGAAAACATTAAAAATTAAACACAGATTTCCTGACGGTTTTTGATTATCCATAAAGTGTTTCCTTGTGTTTCGTGTACTAAACGATCACACTAAATATTGACGTATATTTCAGGGATTGCTTAATTAAAAAAAATGTAATTGAGCATAATTAATTACAATTTTAACTGATTGAACGTAATTGATTATTGAGTTTTCCTTTAATTAAAATTAGTTGAAAGTATTTCAATACATTCGAAAAATATCATGTATTCTCAATTTCTTTCAAATTCCATTATTTTTTTTTCCAAGGTAAAATCTTAAAATGGGGTATTTAAATAATGTGTTGTTTGTATACCTGTTTACACTGGTTTGTATTGTTAAAATAGTAACTGGTTTAAAATGTTTAATATATTTATACGGTATGACAGAATGCAAATGGCAATAGGTAAAGGTCTACTTTTTTTCAGCTGCTAACTCTTCTTATACACAAAAACAAAGATATTGAATAAAAAATGCTGTAGAAAAAATTAACTTGAACGTAATGATATTGGTTTAATTATTGTTTATTAAACTAAACTAAATTGAATTGAATTACAAAATTAATCAATAGTAAAGGAAAATGTACTGTTGAGCAAAATGAAATCTTGACTGAAATTAAAAAGTTTTATCAAGTTCTATACAAAAACTATGATGATAAAATAGAAGACATAGATCTTAATGACCTTTTCACACAATATAAAATACATATACCAAAAGTTAATGAAATGGAACAACAACTCCTTGATAATAACATTACCTTATCTGAAATATTGTGTTCTCTTAAGAACATGAAAAACGATAAAACCCCTGGAACTGATGGTTTCACGACGGAATTTTTTAAATTCTTCTGGATAGACCTGAATAAATTTATATTAAAATCCTATCAATGTAGTTTTAAGAAAGGATATTTATCAATAAGTCAAACCCGAGGAATTATTTCTATTATTCCAAAAGGAAATAAACCAAGAGAACAATTAAAAAATTGGCGACCAATTTCACTACTAAATACAACATATAAAATTTTATCTGCTGTTCTAGCTAATAGAATGAAACCTCTCCTTTCTTCTCTTATACATGAAAATCAAAAAGGTTTTTTGAAAGGGAGATACATTGGTGAAAACTCAAGACTCCTATATGATGTTATTCATTATTGCAACGAGAATAAGGTCCCAGGACTTGTCCTTCTTATAGATTTTGAAAAAGCTTTTGATTCAGTTTCATGAGTTTTATGTTTAAAGTACTTCATTTTTTTCATTTTGGGGAAATCTTTATAAAATGGGTCAAAATATTATTTTCAAAAGCAAGCCTTTGTGTTATTCAAAATGGGTTTTTTTCCTGACTTTTTTGAGATTGGAAGGGGATGTAGGCAGGGTGATCCAATTTCACCATACTTGTTTATTCTATGTGCCGAAATAATGGGTATATTGATCCGAAATAATCTCAATATTAAAGGTATAGTTATAGCAGGGAAGGAATATAAACTACTACAATACGCAGATGATACTGTTTTACTATTAGATGGTTCAAAAAAATCATTAAAAAATGCCTTATCTCTTATTGATCAGTTTGCAAAATACTCAGGTTTAAAACCCAATTATGATAAAACATTATGTGTTAAAATAGGTTCACTATCAAATTGCAAGCAAAATATACTCCCAGAGGTTAATATAAGATGGTCCCAGGAGCCGTTTACAGTTCTTGGTATAACCTACTGCATAGACCTAAACCCTATAGCCATGCATGAATTGAATTTTTTACCTAAACTATGTGAAATGAAAAAACTTGTTGCTTCTTGGTCGAAACGTCTGTTAAGCCCAGCTGGAAAAATAACTGTAATAAAATCTATTATTTTGCCAAAAATTATCCACTTAATTATTGCTCTTCCAAATCCTCCGTCTTGTTATATGAAGGAGTTAGAACAACTTTTTTTCAATTTTATATGGAATAATAAACCTCCAAGAGTGGCAAAAAAATGTATCACACAAAACTATGAAGATGGTGGACTTAGAATGATAGATCTAAACAATTTATGTACAAGCTTAAAGATCACATGGATTCGTAGATTTCTAAATTATATTTCCTCTTGGAAATCACTATTACTCAGTATGTTGCCAAAAATTGAAAACATTTTTCTGTATGGAAATATGTTTACAAAAGTTTTGTCAAGTTGCTGTACAAACTTGTTTTGGAGAGATGTATTTGATGCTCTATTTAAATTTAGGAAAATTGTTGAAACCGAAGTGTCTGAATCTGTTGTTCAGCCAATCTGGTATAATGAAAACTTTAAAATTAACAACAATTTTTTTTTTATGAATGCTTGGCTCAAAAAGGTGTTCTGTATGTATATGATTTTTTTAGTACTAATGGTCAAATACTGCAATATGAAGATTTTTGTGATAAATTTGATGTACTGATTCCATTTACAACCTATTATGGCATTGTCAACAATATTAAAATGTTAAAACTGCCTTACGATGTAAATACAATTATGTTCAACAATCCATATTATCCAGTTTTCTTAAAGCCAATTCTCAAAAACATAAAGGGTTCAAAAGAGATATATGATATAATCACAGCTACATCCTGGGAAAAACCAAAATATGAAACTAAATGGGAAAATGAACTTAACCTTGATGTAGACAGATTTTGGTGGAAATTACATAACCGTGCAATTTTTAAGATATCCACAGATGTACAAATTCAATGGTTTCAATACAGAATTGTTCACAGAATTTTAACTACAAATGTATTTTTGAAAAGAATTGGAATTGTGCAATCTGATTTATGCTCTTTTTGTGACCTTTATCCTGAAAACTTGTCCCATATATTCTGGGAGTGTACTTATGTTGAAGAACTATGGAATTCTTTTTTTGAGTGGATTAATGATCAGACTAATATGATGATTGATGCCAATATTGTTGATATTTTGTTTGGTAAACTGTCAAAGCACAAAAATATAATCAATCTTTTGATCATCTTAGTAAAACGCCATATTTATAAGAAAAGAAATAACAAAATGTTACCTTCTTTCGAAGGCTTAAAGAGAGAAATACTGTATTATAGAAATTTAGAACATTATATGTATAAAAAAAATAACAATGAAGACAATTTTTATAAACGATGGGATATTTTCTCTTCCCTTCAATAAGTGTCCTCTGTTTTAATTTACACTTGGGATACTCTATTTTTTCCAACTTCCGCTTTCTTTTTTTCTTATTTTTAAATTTGAACAATCTTAGTATATATAGTTACTCTGTGTACACAACCATAAACACTGGATGAATGTGTGTGTATATGCAAAAAATGTCCTATGTACAGCTTTTTTCACAATAATATTGTAAATTTGATGACTTCAGGGCCTCCCAACCCTGACATCAAATAAACGTTTTAAGTTGTCTGGGACAATAAAATATTTAAATTAAAAAAAAAAAAAATTGAATTGAATTAATTGCATGAAACTGCATGTAATAATGTAATTGACAAAATTATCGTGGATTTGAAATTATTTAATTATATTTTAGAGTGTTTATGAAGTTTGCTTAATTTGATAGTCTGTTGATGATTGATAATCTTTTAATTAACTTTATCAGTAAATAATACTATTTTTTTTTTCATTAGAAAGACGACAATTTAAATCTAAACTCGTTGATATACATTGTAGTAAAACAACCAGCAGGGGTACTGTATTACATACAGTAACTGTTTTATACATGCAACATAGATAGGAGTAAATTTGTTTTGCTTAAATTAAGTAAAATTTATTCAATGTGTCCGGTGTTTATAATAATACAAAAGTACTACCCATGTATAAAAATAGGCTTTCTAAAAGCATTATGACTCAATTGTAGCTTCCTTGAAGCAACGTTAGTAAACATACATTTGATAAGATTTAAATATAAATTAATAGTTGAAAACCATGTTTTAAAACCATTTGTATGAATTTTGATTTCTGTTCATTTTTTTGAATTATATAGTTATTTATGTCTTTTTTGGATTGTTTTACAATTGTTTAATTGTTTGAATCATATATCATGTTTGTTTTTTACCCAGTCTTGGAATTAAATCCTGAAATTATTTTCCTGTAGGATCTGTTTCTTTATACCTGGTTAAATCATGACATGTGTTTGTTTTTAGCTGTAACTCTAATTCCATTGTTATACAATTATTTTACAATGAATTTCAAACATTTGCTAACCAACATGTTGCCTTATTTCAGAATAGACGTAATGGGAATGTAAATGATTGAGAAACGATAGACCTACCCCATTGCTTTAGTCACCATTTCACCATCAATTTTAGATATACTCTTTTTTGTACATCGATACTTTTCTTGTATCGAATCCGCGCCAAAGATTTGTAAGTTTTCTTTCCTTTCAATGCAAAGTCGGCATGTAAAAAATTGAATCAGAAATGTTTTTGTTATTTTTTTTTCAGGAAAAGAATAGTTTTTTTTATCATGATTTTGATTGTAGCTTGATATAAGAAGCTCTTCTTTACAATATAATTGAAGAAAAAGGCAGCCACCAGAGAAGGATTCTGCAATACAATATTGTGCTTCGAACCAGGGAAAAAACCCGTAAAAATGACAATTCGGAAATACTTATAATATAAAATATGATTGTCTTAAATCTGGATTTTTTAACCGTCATTCCTAAACATAAATGGCATGGTATAAGATATAATAGGATCATATAAATATTATTAGTATGATATTGGATAGGATAGGATTGTTTAGTCAATTTTCAAGATAGCAGCACTGTACATTTAGTTTATTAGCTATTTTTTTTTTCATTACCGACGAAATACAATGTAATGATAACCCCGAGGCACTCTGAATAAATAATTCATCTTGCGTTCACAAAGCTGCAAATATTGTTTACAGTGCGTTCACCGTTCACTTTGCGCTCGGTTTGCGCTCTGCGTTCGCTCATCGTTCACCGTTCATTAGCGTTCACCAAATTCTGTTCAGCGTGCGCTCACCGCTCGCTTAAAGTCCACTCGACGTACGCCCAGAGTGCACTCACCGTTAACTCATCGTTCAAGTGGGACAGTAGAACGTTTAAGGGACTGTACATATCTCTCTTTTTTTACGTTCGCCCTATTGATGTATAAGTTATCACATTTGGAATGCAATGTTTGCAAATTAAAACCTATAATTCAGAAATGTGTGTGTTTCTTTTCAAAAAAAAAAAACAGAATTCTTTTTTTCTAATATTCTATATCATACCTTGATATAAGCAGCTCTCAGTTACAATATCAAAAAGGTCCATGCAGTAACCGGAGAAGCCAGAGAAGAAATCTTTAATATAACATTGTGTTTCTTGAGCAAAAAGGGGGAAAATGCCGTGAAATTACTAGTACTCAAATATCATATACTTATTTAAATTTTATATATAATTTGTACATTGAGAGAGAGAGAGAGAGAGAGAGAGAGAGAGAGAGAGAGAGAGATATTATAACATATCATGGCACATTTGAAGCCATACAATCATTAATCGCCGTGGCGTCTAAAAGTCACCCTAGTCTGCCTGGTATCAAATTGCAAGTAATTTCTAATTAGAATCATATCCTGTTGTTAGATGTTTGAATAAATTATAAATTAAACACATATTTCCTCAGGGTTTTTAATTAACCATAAAATGTTTCCCTGTATTTCGTGTACTAAATGATCACACTAAATATTAATGTACAGTACCAGCAGTATCCTCTGTCACCAAGTGACGACAGATATGACGGTAACGCTGTTGACGGACGTAAATCTGACCTGAGCTTTAACGGTGGTCAATGATGGCCATAGATAATGTGCTAGGAATGGTGAACCTTTATTATTTTTATAGAAAGTAAATCAAAACTAAAAAAAAATCACATCGAAATAAGTTTTTGAGAGATTCAATGAACGTGTGTCGCTAACAAGCGTCGGAAGTATTGTTTTCATATTCAAGGGTGCTTGTATATAACATTGGAGTTTTAAGTCACCGGAGACCAGTGGTGACCTGGACAATCTCTTCAAACATTCATGATCCCTCGCCAATCCTTTTATAATGCTTCTTCTATATCATATGAATTTTTTGTATCAATTATTTGTTTTCATTAATTTCCGCATAAAAGAGTAACTGTGAAATATATTTCAGCAAAATCATAAACGTTGTAGAGTACATTTAAACTTCACTAGATGTATTTACCTATAGACATGTTGTCCATGTTTTTATTGATAGCAGTGTTTCCGATTTCGCAGGCTTATGGTGAGTTTAGATGCGTTTAATGCACTCGTCATTTAAAATTTAATTAAAAAGCTAGGATAGGGTGAACGTTTTCTTTTTACATAAACAACATTCTAATTGAGGCGGTTATCTATCGGTATTGTTCATCACTAGTATGTTATTTAAGTTGCATTATTAGTTCACTAATCTCCTAAATAGTGTTTGTTTGGTATTTCCACAAACCATATTTACATTTTGTTACCGAAACATATTGCTTAAGAAAATGTTTTAGATAAATATATTAGGATACAAAGTAACATCATTAATTAATGTTCGGTAGAGTTATTTATATAAAATAAGGTTTTTGCTACATTCAGTTTTTTTTTTAATCATATATGAAATAAGACTTTTTTAAAAATGAAATGACAACAACTGTTCCGACAAGTAAAATAAAATCCAACTTTAATTTTTTATTTGTTTATGAAGATCGCTCACAAGTAAATGTTAGTTAAAATGAACTCACTCAATTGTGTAAATGTAAATAATGTTGTTTATTTGGGGTTGTGTTAAAATGAACTCACTCAATTTTGTAAATGTAAATAATGTTGTTTATTTGGGGTTGTGTTAAAATGAACTCACTCAATTTTGTAAATGTAAATAATGTTGTTAGTTAAAATGAACTCACTCAATTTTGTAAATGTAAATAATGTTGTGTGTTTGTTGACAGTTAACGTTGCCCTAAACAAACCAGCATACCAGCAATACCCAGCGGTACCAGTTGACGACAGATTTGACGCCAGTAACGCTGTGGACGGACGTAAATCTAACCTGAGGTGGGACAGTGGTCAATGTGCTGCATCAAATCTATACAAACATACTGACACCTGGTGGGTGAACCTGACCAGCATCCACAGTATCCATCACATTACTATATACTTCATGACGAACAATGACGGTATAGTCACACTCATTATGTATCTTGGAAACGATAGCCTATGTGGTGTAAACTGTCATCACGCATAAATATACGCTTTTTATTGACATCTTTTATCAGAATACTAAATCTTTTTGTTATACTTTCCTGTTAAATACTGAAATCTGATTGGTTAAGACGCTGTTCATAATCCGTTCTATTACCCTCAGCGTTAGCAACGCACTTAGCAACGGGTAACATTAAAAAATGTTACATGCGTAAAAATTATGCGCGTACGGTTCGCTGTAGAATCCACGTTATTCCTATATAAAAGCAGTAAAATTTTCTTAAAAATTAAGACATTCAGTATAACAAAATAAATAGTGCCTGTTTTGGAGGATAACAACTGAAATTGACACCCCTCGAAAACCATTGTCAACCTCCGCTTCGCGTCGGTTGCTATGGTTTTCTCGGGGTGTCAATTTCAACTGTTACCCTCCCAAAAAGGCAATATTTATATATTGTTATACTTTCATGTCAAATACTGAAATCTGATTGGTTAAGACGCAGTTCATAATCCGTTCTATTACCCTCAACGTTAGCAACACACTTAGCAACGGGTAACATTAAAAATTGTTACATGCGCGAAAATTATGCGCGTACGGTTCGCTGTATAATTCACGTTTTTCCTATATTAAAGCAGTAACATTTTCTTAAAAATTAAGACATTCAGTATAACAAAATAAATAGTGCCTGTTTGGGAGAGTAAGAGTTGAAATTGACACCCCGAGAAAACCATTGTCAACCTCCGCTTCGCGTTGGTTGACAATGGTTTTCTCGGGGTGTCAATTTCAACTCTTACTCTCCCAAACAGGCACTATTTAAGGTCTTCCGTTTTCAACGGAAGACCTTGTACTGATTCTGTTGGTAATTCTTTTTATTCTTTTTTTTTCTTCTAGACGTTTTTTAAACTCAAATATCTTGCTTGTTTATTGTCCTATAAAGTTCAAATTTTCAGAGCATATTGGTAGTTACTATTTCTCAATATCTAAGGAAAATCGTTGAAATCGACACTTCCGGTACCGAGTTATTCCCATTTTTCCCAAAAATATAAGCATTCTTGTGCACGCAAAGGCTCTGAAACCGCTCACAGCATGTGTTAAAAAGTCACAAATCTTAAAAATATAGAGTTTGAACGTTGTCCTCCGAGTTTTGTTTTTACAATTTTCCTCCTTTAAAGTTTCAAAAAATTAATTTGAATTTGTGTTTCAAAAAATGCTGATTTTTGGTTGTGTTTTTGTTATGTAGCTCTTTAGTTTAAAAATTTCTCTAAACACATATAGAACAAAATATGTGCAAAATATCAAGGGCTTTCACTTGACACCATTGAAAAAGGGCTGGCTCCTTAAATTAGGGGCCTAGAGCCCTTAAAAGTCTTCGCTTTATAGCTCAAAAATGGTTAATATTTCGCTAGAGCTGTCGATAGAAAAGTTGTTCATTATTGTGTTATCAATGTCGTTACAAAATTATTTTGTACCGGTAATGCGTAATATGAGTGTAAAAAGCTTGTCTTGTTAACATGTACCTGTATTCATTTGGAAAGTAAGCGAATCGTCTTCGTGCGCATAACGTACATAAATTAACAGCTGAAATTGTACCAACATATACGGGATGCTTTAATTCATTTGAAAAAGTGTCTAAAAAGTATACGTGTACATGTTTTTCTTACAGCCTTTTTTTGGAGTCACCTCTGTTTAGTTCTTATAGTGGACAACCGTTAAGAAAAACAAAAACGAGAAAATATAAACGTTCTTTTTCTTATCTAGTGAGATACATAAACTAGATTTAAAAAAAAAATAACTTCCATGAAATAGATTTGAGTCATTTTACTGCAAGCATTTCAAATCGACCTTAATTCTTAGTTGTGTGCGTCATTACATAACCCATCTCGCCCGCGGCCGAGAAAATCGATCGCCAAGGTCGCGGCTGGACTACCTAGCGGTCAGCGGTTATCTAATACACAAGAATCGCGTCTGTCATATTTGATTTTATTTAGCCGCAAACACAAGAATCGTACACAGTGGAATTAAAGCTTACTCTTCCTAATTTGAATTAAACGATAGAGTGTCAATAAGAAATCGTTCTGTTTCATCATAAAAGCAATGCCATTCTCGAACTGAAGCAGTGTCAGACAGATAGATCAACTGTGGGATTCAAGGGGGAAAAAACTTATATTAATTAGAGTTTATTCATCATACTGCAAACATTGTAAATCTTCCTGGGTTCTGAGCTCTCTATGTGTGTAACGTAAGTTATCCGATCCCTTATCCGCGGCCGAGGAAATCGGTCGCGGCTGCACTACCTAGAGGTCAGCGGTTATCTAATAACAAGATATATATACAAGAACTGTTTCAATTTTATGTTCTTAAAGTTTGTTCACCTTCAATTTATTTAATTAAACATTAGAATGTGAATTGAGAAGCCCCTCTAAAAATTGATAAAAGCGATATTATTCCAAATCAGAAACATCATCAGACATAAATCAATAGTGAATTTGTAATTCTAAAATGTTCTAAAAACTATACATGTACTAATAATTTTATAGATAAACAACGAAAAACCACAAAGATTAAACCTTAAAATGATGATCACCCCTAGAACATAGCCAAGGAGATCCCGCGCGAGTGGACAAGTGATCCGCGGTAGCTTCGTGTTCTTCTACATGTACTTTATCACTCGTGCATGTTTATTGATATTTTGTACGATTCCAACTATTTGTTTATTCGAGATGTTTTATAGATATCGTAGAAAGTAGTTGACGTCTTCATAAGGTTGCACATAAAATGAGAGAGAGAGAGAGAGAGAGAGAGGAGAGAGAGAGAGAGAGCTCAAAATTGGAAGCATTATTTAGCCGAATTTAGATAACGAAACAGTCCCCAAACGTTCAAGGCAGGATATAAAAAATCAAATATCAAATTAACACATGCGGTAGAGACAATTGCAACTTCTCTGGCCTTTCCGGCAAGTTTGGAAAAACACCTTGAGTGTATTAACATAACCGGATGTTAGAATTTTATACAAAATGGAGTCGCTTCCCATTAAAAAAAGTATCGGCAAGAAGTCATGTATGTCGTTTCTGTGTTATATTTTAGTGTATATCGATACCTTTAAAGAAGTATAGCTCGCATCTCAACAGATCAAAATGTGTTGTAATTATATCAAGTTTTATAAAAAGGGGGGTTGTCATGGACGCCTAGGTAATACATTCGAAGTGTTTTTCCGAGCTTGCCGGAAAGGCCCGAGAAATTGCGATTGGCGGTAGAGGCTGACACGATAAAAGAATTGTCCAGAATTGAGGAATTTAGTGATTATTTTTAGAATGTTTACATGAGTTTTTTAACAAGATTTGTTTAGATTTTATCGGTTTCATGATCACAGTGCAAGGGCTTTATTTTTTTTCAAAATGTGGCGAAGACCTATTTTTGGCGACTACTTAACATGTGTACATTTTTCTCCTCAATGTATGTCACTTTCCCACCCGTGTGTTTATTCGGTCAGTCTATGCTAAGTCAATCCGCTCCACGTGCGACCGAAAATCTCCTGTCGCGTCAGCGCACATAGCTCAGAATATTGCCCCCGGGCTGCAGATCAGCAATTATTGATAAATAATTGAGTAACATTTGGAAGGGTGCTTTCACTGCAGCGGACAATTGTTAAACAATAAGTGTCTAAATATTCGATGCCAATCAACCTCACATTAAAGGTGCGATATCGTAATCTGAGAATGTGGCTAAACAATTAACCTGTTGAACACGCTAAACTTCTATAGTTGTGAACAGAATAAAATATATATTATCAGAGACATAAATAACTTAATAAGTTATTTATGTCTCTGGGTTTATAAGTTAACAGTTTTAAGTCAAAGATTAAATAAAATTTGTTCTCAGGATTAGAATGATTAGTAATGATATACGACTACATTAAGCAATAAAGTCGGTCGATCGTTATTAAATCATCAGACTACTGCAAGTGTCGACAGTTTCTTATTTTTTAAAAATAATTGTAGTAGTTCAATTGACTTGCAGACTATAATATAGCGACTTTTCTGCCTCCCAAAAATGTATGCATTTAATTGCGATAGATATTTGTTCTTGGGGATTTTACTTATTGTTACATGTATATGCACATTGATAAAAAAAATCATTGAAGTTGTGTAGTATGAGGTTGTCATGCAGATTAAGTGACCTAAAACTCCGCGGAATATTTTATTTTTCATCTAGCTTGTCAAAATGGGAGATTGTTAACTTGTAGTTTGTTAACTCTGAAAAAGTCTAGAACAGAAGAAATAAAGTCTTTATAGCTTTCGCTACATCTTCTTATTTATGTGTACGCGTACATAAAGCTATTTAAGATTTTTTTTTGTATAAAAAGTGTTGTTTTTCCTTACGTTAAATTTAAATCTATAGAAATTCAATATCTACATGTAACATCTCAAAAGCTTTGATAGCTTACCGCTTGGAAATCATTTAGTGATGCAAATTGACAAATGCCCATGAAAAGACATTATTGGACCCCAAGGGTTTCTTATCCTTTCCGACGATAATGAGAAGAACTCAAATGTGCATACAAATCATACATTTACATGTATATTTATATGTGATGTGATAGAAATAACTGAAAAATATAGGGGTTTTTTTGTGCTGCACAAAACGGGCGAAAAGGATTTTTATACCCCACGAAAATAAATTAAGGGGGGGGGGGGGGGTAAATAAAAATCACCTTGTCCGTCCGTACGTCATGTCCGGTCTATATCTTTCTGATGGAGAAACATTGGAAGTGTTCTTACTTTATATAAATATTACTCATTACCTGACGAAGCGTCATGACCTAAACCCAAGGTCATTTGGACAGTAAAGGTCACTGGCAGGAAAAGTGCAAAATTTGTTTCTGGTCCACTTTGGAACTTCTTACTTCACACAAAGATTGCTTATGACCTGAGGGTGTGTAATGATTTGTCCCCAAGTCATTTAAGGAGAAACATTGGGAGTTTCTATTTCATGTAAAGATTCATGATGACCGATGATGTGTCATGAACTTGACCCAGGGTCAGTTGCGCAAGTTCAAAGTCATATTAAACATATGTCATATCTTGTATTAATGGAAATGAGTAAAAGCTAGAGTTTGACATAAAGATTACTTGTGACCTGTAAATATAACCTGCCTTGTCTGACTCACTAAAGAAAACGAACCATCCATTATTCTCTAATAGAGAAATACGTGAGTAATGACTTCTTTCTTAGCGGGGATATCATTTGTGAGCTTGCTAACAGTACCTTTTAGATGGTCCAGTGGAAGCAATGCCCCCTTTCTCTCAACCAAAATTTCCCTTAAGTTAACGCTTAGAAAATTTCCCCCACCGCCACATCCACACTTTTATTATAATTAAATTAATTATATACATGTACATAAATGATGTACTTTTTAAAGTTATCCTAAACTTAAAGTAAGTTAAACGAAGAACTTGCCTGGTATGAAAATAATACTTTGCAATTGAGTCTCGTTTTCGATTTCTTGAACTTACTATTATCATATTGATAATCCAGTATCATTAAAAACCATTTCCCTTCTCCTTACACTCGCCAGGTTCTGATAGACCTGTATCAATAACAGATTATTTCCACTTGACCTCCACATTTGCATACAATCTAAATAAACACCTACTTAGCAAAGATATGCCTTTATCTGTTTAATGAGTGGTGCAATACTCAATCTAGAGGTTACATAGAAAACAGGCATGGATTATTTTTTTTGGTCTCCATTTGAAGAGTTCCAATCAATTTTCTAAAGCTCTAATTGGTAAGAAGAAATGGTCGTGTAAAGATGACCTTTTATCAATACAGGGTCTGTCAGGCTCTGACAAGTGTCAGGAGAAGGAGGTGTTTTAATCAAACTGATGGACAATCCTTTCGCGACACGAAGTTGCGACGGAAGACCTACTCGTTGCTTTGCAACGAGCTCGTTATATAATATGATTTTCCCTGTTAGTTTAAAAGATGCAATACCGAAAAAATATTTTTGGTTTTAGTGTAAAAGAAACTGGAGTGAAAAAAAGTCTCAAGGGCTGCAATGAACATAAACAGTAACTGAAACAAATGGTCAAACACATTTACAACTTTTAAATTAAAATTACAAATTTAAGAGAAAATTAGACATTGAATTCAAGAGTTTGCTTAATGCAATTTATAGATATGTTTGTTCATGTTTTAAAATGAGATGATATGCCTGGAGTCTTTTGAGGTAAGGTTTGTGGTTTCATTGGGATTACTCACACATTTGCATTGTGACGTTGTTTGACATAATAATTAAGAAATACCAGAATTACACATATACTAAGATAAGTTTGTCCTGAAATCTACGGATTCTGAAAGGTTTTGATAAAGGTGTTTTCGTTATATTATAATAGCCCATTTTGTTCTACTGTTGCATTTTATTTGTAAATAAGTTATTAGCAAATAAAAGTAACGAATCATGACAAAAGTAATGCCATTATTTTCGAAAATTTTAGGTATAAATAACATTTATAATAGCCACATACAAAATGTAAATAATATTTACGAAATTATTTATATTTCCTTAAAAAACGACAGCTTGATCATCCTGCACTTTTTCATTATGTAGTTATAAAACGCATCCGACAAAATCATTTAACGTGTATTACAGACCAAAGTGTAGTGAACAGAATGGGGTGTAGCTTTGATACAATACCTTAAAACTGCAATCCGATAACCAGACCTTAAGATTTTGAATATCAATTAACGATTTTGTCAATCCTCCATTTAGGAAAATACATCAACGCATGACCTAAAGTAAAAAGTAACGTTATGAACGGTATGGAATTTTCATTAATAAAGATTGTGTAATAACGGAAATATTCAATGCTATCAAAATTATACCACAACAGTTCGCGCAGTTATAACAAAGCAGACTTGTCTCTTATCTAAAACCACAATTTGTCGAATCATTGCAGGTAGACAACATAGAAATCAAATGATAATCATCGTGTTAACCTTTTTTTCCAGATTGTACTTAAGCATACTTTAAACCCCTAAATGCAGATTAACGCACTCAATCTGCAACATCTATTCATGATTAACATGGCGACCCGATATAATTACTGTATGTAAACTGATGATTTTTACAATCACGATATACTTCTTGGCGTGTTTTAGAGTGACACTTGAATGGTAAGATTTGAGTTTTACCTTCTGTAAATAACATTGTTTTGCTTTTTTTCGATTATGAGCGACAATTAGGTATATGTAATTCTTGAAAATAATCTCTATATGTTTATCAAAACAAACCAATAATTTCCAATGTAAGATATTGTGTTAAAGTAGGAGCTAGCACGATAAAGAAACCTTCGTACGTATAGCGCCTCTAAATCATATGAAGTTTTTCCAGATATTAAAAGGATTTGTAATTTTATATTAACTTGCGAACTGTTTTATGTTATCTACCCACCATGGTTATCAATAATATTATCTTCACTGGTGTACCTTAAGATTTTTATTGGGTGTCAATTGGATATTTTGTTAAACAAGTAGGCGTTAGATGCCTTTTCACCTGTTTTTTTTGCCTGTTCTTCACTGTTGGGATAAACGTGCTTGGTTTTTAAGAGAGTACTCCTGACCTCCCTTTTCGCCACGTACTCTCTCATGCAATATATGCGCTGGATTAATTCCAATTCGTTAGCACGATCGTATCGCTCTGACATAAAAACGTAATATATGGTTTTAAACAATGAAGTTTTAATTATTTATTTTTTCTCCTGACAATTCTTTCTAACGACAATCATATACAATAGCTGCGAAATATTTTATATTACTCCTGATATTCAATCTTTGTCCAGTACTTTTAATTCACGACTAGTGTTGTTAGTTAAATACCAGTTAAAATGTTCAAAATACGGTATCATAATTCTGTTTATATATATAAAAATGGTTTATCAATACGTTTTTATTTTTTTTTCTCAGAGAATTCTCAGTTTAGCCCCCACCATTATATTTGATATTATAATAAAGTATGGTGGTGTTGTTATTTTAAACGACAAATATATGAAACTTGCATATGTATTCCTTGTAAGTGTGCGCTAAAGTATATAACTATTTTAATCGATAAGTGAATGGAGAACGTGTAATATGTTGCGCCTTTAGTGCAGTTAATAATTAGCAATATTTTATTTGATATTGTAAAAAAGAATCGTATAAAATTGTTATTCACTGGATCGATAACGTCTTGTACAGATTCTTGGTTTCGGGGGTACATAGCAGGCCGTGTTCTTGGATTCTCTGTGTATGTCTCCAATACCACGGATAGATCACAGGGAACGTTGTGTTTCAAGGACGACAACTTCACAAATCACACAATACCTCCTGTCTTTACAACAAATTGTTTTGTTCATGGACAATATGTCATCTACTACAACTAGAGACTACCAGGAGTTGACTACCCTGACGATTATTATCCATCTGTTGCCATTTACCTTTGTGAAGTAGAAGTGTATTGTAAGCATTTTTTTAATTCCAATAACCTTTGAAAATTGTTTCATGTGTGGTAACATATCCACATTTTTTTTTTTAAAATATAGAACAATAAAATAATGTGCAGACCTTGTGAAATAAATCATTAAAGTTACAGTGTTGTTGATTGAAATAAATCCATCAAATTGTATCCAGTCATTTAAAGTGTATAATTTAACTTCTGAATGTTTGCCACCCCCTCCCTTTGTTTTAAAAACAGTTAGTTGTTTTGATTAGCAATTTACTTGTATTATCCGTGTATGTCTCCAATACCACGGATAGATCACAGGGGACGTTGTGTTTCAAGGACAATAATTTCACAATAAACACAATACCTTCTGTCTTCACAACAAACTGTATATTTCACTGGCAATATGTCATCTACTACAACGAGAGACTACCTGGAGTTGTCTACCCTGACGGTTATTATAGTTATGTATAGAGTAACCTCTGTGATGTAGAGGTGTATGGTTAGTGTTCTTTATAATTTTAACAACCTTTGAAAAATATTGTAATATTTATCATATTTGGTCACATATTTACCTTTACTGTCAAAACATAACCCCAAAAACTAGTATGCAGACCTTGCGGAATAAATCAGTAATGAGACTATCAAATCTGGTTCAAATATTTTAACTGTCGATTTTTTCTAGGAAGCACCCCCCCCCTCCCCCCGAAAAAAATGACACATTATATAAATAGTGCCTGTTTGGGAGGGTAACAGTTGAAATTGACACCCCGAGAAAACCATTGTCAACCGACGCGAAGCGGAGGTTGACAATGGTTTTCGAGGGGTGTCAATTTCAACTGTTATCCTCCCAAACAGGCACTATCTATTTTGTTATACTGAATGTATTTTTTAAAATTTTTAAGAAAATTTTACTGCTTTTATATAGGAATAACGTGAATTCTACAGCGAACCGTACGCGCATAATTTTCGCGCATGTAACATTTTTTAATGTTACCCGTTGCGAAGTGCGTTGCTAACGCTGAGGGTAATAGTAAATATTATTAACTGCGTCTTAACCAATCAGATTTCAGTATTTAACATGAAAGTATAACAATGTAAAATGGTATGCTTAGCAATTTCTATATGGATGTGAATTATTAAAACTAGGCACAAAGAAACCTTTTGATAATAAATCAATATAAAGATGATTAAGGACAGGAATAAAGCATTCCAAACATTTCATTTAGCTCCAAATTAACTGAATCCTCTTCCTGTAATGCTCATGGATGTTACATGTATGTTAGGGCGGGGTTAAAGTAGCCAGATAGTATAACTGAAAAGATGGCATATACCATTACATTGTATATAAATAGTGCCTGTAGTTGCTAACTCTGAGTGTAATAGAACGGATCATCAACTGCGTCTTAACCAATCAGATTTCGGTTTAAACATGAAAGTATTGTAACGAAATTTGTCATTTGGTGTTGTTAATTTTCAACTCTGAGGCCAGTGTACTTTAGTACGAGAGACGGAGTTGTATGCTGGTCATGTAGTGGATATCCATTGGCTTTTCTAGCATCACTGCGTCATCGGAATGTCTGTACATTGTGTCATGATTTTCAATTACATAAAAAACCTTTTAAGGTTGATGACAAGGATTTTCGGTCCTAATGGCTTGATGAGGGTGGTCCTCATTACTGGTCTATTACACACACATCACCAGTGTGTTAAGGCTGTCAATAAATTCTGTTCAGACAAAAAGGACGGGGAACGTGCATTATGACATCAAAGTATACTGTAAATTCCTAATTAAACGCGAGGAATTAATATCCGCGTACAATTGCGAGAACCACCCTTCGCGGATTTAAATATATCGCCATTTTTATCTGAGAGTTCAGAACTATAAGAAATAGGCAAAAAAGTTCCACATTTGCGATTTTATATTTTTTCGATTTGATACAAACCAGCGGGATCGCGGAACTAAGGACTCGCGTAATATTATAATACATTTTTGCAATAAATGTTGCAATATTGCAATAAATATATGTTTTTGGTTGAATTGGAAATTGTCTTGATGGACTTTCGTGCATACCAGTATACACCGTCACGTAAATGAACACATCTCTCATTTTTTTTTTCATCAATAGAATAGAATTGAATATACTCAAAACAAGATTAAATATGTAATTTCATGTACAGGATGTCCAGTAACAGGGTTTTACGGATCTAACTGCTCCATTCCCTGTCCAGATGTCAACTGTCAGTACTGTCACATAGAGACGGGCTATTGCCAGTGTTGTAAACCTGGGTATCAAGGTTATCATTGTGAATTAGGTAAGAAATGATTTCACAAAAAACAGTATTTACTAGATGTGTGTATGCGTGTATCTGGCTTCGTTACGTATTGGCTTTAATTACAAAGCATTAATAGAACTTATAAGACTTTAAAATATTTGTTTTATTCGGAAGCAATCATACGAATCCTGTATACATTTAAGCATGTATGTACTGTTTTGATAATTGTGTGTACTTATGAATACAAAATATTCAAAAATATTCAAATCTTTTAATTTAAAATCAATTCGATTCAAATTAAAAAAAAATGTTTCGCTGATTAGTTCTTGTATTGACTTTTAAAAGTTTCACAAATGTTTAAAAGAGTAATGTTAGTGTGAAATTGGGAAACATTTTCTACAGCAAAAGTTGAATGTAACGAACAGGCTATAACAAATGTAGAGAATATCTATTATGTCCCAGTAAAGTCCTTACAGAACCTAAAGGAAGTTGCCGTAAATGACAAACACGGCCCTAAATAATTAAAATAAAATAAATAATAAACCGAAGTAAATGTAAGACCCCGCTGATGAAATTTTGGTAATGAATACCTAAATTCCAAAGTTGAATAAATGAAGATCGATTCATTGATGATAATCTAACGTGTGTTTAGTGCGTCTTGAAATGTCTAAAATGTATACAATAGTAGTCAACTTAAATACTTTATTGGATAGTAGAAAAATCTGAATATACATGTATATGCATGCTTTGAGTACATGACATCTTTATCGGTCATTTTGTAGCTGATTATTTTTACATATTTAAAGGCTGTGACAATGATTCAATAGAAATTATTTCTTCTAATCATTCCAGAATGTGACAGAGGATTTTATGGTATTGAATGCAGTGAAACATGTGGACACTGTCGTGATGTAAGCCAATGCTCCAATGTCAATGGAACTTGCTTAACTGGATGTGATGCTGGTTTCAAAGGGGACTTATGTAAAACAGGTAAGGAAAATATATCAGGTACAAGGAGAGGAACAAAAGCCTTCATATTTATTTTTTAATCACATAGTTATATTATTCTTAATAAAGGCATGCCAACATGTTACTGTTGCAATGATATACAGATAAGTGCATTAATTTCAAGGTAGCACTATATAGAGACCTAATAACAAGACACATAGGTCCTTTAGTTATTAAGATGGAGTCATTTTATATCATTTCATCTCAAAAGGCTGTGACAATGGTTCATACGGCGTTGACTGCAACGAAATTTGTGGAAATTGTTTGAATGAAAGTCAATGTTCTAATATCAATGGAACATGCTTCACTGGATGAAATGCTGGCTACGAGGGGGACTTGTGTAAAACAGGTGAGTAGTTAGTTATCGGGACAACTACTTAGATATGCAGCAGGTAGTTAGGTGAGTGATTATAACTTATTAAAAATACGGAGATATATAACATGAACTACATTTGCCATAAGTATTATAAAATATTCAGTAAGTGAAGTTAGTAAGCTCCTTTAAAACCAAAATAAACAGAGAAGTAAATTTACATTCGTATCTATAGGAATGATAATATGACAAAATTTAATGTGAAATTAGGAAAAAGTAGTTTAAAAAAAAAAAGTAATCAATAACACATGACTTGTAAATAATCAAGTGTCAACACAATAATCGTTTACACATGAACTGGGAGCGGAAAACCTTACTATTATTCTGAAAAAAATTCAAATTTCTTATTATTTTTTTTTTCTTCTAGACGCCAACTTTGATCCTTAATATCTCGCTCGTTTGTTCATCGATTGTTTGTTTTGAAATTTTCAGGACTGATAAAATGCCGCGTGATGTTGTCGTTGCATATTTTAGTTGAGGAAAATCCCTATCCGGTTTTGAGTTATTCCCCTTTTAGTAAAATTTAACGACTTCTTTTGTCCAGGGGGGTTTAGCTTTAACGATGACTGGCAGAGTCTCAAAGATGGGCTGGTTTGGAAGCTAATACATTAAATTTGTGCGAGATATATTTTATTTATTATTTAGATGCAAATAAAAGGGGTGGTATAGATGTTGAAACAAAGGTAAGAAAAGAAATCAAAAAAATTCGCGTATTTTTCGTGTTAGTTTTCTATCTGATAAAAATTTGTTATAACATGTATTTTAAAAGTTCTTGGTCTTACCCAGACCTTTCATTCGGTATACCGAAAAAGGAGCTGGCCCCTATAATTAGGGAATTAGGGAGCGACAATTAGGTATATGTAATTCTTGAAAATAATCTCTATATGTTTATTAAAACAAACCAATAATTTCCAATATAAGATATTGTGTTAAAGTAGGAGCTAGCACGATAAAGAAACCTTCGTACGTATAGCGCCTCTAAATCATATGAAGTTTTTCCAGATATTAAAAGGATTTGTAATTTTATATTAACTTGCGAACTGTTTCATGTTATCTACCCACCATGGTTATCAATAATATTATCTTCACTGGTGTACCTTAAGATTGTTATTGGGTGTCAATTGGATATTTTGTTAAACAAGTAGGCGTTAGATGCCTTTTCACCTGTTTTTTGCCTGTTCTTCACTGTTGGGATAAACGTGCTTGGTTTTTAAGAGAGTACTCCTGACCTCCCTTTTCGCCACGTACTCTCTCATGCAATATATGCGCTGGATTAATTCCAATTCGTTAGCACGATCGTATCGCTCTGACATAAAAACGTAATATATGGTTTTAAACAATGAAGTTTTAATTATTTATTTTTTCTCCTGACAATTCTTTCTAACGACAATCATATACAATAGCTGCGAAATATTTTATATTACTCCTGATATTCAATCTTTGTCCAGTACTTTTAATTCACGACTAGTGTTGTTAGTTAAATACCAGTTAAAATGTTCAAAATACGGTATCATAATTCTGTTTATATATATAAAAATGGTTTATCAATACGTTTTTATTTTTTTTTCTCAGAGAATTCTCAGTTTAGCCCCCACCATTATATTTGATATTATAATAAAGTATGGTGGTGTTGTTATTTTAAACGACAAATATATGAAACTTGCATATGTATTCCTTGTAAGTGTGCGCTAAAGTATATAACTATTTTAATCGATAAGTGAATGGAGAACGTGTAATATGTTGCGCCTTTAGTGCAGTTAATAATTAGCAATATTTTATTTGATATTGTAAAAAAGAATCGTATAAAATTGTTATTCACTGGATCGATAACGTCTTGTACAGATTCTTGGTTTCGGGGGTACATAGCAGGCCGTGTTCTTGGATTCTCTGTGTATGTCTCCAATACCACGGATAGATCACAGGGAACGTTGTGTTTCAAGGACGACAACTTCACAAATCACACAATACCTCCTGTCTTTACAACAAATTGTTTTGTTCATGGACAATATGTCATCTACTACAACGAGAGACTACCAGGAGTTGTCTACCCTGACGATTATTATCCATCTGTTGCCATTTACCTTTGTGAAGTAGAAGTGTATGGTAAGCATTTTTTTAATTCCAATAACCTTTGAAAATTGTTTCATGTGTGGTAACATATCCACATTTTTTTTTTTAAAATATAGAACAATAAAATAATGTGCAGACCTTGTGAAATAAATCATTAAAGTTACAGTGTTGTTGATTGAAATAAATCCATCAAATTGTATCCAGTCATTTAAAGTGTATAATTTAACTTCTGAATGTTTGCCACCCCCTCCCTTTGTTTTAAAAACAGTTAGTTGTTTTGATTAGCAATTTACTTGTATTATCCGTGTATGTCTCCAATACCACGGATATATCACAGGGGATGTTGTGTTTCAAGGACAATAATTTCACAATAAACACAATACCTTCTGTCTTCACAACAAACTGTATATTTCACTGGCAATATGTCATCTACTACAACGAGAGACTACCTGGAGTTGTCTACCCTGACGGTTATTATAGTTATGTATAGAGTAACCTCTGTGATGTAGAGGTGTATGGTTAGTGTTCTTTATAATTTTAACAACCTTTGAAAAATATTGTAATATTTATCATATTTGGTCACATATTTACCTTTACTGTCAAAACATAACCCCAAAAACTAGTATGCAGACCTTGCGGAATAAATCAGTAATGAGACTATCAAATCTGGTTCAAATATTTTAACTGTCGATTTTTTCTAGGAAGCACCCCCCCCCCTCCCCCCGAAAAAAATGACACATTATATAAATAGTGCCTGTTTGGGAGGGTAACAGTTGAAATTGACACCCCGAGAAAACCATTGTCAACCGACGCGAAGCGGAGGTTGACAATGGTTTTCGAGGGGTGTCAATTTCAACTGTTATCCTCCCAAGCAGGCACTATTTATTTTGTTATACTGAATGTCTTTTTTAAAATTTTAAAGAAAATTTTACTGCTTTTATATAGGAATAACGTGAATTCTACAGCGAACCGTACGCGCATAATTTTCGCGCATGTAACATTTTTTAATGTTACCCGTTGCCAAGTGCGTTGCTAACGCTGAGGGTAATAGTAAATATTATTAACTGCGTCTTAACCAATCAGATTTCAGTATTTAACATGAAAGTATAACAATATATAAATAGTGCCTGTTTGGGAGGGTAACAGTTGAAATTGACACCCCGAGAAAACCATTGTCAACCGACGCGAAGCGGAGGTTGACAATGGTTTTCGAGGGGTGTCAATTTCAACTGTTATCCTCCCAAACAGGCACTATCTATTTTGTTATACTGAATGTATTTTTTAAAATTTTTAAGAAAATTTTACTGCTTTTATATAGGAATAACGTGAATTCTACAGCGAACCGTACGCGCATAATTTTCGCGCATGTAACATTTTTTAATGTTACCCGTTGCGAAGTGCGTTGCTAACGCTGAGGGTAATAGTAAATATTATTAACTGCGTCTTAACCAATCAGATTTCAGTATTTAACATGAAAGTATAACAATGTAAAATGGTATGCTTAGCAATTTCTATATGGATGTGAATTATTAAAACTAGGCACAAAGAAACCTTTTGATAATAAATCAATATAAAGATGATTAAGGACAGGAATAAAGCATTCCAAACATTTCATTTAGCTCCAAATTAACTGAATCCTCTTCCTGTAATGCTCATGGATGTTACATGTATGTTAGGGCGGGGTTAAAGTAGCCAGATAGTATAACTGAAAAGATGGCATATACCATTACATTGTATATAAATAGTGCCTGTAGTTGCTAACTCTGAGTGTAATAGAACGGATCATCAACTGCGTCTTAACCAATCAGATTTCGGTTTAAACATGAAAGTATTGTAACGAAATTTGTCATTTGGTGTTGTTAATTTTCAACTCTGAGGCCAGTGTACTTTAGTACGAGAGACGGAGTTGTATGCTGGTCATGTAGTGGATATCCATTGGCTTTTCTAGCATCACTGCGTCATCGGAATGTCTGTACATTGTGTCATGATTTTCAATTACATAAAAAACCTTTTAAGGTTGATGACAAGGATTTTCGGTCCTAATGGCTTGATGAGGGTGGTCCTCATTACTGGTCTATTACACACACATCACCAGTGTGTTAAGGCTGTCAATAAATTCTGTTCAGACAAAAAGGACGGGGAACGTGCATTATGACATCAAAGTATACTGTAAATTCCTAATTAAACGCGAGGAATTAATATCCGCGTACAATTGCAAGAACCACCCTTCGCGGATTTAAATATATCGCCATTTTTATCTGAGAGTTCAGAACTATAAGAAATAGGCAAAAAAGTTCCACATTTGCGATTTTATATTTTTTCGATTTGATACAAACCAGCGGGATCGCGGAACTAAGGACTCGCGTAATATTATAATACATTTTTGCAATAAATGTTGCAATATTGCAATAAATATATGTTTTTGGTTGAATTGGAAATTGTCTTGATGGACTTTCGTGCATACCAGTATACACCGTCACGTAAATGAACACATCTCTCATTTTTTTTTTTCATCAATAGAATAGAATTGAATATACTCAAAACAAGATTAAATATGTAATTTCATGTACAGGATGTCCAGTAACAGGGTTTTACGGATCTAACTGCTCCATTCCCTGTCCAGATGTCAACTGTCAGTACTGTCACATAGAGACGGGCTATTGCCAGTGTTGTAAACCTGGGTATCAAGGTTATCATTGTGAATTAGGTAAGAAATGATTTCACAAAAAACAGTATTTACTAGATGTGTGTATGCGTGTATCTGGCTTCGTTACGTATTGGCTTTAATTACAAAGCATTAATAGAACTTATAAGACTTTAAAATATTTGTTTTATTCGGAAGCAATCATACGAATCCTGTATACATTTAAGCATGTATGTACTGTTTTGATAATTGTGTGTACTTATGAATACAAAATATTCAAAAATATTCAAATCTTTTAATTTAAAATCAATTCGATTCAAATTAAAAAAAAAATGTTTCGCTGATTAGTTCTTGTATTGACTTTTAAAAGTTTCACAAATGTTTAAAAGAGTAATGTTAGTGTGAAATTGGGAAACATTTTCTACAGCAAAAGTTGAATGTAACGAACAGGCTATAACAAATGTAGAGAATATCTATTATGTCCCAGTAAAGTCCTTACAGAACCTAAAGGAAGTTGCCGTAAATGACAAACACGGCCCTAAATAATTAAAATAAAATAAATAATAAACCGAAGTAAATGTAAGACCCCGCTGATGAAATTTTGGTAATGAATACCTAAATTCCAAAGTTGAATAAATGAAGATCGATTCATTGATGATAATCTAACGTGTGTTTAGTGCGTCTTGAAATGTCTAAAATGTATACAATAGTAGTCAACTTAAATACTTCATTGGATAGTAGAAAAATCTGAATATACATGTATATGCATGCTTTGTGTACATGACATCTTTATCGGTCATTTTGTAGCTGATTATTTTTACATATTTTAAGGCTGTGACAATGATTCAATAGAAATTATTTCTTCTAATCATTCCAGAATGTGACAGAGGATTTTATGGTATTGAATGCAGTGAAACATGTGGACACTGTCGTGATGTAAGCCAATGCTCCAATGTCAATGGAACTTGCTTAACTGGATGTGATGCTGGTTTCAAAGGGGACTTATGTAAAACAGGTAAGGAAAATATATCAGGTACAAGGAGAGGAACAAAAGCCTTCATATTTATTTTTTAATCACATAGTTATATTATTCTTAATAAAGGCATGCCAACATGTTACTGTTGCAATGATATACAGATAAGTGCATTAATTTCAAGGTAGCACTATATAGAGACCTAATAACAAGACACATAGGTCCTTTAGTTATTAAGATGGAGTCATTTTATATCATTTCATCTCAAAAGGCTGTGACAATGGTTCATACGGCGTTGACTGCAACGAAATTTGTGGAAATTGTTTGAATGAAAGTCAATGTTCTAATATCAATGGAACATGCTTCACTGGATGAAATGCTGGCTACGAGGGGGACTTGTGTAAAACAGGTGAGTAGTTAGTTATCGGGACAACTACTTAGATATGCAGCAGGTAGTTAGGTGAGTGATTATAACTTATTAAAAATACGGAGATATATAACATGAACTACATTTGCCATAAGTATTATAAAATATTCAGTAAGTGAAGTTAGTAAGCTCCTTTAAAACCAAAATAAACAGAGAAGTAAATTTACATTCGTATCTATAGGAATGATAATATGACAAAATTTAATGTGAAATTAGGAAAAAGTAGTTTTAAAAAAAAAGTAATCAATAACACATGACTTGTAAATAATCAAGTGTCAACACAATAATCGTTTACACATGAACTGGGAGCGGAAAACCTTACTATTATTCTGAAAAAAAATTCAAATTTTCTTATTATTTTTTTTTCTTCTAGACGCCAACTTTGATCCTTAATATCTCGCTCGTTTGTTCATCGATTGTTTGTTTTGAAATTTTCAGGACTGATAAAATGCCGCGTGATGTTGTCGTTGCATATTTTAGTTGAGGAAAATCCCTATCCGGTTTTGAGTTATTCCCCTTTTAGTAAAATTTAACGACTTCTTTTGTCCAGGGGGGTTTAGCTTTAACGATGACTGGCAGAGTCTCAAAGATGGGCTGGTTTGGAAGCTAATACATTAAATTTGTGCGAGATATATATTATATTAACAAACATTCAGACCCGCAATGTGTTTTTGTTACAAGTTCTATAAAATGTAGACTCAATGACTGAATTCTTTACCGTTTTCCGTCTGGGTTATTTTGAATCACGTGTGTACGTTATGTGTAGCCATATAGATGAACTCTTTAAGTGTTTAATTTTTAAAAGAAATTGTGTACATGCACAGCAATGCAATGCTAGGACAATTAAATTTCAACAATGTATATGGTGAGGCCGGTCGGACTGATACTGGTTCTTCTTGTTCTAGAAATAGCGAATGTAATACGAAGTATTGGGGTGTTATATTTTAAACAAATATAAGTATTGCTTTCTTAAAAGCTTTCATTACTCAACAAAGTATGTTATTGAAAGCATTCTTAGTTACCTTAGCTGAATATATGTACCGCTCGGTCTGTATCCCGGAAAAATCGACTACCATCCGAAATTTTTCATACAAGGTCTACAGACTTGCAGCTAACATTACCTTTAAAAATACATTTTAGAATTTGCCGCTGTTTATAAATTCATTAAAAAGACGCGCAGAATCACGTGGTAATATGTCGTTTGATTTGGGATTTATGACGTATATTTATATTGTTTTCATTAAAATTATTTTATTATTTCAAGCTTGTGGGTGGAATGAAATCAGTTTCGCATGTTATATCACATAAACATGTCCTCTCCCCACTTTTTCTTGCAGCAACTATTTTTTTTAAAATTTTCATAAAAAAATTGAATTATCATGGAGTTGCCCCCCCCCCCCCCCCCGTTTTTGGTAGCATATAAAAAAAATGGTATGAAAATCATGAAATTAGGAGTGAAATTTTGAAAATTTTGGAAAATTCAAAATTCATCATTTTTCTCTTTCTTTTTTTGCTTGTCAAGATTTGTTGGATGAGTTTGCCCCCCCCCCCCCCTTTTAAAAACGATGCTACGTGCCTGGAAATTACTCATTTCTTAATTCCCCTTTTTAATAAACAAAACAAACCAACAGACATAACCGATATTGCATTTTCGATATTTGTCATCGTTGTAGACCCGTGTAACAATCTGTTAAGTAGGTGCACGACAAAGAACCCTTTGCTGATCTACATATTCATTAACGCATACAAAGAAAAAATATATTTTGATTTATTTTTGAATTTCTTTTGATGTAAAAAAAGAGAAGAAGTTGGTTCTCAGTCTCTCTTTATGCCTGTTTGTTAGCGGTTAATCCAAGTTCATTTTGAATATCCTTTTGTAATTTAAAAAATGCGATGTAATTTTTTTTTTCATGCAATATTTCGGATAAAGCAATGAAGAGTTGTTTCTTGAAATTTTATTAGACCATAAAATTGTAAAATGCTAACATTGAAAATTGTGCCCGATTTCTTTCTTTTTTTTAAGGTGAAACTTTATTGATTTTAAAAACGATTCTTTTAGATAAACAAATTGACATAATCAATAAGAGTTTGACAATCTCTAACTGCAGGTCTGTAGCTTTTAGTCTGAAAAAGAATCGGATGGACGACCTAGGACATAGATCGTCCATCCGAATTTCTTGAAAATTGCCATTTCTTTCATACGCGGACGCAATACTCACCGAGACTAAATGGTTCGTATCTGAAGTTTTAAGTTGTAACTGCTTTGAAAGGTAATATTGGTTTTCTGATAATTATGAACATGAATAATTAAATAAAAATGGTTAAAATTACAGTAAAATTATCGACATCGGTCTTCTCCATGCGCATATCTAGAAGTGGAAGGGTTCCAGACACCCCCCCCCCCCCCCAGCGAAATTTCGTTCAATTACGTGTACAATATAAACTTACCAAATATGCATCGGACATCCCTTGGCAAACTCAAATAACCGTCTGACTTTTCAACCCCCACCCCGGAAAAAAAATTTTTTGGTCCGCGCATGTTCCCCCTCCTCGAAATACAAAATTATTCTTCAAAACCCCCTGTAAAATTTCCAGGATCTCCGCATATATACTAAGAGATTCAATGGCGCTTGCGTTCGATAAAAATGCGTGTAAAACGTTTGTCAATGGTCTTTTTACCTTCGTACCGGACATAACCACATTCCCACTCTGTGAATAAAATGCGGCGAATCAAACAAGAGACAACGTGTTAAGATTTGTATTTGCTTATAAACATGTAGTATCATCGTGCAAAATGCACTGTACAATTATATTTTTTTTTTTGGACTTTACTTGTAAAATTCAACATCTGTTTCGTAATTTTTCTCACAGTTTATTTCTTACAAAGTTACTATTTATTTAGTGATTGACACTTTTCAGACTTTATATGTGATTTTAAAGAGACAAAGTGTCATGTATCAAGGACTGTTAATATTGTGCAATTATCAGATTTTCATTTCTTGGACATGAAAGACTCATTGAGTTTATTTAATTATTTTATATCTGTGAACCTTTCACTCAGCTTACTTATATCATTACCTGTCAATTTATACTCATTGCTAAGATTCTTATAAATAGTTATGTACAATTGTCAATGCGCAGTCTGGAATACGGCGGCCAGCCCCGGCCACGTCCGACTCTCCCAGAGTCTTGAGTCCGGAGGCCACTACTGGCCATATCGAACTTGTTTGTAATATGTCTGTCTGTTAAATTGTTATAATGTTGCCATCGTTGAGTCTCGTCCAATTTATGTGGAATCCTGCATCAGTGGCCTGTTTATTTCTCTGGAACTGTATACTGGTGGACCTCCGGGAATACGGCAAACCTACCCTTCGTTAAAGCTTACGGCCCACAGCGCGCCACAACCTTATACCTTATACACTTTACGCCAACATTACCTCACCCGGTTCGTACTGCACACGACCGATGCAGATCAAAACGAATTCTCTAGCATGGAATATAATAATTTGTTTCTCAATGTTTATACATCTAATATTGTACTTTGGTTAGCTATCAATTTTGTGTAATACGTCACAAGTATGACGCAGCTACGACGGAAAACCTAATCGTTGCTTGCAACGAGCTCGTCTCTAGTTGAAACATATGATTTATTTTTACTAAAATAAGAAACATAAAACAAAAGGAAACGAGCTGATGTCAACTTAATGTAAGAATTAGACTAAAAAAGCAATATAGTGACTTTTTGCAATTTTACAAGAAAACGTGACGTTCACTAACGTTAATGTTTAGGTTTGTTATGGTTGTAAGACAATACTGATGCAAGTCAATGCAATTATTGTTACTGCATTAACCTGTGCTAAACAGCAACAGTTGTCTGACATTCGTTCTATCTATAATCGTTTTAGAATGCAATAGAGGATCGTTTGGATATGGATGCAATGAAACATGCGGGCACTGTAGAAACAAAAGCTATTGCTTTCCAATTAATGGTACTTGCTTAACTGGATGTGATGTTGGCTATGAAGGAGCCTTATGTAAAACACGTGAGTAGGCAATTTTGAGGCATATAATTCAATTAACATATGTGTTCTTTTGTTGCAACATTTTCAGATCTTATTATCAGTATAAAAAAATCACAATATAAAAGCAAAATACGATATATATATATATATATATATATATATATATATATATATATATATATTAATATATATATATATATATATATATATATATATATATATATATATATATATATATATATGGTACTTAGTCAGATATAGTAGCTGTTATTACTACTACTACTATTGTTATTATCACTATTATATTAATTATTATATATTTGTTACTACAAATACATTTGAATACTGTAACATGTATATTTGTTAATAAATATCTGGAAAAAAAAAGATTACTGATTATTACTCAAATAAATACCATCAAATGTCATACCCAACAAAGAGAGTGTTAATATTCGAAGCATCTGAACTTAATAGTTGCTGAATCAATGACTTATGAATGACTTTGCCCGATATAAATGCTTAGGAATGCTTAGGAACATTACAAACAGTAAAAAATAATTATATTACAACTATAACAATTCAAATAGGTATTAGGACTTCCAAAATTGTGCATCTAGAGAGGAAGAAGCACAGGGAAACGTCGGTCCCGCAACTCGTCGTTTTCTTTTGTTTCTAGCTACTTTAAGAATACGTTTTGCGAATTCGATAATGCGTTATTGCATAAGTAACATGTGTAGGAAAACACATTGACAATCAGGGTAAAATGCTATTTAACTTTGTTCTCTATTTAGACAAACCATCCGTTTAACACAGAGTTTGACAACATGTACTTTATATGAAAAAAAATCTCAACATGCGTATACAACAACATCATTGTTTTCTTATATTTACAGTTAGCGTATAAATTAGTGATCTATGATTGCAAAGTTAAATTTACCTTTGCATTTGTCCAGTTGGTATAAGTTCGAATAAAACAGTAATGATTCTTTGAAACAATTTCTTCGAGATCTGAAAACAAAATATATTGTAATTCTCTCGCCAAATATGCAATGATAGAATAAATGATTAAAATTAAAGAAAAATAACTAAACAATGATAAAAAAAAAGAATGATAATAGACATTAATTATACCAGAATGTGCATTTTATTAAAACATCATATCCTACTACACATTGTATATAACTTTCGGTTTCCGACAGTCACATGTAAAAAAGTACATTGTTTTTTATAATACTTATGTCAATCAAAGATTAACATTAAATGATTGATGTTAGACACTGCGTACGATAAAGGAAGGACTGCTATAAATCACATATAGTTAGATTGGTAAATCCACCTTGAAGTGATTCAAACACTCACTTATTTAGCATTAATCTACATCTGCATTCTTCAACTACTAATAGCAATATACAAAATGCACCAACAATGTTTTCTCATTTCTTAATAATAAATTAAGTTTGTCTTTTTTTACGTTTTGTTCTGTTGAATGTTTTAATTCATTCTTAGCTGTTGCATGGTCTCGGCAAAAACTGACACGTAATTATGAAAATGGAGATTAAACAAATTATGTTTTTGCTGCGTATGTTTAATTTGACAAGAAATCTCGGATTTTAAAATTTGAAATTTCTTAATTAACAGGTTTCCAAAAATTACTTATTTGTCTGAATATTAAAACAGCTAATTTGTTATGGATATAAGCAAGGTTCTTGTTATTTTGCCTCAAATCTTATCCAGAAGTATTGATTTGTACCTTTTTTTGAATGGCTGAATGTTCAAAGTTAAATAGAATGATAGATAGATAAAAACATGTAGATAGATAGATAAGATAGATAGATAGGGTAAACTTTTAACTTTAAGTTCACTTACGAATATGGTTTTCATATAAGCATCTGTGTTGAAAAACCTTGGCGTCTGCTGTATCTAAAAAAAAATCGGTACTAGAATGCTTGTACTTTCCTAGAGGAGATAAACTTAACTTTTCTACCGTATACTTCAATTTACATGCATATCAATAAAAACAAAGAGAAAATAATAACATAACAAACCATTGCACTTGAATAAAGCAAACATTGCAAAACTTGCATACCCTCTTTGAGTAATAACAACGTACATGTTTCTTTAGTTTTTATCTGATACACACACCAAGGACAAAGCTATGTCAATTTGTGTGTTGTATATGTTTGAACATGTGGATAACTCAGTATCAAATATCCTGTTAGCTATTTCTTAAAGTAAGAAATATTTTTGACTGCTTTTATTCCTCCTGTAAAATAATAGTTTTGTCTTTTGATTATTTAAACACCTTTTATATAGTAAATGAAACGAATAATCATACTATTTCTTTCCATTTGACTGTATTTTGACTTTTTCATTTAACCAAAATGTCATCGAAGTAGCTTTAGCCAGGTATCAGATAACGGGCTAAAGTTTTGAGATCACATTAGAGTTATAGGAAGATTAAGTGAACTCATGTTCCTTTTTTTAATTTCATTTTGCTTTTTCAATGTCTACAATAGTCAATATTAATATCATTAATATATTTTTTTTGTTTTTTTTTCTGGGTTTTTTTTTTTGGTTTCTTTGTTTGTTTGGTTTTTGGGGTTTTTGGGGGGGGTTGCTTTATCGACTTTTAAAGTCAAATATCAAGTTTCAAAGGAGATACATATCATACAATTCTGTGTTTGGTAACCAAAACCCGAATCAGTTTTGTAATAGTTTTTTGCTTACCTTTTTGTTTTCCTTTTTTTTTTTTTACAAAAACAATAAAGATAATGAATGATCTTACATTGTGTTAAGGTTCTTGTAAAGGGCATTATGAACATGTATATATGATAAAGAAGTCGGCATCGGACGAGCATGGCATGAACATATAATTACCCTATTAATTGTCCTTAAAGCAAAGGTTTCATGTAATTTAACATATTGATTATACTATTTTTTTATACATTATATAACGGGTTTTTTTTCAAATACTGCATGCTGTGTGGGTTTTTATTAGCCCGAGTAGTTTTTGCCCTTCTACAATTGTAAACATTTCTGTCCCGTCTTAAATTATTCGAAACACAGTTTGTTCCAAGATAAATAATTTAAGACACTATAATTCTATCACTCTTAAACTCGACTGTTAACACCGAGGGCAAAAGGTGCGAAAAAATGGGGTGAATACAGTACATAAAAGAAATAGCATACTCATTCTTCAGCTCAAATAGTACAAACCCAATAGTTGTGTGCTTTGTCAATAATTGATCTGACAAAAGTTATTAATATATCGCGGTTATAAACGTAATAAATACAATTCAGGGACATCAGTTTCCGTTCGTGACTTTTTTTTACCAGAAAAAATAATGATGAATCTGCAATTTCCATCAATCTATGTACATTACTGACTGTAATTTCATAATAACTTTAGCCTTTGAGGAGAATTTGTTGATAATCAAAACGTCATTTATATTATTAGATATTGATTAAAATTTGTTATTCCTATGAAAGATTGCGCTGAGAAGTAAACCATTCTCACTCTTAAACTGCAACAAACACACGACTAAGCTGCATCTCTATAGAAAGTATAGTACATTAAAGTTGAATATAATAATATCTTGAGAAAGAACAACTGATTTTCAATAAATGGAATCAGTACGAGAGCTTCATAGTCCTTGGTACAGTAGCATGATAAGTAAAAACACGTACTTGTCATATTGAAATTTGTTTATGATGTTCATTCTCGAGAAAAATAAATTCATGTATATATGATATGATAGTGCTTCGAATGTGATACATTTTCTTCGGGGTAGTTTTATAATGATTTTTACATAAAAAAAAAAAACCGTAAAAATATAACACAAAATTTAGTCAACTGATTTACGAACATTTTCTGAGTTTAATGCTGTCCCTTTCATGAACAGAGATACACAGTAACAAATTGAAAACAACAAATAACTAAAGTATGATTATAGTCTCGAATAACTGTGGGAAGGATTTTAAGTTGTATAGAAACGTCTTCATGTACAGTGTGATAAACACACTATACTGATTTTGATATATCCGGGTTTTTTTTTATTACGACAAAGAGCACAACGCGGGTGTGACCAGTCAGCAAAGGATGCTCAAACCTCCTAGGCACCTGATCCTACCTCTATCTATTTGGAGGTCCGTGTTGCTCTGCTTTGAATTTGTATTTCGTTTTATGAATTTTTGAAATAGTTGACGGTTTGTTATTGTCAGTTTTTTCATGGATAGGGTCCTGTTTGAAACGTTACAGTGTTTTTTGAAGACAAAACATATTCTTTTTTTTTATGGGAAACAAAAATACCTTTCCAGAAAGACATATGAAACTTTACATATAAATGAAAAAAAATGGTTAAATGTTTCAGCTATGACTTTTATCAAGAACATATTCTAGACTTTTTTCTAATGCCCCCGTTCTTTGACGGAACCTGCCTAATCATAAGAAAATCATTAGAAGAAATAAATTTTGTGCTAACTAAAAATCTAAAAAATGGTGAACACATCTTTAATGTTTGCTTGTAGCGTTTTCGTTCCATTTTTTTTATATTCAAAGCGTAAAATAATATTTGCACAGAAACTTCGTGTTGCTGTTTTCAAACAAAATTCAAAAGTTGCATATCTCATGCACGTGATAAAAATACAGTTAATGATTACGTCATGATCAAAGATAGGACTAATAACTCTAACATACAAATTTCAATGGCTATAATTGACATAATGAACGTACAATATACATATAAAAACAATTACATAGAACAAGACACAATGGCTACATAAATGCTGTAATTTGTGAAAACCATATGCTTACCATTCGTGTTGAGAGGTGGGTCAACATACAAACGCCATCCTGTTTCATTGACAGTCATATATAAGGCATTGCATGAATTATATGTTCGGCACATTCCTGTCTGGAGATTGAAATTAAAACACTTACATCCGAATCCACAGAATGTGGCGCATATTGAAATGGAATCCGCATGTTTGTCGTATATTGGTTTTATAATAGACAGTTTGTTATCAAACTCCAGATAAGCCTTAAAATATTGGGACATTAGGCCAACCAGCAAGGACAATAATGTAAAAAGCAGAAGAAATCCACTAACAGAAGATGCCATGATTTTCCACAATCCTTTTCTTTTATATAAAAGCTCAAAATTTTAATTGTACCTTTACATTCAGTTTTTCTTTTCGAAATGCGCTTGCTTTCATAAACGACAAGTCTTAACAAACACAGACAAACCAAATATCAATGCGATAATAACATGGGTTTCATATCATGTGTGTAATAATAGTGGATCCCACATTGGTTGTCAATACAAAGAGAAACAAAGTCTTATTAAAAATAAATAGCGATTGACCAATTTTGTACTTTTCAGCGAATGAGCAGCAGATCCCCCCTCCCTTATTACTTTTCAAACATAACGTTAAAACAATGCATTTGTTTTGAACAAAATCAAGTTACTATAGTAGTTCCCTGTCTGAACAACTACATTTTGAAGAACATATTCATCATAAAATTATTAATTCATGGCATTGTGTCTGAAAAGAGGAAGTATCATTTAAAACCTCTTTTTAATTCTTTTTCTCTTCTGCAGCTAAACTTCAAGGTATAGAATGATTATACAGAGCTGGATTCTCGGATAACCTTTAACATTTTATCATTATTTTGTCATTTTCCTGGCGAAGTACAATAATTGGTATTGAAGATCGATAAAATTCAAAAATCTTGTACGATTGGAAAAAAAATTTAAAACTATCAGTTTTATAAAGCATATGACTTATCTTGTTACTAATATCTTGAAAGGTGAATTGTCCAAATGAGAAAAAGAAATAAAAAAAAAAAAAACCGGGTTAATAAAAGTCAAATCAAAGTGAAATCTCAATGTAATATTTTTTTCTCTTTTCATATGGATAAAATAGACGAATCAGTAATGAAGAAGACTGCAAACACCATCCATCCTCGTTTTGCGCTTCTTATTATTATTTTTGTGATTAACTTCGGCCTAATGCAATTGTTTTTGTAGCTGGAATCCGGTAGTTTTCATTATTTTCGCACATACTGTGGACTTATTAAATTTCGTGGGGGCCAATTTTCGGGAATGGTTTAAATTTTACAGGTTCGTTGGGACGTAATTTCGTGTATTTTTATATATCTACAAAAGGAAATATGACTTTATTACCCTAATTTATCCATTCGTGCAGAATGTGATTTCGTGGATGAGAGTTACCTACGAATTCCACGAAAATTGAGCCACCACGAAATCTAATGATTCCACAGTATTATGCTTTGCACTATTTTGTTGATTAAGATGTTATATGCGACAGTTACATGGAAATAATGAATTAAAAATGCTCTAACTTAAAAACTTATTTTGATATATTCATTTTGAGATTAAAACATCTTTGCAGTTACTTAATGATTCAAATCATGTTTTGTTTTTTTACTTGTTTCATGTAAGAATTTTGTTCGCAAGTAAATTTTGCAAAGCAAACATACGAAGTTTATTTATTTGCTGCTGCTTAAAAGGAAATAAAGCGGCGCAGATTTCCTTCCTGCCAATTGTATAGCAACAAAGCAGCACAATTTATCCAAGCTAGCTGTACTTTACTTGTAGCATAACATAATACGAATGCTTACAATGGGTGACCACTGTTGGAAGTTGTAAATATGTACATAATTATAAACAGTAAAAAAATGTAAATAGCTGGGAATAGGGAAGACCAGTTGTCTTATATGTAATCTAAATTGTTTATTTAATCCAATTGACAATACGGGATAAGTTTTATTTCTACATATAATGACACTTCATCCCCAATTATGATCAACTTGCTGTGTCGTGCAGAGCAAAAAATATAGCGGATTCCGAAATAAAAACTTCCAAAGACAATCCGAAAGTGTTGAACTGTTTTTTTGGGGTTTTTTTTTTTGTTTTTTTTTGTTTTGTTTTGTTTTTGTTTTGTTTGTTTGTTTGTTTGTTTTTTTTTTTGGAGGGGGGGGGGGGGGTTGTAACAGTTACTGTTTTTTAAATGTTCATATGTGTTATGTATTTTACCTCTTATGTATTAGTGGTGCTCGTGTTTATGACTATACCATACATTATTATATATGACAATAATGTTCATCATTTCCATTGGCTGAAAGTACATCACGTGGCATTCATCGTTTTTCGATATCGACGAGAATGCGCGCCCGCGGATTATAATATCGCACGACTCGGCAGTATCAACAACAAAATAGCTATTGAAGAGACAAGTTACCGACAGTAATTACTACAAACAGAATATTAAAAATAATGTTATGCGAAATATACGTCAATACCTGTTCGTTTTTTTTTTATATACAGCAGTAATCTCTAATTTTCGGTTTTGTTTTTTCTGTAGCTTTCTATCTCTTCACTGTGTGCGTCATTGAAAGGCAAATGAATTCATAGTAGGCTGTGTATCGAGGACGGCCTTTTGCTTTTATTCAGTGGGTCGTTTTTTTAATTGATGAAAGCGCTATGAAAAATGTAATCTGCTCTTATTGGTAATTAAGATAAGGATAACTTAATTCCTAACTGGAGCATTTTTAAAAGTATTTTGAAGGATTGTAGATTATTTTAACGTCATTGTGTACAATTCCCTAACTCTTGTAAATAAACATATTTCTTATCAACCATAACTGTGCAGTGAGTGATTATATCATAAAAGTAATGTGGACTTCATGATAGATCGATATGTGGTTATGTGGACCCATGTTAAGTGATACCGACCTCAGGCACAAAAAGTGATATCGATCGAGATTGCTAGGTCGATATTACTTTTTGTGTCTTCTTTAAACGAAATGAACTCTATAATGATGACAATTAAATGTCTCTGTTTAATATGGGAATAGTTGTGTTCTTTTCATAAATAGTTACAAAACGATATCAGAATTTGCATTTTTTAATACATTTAAACCGACTTAAACACCACAATATTTACAGTTGTAAATCAATGTAAAATGAAATGTTAAATTATAAATGAAACATTTGAAATCATAAAGCAAATAGTGAAAAAGGTTTTTCACTGTCTTGTCACAGCAACATAAAGCAATTTCAATGTGAACTAACGATGTCACTCAGTTATGCTTTTCAATACTTCTTAATGCGTTTGAAATATTTCTGAACTTTCTAACGAGCGATACTCTGGTTACTTATAAATATCTATTTATGCGATATTATGTAACTAATATTCTTTATTTCAACATCGCTTTACGTTATCATTACATTCCCAAAGCGTTTTCTATCACAAATTGAAATGCCATAGCTGGTAGGAAAGACAGATTAACAATTTTTTTAAAAATTGTGATATAAGTTACGTCATTGCAATATAAGGACGTTTTCGCCCATTAATTACGAAACAAATGAAAATCAGGTTATTTTATATGTTGAAATTGTTGTTGCTTTTCACATTCCCCTCAGCGGACCTAGAGTCGCAATATTATAAAGCCATTCCAGTGTTTGAGAACTAATTGTCTATGTAGGAACCAAAAGACACCAAGCCCGCAGACTCTTTTGTTAGATGTGCGTTATTTTGTACTTTTGAATGCAAGACTTTTAGCTTTAACCATGGCAGGATTGTGCCTCATATCAAATGCATGTCATACCTTGAATATGGCAGTTACTGAAATGGGATGGCAATTGTTCAATACCCTTTTGTTTCATGTGTACCTAATTTGAAGGGCAAGTCCTTTCTTCATGGTACCAAATTAAAGTTATTGTTCATTCAAACGCATTTTTGTTTCAAAAAGTATTCAGAAACTGTATATCGTTCTCAAAACATCTGGTAAATAATTTTTTAGGAGCAGACCCCAGAACTCCATTAAGTTTCAGGTTTTTACAAGAAAGGTTTTCACCTCCTAACCAAACCGACCTGTACAGAGTGCAACTTAAAGAAAGAAGACAAAGGCCATCAGAGACTCTTTCGGAATTAGGTTAGGCCATCAGGCGGTTGACTAACTTGGCTTTGGATCAATTTATTGATGCCTTAATTGATTCAGACATTCTTATTCGAATCAAGCAGTTTCGTCCTGCCAATGTGAATGAAGCCATTAGCCTTGCTGTAGAACTGGAGACATATAACAAAGCTAAAAACGATAAATAGAGAACTCAGAGGAAACTTGAGGGCAGCTATTGCAGATGAACAACCCCAGCTACATGGTATCAATGTTGATCACAAGCTGGAAACCTGGATAGAGTCAGTAGAAGAAGGAATGAAGTGCATTACACAAGAACTGAAAAAATTAAGAAGCTCTAGGCAACAGTTGGCGCAGGTGCTATTAATGTAATCAGGCAGGGCATTTAAGACGTAACTGCCCTGAGCTACGCAGAAGACAGGGACAACAAGACAGTCTTGATAAAGGCCAGAAAGATGATGCACAAGCTGATACGAATGCAGCGAGAAGAACAAATGTGTCAGCTGGCCTTGGTTCATCAGTTGAGGAATGTGGACTGTATGTCTAAGTTCAGGTACAGGGAGAAAAAGTGAAGTTTCTTGTGGACACACCTGCTACTGTAACTTTAGTATCAGAAACTCTGTACAGAAAGTTACCAGTGACCAGACCGAACTTGCGAGAAGTATCTCAAACAATATGGACAGCTAATAGTACAGTGTTCCGTGCATGGAAACGCAGAGTTCAACATTTGTATTGACCAGGTCACATGCTACAATGATGCAATACTTGCAAAAGGCCGTGATTTTAAGAAGAAAAACAAGTGATCAGTTAATGTCAACAAAGAGGCTCTCATTATCAAGGGCCATGAGAAGCAAAGGATAAAAGAAGGGTTCCTTTGGTGTTTTAGGATAACAGCTGCTAAAACAGTTAGCATTCCGCCAAGAAGTGAGGTCATTATACCCACCAAAGATTGTATGCCAATAGGGTCACGTATTCCATCTTGTGAAAGTATACTCGAAGCAGTTGACAACATTGTTGGAAAGCAATGTGCTTTGACTGCAAGGTCAGGTGTTTCTCCTGGAAAAACTGTTCCCGTAAGACTCATGAATACGGAACAAGAATAAAAAATAGTTGATTCGGGAACCACAGTAGGACAGCTTTCTGAAGTGAATACACTACAAGATATGTTGTCAGATGAAGATCCCAGAGAGCAAATATGCTGCGGAAGGATCTGGGAGAAATGTTGCAGAAGACAGTAGACAATTTTACTCTAGAAGAACATACAGAGGCAAAAGCATTTTTATTAACGTACACCTCTTTGTTTGCAGAGAATAATTTTGACTTTGGCAAGACAGGTGTTGTCAAGCATCACATAAATATTGTTGATAGTCGTCCTATCAAACCTGCTCACTTGCCAGAGGAAGCAGATAAATAGCTGGAGAGAGACGTTAAGTCCATGGTCCTCACCTATTGTCACGGTTAAGAAGAAAGATGGCTCATACAGGTCGATATAGACGCCTCATTAGCTGCACCGTTCAAGATTCATATCCTCTCTGAGGATCGATGAATCCTTAGACCAGTTGTCTTAGTGAACTTGGTTTTCTACACTTGACGTTTGTTCGGGCTACTTGCAAGTAAAAATGGAGAGTGTGGACAAACCCAAAACGGCATTTGCAACGAGTCGAGGTCTCCTTGAGTTTAATGTTATGCCTAATGGGTTGAGTTTTGGTCCGGCTACATTCGAACGCCTCATGGAAAGCGTGTAAGCAGGTTAACAATTGGACATTTGTTGAGTGTACTTTTTTGGTTCGTAGTGACCATGGTTCGTTGAGATCGTTGTTTACCTTCAAGAACTCTGAGGGTCAGCTTGCTAGATGGCTGGAGACATTAAGTGCCTTTGATTTCAAGATACAACATAGGCCGGGGCTTCAGCACAAAAATGGAGACGCATTAAGTAGGTTACCATGTAGACAATGTGGATATAATCCATCAAATCAAACGCAGAAGGGAAGTGTCTTACACCAACCACAACGTCAAGGCAGATGTTATCAGTGACGAATGGGTCTGAAACAGATGAGGTTGACAATGATGTTAAAATGGGTGCAACAGGTGGTTCAAGAATTTCGAAGACAGCCTAAATGGGTGCAAGATTATGTCCAGTGGTAAATTGTCTATATGACAAGTTTTTTTTTCTGTTGTGGAGAAATGGCAAAGACGACGACTTCCAGTGCGTAACAGCTGAAGAAATGTCCTTTCTGTTATTTTAAAAGCAAAAATCACTCTGAATGAAAAGGCCGAGTGTTATGAAACCACACTTTTGTAGAAGATGTGATTATTTGACAGACAAGAAAGTCAACTATATACGACATCTAAAGAGAAACCATCCAAACGAAGTGAGAAAGGTAAAGGTAGCCAACAGTCTGATAATGAAGAGGGTATCATTTCCGGTGAAATAGTTTATCTAGAGATCTCAACAAAGACGAGTCTTCAGATGAAGAGGAGTAACTCCCCTAGGAACCCGACATTACAATTGATGAAGAACCAGGTACCAGTAACAAAGAGCCCAGAGATTGTACAGCTACCAGTTGACTTTCACCCTGTGACAAAGCCGTCGACCCGGCTGTTAGAAAGAGGACTCAACCCCTTCCCGTGTCTACACCTGACCGTTTTAAGACACCGAGGCTGGGTGACAAGACAAATGACCCCACATGCAAAGTTGCAGATAAGGCTGTTCAGACAGACCCAGTTGTATATCATGCAAAGTTGCAGATAAGGCTGTTCAGACAGACCCAGTTGTATATAAAAAGTCGATTAAGACAACAACCACTGTCTGGGAGCACGGACGCGCAAGACAATCACTGTAAAGAGGGAGAATATGCTGTAAATCATAGGCATATTGTTAATATTTGTTTACTTACTGTTTGTTCTGACAGTAGAATAATGCAGGATGCATATTCTAAAGGGGAGGGAAGTGAAACGGTTGAAAGAGTTATCTTCCTTTGTTTGTATTTTTAATATCAGTAATTATTGTATATAGTGTAATTAGAATGTCAAATGATTAAAAGAGTTATTCAAGCATTTTTATTATTTAAAAACAAAACAACAAAAACAGTTATTTTTATTTCCAATTTGTCAGATTGACTTAAATCTGTCCTTAAACACTTATGTTAGAGATAATGCATTTGATTTAAGAGTCAGGTGGTGTCACTATTCGGTGGTTGTTTGTTGTGTACAGTAAATTCATACGTTAAGTAATCCCTGGTGTGAATCACTGTATAGGAGAATTTCACAGCTGTGAATTCTGTAAGTAGAAACTTTAGTAACTAGATTACAGTTGTTTAGATAGGTTCTATTCAGAGTGACAAATAGATAGAAAAAGTGGCAAAGCCAGATTGATTGACAAACTTGTATTACCAAGTGGCTGAGCGACAATTTGCCTTGCCAGGTGGCAAGGACGGTTGGCAAACATTGAAATAGCCACAAGGTAGTGGCTTAGATATAAAGTTGTCAAATATACACAAATCTAATGCAGAGCTCAATAAACACTGTAGTAATCAAGTGTCTATATATTTGGATGCCGAGTTAACTAGGAACCGAGTCACCCCTGCGAATGTTATTGTCATTTAAATTTAGACCACGTGGTTTTATTTGACCATTTCAGTTTTGCATTAATCGCGCCTCGTGTTTATAGTCTATTTCCTAGAATCTAGGGACGTGTAGTCAAATATAAAATCTAGACGTTTGTTAATTTTAAATTTTCAATATCTGGTGGATAAATTGAGTTCTAGAAAAATAAATGTGACAATAGAAAATATAGGTTTTATTCGGCTGTTGTAACAATAAACATGCTTAGTAGCTAATCCCCCCAAGGATTGATTTTCGATCCGCACCTGACCTAGTAATAGCATCAATAGTGAAACAGATTATACAATTTTATGCAGAATGTTCCTCTAATATAGTCCGATATATTAAGTTTTTATACAAAACAGACACCCATTCTTTTTTTTTTTTTTTTGAAAAAAGCATGGTATTGCACACAAGAACACCAAAAATGCATATGATTTAATCAAGAACCCATGTTTTATGTTTTCCACCATACGTAAAGTGGTTGAACACGAACGATAACTCTGTTCTGAATATCATCGTTTATTTTAAACAACCGCTAGATGATAAAATTAGACATATAGCTTAATAGATTTTCTTCAAAGAAGGATATGATATAAAAAGACCAGTATTTACGTATTTTGAGTATACTACCCAAACACCTACACTTCCGCTCGAAATTTCACAGGAACTGAACAAATTGCGGGGAAGTCTTGTGAACTTTCATTCGAGCATCTCTTGATTATTTACATACTTAGCAACGATTAGGAAAATATTCCGAACACTTTTGCAGGGGTGTTAGTGAACTTGGAACTGGTTTCAAGTTGTTTTTAATTTTAAAATGACGGACGATGTAATTGGTTCATGTGACCGCAGGATTTGGCAACATTATTGATTTGTTGTCAATAAGTGAGAATTTATAAAGATAATACTGTAAATCAACATGGGCACGAATTAATTAACTTTCTTAACGAATGATAACTTTTCATGTATTTCAAGAAAAGGTAAATCTGTCGTTGATTATATTTGTGTACCAATTGGTGTGTTTTGAATGATACTTAACTTAATGTGGTTACCGTGCATACCATTGTGGAAGAATTCAAACTACATTATTTATTGGGGAAAATTTAAAACTCCCGGATCATTCCGCCGTCACTTCTGATTTGAACATATCGCATTGTTGTATAGTTTCTGACGCAGAAAGAACTGGACATCGCAAAAAACCGTTTTTGACTTAATAGGATCCCGTCCGAATATATGACAAGCGAGTTAAGAAGGTCCGCATTGATAGCAACAAAATGTTTGATCGAAAACACTATGAAATCTCAGGTATGCATTGACGAGATTTTTGAAAAAGTGTGCGACATAATCTCTAATGAGATAGAAGCTTTGATCCGAAAGTGGAATATACAAACAAAAATAACCGTTTAAAAAACAGCAAGCCCTACTGCACTGACTAATTAACTGAATTATGGAAAACTACGAGGAAAAACCGAAAAAAAATCCTTACAGTATAACATATGCAACGATTTTTATGCCAGTATACATAACAGCAAATACAAAGTGAAAGAAATGGGGCATTCATGATGGCCAATTGCCATGTGATACACTTATAACTGAATATTTCTTTTTTGAATTTTTACCAACAAATACTCACTTATCGTCTTAGTAGAGGGGCAGTTTAAAAAAATAAAACAATTCGGAGAATGTAAGATGCATGAAATTGGTTGAATTGTGAAGAGGTAAATAAAGTTGAAACAATTTAATCCTATAACACAGAACGCACCCTTCCGTATAAGAAAATCTACGTATTTGCTTTCCAACGATTCGTTAATGTTAATTTCATAACATGGTTGGTCAAAATTGTTACTTATATGACGGATTTCGGCCATATATAAAGTGAAAACTACAAATTAAATTGACCGAGGTAAATTTTGATGAAATAATTTCCTCGGCTATGCCTATAAGTAATAACATATTCAGAGTTGCATATTAATATTTATTTACTGTTACAGACCCTGAAACGTACTACTACACCAAAAAAGCGTGCGACTTTCGTGCGAGAAACGTTTCGTGTAAACCGTTTAGCGTTTCGTGTAAACCGTTTAGCGTTTCGTGTGAATCGTGAAGCGTTTCGTGTAAACCGTTTAGCGTTTCGGGCAAAGCGTGCAGCGTTTCGGGCAAAGCGTGTAAATCGTTTCGGGCAAAGCGTGCGAGAACCGTGTGAAACGTTCATCAGATTTCATTCGGAACTCTCTGAAAATTGAATTGTTTTAAAATAGCGCTCGTGTTAAACATTACTCTAAACTGATTGGCAAAACTCCTTTGAGATATTTTCGTGAAAAATATCTATAAGAAATTATATACTTATCTTTTTACAAAATTGAAATAATTTTTAACAAACAAAAGAAAAGTACGCGTATCGAAAGAAGACTAGTTACTGAGACTATTCGGCTGTGTACAACCAGTACACATAACCTCGGACATCGGGAAGGACCTGCACCTGGCCGAACCTGTCAATCAAACTCTGTGTATTCGTTTTCATTGGATGGTCACGCGTCTCTTTTTTTGTCAATAGCCAGTAGAAATTTAATGACTTCAAGATAGCCGGAATCAGTATTTGTTGATGCACACAATGTCAATGATCGATTATTTACATGTAACATTAATTTGAACAAAATTAAATGTAAACATAGAAAGAAAATATACCGTTCATTTCTATGAAATGCGGGAAGTAAATTCTTTTGAATCCCGATTAAAAATATTTCTACAAGTTATTATTTTAATTATTTAAACACTGATAACGGAAAACAACAAGTAATTAACACACTGAAATTTTCCTAAAATGTACACATGCAATTAATTATTATGGGAATCTATATGCATGGTACTTAATTCAAATAGATTATGATAGATATATTCTATGCCGTTATGCGGGGTGCCGGTTATGTATACGAATATTTAAACAAAAATCTAAATCATTTTTCATTTGTTGTTCTTTTCGAAATCCGAAATAGAAATGACAACTTTCTTTATTGTTTAATCTATTGATTTTTTTCTGTGATATTATTAACGGAACATTTATTTACGCGAATGATTCGACATAAAAAAAATTAGTCGGTTGTTTTATAGCATTTTTCTAACTTATGTGACTAATGAGATTTTACATAACTTTCAAAATAATTACAGGTTTATTTACAGTAAGTATTTTTACATCGTATTCTCTGAAATCAATAAAATTATTAATGTGAGAAGAAAAAACAAATCCCGCCGAATACTGGAAAACCAAATTATCAATGTAAATAATCACAGGTTTATTTACAGTTAGCATTTTTACATCGTATTCTCTGAAACAAATAAAAATATTAATGTGAGAAGAAAAAACAAATCCCGTTGAATACTGAAAAAACCGATACCAGTTTGTAATCATACGGATTTTATTTTGGGTATTGAATATTGTGTTACGGTAACTTTTTTCTCTGAAATATTTATTATTTACGGTACCAATAAGAATCATGGATATTTCTTTTGAGCAATAAATATATTTATAGAAGTAATATTTTTGGCTCATTCTGTGAATAAATAATTTTTTACTTTAAATATAAGTACCAAATTAATTTAATCAATCAATTCAATACTTATGTACATATATGTTTCTAATATCAGTATTTCTATTATTTCGTGTTTTCTTAAAATTAATTCTTACTAACAGAGTCAGGGTAAAAATCCGAGAGGACCCGAATCGATCAGGATACAAGCGTGTCCAAAGCGTGTGAAAAGCGAGCAAATCGTTTCGTGCGAGAATTGTTTCGTGTAAACCGTTCAGCGTTTCGTGTAAATCGTTTAGCGTTTCGGGCAAGGCGTGCAGCGTTTCGTGTAAACCGTTCAGCGTTTCGTGTGAACCGTTTAGCGAGCGTGTAGCGAGCGTGCAGCGAGCGTGTGGTGTAGTAGTACGTTTCAGGGTCTGTATTAAACACAGTTGAAAAAATGTACCGTCATAGAATTAAACCGCTAGCCATGTACATATATTAACACCTGTAACAACATTCCTATCTATTCTAACATAGCGTATTTACATGTATCACGTGGTGGCCTACTTTGTCAATATTTTCAATGGCATGATGAATAGAAATGAAAAATGACAGTAACAAACTCTCAAACATCTAAAAAAAAATCCATAAAACGAAATACAAATTCAAAGGGGAGCAACACAGAACTCTAAAGAGATAGAGGTAGAATCAGGTGCCTAGGAGGAGTGAACATCCTCTGCTGACCGGTCACAACCGCCGTGCGCCCAGTGTTATATCGGTAAAAGTGTCCTATCGGGGAAAATGTCGTAATTTGGGGAATATATCATGATCGAAAAAAACGAAGAAAAATTCATGAACAAATCAGTTTTCAATCAATAGTCCAGAACAGAGCATTCACGTACCTCTGGAAAACCTCAGAGGCAGGATCAGGTACCTAGGAGGAGTGACCATCCTCTGCTGATCGGTCACAGCCGCCGTGTGCTCTTTGTAGTAATCGGGAAACAAGTATTCCTTTTAAAGGAATAATCGGCAATAATGATATATTGATAGCTAGAAGCAATCAACATAATCAGTTTGATGTAAAATAATTTAAAAAGTACTACATATTTACAAAATATAGAATATTTTGAATCTGTACATCATAATTTCATCATTATAAACCGTCAACAAAATTAATTTTGAAATAAAATTGGGGAAAGCCGTTCGTAGACTCCTTGTCTAGTTTTATATTTTTAACGTAATTATTAAATGTTAATGTATTTTCTTCTTCAGAATAGTGAGTAGGGCTCTTTAAAGAGAATTAACACGTATACAAAGAAAGAGTTGTATTAAAATAATTTAATGCGACTGAAAAACATTGAATGCCATCATAACATGCCATTGAGGTTGCATTATAACGTAACAAATCAAGCCGTCTTCCTAGCTACTATTATGCAACATCAATAGATCGAGGTCAGTTCATGGAGCATCTTTTTATGATTGAGGTCAGGTCATCGAGGTCAACTGCATTACTTAATGAATCTTTCGATCGAAATTATTACGCGTGAGACAAAATGTGCATTCTTGAATTAACAGGTCGAACTGTATTTTATGTATGTTTGCATCTCTTAAGGTAAATGAATATTGAAATAAAACTGAGTAAAATGTTATATAAATACTTAAGTCCGTAGACAGGTAATTAATTATGGTCTGCCAATTAGTAAGAAAAACAGCATGCGACAAAGTTGAAGATTGTATTTACTGACAAGGTCGTTGTATCGACCATAGATCTTACGAAAAAATGACTTGAAACGAGACTAATTTACCTTTGATGGAGCCTAGGGTTCTATGCAAATTTTAGGGGAAAATGGCATAAGCAAGACAGAGATAGGAGAGTTAATGTTATGGAAGAGTACCGCGGTACAAAAAAGTATGTGTAAAAAGTATTGAAACAATTAAAAATCAATAAGCACGCGAGTCTTAGGACCACTTGTCCAGTCTTTGGTGCTTTACGCAAACAAACAAGTCGGAAGATGAAGTCGAACCATAGTATCAAAACACATGTTCATGTGTTATTTTTTAGTCTCGGATTGATGCATGGAATCTAAAATTCCGAAATACCGGTATTCGGATTATTTTTACTTTGTCTTCTCATGCAGTTGATGACTGTTCAATAAAATATAAAAAAGAGGTTTTCTTCAATCAGTTTTCTAGAAACATATTACAAGGACACACAACTGAAAATACAATAAAATAAAATCAAGTTTTATCAATTCCGACGCTTGTAAAAGAATAAATGCAGAATTGTCAATGTTTACTTATGGTATAATGTACTCCGATGGCCCAGTTTGTCTGTAGCAGTTTTATAGTAGACGTTATAAGTCATTGTCCTCAAGTTTGATGCTATCCCAAAGTTGTCAGCTTTCAAGTTTTAAGCGAACCTTTTCCGAATACCAGTTTTAAAATTTAGTTTTTAAGAGTTCTTTATTATTGTTATTGACGTTTTGTCGATCGATATGATTCAGTCAGATCTCTAATGTTAACCTAAATCAAACGCCATCCTATTTCATTGACCGTGCTATCTAAGGCATTGCATAAACTATAGGACAGATACAATCTCGTACGCTCGTTGAAGTTGAAACACTTGCATCCAGAACCACAAAGCATCGCACATCTTCCAAAAGAGTCCGCGTATTTGTTGTTCATGGGTTCCAAAGTAGGTACCTTGTTATCAAACTCCAAATTAGTTTCATAATATTCGGAAATCGAGGAAACTAAAACTGACAAGAATGCGGAAAACAAAGAAAGTGCACAAATATACGACTCCATGTTTTCTTTTCTTTTCAGCAAAACAGTTGTAGACCTGAAATGTTGAAAAATTTAAAACTTCAAATGTGCCAGTGAATAAGTCTCTCTTCCTTTTAGAAAACATTCGCTATCATTGATGATATCTTATTTATTGCAATAGTTTTCAACAATAAGTTCATGGCATTTTATTGGATGCATATTTATATTGAAAGATTGGATGTCATTTGATTGGACAATAGCTATGAATTCATAAATAATAAATCAAAATTATTAGTGTTTGATTAGATCTGATTGTCATTTTATGGGGGATAAGATGCATTGCAAGTAAACAAACAGTGTGTTATTCAGAGGCGTATGCTGTATAACGAATTGGTGAGGGATTTTACTTGCCATATTTTTTCCATATCATTAATTGATCTGTATAGTAATTTATTTGTTTTGAAAAAAACCAAACTATATCAATTTAAGTGTTTGCACAAATGCGTTATATTTAACGGAGTCATAAAACAGTGACAGTGTATAAATAAAATATAATCCAATAAATTGTAGCTGGATCATAACATCATTAGTTGTGTCAAATTTATCATATAAAGCAGAACATACAGATACCCTGTATTGCTAAGTGTATTTTTAAATTAAAAAAAATATCAATGTTACGTATTTACCAAAATTGTACTGAACGGTCTGGCAGGCACAGTCATTCAAACATTAAGTTACCATCAAGTCATATTCTAGTTACCTTTAAGTCATATTTTACTTAGCTGCATTTTCTGTAAATTTAAAATCATTGAATCCGTGTTTAACATTTTGTAAAAAAATAAAATGACGCATTGTATTTAATGTTTCAAATAGGTTTTTTTTGTTACAAGTTTAATATAATAAAAAAACCACACCTTTTTGGCATTGCCTGGGTACATAAAATTGATCTCTATGGTAGTAATTTGTTTAATTTGTATAAAATATTCATCCATCCTCGTTTTCCAAATGACTGATAAAGCTGCCATAAAGCTGACGTTTGGCGCGCTTCAGTTGAAACATCATTAATATAATAGTGTGTTATAATTACAAACTGACAGCTAAAAGAGAATGGGTTAATAATGTCATAAATAAGTTTGAATATTTTATATAACCAAGCATTGTCTGGTCTATACAAATGTCGTAATTCCGGTTATATTACGCTTTGTGAGGATGTTAGACATGTATTATTGACGATTGATCGTTTATGTATTACAATGCAAATGTCCAGAAAATATTCATTTATTGTATATTAACTAAAACAGTGTGCTTCAGTCCTAGAATGTATCTAGTCACAAAATGTTATCATTCATACACGAGAACCAAAAATAGAAGCATAATGCGTGTTTTCAGAAAAATAAAGTTTAGTATAAATTTACATTCATAGCCTCATACAATATATTCAAAAAGATTATTCATTTAAAGAGGGGTTTTTTTTTAAATCTATGTTCTATGCTCTTATAAAAGCAAACAGTTCGTGAATATTTTTAAATGTATCTGTGTGACTTCACACTTGTTTATAGTTTCAACCTAGAAATTTATGTCATATGAGAAATAAATGAAGCAGGAGTACTGTCCATTACGTTACATTTTTTTTGTAATCGACTTTTCTATTTTTATTATAAAATATCCACATGTACTTGCAAAGGCGACAATGAACAAAAGTTAAACCAGATCAGAACAAAATTCGAGCAGGAAGAACAGAAGCGTACAATTTGAAAAATCCGATGATATTTATTTTTATTATACTTTCATGTTAAATACTGAAATCTGATTGGTTTCAACGCAGTTGATAATCCGTTCTATAACTCTCAGAGTTAGCAAACCACTTAGCAACGGGTAACACAACAATTTGTTGCATGCACGTAAATTATATGCGTACGGTTCGCCGTAGAATTCACGTCATTTCTATATATAAGGAGTAAAAAAATTCTCTAAAATTAAGTCATTCAGTATAACAAATTAAATAGTGCCTGTTTGGGAGGATAGCAGTAAAAATTGACACCCCTCCAAAACCATTGTCAACCTCTGCTTCGCGACTGTTGACAATGGTTTCCTCGGGTGTCAATTTCAACTGTTACCCTCTCAAACAGGCATCATTTATGTACATGTATTGTATGTAGTTGTCTTTGTTTTAGAAGGATTGTATTGTATATGAAACAAAAACAAATCTTCATCATAACAGTTCTTTTGATGCATCTAATGATCGGGCGATGAATTCTACCTAGGTCTGAAATTTAACCAATTTTTGACCACCCGAATGAGATCAATATTATGACTAGATAAAAATTATATACCCTCTACCTATTATTGCACAAAGTATGCATCGTTACCACCTTAGATTTATTTGAAACCGTTACATCCATAGGCGTCGGAACCGGGGGGGGAGGGCTAGCCCCCCCCCCTTTTTTTGCAAAATTATACTTAACCACTAGGCACATAGCATGATGGAGGGTTTACCCCCCCCCTCCCCCCCCCCCCCCCACACACACACACACACTTTTTTATCGGAGGAACGATTATTGTACCTAAATTTACCTTGTAAGATTGAGAAGTTAGTGACATTAGCTGCAAGTTTTGCTAAAAACTAATTATTGAAATTTTTTTTCGATCGTACGTCTTTCGATCGGTCATTCGACACCAAATCTTATAACCGATTCACCCCAAACGGCCATTATACCCGTCATTGATAACAATTTACTCTCAACAATTTACTCGTAACATCAATTCTCTGTAAAGACCAAAAAAACGTGGCCACGCACTAATCATGGAATTGTATTTTATCTCTCTGACTTGAGAGAGTGTTCAATATGAAGACTCTTTGCGGGTATATTTTTGACAATACATACACAGTTTCTATAGCAATGACATTAAAATATTTTGCTTATGGCCAAAATGACCTATAGAGTACCATCATATAAACAACTGGTATGCTTCCTAAAAGCATAAAGGTTTCATCATGACATTGGTTTGATTTTATAAGCAAGTAATCAATGTACACGTACACATAAATTGGTTTAAGTGAAATGCACAGAAAACAATACCATCGGTTTGTGTTTCATATATTTAGGTTATAAAATAGTGAAAAACAGGCATACAAAATAGTATCAATTCAATTTTAAGTAGGCAATTGGAAACTGGAATAAATATTTTTTCCCAAGATAAAACATTGGTCTAATAAATGCAACCAAAATTGGCTGGGGTATATTTATTGGTTTTCACATACAATTATTTGAAGTTATCACTTTTCCATAAAATTCAACTTAAAGTTACCTCCCTTTGTTCACTCCTCTGTATTGAAGTACAAAAAAAACAACATGGCAAAAGCAGACGTTGGAAAAACATAGATCAAATAGGGGTGAAGAAAGCATGGGATTTAAGTTTTAGTGTATTTAGAGTATGTCTCTAATCATTTGGTGAAAACTACATGAACAAATATCCTTATACATTTGACAAAAAATGATCTCTACAAATGATACTTTTACGTACATGTATATCGTAGGCCTTTTCTTTGTCGATTGACATTATTCGGGTGTTTAGTTTATCTTTCCATGTGTTGTGATATGAAACAAAAACAAATCTTCATCATAACAGTTCTTTTGATGCATCTAATGATCGGGCGATGAATTCTACCTAGGTCTGAAATTTAACCAATTTTTGACCACCCGAATGAGATCAATATTATGACTAGATAAAAATTATATACCCTCTACCTATTATTGCACAAAGTATGCATCGTTACCACCTTAGATTTATTTGAAACCGTTACATCCATAGGCGTCGGAACCGGGGAGGGGGGAGGGCTAGCCCCCTCCCCCTTTTTTTGCAAAATTATACTTAACCATTAGGCACATAGCATGATGGAGGGTTTACCCCCCCCCCCCCCCCCCCACACACACACACACTTTTTTATCGGAGGAACGATTATTGTACCTAAATTTACCTTGTAAGATTGAGAAGTTAGTGACATTAGCTGCAAGTTTTGCTAAAAACTAATTATTAAAATTTTTTTTCGATCGTACGTCTTTCGATCGGTCATTCGACACCAAATCTTATAACCGATTCACCCCAAACGGCCATTATACCCGTCATTGATATCAATTTACTCTCAACAATTTACTCGTAACATCAATTCTCTGTAAAGACCAAAAAAACGTGGCCACGCACTAATCATGGAATTGTATTTTATCTCTCTGACTTGAGAGAGTGTTCAATATGAAGACTCTTTGCGGGTATATTTTTGACAATACATACACAGTTTCTATAGCAATGACATTAAAATATTTTGCTTATGGCCAAAATGACCTATAGAGTACCATCATATAAACAACTGGTATGCTTCCTAAAAGCATAAAGGTTTCATCATGACATTGGTTTGATTTTATAAGCAAGTAATCAATGTACACGTACACATAAATTGGTTTAAGTGAAATGCACAGAAAACAATACCATCGGTTTGTGTTTCATATATTTAGGTTATAAAATAGTGAAAAACAGGCATACAAAATAGTATCAATTCAATTTTAAGTAGGCAATTGGAAACTGGAATAAATATTTTTTCACAAGATGAAACATTGGTCTAATAAATGCAACCAAAATTGGCTGGGGTATATTTATTGGTTTTCACATACAATTATTTGAAGTTATCACTTTTCCATAAAATTCAACTTAAAGTTACCTCCCTTTGTTCACTCCTCTGTATTGAAGTACAAAAAAACAACATGGCAAAAGCAGACGTTGGAAAAACATAGATCAAATAGGGGTGAAGAAAGCATGGGATTTAAGTTTTAGTGTATTTAGAGTATGTCTCTAATCATTTGGTGAAAACTATATGAACAAATATCCTTATACATTTGACAAAAAATGATCTCTACAAATGATACTTTTATGTACATGTATATCGTAGGCCTTTTCTTTGTCGATTGACATTATTCGGGTGTTTAGTTTATCTTTCCATGTGTTGTGATATATAATAACATTGGCGATTTGCCTCGTTACAACCATAGATTTACTGAAAACAAAGCTGAGCCAGAGAATTCATAAGGTAGCTTAATTTAAACTATGGATGTCGAAATGTTTGGAACACATCGCATTGCGGTGTGGGAGTAGTTCCTAAAAAATAGAGTTCATTTTGTATCTTTAATGATTTTAGATGCGCACTTGGGACACGTTAATTTTTTGTGTCTTAAATTGAGGTCTTCTTTTTGCGTTTTTGATACATACATTTATAAGCAATCAGTAAAAAATCTAATGTTTAAATGAATAATTGATAAATTCACAGAAAACAATGACAAAATCCTATCCATTAATATCAAACAATGTAACTTTTCTTTATCTGAACAAAGGAACTTGAAAGTATTGTGTCAATAATTCATGCATAATATATTTAGATCAGTGATGTAGCAACACAATTTGTTTTAGAACTTCAACAATACAGCTGTAAGTGAAACGTGTCGATTTTGTTTGTAAATATTCAATTAGTTTAACTGCTCTTCAGTTAGTCGTTATTATTTAATTGATTTTCCAAAAATCACAAATGAGATATATACCGTAGCCTTCATTTTACAATTATCCTTTTTTCATTCTTTTATTTAAAATGTATTTGAGTAATTTTGATGTCTGGCTTAGTGTACTTGTTTTTTGTGGGTTTTTTGTGTTGTGTGTGTGTTTTTTAAAATTTTATAGGTGTGCGACAATTTGATTAATGATAGGGCAACATCAATAATGTAATAAATATTTCAAGAAACAATTTGATAGAGCTCTATTTACATTTTATATAGCAACAATTGTTAACAAACAACCGGTAGACTTCATTGACTGAAGCCATATTAGTGGATGTTTTATTGTTATTTTCTAACCATACACATACCATATACTTAAACAACATGGAGCACATTTGTTGATAAGCAAAGTACCTGCACGTGTGTGTACCTAGACAACCTGACAAAGTGTCAGTGTCTGTATAATAACGATAGAGACCGCGCTTGCAAAGATGAAGAAGTTTGCACCAAGACACATCATGGCAAAAAATGACAGAGTCTTGCATAAAAATGCACATTACCCGCAAATGAAAAACACAAACACCCGCATGTGTTCACTCCCAAATGTATTTACACTTTTTTTGTATGTCACACAAGCATTCTCTAGGTGAATTAAATGCTTTTTTATGGCATTGATTCGCTATCAAAAACATTTAATTAATCGGAAAAATTAAACACAACTCTTTTGGATTGCGCATGGATGTGATTATCCCTACTGTAATACCATTAATGTTTTGAACTTCAAAGCTTTAAAAAAAACAATTTTTGCAAAAAGTACTTTGAATAAAAGGCGATTAAACAAATTTGTGAATCAATCAACGAATTAAATAAGTATGCTTATTCGACAATGTGTTTACTTACGTACCACAAAAATTTATGTTAACTGGTCTGTGTTGTCTATATGACAATTCCAAAACTGCTTTATAATCCTATGGATGTTATAAAGAAACCCCCACTAATTCCATCTCGACCCTGAGTACTAAATAACAGCTACAATCAAAATGTAAAATCATTGCTGACAATACAGAGTGACACAAATCTACAATAATGTATCAATAAATATGAGTTAGTGATATCCTAGAAAAGTCGAAATAATAAAATACCTACCCCTGGATGTAATCTTACACAAGTACATGTCGATAACCCACCTCGAGTACAATGGCTTTTTCCACTTGAGAGCGTCACACAAAGATCGTCATATGAGCACGTCAGGCATTTCTCTGGTACATTGTAAGTCTACAAAACGGTTGTGGTTGATTATAATTAAAACAAACCGGGTAGTTGGATCTACAATTACATGACTGATGGTTGTCATTGGTAGGGTTTGTTTTTATTTTTGAGTTTCCTTTTTAAAGCGCTAAGCATAGCTCAGCGCTTTATTGTCGTTAGACTTCTACATGAACTTCCGGTGCATCGAATAACCGCCCCTTATGAGCAGAATATGCATCATTTAAACTCGTTAGGGAACCAGTTTCAGGAGTTTGTGCACATTATAGAATTGATTTTATGACTTTCAAATTTATCAGAACAGGGTTTTTTTTTTTCATTTTTCCAATTTCGTCAGGACATATTTCGTAATGTGATGCAAGGCCGCCATACCTATGCACGATGTAACTACGGCGTAGTGAAGTTTGAACTGTTTATTGAACTACAATAGATGTATCAGAAAAAAATCACGGTAATTACCATTTGCATTGTTGTTTATACATAGTAATAACTTTTTGCGTTTCCCCCCATAGTGTATTTTTGTCGTTTAAACAAGTTTCGATATGTAAACAAAAAGGGTATGGAACATCGGTCAAGTCTAAATGTCATATTTGATATTTTCTACGCTAATACTTTCGTACATTGTTTATTATATAAAATATCATCAGGTCAGGCATTATTATTATCATGGCTATTTTTTCTGTCAGATTTATACGTGTACTTCATGGTAAGTTTCGTAATTTTACTTTTTATTGTAGTCAATCTTTTCCTACATTTGATAAATAAAACGAACGGAAATGAATTGGCTGTTGCGATACAAAGAAGCAGTTTCTAATACTACACACATAACTACACGGGCTATTGTGAATCGTACGGGCTACTGTGAATTTAATGTACGGGGCTTACATACATCATTGCAGGGGTGTCACGCATTGATTAGGAAATATAATGCGAATACAGAAGCTGAAATGTAATATAGTTTCATATATCTGTTGTATACATACAGAAGCTGGGTTAGCGCTATTCAGTACTATCAGTACTTTGATTTTTTATCAAAAAACGACGATCATTTAAAAACTGTGTTAAGCGGGTTTTCCAAAGGAACGGCGAAAATGACTGGCGGCTTTTATAAGGAGCCACACACAGTCTAAGCAATTATGAATCCATATGTCAAAATGTTTGTATTTTATATTTGTCTTTAAAAATTTCAATGTAAAAATTCGATCTCCCCTCCCCTACCCCTATAGTGTGTCCCACTCTATTACTGGGGATCATGATTTTCACTATCAAGAATATACACTACCTGCTTCAATACAAGTTACAGCTTTTCTGGCAAAGTCGTTTTGGACAATATTTTTCTTTTTTAAGGGTGTTATTTACTCAGGGTTTGAGTTCTCAAATTCCGATTGTTAAAAAGTTCAATATAATGAGTAAAATTTGTTCTAAACACAAAAAGTATTTATGAAATGAATTATTATTGACAAAACATTCAATAGTTTTACTTAATTATGGAATTATGCTCCAACAAAAATTGACTTTTAGCCAAACAGAGGAAATTCGGACTAAATTTTACAGATTTTGTTTTCTGCTAAAAGTTTTTTGGCAGTAGTCTAATATTAAAAGTTAGGCTTTTATATTTAAGTCTACGTAATTTTGCATATTTTCCGTTGGTTTTACCTCACTTATTCATTAAAATAATCTTATGGCCCGAATAATAATAATATTGAAAAATGCTTAAAAACATTAAAAGACATCATATCTCAAAATTTTGATCATTGACCTCATATAAATTTTATGCCAACAGAATAAGGTCAATATAAGTAGTTCAATATCATAAATGTTTTTGTATTATCATCATTCAATTTTTTGTAAAATTGAATCAAAAATGGGTAGGGATTTGAAAACAGATAGAGGAAATTCGGACTGAATTATTTTTAAAAATTGATGCTGAAATCTTAATGTTGTGTACTTATTTAGTGCCATTACCATTCGTAAACTGTATCTTATTTTTTAAAGTGTTTAATTATTTGTAATATTTTTATAATTAAGAAAATCTCAATCGTAGTGTAAAATTTTATGGGATTTTTCTTGAATTTTCAATAAATATTCAATGGCCATTAACTCAAAAAGTAGGTCATTGACCTACTTTTCTGAAAGTGAAAAATAACAATACAAGCAAAGGTCTATAACACACAATAGATGGTTTTTCATTATCATCAGTGGATTTTTTTTTCATTCTGAGTAAACGTCATCCTTAATTATAACAAATTAACAAAATTTCATTTACCTAAGAATGCTTTGGTAAAGTGTTGCTGGCGAAGTGAAACATGTAAAATGTTGACAGACGGACGGATGCCGGGAAAAAATGATCAGAATATCTCATTTGAACTCTCGGCTTACAAAATGCTTTTGTAAATCGTGTTTCTTAGAGAATATGGAATGTACCAAAATCTATATAAAGAACCAGTGAGTGTTGATGAAGCAAGGTATAATGAAAGATCTGAAACAAAGATCATCTTGTGAGTTGTAACTAAATTGAATTTAATATTCATCAGCTATTTGTAATTAATGCATAGCACCTTGTGCATGCAAAAAAATAAAAATGGTTTAATGTTGTAAGTAGGCATTGAATATTGCAGGGCTTAGACTTCACTAAAACTGTCACTATGCTTGTGGTCCCTTTAGGTTCAAAATAAAGTAGCCCACAGTCAAACGTGTTAAGCTCACATACCAACTAATGTGACGTGAAAATGTCTAGGGAAAATAAACTGCAAACAAGTTTGTTTTTATTAAATAATCTTTATAGATTTTCCCTTTCTACTTTTTGTTCAATCTATACACTAGGCAAAATTTCTGGAACTCATGCAGTGTCACCAGACTTTTCACAATTTACGTCCAGATCATTGGCCACCAAAGGCTCTACTACTGGTTCACAACTTTTAACTTACTGTGAACCCCCCCTACCCCCAACCAACCCCCCCACCAAAAAAAAACCCCACCCAAAACAAACAAACAAACAATCAACCAGACTTGATGGCCCGGTATTCTAAACTAACCTGATCTTTGCATCATAATACAAGTACTATTGAAGATATAGTTATAATTGCATAATTGATCGTCATTCTAGTGACGTTATATAGGCAATGTTTCACACGAAGTATTGAACAATTTTTGCAAGGCGCTTAAATATACTGTCAACAGTTCTGGGTAAAAGTACGACCTGACAAGCAGTGAAATTACATTGGACAAACGGGACGAAAGTTGCAGACCGTGTTCGGGTTTTCAAGCAGCAAATAAAAGATTCAGAAATAAGAAATATATGTAATCACCTTGCCAAGGAGACCGAGCTTGTTTTTTTTCTCAAACAGTCATAAAACATAACGCATGTATAAGAATAATTAATACCATTTATTTAGTTAAAAACGAAAAGATAGATATAAAAATAAGGGGTCATTCATAAATATGTACGTTAAATATAATACAATTGGTGCTGAATGCAATCAGGACCCACACACATATATGGACAATAAATATTTACAAAAACAAACAATAGATGACAGAAAAGACTAAAATGATTATGCAACACATCTATACTAATGAATTAAGACATTTCGCCAATAAACTACGACACGCCCGCACCAGAGTAACTGCTTACAGCTTTAATATATCAACACGTGTGCTATGATGTCCGTGGGCTATAATTGAATTTTACCTGATAAATAATATTAAACCGATATGATAAAAACCTACTTTCATTTTTGATAAACCAGAATTGAAATGGATTTTTTTTCTCCTTCAAAACAGTCTTTTATCTGAAATTGTTATTTAGAAAAATGATAAAAATTGTGAAAATTGACTTAAAGAACAAAATTTAGAGTGATGATGTACTAAACACTCACTGGTTTGAAATTAATGCAACTGCAACAAAAATAATATTAAGACCACGTACATGTATACATGTATATCACCAATTTCAGTTTAAATTTTTTATCCCTGTCCGCTCCTCCAAACATCTAGCCAAGCAGTTTTTTTATATCAATGTTAAAGGATATGTTAAGAAAGGAATTTAAAAAATGGACACCGTATAATATTGTATAAAAAAGAAATAACATTATGGTTCTACATACTGTGGTTTCATCAATGCTCGCTTAAAAACAAATTTTCGAAGATTTCGTTTTTAAAGTTTATCCATGAATTTAAATGTTCATTGAAGAGCAATTTCTACTATCAATTTGTATTGATCGGGTCATTGGCCATGAATTGGCGTTTACTTGAAACTGTGATTTTCACTTTATCCCCGATAATGTTTACTCTTGAATATTAATGAAACCACAGTATTAAGGATTGTATCGTTTTGATGTGTAAAGTAATAATTCCTGCACTTTTGCGGGATATAATCTAGTGTATAAAAAATGCATGACAGACACCATCCCCTCCTTTCACTGTATATACATAAGTAAACATGAGCATAAAAAAAACTGCGTACCCACAAAAAAGGCAAGAGGCACAAAAATTAGGACACATTTGTACCAACAGAATTAAAATCTTTAAAATACTAATAAACCGAATACGATATATTAAATAAAAAATGAAACATATGGCGTAAAAAAAAATATGAAAATTTTAACATGTAGAATCACATGTAAACTCATATTGCTAGAAATTGCTTGTATTGTCGACTATCACGAATGCTATTGCAAAGCAATCAAGTATTTAGCTCAAGTCACCATTAAGAAAAATATATGGATTTAAACTGACGACTTAATCTGACATGTGTTTGATTACCATTTTAACTGAGGACAAATAAATGAAAATGAAATTAATCAATAACCCACCATGTGCTTCTCCATTAATAACTCTCTATTCTTTTTTTTTGGGGGGGGGGGGTGCGTTAATAACTGTATGTTTTTTTTATAATAGTATTACAATTCGAGAGGAAAAAAAGGGGGACAACACTTATTTCATTATGGAGATAAACATTTACATTTTAATTCCAGTCAATAGCAGTTATTCCATTAGTCTGTATACCTAGCAATGTGGAATTGTACAGTACTCCCATCGGTTGTTGGCATTTGTCGTATAACACCAAGGACCTGTGCCGTCGATTGAGTTTCGACAATAGTTGTCTTGATCAGCCAGTTCATCAAACCTGTGTGTATGTGGTGTTTGGGAATCCCAGCGCTGACATGGTTCTCCCTTTTTTGTCACGTTTATAGTCCCAAAGTATTTCCTACCAATAGGATCATTCTTTCGAATGCATTCCAATGGGCGTGTCACTGTAGGAAGGAGGAACAAGACGCATTTAAAATGCAATATCAATATAGAAAAAAAATTCATTGGAAACTAAACGATATGTTTCATGCTATTTGACCGGCTTTAAGAGTCATAATACTTTAACGTTCAACAAGTTTCCATTGTTGAACCGTTTTGACGTAAACAAGTAAAATATAAAAAACTAATAATTGAAGAACGACTCAAAAACAAAACTTGTACCACAATAAGGGATGTTGCAGATTTCAAAGCGCTTTTTTGGATCTGTAGTATAGCACCATGGAGCGGGCTCACCATCCGGGTTTCTGCAATAGTTTTCTGGGAGACTGGTACGAGGGTGTGAATGCGGAGTCTGAGAATTCCATGCTTGACAGATTCTCCCAGATTGTGTTACGCTAACCTTTCCTGTATAATCGTAGCCTGAACTGGATCTTTTACATTCGTCTTCAACAAGACCTGTAAGGTTAAAGTGTATATATGTATTGAATCTCGTATTTTGTCGAATCTCGAATAAGTCTTCTTGGCCTTCGTACTTCTGAATTTTTGTAATTGGGTCATTTTTTCAGGACTTATATTTTAACACTAGATATCTTGTGTATTATTTTCTTTTATGGCTTGCAGTAGCTGGAAAGGTCGTCCGTAAACCTTTCATATTATCAATAACTTGAATATTGCATTTGTTTGCATTGTACATATTCGATAACCATGTTGACATATCACAAAGACCAGCTACATCTTTGTAATCAAATACCATGAAATTGTATGATTTATATCACTTGGCTCATTTTGAAGTAAAGAAATGGATAATTTAAATACTGTGGAATCATTATAATTCGTGGGGGCTCAATTTTCGTGGAATTCGTGGGTGGCTCTAACCCACGAATTTAAATTCTCAACGAAAACAATTTTAGAAAGAGTTATCTTTGGTAACCGACGCATCCACGAAATTACATACCCGCGAATGAACAAAATAGTCACAGTCCACGAAAATTGGCCCCCACGAATTTAAATGATTCCACAGTATCCAAGCACATATTTTGCCACTTAAAATAAAATTGTAAAACAAGTAGTTATAGCTATCTTCAAATCCATTATCAATATGTTTGTTAGCTTCATATGAACTACGATCTAATATACTCCAAAGCATTTAAAAACAGGTCAAACTTTTAACATGCAACTTTTTGAACATGCACATACATGTTGAAAAGAGTGTATCGAGTCACTAGATTTTTTTTTATCTTTTGGCATTTTTTGTCTGGCTTATCTCTTTCAATGACGCCTTTCGATTCCAACGGAAGCCTGTGTCAAATCCTGGTGAAGAAATTGATATTTGAGGAAAAAATCGTGATTTTTCTATCGTTTTCTTTGGTTATATCTCTTTCAAACATATTTCAACAACACGTGTATAACAAAAGAAATTAAAAAAATGTTTATAAACCACAGGTTTCATTAGTACAAAGGGGACTGCCCTTCATTTTAAAGACCGGGATGGCTCTAAGTTCTCCTAATTATAACTTTTTGTAAAATAATTTGTAATACGTTACAGAAGGTCGTATATTTATCGTGGTGTTATTCATATATCTATATAATTTTAAATAGAGAAATGTTGTGACAACAACATTGGAAACAATGCATGCTGAAAACAATATGCAGCCATCGTTATTTTTTTTTTTGTTACACGGTCACCAAAAGGAGTTCTAGGGTCTGCCCTTAAAACATTCTTTTCCAGATGTTTCTGAAATGATATACAATCTCGGAACACTTGTTGAAACAAAAATGTTGTGTATGAGTTAAATGGACAAGATCTTTGATTTGACATAATGAAAAAGGGCATTGCCCTTCAAATTAAGGACCTAAGTACGTTATAATCTTAAAAAAAAATACTTTTAACTGTTGTAAATTTTGTAATACTTTATAGAAGTAATTAGGTTTATCCTTATGAATACATGCTACATGTATATCATACGGGTGGTGCTTTATGAAATACTTCCGGCAGTGCGAACTGATTTTGACACAGCCCCTTGCTTCAACGACCTATTTTCTATAATTTGCTAGTACTTTCAACATTACTATATCTACCTCAAAAATTGATATTAAATGGATTTTGTCAAAGAATGAAGAAAAACACATAGCTGCGTAGCATACGCGTCTTGTTTGTCTCAAAATTTTGATTACTTAAGCCCCCTTCTGACTTGATTTGTGTAGTTTATAAAACTGCAAATTACGTTAACTGTCAAGAAGTTCATCCTGACGACACCGTGAAAACAGAGCGTTATCCTTGTGTTTATATACATGAACTTACCGAAAAAATGTTTCATAAGACTATTTTTTCCACCACCAGTAGGCATATTTATTCACTATTTTCAATTCAGATCAATAGGCTCGTGTTTGTTGAATAAAACATCAACAACCGTTCCTCGTTCGAGTCAATTCAAACTAACAAGCATTCGCAATTTTGTGTATATCATTTAAGTCTTCTGATCAGTATTTCCATTTAATCAAGTGAATAAGCTTTTAGAAAAATTACTTAGAGCTAAGAAATTATTTCAAGGTATATTTCAGTGAAACTTAACATTAAAACAGTTTGATTTATCTCAGAAATGACGTACTAAATTGTATTGCGCAAGGTCACAGAAACTTGTCGCAGACACAGAAACATAACGTTGCATCATCGTTTTTTTATCTTCGAAAAAAATCAATTCAGGTCATATATGTGACTGTATAAAAAGCTTTATAATATAAATCAAATTGTATTAGATAAATAAAACATTTATTATATTTGCTTTATCCAACTCAATGAAATGGTTATATTTGCTCGGCATGCCTCGCGAAGATATACACCATTTCAACTCGTTGGGTAAAGCAAATATAAAATCACACAATATAGATATCCACTATATATATGTATACATGTATATATATATATATATATATATATATATATATATATATATATATATAACACAAAAAGTTTTTTTCTTATATATAAAAATTAAAACAGCTACTTACTATAATACGAAAGGCTATTGTTCAATTGCCGTCCCATTTCAGTGACTGTCGTATTTAAGGTATGGCAAGTATTATAGGTGAGGCACAATCCTGTATTATGGTTAAAGTTAAAAGTCCTACACCCGAAACTACAGAGCATGGCACATCTTACAACAGAGTCTGTGTGCCTGTTTTCTCTTGGTTCAAAAACACACATTTTGCTTTCAAACACTGGAATGACTTCATAAAATTGATATACCAGAACCGCTGAGGACAATTTAAAAAGCAACACCAATCTTAACATATCAAATGCCCGGATTTTCATTTTTCGTAATTAATAGGAGAGTATGTCCTTATGTCACAATGGCTAAACTTATATTATAATTTTTAAAACTTGTTGAACTCACTTTCCTACCAGCTATGGTAATTGAATTGTGATTGAAAAAAAAAATGTTGTTCTTCTTTTTTATTGACAACATAAATCGATGTTACAATAAAGAATGCCGTTTACATAGCATCGGATAAACAGATATTAATATGTAATCAGAGCATAGCTTGTTGGAAAGTTCATAAAAAAATCCTAGGCACTGATAAGCATCAAAAAGCATAACTGAGTGGCATAGTTAGTTCACACGGAATATGCTTAATGTAGTTATAAAAAGACAGTGAAAAGCAATAATCACTCTTTGAATTTTTTTTAATTTCAAATGTTTCATGAATAATTTGACATTTTTTATTTATTTTGGCTTAAACATTGTGATGCTATCGTCTTTTTAATCTATAAGAAAATGGAAATAGGAAATATTTATGATCTGAACACAGCCACTCCCATATTTAAATGTTGACAATTCTTTATTACACCCAAGTGCACATTTCTTACATGGCTTTCTAAACTCAGTGGCGCCTGGATAAATAATCTATTCGTCTGTTCGGCATACGGTTACACTCCTTGTTAGTTTTTCTGCAGTTCAATAAATCAGAGTAGTATAGTCTGTCCCTCTTCACAAGTTGATTTTCGAGGTTTTTATTTTCTCCCGCTGCTTGAATAATCTAATGTTCGGACAATAGTATTAGATAAATGTTTTTGTTTTTTCTTTCTTTGCAATTTTCTATAAATAATGTAACTACACGTACTCACCAATTGACTCAAGGGAAGAGTGGGTGAAAAAAAGTCACCCATGATGATGCAGATTCGGAGACTGTCATATGCGTGGGATTGCATGATCTATATAAAAGACACGTGTCTATATGTGAGTAACAGTTGAAAGAATTGCAGCCAATATGACACAGTATGCTGCATCACAGAAGTAACCTGCAGGCGTGTTTACGAAGCTATCTTAGGACTACAGTGTGTCCTAAGTACATCTTAGGATCCGTCTTAGTTTTAAGTCTGTTTCTCGAAGCTCTCCTTAATTTAGGAACCGCCGTAACTTTGTCCTTACTTTAGGACATCACCTACCTTGTCTTCAGACCGTCCTAAGGCTTTAAAATCACTCTTTTTGGAATATTGGGACTTGTGAAGATTTTTCTTAAGACCGGTAGAATAAAGCAATATTTTCTACAGTTCCCGCATTTCCGACAAACCTCAAACTCCCAATACGGGAGGGTGGGGGCATAGTCATTGATTCTATCATTTATGTTCATTTTAACAAAATTATGTGGAGAGAGACCCAAAACTCTCACCTCCCCCTTCCCCGTTGCCACATGCCTGCCTTTAAGCAATTTTTTATCGCAAATACAGTCTCTGTTTGGCGAATGAAAATTTATTTTTAATATCTACAATGTACACAACGTGAGATACATTTTTAGTTTTAATTCGTTTGTAAATCCAAATATCCTTGGCTATAAAGTAAATTTACATTGGCTAATTTTTATCACTTCAAGCTAAAAAAAGATAATCTTGAAAAAAATTGTAATGTTAAATACCAGTATACTGTATTTATGTATTTTCGAGATATATTATGACTTATTACTTATTTTATATGTTCGTGTATTCTATATTTTGCAGATAAAAGGAAAATGGTTGTGTTTGTACGCGTGTTTATTCTACATGTAACGATGAATTGTAAGACATACGCGTGTTTATGTATTACATGTACTTGAATGACAAGATTATCAAATGTTAATTTACACTCAAAGAATGCAAACGTGTTGTTTAAATAATTATTTGCTTTGTAAGCCAGTTATGTCCTGATACATATTTCCTTTAAAAAAAAAACCCAGTCATTTAGATTTCGGGGGGAGGGGGCCTTTTTCTTTTTGTGCTGTTTTTTGTTTTTGTGTTTGTTTGTTTGTTTGTTTTTGTTTTTTTTAAACTAAATTGTTACTGGACACTAATATATTTTTAAGTATTTGTAATTTTTAAAAAAATGAATATATTAAAATTACTTGGTTTAGGCATATTGTGTAAACTACCGACACGTACGCTTTTCTCTGGCGAACTATTTAATGATTTATCACCACTAAAGTATCTCAAAATCGATCTGTATGAATAAATATGAAAAATAAGAATAGTTGTAGAAGGTGAGGATATCCTAACTTAAGATGTTCCTAAGTTACCGTCGAGCTACATCTTAAGACGTGTTCTAAGTTGATCTTAGGATGTTCCTAACTGTTCTCCTCAGTTCTATCTAAGGAACACTCTTAGGTCATATCGTAGGAAAGTTTCGTGAACATGCCTGCAGTATGTTTGTTTTCTAACGGTTCGTATTTGGACACCTTGTTGAATAACTCAAGCTTTGCCTCGTACATCTTTGATGACATAGCTACTACATGTGACAGGGTTATGGATATCAGCATAATATGAACTATGAGAATGTTCATACTATTTTATTTAGTCTTGTCAAAAAGCAACAATATCTAACGGAAAGGTTTAACTTTGGTCAGGCTTTTTTTATGTCTCATTTGTAATCCAAAACTAATAACTTGACATAAACATGTTTCCCAATACATATGCAGCATCTCAGGCTAGTTTGAATTTTTCGTATAACTCTACATTGTATAAGAAGTAATTGGCAGTGATTTGAAAATGAAGCCTAGTTTCTGATTTGGTAGTATATATGTTTTTTAAATCCTTTTTATAAACGCAATCTTTTCCTGAAAGCCTATCTTTTGTTGTTTAAGGTCTGATATCATAAAAATGGTCATCAACTGTCAACATTTTATTTCTTTTCAAAAACAAGAAATGAAGGACTTGTTATCATAAATTTCGATTAGCGAAATAGAGGGTGCCTTCTGTTTTTAGAAAAAAATAAAGAACAATAGAAAGAAGTAAGTATACATGCACAAATGTGAATCATGGTAGAAAAAAAAATTACATGTATCACGCAACTTCCACTTACCATTGTTTTGGTATTGTTAATAAAATATGATAAAACTATGATGCACGTGCAGCCAAAATTAAACTAAGTGGCATCGTATGTTATTTTTTTTTAATGAAATGTTATCGCAAATAAACAAAGAAAAAACACATGTTTCAAAAGAAAATGTGTATATTACGATGTGAATTGCCGTTTATGAGTATTCCAAGGATATTTAAACTAAAGTCTTACGTATTATGTTCAAGAGTTTAGACTTTGGTAATCAATATTTGCAATTTTAAATCTGTGTTGTTGAAATTTCGTATAGGTCAGTGATTTTTATATCATTATATAGTACTGTGAGAGATGACAACGATTTTGAACAGTTTATGTAATCACACTATGTGTGTGTTGATGTAGAATATGGATACTCTTATTGTCAGCTTAAAATGAGAGGTTTTTTGTTTCTTCTTTTTGTTTTTGGTCGATATAGAACAACTACGAGCCTATTCTTTTCATCAACAACAGATGTAATACCGACTAAACGATTTTTTTTTCAAACACAAGGATGTAGATTAAATTTGCTTGTCTGTATTATAATCCTTTGTTAATAAACTGAAGAATGGGGGGTGACTGTTCAAGTAAACTGTGAATCGGCAATTAGCGACAACATGAAAAAGTAAAGTGGTAAACAGGTAAGCGGCATGTTTATTCACAGTACTATTTTTTTTTGTTGAATCAATTATACATGCAAATACAAAGAGTTAAGTTGGCAAGCTTCCATAAGCACAGGGTGAACTAAATGTTAACTGCAATGTCTTAAAGGGCGACTGAGTTAGTCACATTTCAACTGACTGAATTTGAGCGATTTATCATATATTGCAAGCTACTTTTGATTACCTTATGATGTGCAAGTTCTGCGGTTGTTTTTTTTTTCTGCCGTATTTTGCAGGTATAACAAAAACAGCAGAAATCATAATCGCAAACTATTCTAAAACTATTGACAATTTTTTTCTCTTATTGCGATACGTTAATGCGGTTATTAACCTTAATTTACTCGTAATATCCTTTTTGGGTGGAACAGCTCCCAAATTTCCCACTTACTAAACATGTATATGTTACAAGGGACGTCTTTTCTACAAGATGTGTCTTTAAAAATACCCACTTGAAAACGTGATTTATTTTTCAGTGAAATAGATACACGTATCTATATAATCGCAGGAATTAGAAACGCATAATCTAATTTAATATTTTTTAGGGTCTCATCCCATTTTAACATTTACTTGAATCCGAGGCACAGCTTTAGTTAGCGTTAGTGTATTGATTATAATTTACATGGACCTTTATAATACGTACAATGACAAAACTACTAACGTCAGACATATTTCAAGCAAGGAAGGTGACACCCTGCTCGACCAGTGATTATTCCTCATAAAAGACTATATATGATATGGGCCTAAAATGCCCCCCCCCCCCCCCCCAAAATGAGCATCATCATTTTACTGTACTTCTTTGTTTTCTTTGTACAGATATCTATGTGATGTTTTAACATAATATTCAATTTGATTCAAGTGCTTACAATTTAGAAATATGACACCGTAAAGACAACCTTTTCCCGCCATTTTTGCATTTTAAGCATAAAACTACTTGTTTTCAAGCAGTTGTTCTTTTAGAAAACATAGAGCGCATGCTTGAACAAACAAAATATCTAAATCAGAGATGTATCTACCCAAGACCATTAAGTGACAAAAGAATTGTTCTTGTTCAAGGATGCGCTCTATATTTCCCATTCGAAAAAAGATAATAAAAATGTCAATTTTGACTAATTTTGATTGAATTATAGAAATAGCCTCACGTTTGACGTCATATACTCCCTGTGAGTGCAAATAAATCAAATAGATATAGGTGAAATATATATTATATACCAACTCTTCTAAAAAAAAAAATAACACGACATTTCATTGTACCCGAAACACTTCGAAAAATGACGAATTATGGGGGCCAAATTTAACTCATATCATATATAGTTCTTTAATCTGTATTTAAAATTTCTTGGATTTTCTAATTAGTAATAGCCAGTATTCTCTAGCGTGGATTTTTAACCTGAAAGGGCAATAAATATCACAATTATCAACAATTAGCGAATTATATACATGACAGTCTTTGAGGAGTCTTTTTTACAATGAAATCCTTATCAATTCATAATCCCTTTTTAAAAAGTCATGCCCTTTTGGTCAAGGATGGGTCAACTACATTGGAAAGTACAATGTTATTAATGAAATCACTATTACTAGGTTAAAACCTTCAATTTAATTAGGGCCCCGCAAGGATTTGCGGGTACCCTATAGTAATCACTCTGTCCGTCCGTCCTTCTGTCCGTCCGCCTGTCACTCTTCTGTCCACAAATTTCGTGTTTTTTTCTAATAACTTTTTTTATGGCTGCCCAATTAAGTTCAAATTTGGTATGGTAGTTCAGTAGGCAGAAATACATATTTGATGCTAAGTTTGGTTCTCTATGTCTTCTGGTTTGGAGCTGGGGTGGTGGGGTAGATTCCTAACTATGCATAAGAATGAATGGGCAAAGAGAGATAACTGCTGAGAATGAATGGGCAAAGAAAGATAACTGCTGAGAATGTTACCATTGTATACATGGAAGGCTGTGCAATATTTGTCCTTTGGGATTAATTAACCGTCCACACTATTTTATTTTTTAACTATTTATTTTATTTTATCTGCCTTAATGTTGTTAATTTTAACAGGTAATCAGATAATAACCCCATTCTGTCATTTCTGAAAAAAAAATCTTATTGTAAATTTAGAAGAAAAGGATGAGAGAGCAGAACAATTAATCCCCTGGGATTAATTATCTTGCCTGCTGCAGAAAATTTAGAGGCTTATCTCTATCTGTCATATCGAGATTAATAAACACCTTTGTCTGCACTGATGGTTGTTTTGAAGCAAATTAAACTCTCATTCCATGAGCTGCACACTAATATTTTTACCCATCAGTTTAAAGGATGGCATTTGATAAAGAATATATTTCATTAAATAAAAAAAAATATATGAATTACAATAAATTTAATTTTTTTTATTAGATATCAGTTTTTTGATTCTTTTTCTTTTTTAATGGATGTTTTGGTGTTGTTGTTGTTTTTGGTTGCTATGTTTATATTAAAGGAAACTTAAGAATAGTACCTGAAAATGTTCCTTCTGTAAGCCCTGATTAAATTCAATAAATGGATGAGAGCAGAATAATTAATCCTCTGAGATAAATAAATAGAATCTCATTTGATTTGTAGTACATGTATAATATGATTTTTATCAAACTTGTGTGTTTTATTCCCTCACTAAGGCTCAAGAAAAAAACACTTTATTTGTTGGATGAAAATCATATCCAACTACAAATCATGATATCCTATATATTGCAGTTCTTTACATCTTATGGTGGGCATTTATTTTTCATCATTGTTAATATAAAGAGGATGGAATTCAAAGTTTTTTTCACTTCTCTATATTAATTGTCATAGCGGGGCCTTTCCTGACTGGTCAGTTTTCTAGTTATAAAAAAAAAAACATTACAATAGAGTACCTCAAAATGGAATTAATCAAATTACAATTACTTTGTAGATGAAATAAACTAAATAACAAATCTGTCATCAAAATTAACTAAAACCATGATTTAGCTACAACACACACTAGTAAACTCTTAAGGTGATATGCTATGTTACGTTACATATAAACAGAAATGCCTTGATTATTTATTTTTTCTAAGATATGTTAAGATTTGATTATTGTACTTACAGGTTAATCATTTGTTCGACTCTTTCAACTGTCTGTAGCACAAAGCAAATGCAAATAATGCACATTCTGACCACACGACTACCGTGAATTTGAAATCTGACAAATAGTTTTGAGGTATTTGAGACTACTGGACGCATAGCATACTTTGACAAATGACCAACACAAAATCTAACTATCTCTGTCTTCCGTGTGGTGTATTTTTTGGAATTACTTGTTATAAATACCTTTAAAAGGCGTGACTCCCCCATACGCTGGATTCGACTCCTCCTTTCTCTTGGTCAACTCCCCCACGTTGGGGGTTATATACGGTGTATATAATTTTGCAGTTTGAAAATTATTATGTAGGGTACATGTAGCATGCATGTTAAATGCACGACAGCCAATTAAAAATCTTTTTATAGATATACAATTCCATTTAATTTTTTTTTATCGATACTGTAGGTATCTTCTTTCTGCATCCAAATGTGAATATCCAGTAACTGTTCTGTTAGCATCACAACTGGTAAGTTGAAGAAGAAAACTTAAAATTTTTCATTTGAACTTGTGTTAGCATACACTTTAGTATTGAACTGTCTGATAAATCTTTGGTAGTCCATTAGATTCCCTTCGAACTTTTGACAATGACAACATCAAACAATCAACCATCTCAAAATCCATAAAACGAAACACCAATTCAAAGCAGAGCAACACGGACCTCTAAAAAGATAGAGGTAGGATCAGGTGCCTAGGAGAAGTGCACATCCTCTACTGACCGGTCACACCCGCCGTGTGTTATTTGTCGTAATCAAGGAAAAATCCGGAAAAGTCCGTAGACAATTAGATGATTTGTTATGGTCTAAGAATTAGCATGAAAAATATCAGTCAGCATGCTACCAAGTGAAAGATTGTTTTTGCTGACAAGGTCGTTGTATCGACAACAGAACTTAAGAAAAAATAACTTCAAACGAGACTGTTGATTGTCCTGTTTATTCAACTTGCTTGTCAGCAGCTTGACTCGCCTTAGAAACTGTTCATACGAAGAATTATCTGAGAGACACAACATCAATGCAGGTGATAAAGGTATATTGCTTCATAAAAAAGGAAATTCGACTATAACAAAAATTAAGTCATCACGATTATCATAGAGGTTACCATCAAGGGTGTTGTTTAATCAGGGTTTGGGTTCTCAAATTCAGATTATTACAAAGTTCAATGTCATGACACTGGATGAAAAATCAAGTTTCAGCAAAACTGAAACTATATGGAAACCTTGCTGAAACTTGAAGTTGAAGTTTCATGTATAGTTTCCGCAATGCGGAAACCATTATATCGATTCAGCAAGTATCCGTTAGGTTTCAGTCAGCAGAAACTTTAGTCTAAGATTCGTGATGGTTTCCGCAATGCGGAAACTAAATTTGAATTGTGTGAAAAGTTGTGTAAATTATTATGGAAATATCAATCAGTTTCAGAACATTTCCGGTAGGTTTCAGTATGCTGAAAATTTAAGTTAAGATTCCAAATGGTTTACGCATTGCTGAAACTATTACTTAAAATAGGGTTTATTTTGTAAATAAAGCAATTTATGTTCATCCTTGATTTGTTAATTGTTATATCTTATTGTTTTTAATTACATACCATGTTATTTATACTTGTGTAACATTTTTTGAGGACTTGCGTAATTTTTTGTTGTACATCACCGTTTTTATCCGGTCTTAAAGATTTTCTATTACCGTATGCAAATTCTATGACCGATCAGCCATTCAGAAAGCCGCACACTCTGGGGCTATTTTTACATTCTTTGTTTATGCTAGGGGAAGCTGCACCGATATTTTTGATCGTTCAAGACACCTCCAACCTCCCCATCCAGCCACCATTTTTTTATGCACCATTTATATGTTCTATAATTTTGCGTCATTTTTAAATAACTGACTGGCCTTTTTTATGCACCACTTTTGTTTCCATTGTATTTCATTAATGGTAGTTTTTTAGCATGTGAACTAGTTTTAGCAATTTTGCGGCTGGGAGTCCCCTATTGTTTTTTACTCTCCAATTTGTTTTCTAGTCAAATGTTTGGGGATCTTCCAGCCGCTTTTGTTTATGTTTATATGTTCTATAATTTTGCGTCATTTTTAAATAAATGACAAAATTTTAACAATCAAGAGGTGTTACTGTTTTTTATTCAAATGGAAACAAACAAGCGTCAATGTTGCCTTGAAAAGTAAAGAAGGGGTTTAACATAAATTGATTTGAGTTTAATAGTGATATCATTTATTTTCAACAGGTTTAAGTTTAATTCTAGCCTAATGATAATGAATCCGTACATACTAAAATGTATAGTAAGGTTTCAGCGTGACTGAAACTATATGTATACATTTAACTATCTTCAAATGCGGAAAAAAAGGCGATTAAGAACCTTACTAAGTAATTAATTGAATTTGAAAAGAAAAACTGATGTCTGATTTTGTTTAATGCATATGATGAAATCATTAATCTTAGGTACTCGGGCACGTGTATACATTCTTTGTCCAGGTGACCTCCTCTGTGATTTTCCTGTATATTCTGTGTGGATTGCAGGGTTTTTTCTGTCAGGAGTGAACAAACACTGGATGAAAAATCAAGTTTCAGCAAAACTGAAACTATATGGAAACCTTGCTGAAACTTGAAATTGAAGTTTCATGTATAGTTTCCGCAATGCGGAAACCATTATATCGATTCAGCAAGTATCCGTTAGGTTTCAGTCAGCAGAAACTTTAGTCTAAGATTCCTGATGGTTTCCGCAATGCGGAAACTAAATTTGAATCATGTTAAAAGTTGTGTAAATTATTATGGAAATATCAATCAGTTTCAGAACATTTCCGCTAGGTTTCAGTATGCTGAAACTTTAAGTTAGGTTTCCAAATGGTTTACGCATTGCTGAAACTATTACTTAAATTGATTTGAGTTTAATAGTGATATCATTTATTTTCAACAGGTTTAAGTTTAATTCTAGCCTAATGATAATGAATCCGTACATACTAAAATGTATAGTAAGGTTTCAGCGTGACTGAAACTATATGTATACATGTAACTATCTTCAAATGTGGCAAATAAGGCGATTAAGAACCTTATTAAGTAATTAATTGAATTTTAAAAGAAAAACTGATGTCTGATCTTGTTTAATACATATGATGAAATCATTAATCTTAGGTACTCGGGCACGTGTATACATGTGTATTCATTCTTTGTCCAGGTGACCTCCTCTGTGATTTTCCTTTATATTCTGTGTGGATTGCAGGGTTTTTTCTGTCAGGAGTGAACAAAAGACTGTTACATAACATATACATAGTACGAAGCGTGAGTATATAATTGGAGCCCGGCGGGAATTTTTTTTCAATTTGTGTGTACCTGAGTTAGTAAAACTGATAAGTAAATTATAATTATTTAGTAAAATAAATCAATATACCTATTTTGTAAGACTCGAGCTCCTTCTTAAATCATTTAGTTATCATTTGAATGAACCTTGAGGTACAGTAACTAAATAAGCAAACAAATTAAGGTAAAGTCGTTGTAAATTTTTACAAATCGTAATAAATATTCGTACAACCTGAAGTTTAGAGCTAATTCATTTCCTTTTTAATACCACGCCAACACATGTACACAGGAATTTTTCAAAAAAAATTCTACAGTTGATAATAACAGGTAAAACCCACTTGGAGTTTGAGTCTAATATAATAATTGTTTATTTACATGCATTTCAGACCTAACTACATGTATGACTGTATCATGCATCATGTATCACTGGCGTCGGAAGCAAATTGAAAGTGGGGGGGGGGGGCCTAGGCTAATCCTCAGAAATATTGAGAAAAAACCCCAATTCCCAAAATCATGAAATTCCTAATCCGTGTTGGGGGGGGGGGGGGGGGGCTAGTATGCCTATTACTCCAACTTCTCAATCTTTCAAGGTAAATTTAGGAACAATTACATTTCCGGCGAGAAAAAGTGGGGGGGGGGGGCTATATGCCTATTGAAGCCCCCCCCCCCCCCCCCCCCGGTTCGACGCCTATGTGATTCGTGCATTTCTATACTTTGTATTTACTTTCTGTACTGTAAACACAGATATTGATACATGTTTATGAAACGTGCACATGTTTCTGTTATAAGATATAATAAGCATTATTTATAATTTTACTGAAGTTATACGTTATATTACAAAATCAGTTTAAAATCCAGCACTAGCCATGTGGTGCACGTGATTTTAATCCCATTTTTAACATTTGATTATACATTCGTATACAATATACCAAATAATTAAAATTATATTTTGTTTATATATCAGTCCGACGTGTACGTCTTACTTCCCGGCTTGTGTAACGCGTTTGTATTTTAATTTCATATGTATTCTTAACGTAATGTTCATCGTATGACCAATCAGTGCACATGTGCAACTGTAAAATAATTGCCATCAATTCATCGTAGTTGTAAAATCACCGTACGGGTGAACGCTGTTAACCGGACCCCGTTAATTGATCGGCATCTAATTATATTTGTGATTTCTGTGTGTTCATGCAGAATCTGCTCAGTGATGAACATAATATTATCACACCTCTCTATTTTGAATAAGAATATGACCGTGCTTAGAATCGCGGTGAAAATTGGACAAGTCAAGACTAACTTGTCAGTAAACTATATATGGCTCTATCATATTTAGTTTGGCAAAATCATCAGTACATGTAAATAAAATATAGTTAAAGACAAAATCTGATACATATGTCTCATTAGAACTTGTTTAATGTCATTAGACATTTGTAAACAAACGGTCGGCCATTTTTTTTTTGGTTAATCACGTGTTACAAAAACAATTGTAACAAACACACGCCAATACTTTGTCGTATTTAACCAGGAAATACTGACTCCGACAGTTCTTATTAAAAATAAATATACATGTAAAAAGTATACTATTCGGTAAAAAATGATAATTTTGATTAAACATTATTTATTTTAAACTATCCCAAGATGCACTTTTCCAAGATTTAGCGGGTTCTGATTGGTCAGTATTGGCGCACTTTATGATTCCGAGCGAAGGTTAAAATGGACAAGAAGGTGCTGTTGTAAAATTGAGAATTGAGAAGCATTAATTGCCTCTACAACAAGGAGATAATGCAGGAACGAAGAACTCATGTCAAGGTAACTTAATTCACAATATAGATACTCCCAATAACATGTTCAAGGCTCTAATTTATCTCTCATTTGTAAACGAGATCTCGCGCCATCAAATCAAGATGGCGTCATTTTTCAAACTTGGTTCGGCGTTTAATTTTTATTACTGTATCTCTTTTAAATATACGTTTTGACCAAGTTAACCATTAACCAAGTTTATATGCATGATAATCAAGATTATCCAGGGTATACACATAAAAATTATAATTATATAAACGTCCCTAATATATGAATGCTTGGTTGGTAAACAAGACGAACAATGAATCTTTCGCACATTATACAATTTACAAACTCTAAATGTAACGAAAAAAAATTATTAATTAAATCCGGAAAATGAAATCTTTCACGTTTTTCTTTTTCAGCATTGACAGCATACAAAGTCAATGTTTCCGGTGATTAGTTGCATCCTCTGTTCGGTGATTCGGATGAATATTTTGACCAGCTGGACGATGTGAACGCAAGGTATTGCTTTGAAATTGATTATTTTCACCATTAACTTATACATGTGTTGGATGTTTATAATTTACTGTAGTAATTTTTGGGAAATCAAGGTCTAAGTTCTTGAAAATTGATTGGGGGGGGGGGTGAAACACACTTATTGTTGATAAGTTTTTCCATTGTTCAACAAACAATAATTGAATCAAAATGAAAATAACATAGCTTCAAACATAAAATGAAACATTTTAGACCAGATACTACTGTAGTCATTATATGACATAGTTTAAACAGCAACTGGCAACTGCATAGTAACTTCTGTATTCAGCATTTTATTCAGAATGCTTTTATTACATGTTAGGCTGAATGACTTATGTTTATTGTTTAAAAATCTAAATGAAATTTTATTATTCATGTTTAAGATAAATAGAACAGACATAAAGTACAGCCCAGTGAGAGGAACAAGTTAATCGCCAGAAGAAGAATTTTAATGCTACCACTGTCCAGAACTACTAAGTCTGCTGTAGCCATGATGTGATCATATGAGTGCTTCACCGGTCTGGACAATGCTCGAAAGTCCCCCAAAAAGGCCTATTTCCATAAACTACGACTCGGGTTACATGAACAACAGCCAAGGACACTCCTTAATGATTCGAATGGAGACATCTCTACGTCCCGACTAAACCTCTGCAGAACAAGACTTTTTAACTGTACAGTATTCTCATTTCAAAAAACCTATAAACTATAAAAGTACTTTTTTATATGATCAAATACAAGTATATTACAATGTCTGTCTGTAAGCTAGAATCTTAGAAAATCACATGGTTTTGACTTATTAAATGATTGATTAGACCTTGCAGATATTAACTTTCATTTTCTTAAATAATTTGTTATACATGTATTTGCAAATATTGCATAAAATATTAGACTCCATGTAACATATATCCCCACACCTCCAAATTGATAAGTGTGAACTACTTTTTTTCCATTTCCTTGTTTAAACATTTATTGATAACTTAGTTTTTATTTGCAGCAATGTATGAACAATTAAGAAACCAATCTTAAATGTAACAACACTGCATTAGGAGATGAATGCATGGGTCATAGAAATGATAAAATACACCAAACAATATTCAATTATGTCGAATATGAAAATATATAAAGACAACATATACCCCATGTATTACAATTTTTATATAACAAAATTATTGGATGGAAAGTTGTTTCCATGTGGGTTTTTTTTTAATCTGTGTTATGTTACTAATATATAATTGGAATTAGCTTTTATATTATAAGTAAAATGCTGGTATTGATGAATTGTAAGGTGAATGATCTGTGTGATACTTTGTATTTTATACATTCATACTACAAAAAGCAAGTACATGTACATGTAGTAATACTTGTCATATATAAACAATGTATATTTTACTTCATGTCTTGGATTTAAAAATATTGATGTAGGTAAAGTAGTGAAATGTAGGGAGGTAAACCGTGTGTTAAGAAGAATATTCATCAGGAATGAAGTGTGTTGCAATCAGCATAATTAATTAAATGTGTACATCATATTTTTGCACATGATTTGACAGACTGCTCCATTGTTAGCTTTTTATTGGCCAACAAGCTTACCATATCTCCCTCTGGTTCATCTATTAAATACTGATAGGCTTATGATATTAAAATCTGATCAGTTGGTACATCATGGGTGGAAATGAAAAGTTCACTTTGGACTTAATGGATTATCAAAAAAATGATATCAAATTCTGTTCTATTGTAAAACATTAGATTATATTACCGTACTAACAAAGAAAAGGTTTATCCCAACTTGTAAGTGGGTCACTTTGACCTCATTTTGGAATTTATTGACATATTCAAATCAAATCTGGGTCATACCTCTATAATCAACTACTATCTTGTAGTGTATTTTTTTTTTTTTTAAGATGGATACTTTAGACTTTTCAAAAATATTTTATGGTGTACATATTCATTGTAGTTTAAAACAAATTGAGACAAGTGTATCATGTTCATGTTACAGTAAAGTTTTCTTTGTTTATTCATGTACATGCAGTTATTTTGTAAATTGCATTCATATTTTTAAAAAAGTAAGATCTTTGTTGCATTTTTAAAGGGAGATTTGATAGGCATTTAATCGAGATGAAAAAAAATACAAATGTAAAGATCTCTATGGGAGTTTTTTTTCTTGTGCAATTTTATCATTTTTTAAATAAAAGTCTCTAATAAGGGAATTGCCATATAGATGTTTCTCCATTATTGTATCTTGGCTGTATTTTATTTATTATTGGAAACAATTTCTGATTTTTGAACAAAATAAATTTGGAACTGTTTGAAATTGTTTTGTTTTTACATAAAGTAGAAACCTTGCTCAGCTTTTGTGAAAGCAAAAATATAAAAAGTTTCAGTAAGTTTCAGTTGCGAAAACCCTTTGTAAACAGTATGTTTCCCAATTGTATATGGAGGTTGAAACTATGCAGAAACTTCAAGTTTCAGTAAGTTTCCGTCGCGGAAACCATTTGTAAACAATATGTATCCCAAAAGTATATGGAGATTGAAACTATGCAGAAACTTCAAGTTTCAGTAAGTTTCCATTGCGGAAACCATTTGGATTCATGGACAGCCTAAGTTTCAGCACTGCGGAAACTTAATGAAACTTGAAGTTTCCGTGCTGAAACCTGTCGGAAACTTAAAGTAACCTTAAGTTTCCGCAGAGTTTCCAAAGGGTTTCCGCAGCGCTGAAACCAGATATTTCATCCAGTGAAAAGACTGTTACATAACATATACACAGTACTAAGCGTGAGTTTATAACTGGAGCCCGACAGGAATTTTTTTTTCAATTTGTGTGTACCTGAGTTAGAAAAACTGATAAGTAAATTATAATTATTTAGTAAAAAAAATCTAGCTAGTTGTATATCGCAAACAGTGTATGAAGAAGTATTTTACTTAATACACTCAATAAATTAATATACCTATTTTGTAAGACTCCTTCTTAAATCCTTTAGTTATCATTTGAATGAACCTTGAGGTACAGTAACTAATTAAGCAAACAAATTAAGGTAAAGTCGTTGTAAATTTTTACAAATCATACCAAATATTCGTACAACCTCAAGTTTAGAGCTAATTCATTTCTTTTTTAATACCACGCCAACACATGTAAACAGGTATTTTTTTATATAATTCTACAGATGATAATAACAAGTAAAACCCACTTGGAGTTTGAGTCTAATATAATAATTGTTTATTTACATGCATTTCAGACTTTACTACATGTATGACGTGACTGTATCATGATTCACTGACATCGGAAGCAAATTGAAAGTGGGGGGGGGCAGAAATATTGAGGAAAAACCCTAAATTCCCTACCCAAAATTTTTTCCCCAAAATCATGAAATTCCTAATCCGTGATCCGTGCCGGGGGGGGGGGGGGGGGGGGAAGCTAGTATGCCTATTACTCCAACTTCTCAATCTTTCAAGGTAAATTTACGAACAATTACATTTTCTGCGAGAAAAAGGGGGGGGGGGACATGTGCCTAATAGTTAAGTCTAACTTTACACTAAGCCCCCCCCCCCACCCCCGGTTTCGACGCCTATGTGATTCGTGCATTTCTATACTTTGTATTTACTTTCTGTACTGTAAACACAGATATTGATACATGTTTATGAAACATGCACATGTTTCTGTTATAAGATATAATAAGCATTATTTATAATTTTACTGAAGTTATACGTTATATTACAAAATCAGTTTAAAATCTAGCACTAGCCATGTGGTGCACGTGATTTTAATCCCATTTTTTAAATTTGATTATACATTCGTATACCTTTCACGTAGAAATTATACCAAAAAATTAAAATTATATTTTGTTTATATATCAGTCCGACGTGTACGTCTTACTTCCCGGCTTTTGTATTTTTTTAACGTACTGTTCATCGTATGACCAATCAGTGCACATGTTTAACTGTAAAATAAATGCCATCAATTCATCGTAGTTGTAAATTGACCGTACGGGTGAACGCTGTTAACCAAACCCCGTTAATTGATCGGCATCTAATTATATTTGTGATTTCTGTGTGTTCATGCAGAACCTGCTCTGTGATGAATATAATTTTTTCACACCTCTGTATTTTGAATAAGAATATGACCGTGCTTAGAATCGCGGTAAAAATTGGACAAGTCAAGACTAACTTGTCAGTAAACTATATATGGCTCTATCATATTCAGTTTTGCAAAATTATCATGCAGTACATGTAAATAAAATATAGTTGAAGACAAAATCTGACACATATGTCTCATTTGAATTTGTTTTTTGTAAACAAACGGTCGGCCATTTTTTTTGTTAATCACGTGTTACAAATACAATTGTAACAAACACACGCCAATACTTTGTCGTATTTAACCAGGAAATACTGACTCCGACAGTTTTTATTTATAATAAATATACATGTAAAAAGTATACTATTCGGTAAAAAATGATAATTTTGATTAAACATTATTTATTTTAAACTATCCCAAGATGCACTTTTCCAAGATTTAGCGGGTTCTGATTGGTCAGTATTGGCGCACTTTATGATTCCGAGCGAAGATTAAAATGGACAAGAAGGTGCTGTTGTAAAATGGAGAATTAAGAAGCATTAATAGCCTCTACAACAAGGAGATAATGCAGGAACGAAGAACTCATGTCAAGGTAACTTAATTCACAATATAAATACTCCCAATAACATGTTCAAGGCTCTAATTTATCTCTCATTTGTAAACGAGATCTCGCGCCATCAAATCAAGATGGCGTCATTTTTTTCAAACTTGGTTCGGCATGTTAATTTTTATTACCGTATCTCTTTTAAATATACGTTTTAACCAAGTTAACCATTAACCAACTTTATATGCACGATAATCAAGAATATCCAGGGTATACACATATATAGTTATATAAACGTTCCTAATATATATGAATGCTTGGTTGGTAAACAAGACGAACAATGAATCTTTCGCACATTATACAATTTACAAACTCTAAATGTAACGTAAATATTAAAAAAAATTATTAATTAAATCCGGAAAATGAAATCTTTCACGTTTTTCTTTTTCAGCATTGACAGCTTACAAAGTCAATGTTTCCGGTGATTAGTTGCATCCTCTGTTCGGTGACTCGGGTGAATGTTTTGATCAGCTGGACGATGTGAACACAAGGTATTTCTTTGAAATTGATTATTTTCACCATTAAATTTTACATGTGTTGGATGTACTGTTGGATTACTGTAGTCATTTTTTTGGAAATCAAGGTCTAAGTCCTTGAAAAGGAGGTTGATGGGGGGGGGGGGGGAGTGGTGGAGAAACACACTTATTGTTGATAAATTTTTCCATTGTTCAACAAACAATAATTGAATCAAAATGAAAAAAACATTGCTTCAAATATAAAATGAAACATTTTAGACCAGATACTACTGTAGTCATTATATGATATAGTTTAAACAGCAACTGGCAACTGCATAGTAGCTTCTGTATTGAGAATTTTATTCAGAATGCCTTTATTACATGTAAGGCTGAATGTTTATTGTTTAAAAATCTAAATGAAACTTTATTATTCTTGTTTAAGATAAAGAGAACAGACATAAAGTACAGCCCAGTGAAAGGAACAAGTTCATCGCAAGAAGAAGAATTTTAATCCTACCACTGTCCAGAACTACTAAGTCTGCTGTAACCATGATGTGATCATATGAGTGCTTCACCGGTCTGGACAATGCTCGAAAATCCCCCCAAAAGGCTTATTTCCATAAACTACGACTCAGGTTACATCAACAACAGCCAAGGACACTCCTTATTGATTCGAATGGACACATCTCTACGACCTGACTAAACCTCTGCAGAATAAGACTTTTTAACTGTAAAGTATTCTCATTTCAAAAAACCTATAAACTATAAAAGTACTTTTTTTTATATGATCAAATACCAGTATATTACAATGTCTGTCTGTAAGCTAGAATCTTAGAAAATCACATGGTTTTTACTTATTTAATGATTAATTAGACCTTGCAGATACTAACTTTCATGTTCTTAAATAATTTGTTATATTTGCAAATATTGCATAAAATATTAGACTCCATGTAACATATATAGAGGATATCTATATTGTGTGATTTTATATTTGCTTTATCCAACGAGTTGAAATGGTGTATATATTCGCAAGGCTTGCCGAGCGAATATAACCATTTCAACGAGTTGGATAAAGCAAATATAAAATCACACAATTATAGATGTTCTATTTATCTCATACAATTTGATTTATACTATGAAGCTTTTGAGACAGTCCCTTGTGTGACTTGTGTTTTTTTTTTCAAAGATTAAAAACGATGATGCAACGTTGTGTTATGCGGCTATTGTGACCTTGCGCAATACAATTTAGTACGTCATTCCTGAGATAATTCTAACTGTTTTAATGTAAAGTTTCACTGAAATAAACCTTAAAATAATTTTTTAGCTCTAGATAATTTTTCTTAGGGCTTTTTAACTTGATTAAATTGAAATTCCGATTAGAAGACTTGAATAATCAAGTTTGTTGACATACACAAAGTTGCGAATGCTCGTTAGTTTGAATTGACTCGAACGAGGAACAGTTGTTGATGCATGATGTTTAATAAAACAAACACTAGGCTAGCCTTCTGATTCAAAATTGAAAATAGTGAATAAGGATGCTTACTGGTGGTGGAATAAAAGTCTCATGAAACATTATTTCGGTAAGTTCTTGTATATAATCACAACCAGAGCGCTCTGTTTTCATCGCGTCGTCAGGATGAACTCCTTGATAGTTTTTGTAGTTTTATAAACTTCACAAAGCAAATTGAAAGTTGGAAGCGGGCTAAATTTATGAAAAATCTTGACAAACAAGAAAAAAGGGTCTTGTGGTAACTTTGCAAAAAAGTTGGGGGGGGGGGGGAAACCTCCCCCCCCCCTCTCACAATAGCCCCCCCCCCCCAGTTCCGACGCCTGTGCTACGCAGTTATGTGTTTTCCTTCATATTTGTAATTTAAATCTTTGACAAAATCAATTTTATATTAATTTTTGTAGTAGATATAGTTATGTTGAAAGTACTAGCAAATCTACGAAAATAGGTCACTGAAGCGCTGTGTCAAAAGTAGTTCCTACCGGAAGTATTTGATATAGCATCACCCGTGTGATATAGCAAAGGTTTATCACACGGGTAATATACACCACACGTATGAGATAAATCCTCACACCTCCAAGTTGATAAGTGTTAACTACTTTTTTTTCCCATTTCCTTTGTTTAAACATTTATTGATAACTTAGTTTTTATTTGCAGCAATATAGGAAATATTAAGAAACCAATCTTAAATGTAAAAACACTGCATTAGGAGATGAATGCATGGGTCATAGAAAAGATAAAATACACCAAACAATATTCAATTATGCAGTATATGAAAATATATAAAGACAACATATAAATCATGTATTACAATTTTTATATAACAAAATTACTTGCATGGAAAGTTGTTTCCATGTGGGTTTTATTTAAATCTGTGTTATGTAACTATTATTGGAATTAGCTTTTATATCATAAGTAAAATGCTGGTATTGATGAGAATTGTAAGGTGAATGATCTGTGTGATACTTTGTATTTTATACATTTATGCTACAAAAAGCAAGTACATGTACATGTAGTAATACTTGACATATATAAACAATGTATATTTTATTTCATGTCTTGGATTTAGAAATAGTAATGTAGGTAAAGTAGTGAAATGTAGGAAGGTAAACTGTGTGTAAAGAAGAATATTCATCAGGAATGAAGTGTGTTGCAATCAGCATAATTAATTAAATGTGTACATCATATTTTTGCACATGATTTGACAGACTGCTCCATTGTTAGCTTTTTCTTGGCCAACAAGCTTTTCATATCTCCCTCTGGGTCATCTATTAATATACTGACAGGCTTATGATATTAAAATCTGATCAGTTGGTACATCATGGGTGGAAATGAGAAGTTCACTTTGGACTTAATGAATTATCAAATAAATGATATCAAATCCTGTTCTATTGTAAACCATTAGATTATATTACTAACAAAGAAAAGGTTTATCCCAACTTGTAAGTGGGTCACTTTGACCTCATTTTGGAATTTATTGACATACATATTCAAATCAAATCTGGGTCATACCTCTATAGTCAACTACTATCTTGAAGTGTAATTTTTTTTTTTTTACTAAAGATGGATACTTTAGACTTTTCAAAAATATTTTATGGTGTACATATTCATTGTTGTTCAAAACAAATTGAGAGAAGTGTATCATGTTCATGTAACAGTGAAGTTTTCTTTGTTTATTCATGTAAATGCAGTTATTTTGTGAATTGCATTCATATTTTAAAAAAAATAAGATCTTTGTTGCATTTTTAAAGGGAGATTGGATAGGCATTTAATCGAGATGAAAAAAAAAATACAAATGTAAAGATTTCTATGGGATTTTTTTTTTCTTGTGCAATTTTAACATTTTTTAAATAAGAGTCCCTAATAAGGGAATTGCCATATAGATGTTTCTCCATTATTGTATCTTGGCTGTATTTTATTTATTATTGGAAACAATTTCAGTTTTTTGAACAAAATAAATTTGGAACTGTTTGAAATTGTTTTGTTTTTACATAAAGTAGAAACCTTGCTCAGCTTTTGTGAAAGCAAAAATATAAAAAGTTTCAGTAAGTTTCAGTCGCGGAAACCCTTTGTAAACAATATGTATCCCAATTGTATATGGAGGTTGAAACTATGCAGAAACTTCAAGTTTCAGTAAGTTTCCGTTGCGGAAACCATTTGGATTCATGGACAGCCTAAGTTTCAGCACTGCGGACACTTAATGAAACTTGAAGTTTCCGTGCTGAAACCTGTCGGAAACTTAAAGTAACCTTAAGTTTCCGCAGAGTTTCCAAAGGGTTTCCGCAGCGCTGAAACCAGATATTTCATCCAGTGTGAGTAAAATTTGTTCTAAACACCGAAATTATTTATGAAATGAATTATTATTGACATAATATTCGATATTTCAACACTATTATGGAATTAGGCTCAAACAAAAATAGACAAATAAACTATTAGCGAAACAGAGGAAATTCGGACTAAAATTTAAAGATTTTGTTTTCCTAATTAACACTTTTTTGGCAGTACTCGAATATTAAAAGTTAAGATTTTATATTGTAGTCTAAAACATTTTGCATATTTTCTTTTGGTTTTAACTCACTTATTTATTAAAATAATTACATGCCACGAATTGCAAAAATATTGAAAAATGCTAAAAACGATAAAAGACAACATACATGTATCTCAAATTTTGATCATTGACCTCATATAAATTATATGCCAACAGAATAAGGTCAATATAATTAGTTTGATACTATAAACGGTTTTTTATTACAACCATTCAATTTTCTGTAAAATTGGATCAAAAATGGGTAGGAATTTGAAAACTGTTAGAGGGAATTCGGACTGAAATATTTTCAACATTTATAGATTAATTTTTAATGCTTTGTATTTATTGAGTGCCACTACCATTCATAAACTGTATTCTTTTTTTAAAGTGTTTAATTATTTTAATAATTTCACTATTAAGAAAATTTCAGTCGTAATGTAAAATTTTATGAGGTTTTCCTCGATTTTTCAAAATTTATTCAATTGCCATTAAATCAAAAAGTAGGTCATTGATCTTCCTTTTTGAAAGAGAAAAAGAACACTACAATCAAATGTCTATAACATACAGTAGATTGCGTTTCATTATCATCAGTGGATTATTTTTTATTCTGAGTTAACGTCATCTTTAATGTCCATTTCCAGAAAAAAATATCCAAATATGGAACAGATGACGCATACTATATGACATTTTTATTTCAAGTTAACTAGGATATATCAAGTCGACAAAGTATGGAAATAACGATTGTTAATTTAGAATACGTCGTCAATATACCTGAATGTTGAGATGAAGGCCACAACGAGTGATATTTTTGGAAGACTTGATCTCTATATATTTATTAAATACCTTAATTATCAATAAGACAAACAGCTTTCAGATTTTGATTATGATGAGACATGGGTAGCGGAACCCCCGCTCCCTTAAAAAAATATATTCCAAAGATAAGGTTAACTGTCGTGAAATTAAAATATGTATAGATACAATTTAGAAAATTGTTTTTGGCGTTTTTATTTTTAAAAAAAAGTGTAATGGCAAAACAATTTTGCCAGAGAGAGAGAGAGAGAGAGAGAGAGAGAGAGAGAGAGAGAGAGAGAGAGAGAGAGAGAGAGAGAGAGAGAGATAATATATACTAACAGAGAGTTGGCTATAAATAAAACTTACTGCATGTACTTTTATCGCAATTTAGTACACTTTTAAGAAAGATAAATCAACGATAAATGTTGAGTTAATTTGCATAACATGTAAACAAAAGATAACAGTAAAATGGGACAATTTTGAGAGGTGATAAAATTGACAATGAAAATGTGTGAAAGCTGCCTTTGGCGCCAACGTCTTTACATTCCCCACATAACAAACCGTTTCTTTATTTGGTGTTGTATGTGTACAGTGTATTTTGCGACACAGTGCTTATATTTTACTACGCATCTCCTTGTAGCTATCCCCCTTACTTCATTTTACCCAGCTAATTGTGTTTTGTGGTGTTATCAGTACAGATATATTTGCAGTACACGATAACACGTTTAGAGAGGTACATGTGTGATTTTATATCATAAGTAAAATGCTGGTATTGATGAGAATTGTAAGGTGAATGATCTGTGTGATACTTTGTAGTTTATACATTCATGCTACAAAAAGCAAGTACATGTACATGTAGTAATACTTGACATATATAAACAATGTATATTTTATTTCATGTCCTGGATTTAAAAATAGTAATGTAGGTAAAGTAGTGAAATGTAGGAAGGTAAACTGTGTGTAAAGAAGAATATTCATCGGGAATGAAGTGTGTTGCAATCAGCATAATTAATTAAATGTGTACATCATATTTTTGCACATGATTTGACAGACTGCTCCATTGTTAGCTTTTTCTTGGCCAACAAGCTTTTCATATCTCCCTCTGGGTCATCTATTAATATACTGACAGGCTTATGATATTAAAATCTGATCAGTTGGTACATCATGGGTGGAAATGAGAAGTTCACTTTGGACTTAATGGATTATCAAATAAATGATATCAAATCCTGTTCTATTGTAAACCATTAGATTATATTACTAACAAAGAAAAGGTTTATCCCAACTTGTAAGTGGGTCACTTTGACCTCATTTTGGAATTTATTGACATACATATTCAAATCAAATCTGGGTCATACCTCTATAGTCAACTACTATCTTGTAGTGTAATTTTTTTTTTTTACTAAAGATGGATACTTTAGACTTTTCAAAAATATTTTATGGTGTACATATTCATTGTTGTTCAAAACAAATTGAGAGAAGTGTATCATGTTCATGTAACAGTGAAGTTTTCTTTGTTTATTCATGTAAATGCAGTTATTTTGTGAATTGCATTCATATTTTTAAAAAAATAAGATCTTTGTTGCATTTTTAAAGGGAGATTGGATAGGCATTTAATCAAGATGAAAAAAAAATACAAATGTAAAGATTTCTATGGGATTTTTTTTTTCTTGTGCAATTTCATCATTTTTTAAATAAGAGTCCCTAATAAGGGAATTGCCATATAGATGTTTCTCCATTATTGTATCTTGGCTGTATTTTATTTATTATTGGAAACAATTTCAGTTTTTTGAACAAAATAAATTTGGAACTGTTTGAAATTGTTTTGTTTTTACATAAAGTAGAAACCTTGCTCAGCTTTTGTGAAAGCAAAAATATAAAAAGTTTCAGTAAGTTTCCGTCGCGGAAACCCTTTGTAAACAATATGTATCCCAATTGTATATGGAGGTTGAAACTATGAAGAAACTTCAAGTTTCAGTAAGTTTCCGTCGCGGAAACCATTTGTAAACAATATGTATCCCAAACGTATATGGAGATTGAAACTAAGCAGAAAATTCAAGTTTCAGTAAGTTTCCGTTGCGGAAACCATTTGGATTCATGGACAGCCTAAGTTTCAGCACTGCGGAAACTTAATGAAACTTGAAGTTTCCGTGCTGAAACCTGTCGGAAACTTAAAGTAACCTTAAGTTTCCGCAGAGTTTCCAAAGGGTTTCCGCAGCGCTGAAACCAGATATTTCATCCAGTGTGAGTAAAATTTGTTCTAAACACCGAAAGTATTTATGAAATGAATTATTATTGACATAACATTCGATATTTCAACACTATTATGGAATTAGGCTCAAACAAAAATAGACAAATAAACTATTAGCGAAACAGAGGAAATTCGGACTAAAATTTAAAGATTTTGTTTTCCTAATTAACACTTTTTTGGCAGTACTCGAATATTAAAAGTTAAGATTTTATATTGTAGTCTAAAACATTATGCATATTTTCTTTTGGTTTTAACTCACTTATTTATTAAAATAATTACATGCCACGAATTGCAAAAATATTGAAAAATGCTAAAAACGATAAAAGACAACATACATGTATCTCAAATTTTGATCATTGACCTCATATAAATTATATGCCAACAAAATAAGGTCAATATAATTAGTTTGATACTATAAACGGTTTTTTTATTACAACCATTCAATTTTCTGTAAAATTGGATCAAAAATGGGTAGGAATTTGAAAACTGTTAGAGGGAATTCGGACTGAAATATTTTCAACATTTATAGATTAATTTTTAATGCTTTGTATTTATTGAGTGCCACTACCATTCATAAACTGTATTTCTTTTTTTAAAGTGTTTAATTATTTTAATAATTTCACTATTAAGAAAATTTCAGTCGTAATGTAAAATTTTATGAGGTTTTCCTCGATTTTTCAAAATTTATTCAATGGCCATTAAATCAAAAAGTAAGTCATTGATCTTCCTTTTTGAAAGAGAAAAATAACACTACAATCAAATGTCTATAACATACAGTAGATTGCGTTTCATTATCATCAGTGGATTATTTTTTATTCTGAGTTAACGTCATCCTTAATGTCCAGCTCCAGAAAAAAATATCCAAATATGGAACAGATGACGCATACTATATGACATTTTTATTTCAAGTTAACTAGGATATATCAAGTCGACAAAGTATGGAAATAACGATTGTTAATTTAGAATACGTCGTCAATATACCTGAATGTTGAGATGAAGGCCACAACGAGTGATATTTTTGGAAGACTTGATCTCTATATATTTATTAAATACCTTAATTATCAATAAGACAAACAGCTTTCAGATTTTGATTATGATGAGACATGGGTAGCGGAACCCCCGCTCCCTTAAAAAAATATATTCCAAAGATAAGGTTAACTGTCGTGAAATTAAAATATGTATAGATACAATTTGGAAAATTGTTTTTGGCGTTTTAATTTTTAAAAAAAGTGTAATGGCAAAACAATTTTGCCAGAGAGAGAGAGAGAGAGAGAGAGAGAGAGAGAGAGAGAGAGAGAGAGAAAGAGAGAGAGAGAGAGAGAGAGAGAGATGATATATACTAACAGAGAGTTGGCTATAAATAAAACTTACTGCATGTACTTTTATCGCAATTTAGTACACTTTTAAGAAAGATAAATCAACGATAAATGTTGAGTTAATTTGCATAACATGTAAACAAAAGATAACAGTAAAATGGGACAATTTTGAGAGGTGATAAAATTGACAATGAAAATGTGTGAAAGCTGCCTTTGGCGCCAACGTCTTTACATTCTCCACATAACAAACCGTTTCTTTATTTGGTGTTGTATGTGTACAGTGTATTTTGCGACACAGTGCTTATATTTTACTACGCATCTCCTTGTAGCTATCCCCCTTACTTCATTTTACCCAGCTAATTGTGTTTTGTGGTGTTATCAGTACAGATATATTTGCACTACACGATAACATGTTTAGAGAGGTACATGTGTGATTTTATATCATAAGTAAAATGCTGGTATTGATGAGAATTGTAAGGTGAATGATCTGTGTGATACTTTGTAGTTTATACATTCATGCTACAAAAAGCAAGTACATGTACATGTAGTAATACTTGACATATATAAACAATGTATATTTTATTTCATGTCTTGTATTTAAAAATATTAATGTAGGTAAAGTAGTGAAATGTAGGAAGGTAAACTGTGTGTAAAGAAGAATATTCATCAGGAATGAAGTGTGTTGCAATCAGCATAATTAATTAAATGTGTACATCATATTTTTGCACATGATTTGACAGACTGCTCCATTGTTAGTTTTTTCTTGGCCAACAAGCTTTTCTTATCTCCCTCTGGGTCATCTATTAATATACTGACAGGCTTATGATATTAAAATCTGATCAGTTGGTACATCATGGGTGGAAATGAGAAGTTCACTTTGGACTTAATGGATTATCAAATAAATGATATCAAATCCTGTTCTATTGTAAACCATTTAGATTATATTACTAACAAAGAAAAGGTTTATCCCAACTTGTAAGTGGGTCACTTTGACCTCATTTTGGAATTTATTGACATACATATTCAAATCAAATCTGGGTCATACCTCTATAGTCAACTACTATCTTGTAGTGTAATTTTTTTTTTTTTTACTAAAGATGGATACTTTAGACTTTTCAACAATATTTTATGGTGTACATATTCATTGTAGTTCAAAACAAATTGAGAGAAGTGTATCATGTTCATGTAACAGTGAAGTTTTCTTTGTTTATTCATGTAAATGCAGTTATTTTGTGAATTGCATTCATATTTTAAAAAAAATAAGATCTTTGTTGCATTTTTAAAGGGAGATTGGATAGGCATTTAATCGAGATGAAAAAAAAATACAAATGTAAAGATTTCTATGGGATTTTTTTTTTCTTGTGCAATTTTATCATTTTTTAAATAAGAGTCCCTAATAAGGGAATTGCCATATAGATGTTTCTCCATTATTGTATCTTGGCTGTATTTTATTTATTATTGGAAACAATTTCAGTTTTTTGAACAAAATAAATTTGGAACTGTTTGAAATTGTTTTGTTTTTACATAAAGTAGAAACCTTGCTCAGCTTTTGTGAAAGCAAAAATATAAAAAGTTTCAGTAAGTTTCCGTCGCGGAAACCCTTTGTAAACAATATGTATCCCAATTGTATATGGAGGTTGAAACTATGCAGAAACTTCAAGTTTCAGTAAGTTTCCGTCGCGGAAACCATTTGGATTCATGGACAGCCTAAGTTTCAGCACTGCGGAAACTTAATGAAACTTGAAGTTTCCGTGCTGAAACCTGTCGGAAACTTAAAGTAACCTTAAGTTTCCGCAGAGTTTCCAAAGGGTTTCCGCAGCGCTGAAACAAGATATTTCATCCAGTGTGAGTAAAATTTGTTCTAAACACCGAAAGTATTTATGAAATGAATTATTATTGACATAACATTCGATATTTTAACACTATTATGGAATTAGGCTCAAACAAAAATAGACAAATAAACTATTAGCGAAACAGAGGAAATTCGGACTAAAATTTAAAGATTTTGTTTTCCTAATTAACACTTTTTTGGCAGTACTCGAATATTAAAAGTTAAGATTTTATATTGTAGTCTAAAACATTTTGCATATTTTCTTTTGGTTTTAACTCACTTATTTATTAAAATAATTACATGCCACGAATTGCAAAAATATTGAAAAATGCTAAAAACGATAAAAGACAACATACATGTATCTCAAATTTTGATCATTGACCTCATATAAATTATATGCCAACAAAATAAGGTCAATATAATTAGTTTGATACTATAAACGGTTTTTTATTACAACCATTCAATTTTCTGTAAAATTGGATCAAAAATGGGTAGGAATTTGAAAACTGTTAGAGGGAATTCGGACTGAAATATTTTCAACATTTATAGATTAATTTTTAATGCTTTGTATTTATTGAGTGCCACTACCATTCATAAACTGTATTTCTTTTTTTAAAGTGTTTAATTATTTTAATAATTTCACTATTAAGAAAATTTCAGTCGTAATGTAAAATTTTATGAGGTTTTCCTCGATTTTTCAAAATTTATTCAATGGCCATTAAATCAAAAAGTAGGTCATTGATCTTCCTTTTTGAAAGAGAAAAATAACACTACAATCAAATGTCTATAACATACAGTAGATTGCGTTTCATTATCATCAGTGGATTATTTTTTATTCTGAGTTAACGTCATCCTTAATGTCCAGCTCCAGAAAAAAATATCCAAATATGGAACAGATGACGCATACTATATGACATTTTTATTTCAAGTTAACTAGGATATATCAAGTCGACAAAGTATGGAAATAACGATTGTTAATTTAGAATACGTCGTCAATATACCTGAATGTTGAGATGAAGGCCACAACGAGTGATATTTTTGGAAGACTTGATCTCTATATATTTATTAAATACCTTAATTATCAATAAGACAAACAGCTTTCAGATTTTGATTATGATGAGACATGGGTAGCGGAACCCCCGCTCCCTTAAAAAAATATATTCCAAAGATAAGGTTAACTGTCGTGAAATTAAAATATGTATAGATACAATTTGGAAAATTGTTTTTGGCGTTTTAATTTTTAAAAAAAGTGTAATGGCAAAACAATTTTGCCAGAGAGAGAGAGAGAGAGAGAGAGAGAGAGAGAGAGAGAAAGAGAGAGAGAGAGAGAGAGAGAGAGATGATATATACTAACAGAGAGTTGGCTATAAATAAAACTTACTGCATGTACTTTTATCGCAATTTAGTACACTTTTAAGAAAGATAAATCAACGATAAATGTTGAGTTAATTTGCATAACATGTAAACAAAAGATAACAGTAAAATGGGACAATTTTGAGAGGTGATAAAATTGACAATGAAAATGTGTGAAAGCTGCCTTTGGCGCCAACGTCTTTACATTCTCCACATAACAAACCGTTTCTTTATTTGGTGTTGTATGTGTACAGTGTATTTTGCGACACAGTGCTTATATTTTACTACGCATCTCCTTGTAGCTATCCCCCTTACTTCATTTTACCCAGCTAATTGTGTTTTGTGGTGTTATCAGTACAGATATATTTGCACTACACGATAACATGTTTAGAGAGGTACATGTGTGATTTTATATCATAAGTAAAATGCTGGTATTGATGAGAATTGTAAGGTGAATGATCTGTGTGATACTTTGTAGTTTATACATTCATGCTACAAAAAGCAAGTACATGTACATGTAGTAATACTTGACATATATAAACAATGTATATTTTATTTCATGTCTTGTATTTAAAAATATTAATGTAGGTAAAGTAGTGAAATGTAGGAAGGTAAACTGTGTGTAAAGAAGAATATTCATCAGGAATGAAGTGTGTTGCAATCAGCATAATTAATTAAATGTGTACATCATATTTTTGCACATGATTTGACAGACTGCTCCATTGTTAGCTTTTTCTTGGCCAACAAGCTTTTCTTATCTCCCTCTGGGTCATCTATTAATATACTGACAGGCTTATGATATTAAAATCTGATCAGTTGGTACATCATGGGTGGAAATGAGAAGTTCACTTTGGACTTAATGGATTATCAAATAAATGATATCAAATCCTGTTCTATTGTAAACCATTTAGATTATATTACTAACAAAGAAAAGGTTTATCCCAACTTGTAAGTGGGTCACTTTGACCTCATTTTGGAATTTATTGACATACATATTCAAATCAAATCTGGGTCATACCTCTATAGTCAACTACTATCTTGTAGTGTAATTTTTTTTTTTTTACTAAAGATGGATACTTTAGACTTTTCAAAAATATTTTATGGTGTACATATTCATTGTAGTTCAAAACAAATTGAGAGAAGTGTATCATGTTCATGTAACAGTGAAGTTTTCTTTGTTTATTCACGTAAATGCAGTTATTTTGTGAATTGCATTCATATTTTAAAAAAAATAAGATCTTTGTTGCATTTTTAAAGGGAGATTGGATAGGCATTTAATCGAGATGAAAAAAAATACAAATGTAAAGATTTCTATGGGATTTTTTTTTTTCTTGTGCAATTTTATCATTTTTTAAATAAGAGTCCCTAATAAGGGAATTGCCATATAGATGTTTCTCCATTATTGTATCTTGGCTGTATTTTATTTATTATTGGAAACAATTTCAGTTTTTTGAACAAAATAAATTTGGAACTGTTTGAAATTGTTTTGTTTTTACATAAAGTAGAAACCTTGCTCAGCTTTTGTGAAAGCAAAAATATAAAAAGTTTCAGTAAGTTTCAGTCGCGGAAACCCTTTGTAAACAATATGTATCCCAATTGTATATGGAGGTTGAAACTATGCAGAAACTTCAAGTTTCAGTAAGTTTCCGTCGCGGAAACCATTTGTAAACAATATGTATCCCAAACGTATATGGAGATTGAAACTAAGCAGAAACTTCAAGTTTCAGTAAGTTTCCGTTGCGGAAACCATTTGGATTCATGGACAGCCTAAGTTTCAGCACTGCGGAAACTTAATGAAACTTGAAGTTTCCGTGCTGAAACCTGTCGGAAACTTAAAGTAACCTTAAGTTTCCGCAGAGTTTCCAAAGGGTTTCCGCAGCGCTGAAACCAGATATTTCATCCAGTGTGAGTAAAATTTGTTCTAAACACCGAAAGTATTTATGAAATGAATTATTATTGACATAACATTCGATATTTCAACACTATTATGGAATTAGGCTCAAACAAAAATAGACAAATAAACTATTAGCGAAACAGAGGAAATTCGGACTAAAATTTAAAGATTTTGTTTTCCTAATTAACACATTTTTGGCAGTACTCGAATATTAAAATTTAAGATTTTAATTGTAGTCTAAAACATTTTGCATATTTTCTTTTGGTTTTAACTCACTTATTTATTAAAATAATTACATGCCACGAATTGCAAAAATATTGAAAAATGCTAAAAACGATAAAAGACAACATACATGTATCTCAAATTTTGATCATTGACCTCATATAAATTATATGCCAACAAAATAAGGTCAATATAATTAGTTTGATACTATAAACGGTTTTTTATTACAACCATTCAATTTTTAGTAAAATTGGATCAAAAATGGGTAGGAATTTGAAAACTGTTAGAGGGAATTCGGACTGAAATATTTTCAACATTTATAGATTAATTGTTAATGCTTTGTATTAATTGAGTGCCACTACCATTCATAAACTGTATTTCTTTTTTTAAAGTGTTTAATTATTTTAATAATTTCATTATTAAGAAAATTTCAGTCGTAATGTAAAATTTTATGAGGTTTTCCTTGATTTTTCAAAATTTATTCAATGGCCATTTAATCAAAAAGTAGGTCATTGATCTTCCTTTTTGAAAGAGAAAAATAACACTACAATCAAATGTCTATAACATACAGTAGATTGCGTTTCATTATCATCAGTGGATTGTTTTTTATTCTGAGTTAACGTCATCCTTAATGTCCATTTCCAGAAAAAAATATCCAAATATGGAACAGATGACGCATACTATATGACATTTTTATTTCAAGTTAACTAGGATATATCAAGTCGACAAAGTATGGAAATAACGATTGTTAATTTAGAATACGTCGTCAATGTACCTGAATGTTGAGATGAAGGCCACAACGAGTGATATTTTTGGAAGACTTGATCTCTATATATTTATTAAATACCTTAATTATCAATAAGACAGACAGCTTTCAGATTTTGATTATGATGAGACATGGGTAGCGGAACCCCCGCTCCCTTAAAAAAATATATTCCAAAGATAAGGTTAACTGTCGTGAAATTAAAATATGTATAGATACAATTTAGAAAATTGTTTTTGGCTTTTTATTTTTTAAAAAAAAGTGTAATGGCAAAACAATTTTGCCAGAGAGAGAGAGAGAGAGAGAGAGAGAGAGAGATAATATATACTAACAGAGAGTTGGCTATAAATAAAACTTACTGCATGTACTTTTATCGCAATTTAGTACACTTTTAAGAAAGATAAATCAACGATAAATGTTGAGTTAATTTGCATAACATGTAAACAAAAGATAACAGTAAAATGGGACAATTTTGAGAGGTGATAAAATTGACAATGAAAATGTGTGAAAGCTGCCTTTGGCGCCAACGTCTTTACATTCTCCACATAACAAACCGTTTCTTTATTTGGTGTTGTATGTGTACAGTGTATTTTGCGACACAGTGCTTATATTTTACTACGCATCTCCTTGTAGCTATCCCCCTTACTTCATTTTACCCAGCTAATTGTGTTTTGTGGTGTTATCAGTACAGATATATTTGCACTACACGATAACATGTTTAGAGAGGTACATGTGTGATTTTATATCATAAGTAAAATGCTGGTATTGATGAGAATTGTAAGGTGAATGATCTGTGTGATACTTTGTAGTTTATACATTCATGCTACAAAAAGCAAGTACATGTACATGTAGTAATACTTGACATATATAAACAATGTATATTTTATTTCATGTCTTGTATTTAAAAATATTAATGTAGGTAAAGTAGTGAAATGTAGGAAGGTAAACTGTGTGTAAAGAAGAATATTCATCAGGAATGAAGTGTGTTGCAATCAGCATAATTAATTAAATGTGTACATAATATTTTTGCACATGATTTGACAGACTGCTCCATTGTTAGCTTTTTCTTGGCCAACAAGCTTTTCATATCTCCCTCTGGGTCATCTATTAATATACTGACAGGCTTATGATATTAAAATCTGATCAGTTGGTACATCATGGGTGGAAATGAGAAGTTCACTTTGGACTTAATGGATTATCAAATAAATGATATCAAATCCTGTTCTATTGTAAACCATTAGATTATATTACTAACAAAGAAAAGGTTTATTCCAACTTGTAAGTGGGTCACTTTGACCTCATTTTGGAATTTATTGACATAATATTCAAATCAAATCTCGGTCATACCTCTATAGTCAACTACTATCTTGTAGTGTATTTTTTTTTTTTTTTACTAAAGATGGATACTTTAGACTTTTCAAAAATATTTTATGGTGTACATATTCATTGTAGTTCAAAACAAATTGAGAGAAGTGTATCATGTTCATGTAACAGTGAAGTTTTCTTTGTTTATTCACGTACATGCAGTTATTTTGTAAATTGCATTCATATTTTTTAAAAAATAAGATCTTTGTTGCATTTTTAAAGGGAGATTTGATAGGCATTTAATCGAGATGAAAAAAAATACAAATGTAAAGATTTCTATGGGATTTTTTTTTTCTTGTGCAATTTTATCATTTTTTAAATAAGAGTCCCTAATAAGGGAATTGCCATATAGATGTTTCTCCATTATTGTATCTTGGCTGTATTTTATTTATTATTGGAAACAATTTCAGTTTTTTGAACAAAATAAATTTGGAACTGTTTGAAATTGTTTTGTTTTTACATAAAGTAGAAACCTTGCTCAGCTTTTGTGAAAGCAAAAATATAAAAAGTTTCAGTAAGTTTCAGTCGCGGAAACCCTTTGTAAACAATATGTATCCCAATTGTATATGGAGGTTGAAACTATGCAGAAACTTCAAGTTTCAGTAAGTTTCCGTCGCGGAAACCATTTGTAAACAATATGTATCCCAAACGTATATGGAGATTGAAACTAAGCAGAAACTTCAAGTTTCAGTAAGTTTCCGTTGCGGAAACTATTTGGATTCATGGACAGCCTAAGTTTCAGCACTGCGGAAACTTAATGAAACTTCAAGTTTCCGTGCTGAAACCTGTCGGAAACTTAAAGTAACCTTAAGTTTCCGCAGAGTTTCCAAAGGGTTTCCGCAGCGCTGAAACCAGATATTTCATCCAGTGTGAGTAAAATTTGTTCTAAACACCGAAAGTATTTATGAAATGAATTATTATTGACATAACATTCGATATTTCAACACGATTATGGAATTAGGCTCAAACAAAAATAGACAAATAAACTATTAGCGAAACAGAGGAAATTCGGACTAAAATTTAAAGATTTTGTTTTCCTAATTAACACCTTTTTGGCAGTACTCGAATATTAAAAGTTAAGATTTTATATTGTAGTCTAAAACATTTTGCATATTTTCTTTTGGTTTTAACTCACTTATTTATTAAAATAATTACATGCCACGAATTGCAAAAATATTGAAAAATGCTAAAAACGATAAAAGACAACATACATGTATCTCAAATTTTGATCATTGACCTCATATAAATTATATGCCAACAAAATAAGGTCAATATAATTAGTTTGATACTATAAACGGTTTTTTATTACAACCATTCAATTTTTTGTAAAATTGGATCAAAAATGGGTAGGAATTTGAAAACTGTTAGAGGGAATTCGGACTGAAATATTTTCAACATTTATAGATTAATGGTTAATGCTTTGTATTTATTGAGTGCAACTACCATTCATAAACTGTATTTCTTTTTTTAAAGTGTTTAATTATTTTAATAATTTCATTATTAAGAAAATTTCAGTCGTAATGTAAAATTTTATGAGGTTTTCCTTGATTTTTCAAAATTTATTCAATGGCCATTTAATCAAAAGTAGGTCATTGATCTTCCTTTTTGAAAGAGAAAAATAACACTACAATCAAATGTCTATAACATACAGTAGATTGCGTTTCATTATCATCAGTGGATTGTTTTTTATTCTGAGTTAACGTCATCCTTAATGTCCATTTCCAGAAAAAAATATCCAAATATGGAACAGATGACGCATACTATATGACATTTTTATTTCAAGTTAACTAGGATATATCAAGTCGACAAAATATGGAAATAACGATTGTTAATTTAGAATACGTCGTCAATGTACCTGAATGTTGAGATGAAGGCCACAACGAGTGATATTTTTGGAAGACTTGATCTCTATATATTTATTAAATACCTTAATTATCAATAAGACAAACAGCTTTCAGATTTTGATTATGATGAGACATGGGTAGCGGAACCCCCGCTCCCTTAAAAAAATATATTCCAAAGATAAGGTTAACTGTCGTGATAATAAAATATGTATAGATACAATTTAGAAAATTGTTTTTGGCGTTTTAATTTTTAAAAAAAAGTGTAATGGCAAAACAATTTTGCCAGAGAGAGAGAGAGAGAGGGAGGGAGAGAGAGAGAGAGAGAGAGAGAGAGAGAGAGAGAGAGAGAGAGAGAGAGAGATAATATATACTAACAGAGAGTTGGCTATAAATAAAACTTACTGCATATACTTTTATCGCAATTTAGTACACTTTTAAGAAAGATAAATCAACGATAAATGTTGAGTTAATTTGCCTAACATGTAAACAAAAGATAACAGTAAAATGGGACAATTTTGAGAGGTGATAAAATTGACAATGAAAATGTGTGAAAGCTGCCTTTGGCGCCAACGTCTTTACATTCCCCACATAACAAACCGTTTCTTTATTTGGTGTTGTATGTGTACAGTGTATATGGCGACACAGTGCTTATTTTGTAAAATGCATCTCCTTGTAGCCCCTTCCCCCCACCCCTTACTTCATTTTATTCAGCTGATTGTGTTTGGTGGTGTTACATTGTATCAGTACATATATATTTGCAGTACACGATAACATCTTTAGAGAGGTACATGTGTGATTAAAATGTAAAACAAAACAACACATGTAATTTACACAACCAAATTTTGAAGTTTTATGGGTTTTTTACTGATGTATATTCGGCATAATAAACAACTCTACCAAGCTTACATGTACCTATGATTGTATTGACGATTCTTTCGTTTAGATAGTAATACATGCTTCTGCGCCTTAACCCTCACCTTTTAGAAAATTTAGAATTAATAAAACACATAGTAAAACAACCGCCCTCCCTTCACCCCCCCTCCCTCCCCCGCATGCATTTCTCCGATATAACCACCGTATTGTTACACTACAGACAAGAAAAATTCTTAGATTCGCAACACACACTGCATCCTAACTAACTTTATAATATAATGTGTGTAAATAATCAATACAGATAATCATTTAGCTTGGTATAAAATAGCTTAAGCGCATAACATTTACTGATAATCTATTTTAGGAAAGGAAGATGTCGATAACATACTGGCTTTTAGATCCATTATTTAAACTATTTGGTGGTTGTAAATACAAAATGTCCATTTCACAATTTTAATAACTTTGATAAATGTGGATATGTTTCTTAATAATCATAACATATATCTACTCTTTAGAAACGTGATTAATAATATTAAACAAAGGAACTTTTGTTTCTTTAGTAAATTACATGGGAACATATCAAATCGAAATTTATGGATACCTTGACTTCGTAAGATTTCGTATTGTTGGTTGTTTAGTGTGGGAGTATTTCATAAAGTATATATCAATACAGTAATTGTTTCTCTTACAAACAACAAATGGCCTGTTTTCATCCACAATTATTGATTCATAATGGGCAAGCCAACATGTACATATCACATTTGTCAAAATAAATCAAAATATACATGTACAAGGTATACATTGTTTTGTGCAAAGTGATTCTTTGGATTAGAAGTTTGAAATCGGAACCCATAAATATGCCAAATGACTATACTTCTTCAAAATATATATTCTAAAAAAACCCACTAAATTTGACTTTTTAAATCTAGTTGAAAACCGTAAGTTTTTTTGGTTTTTTTTAAAATTAATACATGCATGCTCTTTTCCGCATTACAATAACAAATAATGGTGCTTAAATTAGCTGCAATCGTGTAGCTCTCTCCAATGGCCATAACTCTTATCAACATAAGCTTACTGTTATCAAATACATGTACAACGACCAAGTCAATATGATAAAAAAAATTCCTTGAACTTGGCTTTATATATTGACTTTTGTAAAAATGGTTTTTAAAAAAACAACAAAAACACAGACAGGTTGTCTCCTATCGTAAACATGTTATCAGGGTTGTTATATGTATAGTTAGTCCGCTATTCATAGATAAAAGACTTGGTAACTATTCAAATTTATATAAGTTAGATACCAATACTTAAATTTGAAAAACCCAATTGTCTTTAATTGATTAAAGAATGCTAAAAACAGTATCAAACAATAGCGAAATTTTTTTAGGTCTTATTTAGAAATTACTGAAGTTGGATGTGTGGTGCTAGCACTGCTTAGACCATCATTCTACAAGTCTTTCTTTATATCGACTTCCCTCTCTCCTCTTACTTTTCACAACTATATTTAAGATACCATAATCAACAATTGGGTTCAGATTTAGAGTAGTTAAAACACATCGGTGACCATTTTTTCTGCACTATACAGTTAGCATAGTGTTCATTCAAAATTTGAAATAAAACGAAATTGAAACGGTGTGTTAGTTTGAATTTGGCATACACGCTTTTAAAAATCTCTTCTATTTAGAAAGTGAAACATAGTACCAAGAAACCCCATTTTGTTTGTTTCGATTTCAGTATAGACAATGCATCACGCAAACTCGGGACGAGTTTATAAGGGTACGCACTTAAAATCAGTAATCATTACTGATTTCCTTATGGCTGAGGTAAGAATAGTATTAAGTTTCAACTGCACTTTATAGTCTTGATATTAGTTTATATGAGTAAAAAAGGTTCGGTTCTGAAACAGATCTTATACGATTGATGTATCAATACAGAGGGTTAGCAAATAGGTAGGTACTTGCGAGGTAGTTACAGGTAAGATCTACGATTACCTGCTCGTATATGGTTTCTTATTTAGAAACTATAACGTATACTTGTAATTTTTTTTTTTTAATTCAGTTATCTCCATCGTATTTGCACTTTCCTCATTTTAACGGACGCAGTCAATAATTGAAAATTGCTGCAATTAATGCGATAATAATTGTACATTATCTTTTCAAGTAAACATGTGTTTAATTCTATTCGTGTTTTGAGTTTTTAATAATACACTTATATAATACTATTTGTTTGATCTGGTGGAAATTAAAACAACTTTAGATTTGTTTTGCTTTGATAGTTTGCAGAAGCAGGAAAAACGACTTTGGTCACAAGCGTACGAAAATGTGAAAAAATAGTTTCTCTCTTATATGAGGAAACAGTGCTGGCCGTAGACTGTCAAGGGGTCTATCGTGGGCCTCACCTCAGGTTGACCCTTTTACAGATTGGGACTTCCAAAGGAGATGTTTATCTGTTTGATATACATGAAAATAAGGATCTTCTTTTAAAAGGTTCGCTGAGAGCTTTGTTAGAATCTGAAAAAATTGAGAAGGTTTGTAATTTTGTATGTCTGTGTATACTTCTATTGAAAAATCAGATTTAAAAAAAACTGTGTTATCGGATTTTCAATTTGCACTTAAACTTGTTATGTAGGTGATGTTTAAGTGTTCGAAGGATAGTGGGGCCCTGAACCACTATTTTCAAATTACTCTGCAGAACGTCTTTGATATACAGGTATTAGATGAATGAGTTAAGTGCTATGTAATAACAAATTTTTCAATAAAAATATAAAATATTTAAATGTCAAAACATAAATTTATACTATTCGCATTGCTTTCACGCAATGCTAACTATTGTACAAAGTGGTTTTAAGAAATGTGGGTCCATTTATGTCCATATTTTTTAGTTCTCGAAAACTGTTTCTATTTACAAATAGGTTGCATATATTATATTAGAAGAACAAAAAGATCGTAAACTCTTCCCACCATTATTGCTGCGCAATGTTTGTCGAGTTTATTCATCCACTGACAAAGTGTCTAAAGACGAAGAAGAAATCATGGTATTTTTTTAACATTTTTTTTACATTAAAAATGCGTAAAAATTATAATAATGTATATAAAGATTTTTTTTTTTTTTAAATTTAGAAATTTCTTTATAATATTTTACTAAAGATTCCGATAGAATGTGTCCATTAGAGCAATAATATAGTTATTTTTCTGTAGAAAATATGTGCTGTGGAAAGTAGTAGATTTTGGGAGGAACGCCCATTAACTGACAAAATGGTGTCCGTAGCAGCTGGCCAGGTCATAGCTCTGATTCCAGAAGTATACAGGGAACAGAAACGGTAAATTTGTTTTCATATAAATTTATATGTGTGACATGTATGATAATTAATTGAAAATTTTATCCAAATGTTTAACCAATTCCGTTTTTAGACTTATTGAAAACTCTGGATTAAACCAAAAGTTTAAAGAAAGAGTTCTTGAGTCCGTGAAGCTGCATATTGATAGAACCGTCTACACACAGAGAAAAGATCGAATCAATGGACACGTTATGGAGATACTACATTCAATTGAAAACACATGCACTACAAACACAAAATTGCAGGACTTTGAAAAAGACAGTGACGAACGGATAGCCTTACAAATTGTTGATGTTGAGATTGCTCAAAAAATGTCCGAAATCATTCAGCAGTTGAAGAAGGAATACATTGATTCTAATTTAGATGAAATTCTTGAAGAAGTCGAATCAGATGAAGCTGAATTACTTGTTACCACAAGTAAACTTAGATTTCTTAACAAAACTCGAGGCCACCCTCATAAATTATTTGCAAGAAAAGCAGGGCGTATAAGAGAAAAAATACAAAATATTGTTCTTTCAAGCATAGAGAGAAAATACGACGTAGGTACAGATGTCAGCTTGTTATCAACATGTGAACAGGAAATATTAAGAGATTTGCCGATATGGAGTGACGATGACACCAACTTTCCCAAAGTTATTAAAGGTCTGTTTTGGCGTCTATTAGATAATGATTTGGCCAGAAAAAGTGGCGCACTTCATAAGCATAAGGGAAATTACAGACTGAACAAACATTTTTATGATCGAATGCAAAAGTTCGCCCGTGGTCCTTCATCAGTCCCGATACCAACGCATGTGCGCGAAAAGGTTAAAAAATTCTTAGATGACATTGGTATTTACAAAATAGACACAAACTTTTAATCACGCGATGGAAGTACTCAATAAAATCAGCACTCGGTCATCAATCAAGTACGATTTGTCAGTTGCACTGGCTTATTGTTTGAAGAAGAACTTGAGAGTATATAATTCCGAACGGCTGGAAATAAGGTGTTTTAACTTTTTTGTGTGTTTATAACTTCAATATTTTTATGGTGCATGTTTTTTTATAGATTTATTCCCAAACTTTTCAATTTATCAATTATTTGATATAGTACTCGCATTTTACATAAGATACACATCCTATTCTTGGGAATATTGACGACTGAGGAATGATTAAAATATCTAAATAAATTGTTTCCCTTTTTCTTTTCATGTATATTTAACTTCGATGTACTAATTAATGTTTTATGATTTTTTTCGAAATGTATATTGATGCTAGTCTATGCAAATAAAGTCTAACAACTATGTATCGTTAACATTGATTTGGAAATTTGACACTTAAAACACTTCAAATTTAATGATATATAAGGGATATGAATTCATCTGAATTTTTGCGTAGAATGTACTGTATGTGAATTCAATTACGTAAAAAAAAAACTTCAATTCTATTTTCAATAAATAGAAGAATTACCTTTTTAAAACAAATTTTAAAACTCAGAGCAATAAATAATTTATCGTAAGAATTGCCTTGACGCTAGTCACTTCAAAATATTTTACTACCAGTGTATGAATTACAGTACCGATCAGACCCAACCTAACACCAGATTAATCCCCAACTAAACCCGGGGTTTACTTTTGGTTTACTTTTTGAAAATTTGGGTCCACTCGGGGTTTACCTTGGGTTTACTTGGAAATTGCTTTTGAGGTCAACTGTTCGCACTGAAGTGTGAAGCAGATCCGTCTTATATCTGACAATCCTACTGCCTGTAATTCCTGATCCTTGTATATTCCGAATACACAGTTAGAGTCTGTTTTCAGGGGTATACTTGTGACTGGGTTTACTCTCTGTGTCCACTCTGGGTTTACTCTAGATCCATTCTAATAAACCCGGAGTAAACCCAGAAAGTAAACCCAGGGTTTAGTTGGGGTTTACTTTCTGTTAGGTTAGGTCTGATCGGTACTGTACCTCTGGTGACATTCGTTAATTAATAACTTCTATCTGATTCTCCACATAACGGACCTCCGTACGTCTATTTATACATTCACTTACAATAGCAATACATATTTATATATGAACAATAATAAATAAATAATACAAGCCTTAGGTCCTCTTGATCTACTTTAGGCTCATCTCAAACTTAGGAATCACCAAGTCCAATTGTTGGTTACCAAGCAGTTTATTAGCAAGCGTGATCGTATAGTCAAAATTACAACACCAATAAAAAGCAACCAAAATCAAAGATCTCTTATTCAAAATATGAATCAAAATCTTTTATTTCACATCCAAAAAAAAAATCCTAAATAAAGTTCTAAGCTCAAAAAATTAAAAATCACAATTCAAAATCAAGTAGAATTCTAAATAAAATTCTCTAAATCTAAAAATTGAAAATCTGCTTGAACATTATTTTACAGCGGATTATATTACATTTTATTTATGATTGACATTGTATTGATATGTATATAATAAACCCAGTACAACCACACTCCTACTAGCACTAGCTAGTTGGTTAACCCTTTTAGATGAGTCGGTACAGCGTTGGTATTTTTACTGAACGGTCTCGAGAGTTCGAGCCTAGCTTTGGATTACCTCCTCTTCTATAACAGTATATAAAGTCGAAATTGGGCTTTTTATTAAATTATAAAAGAAACTAATGGGATTTCCCGGTTAAAGTTGAACAGACTTAATTAATGTTTGATACAGTTTCCCACCAGATATACTTTACAATGGGACTAAAGGCAAATAAACATTTACAATATGTATAATTATGAAATAAAAATAATGCAAATAATGCTAAAAGAATGCATACAGATTGGAAATAGGCAAACATACTCAATCTGAATTTTCTCGACGATATTAGATATAATTTTATATAATTGATAAACGAATCAAATAGTTTTATATTATTTACAATTACAACATGAGCTATAATTATGTTGTGGTTTTCTTAGCTACTTTCTTCATATCCACCCTATTGAATATATGCACATATAAATTACTGATGTTAATGTGTTCATTGATACAATAATTTATTTAATTAAAACATCAATATCGCCTTAAAAAAGCTTAATTTATCTCCACATAGTTTGCAGGCCGGTTATCGGGCAGTTATAAATGCAGTGCTCAGTGCATGTAATTTATGATGCACCCTTCCAAAAATTGTCAAAAGAGGTCGTTGAACACTAAAAATACTCTTTAACCTCACTTCAGCTGATAGCTAACGTGAGACTTTCTGATCACATTTTGTCTGTCGTCCGTCTGTCTGCCCGTAAACTTTTCACATTTTCAATATCTTCTCATGAACTAGTAGGCCAATTTCCACCAAACTTAGCACAACCCATCCTCAGGCAGAGATAATTCCAAGTTATGAAATTTACAAATCAATTTTAAGAGTTAAATACTGTTAGAGTGTTGTTCATCTTCATCATTCAAAGATATCCTTCAAAGTTACAAAAGAGTCTTAATATTTATATATAATACAATTGATATTCATTTGGATAAAAAAAAAACATTTCATAAAAAGAAACTTATTAAACAACATTCAGTTTGATTGTATGCTTTAAAAAAACTCACATACTTCACAATTTCAATTTTTTAATATATTCTCCAAACATCATAACAACAAAAGATCATTATGATTTTATAAAACTACCTACATAATACCTATATAGTTTGAAATATGTTTCCTAAATCCTATATTTTATTTTAAAAATTGGCGAAATTCAGTTTATCCTTTCCGAATAATCGCATTACATCACACAAATATAACAAGTTTCTTGTTATCTAACACTGTAAACAGTATTCAATTAGCAGCGACTTTATTTGCAAGATATAAATTGATTCACGGGATCTTTTTGAGCGAATTAGCTTCATCTACATCCATGTTAATATTGCAACTATATAGGCAATAAATAGTTCGCTAACAGTTGGTTTACAGTACATACAGCACTGTATTGAAATATACCAATACAATATTGCTTTGTGTTCTGGAAATTAAAAGTCATATTTTTTTTCAAAATTGATCTATCAAAACGAAATATTTTGAAACTTATTTTGATTAAATAACTAAACTTTGTCTAATCAGAGAGACAGACAAACTTTCTTTATTTCCTCTATAAGTTAGAGATTAAATCCATTAAACAAGTGTTTGGTGCAATGTGTTTACAATAAATAGTGCTGAAATTTCAAGCATAAAATTATCACGAACACATATATAAAATTACTTATATACAGAACACAATCAATGTTCAAATATCAGGGAGTGTTCATCTTGAATCGCACATATTTTTAACAAAATAACGTTACAAGAGTGTTCGCATGTCCTTTATCATCACTGTCATGCCTTCCGAAACTGAAAGAATATAGCTTGTCCACTCCTCCTCTGGAATGACGTCGTCGTCCTTCGATCCGAGAATAGTACCAACTATTACGCTGTCCAAGTTGTATGTCAACTTGACATATGTATTTACAGTCAACGAATTTACTATAAGATGCATAAGATACTCGCGACTTTTATATAGGAAAGGACAGTATAGAATAAAATGCTGTACTATATCGTTTACTTTTCTTTTACAGAGCTTACACGACACTTCCTCTGTTTCATATGTAAAAGGAAAGTTGATTAATTCAAATAATTTCCAGGTGTATTGCAGATGCTGAAGGCTCAATGACCAGAGTGGATGAGGTTCAATATATTTATGCACTTCGGCAAAGCGGCTAAGTTCTGGTCGACTTTTCAAAGATTCTCTCCATTCGTCCTGAGAAGAAATACGAATAAGAGTGTCGGTGTATTGGTTCCAACTTGACTTTGAAGGTGTTTCCCTGTTACGGAGATAATCATTAAAGAAGTAATCAATTTTATAGTTTTTTATGGATCTATAGATACAATTAACGAACCCACGTTTCTTTTGGGGCGTGCCTACCGAGTATGTACACAATCTTGCAATGAACACTTTTTTAAAAAACAATGAGTAATTAGATCTGCAGAGCCGATTCCAGAAGAGTAGTTGAAGTTTTTGAACCAGATTTTCCATTTTGATAAGACCTAGTGAGTAAATAGTGCACGCAGAGGGAGATTGCTGATCAAAACCTTGAATCCTGCGTGCAGCAAATCTTTGTAAGATTTCAAGGTTTTCCAAAGATTTTTTAGATATATCTGTCCATAATTCACAGCCATAAAGGACTGCTGGTGCAACAACAGTTTTCCACATTTTGCAGCTCAGGATCGGGTTCATGCCATGCTTGTGCACTCCTATGTTTATAAGAGAGTTCATTATTTTTCGCCCTTTACAGCATGAACGCGAAATGGCACTTACACATGAAAGTTTGTTAGTAATTGTCACCCCGGCGTAGATGTTTTCGTCTGTGATATCGATAGGCGAGTTTTTGTTCCTTAAGAGGAATATGTTTTCAGTGGCAGGTTTTCCACGGTTGCGTTTGGACGTAAAATATATAATGCAGCTTTTCAAAGGGTTATATTTCAACCGCCATTTTGACGCATAATCAACAACAACATTTAGTTGCCTTTGCATTGTAGTTTAAGTATTTGAGATAAGTGATGTGTCATCGGCGAGAATAACACAAGGAACATGTAGATCGCAAATATGTGGACCAATGTTGAGACGATCTAGCCCAAGAATGAGGCCATCTATCATTAAGAGAAAGAACCAAGAGGAAAGAACCCTGCCTTGTCCAACTCCTTGTCTCATGGTATAATTGCTTGACATTTTCCCCTCGTAAAAAATACAGGAAGTCATATTCTGAAATGAGTCAACAAGCAAGCGCCATCCTTTTCCATTTATCCAAATATGAAACAGTTTGTAGAAAAAGCTGGCGTGCCACACACTGTTTAAAGCTTTTTCGTTATCTATAAAAGCTACATAAACATCCGAGTCTCTTTCTAGATAATGATTAACAGTTTCAGATAAGACAAACGCTGCCGTTATACTGCCACACCCTGGTCTAAACCCTTGCTGTAGAGGGTGCGGAAATGCTATTTCACTGCTGTAGTTCTGCAATCTAGTGTACAATATATTTTCAAAGAGTTTCTGCAGGATGGATATAAGAGTTATGTCGCGATAGCTGTTCATATCTAGTTTGTCTTTATTGCCTCCTTTCAAGAGTGTTATGGTAACTCCTCTTTTGCATCCATAATTGCATTAAACAATTTTACTAGATGGATAAGTAAGATATCTTGAGTGATCTTGATGTGTTCTGTTACAATTCCATTGAACCTGGAGCTTTTCCATTCTTCATTTTTTGTAGAGCAGCTACAACTTCATTTTCGTTAATGTGTGTTTTACTGATTTCATCAGTTTCCCCTTGAGAGAGAGTGCATTTTGGAGACTTCATGACAAATTGCATTCTCAAATTCTACATTAAATGAGGGGTCTTGCTTTATTTGGGCTAGCCTTTTGTGATGTTCGTACCAGGCGTGCCTGATGATATCAGGATCACGAACAATTTTACCATCGACACGAAGTTCATTTGATGTCCACGTTTATTGCGTCTTTTTAAAGAGCGATAAAATAGCCCTAAGTCCAGTTCAGCTGTTTCTTTGAGTCGAATGAATTCTTCTTATTCGAATTGTCATTGTGCTCGTTTCAGAGCATTTGTGAACTCACGTTCGGCCCGCTTATAATCTCTGTATGACGCATACTGCATGCCTCTAGGTTTACCATCGAGTATCCAAGTATTTCTTTTCTGCCTATTAACAGCGTGCAATTCTTTTAAATTTCCACTCTTCCAGTAAGGTTTCAGGAACGGTCGAAAAAGCTTCCTTGGTAGCGCAAGTTCTGCTGCGTGCACCAAGGAATAAGATAGTTTAGTAATATACTCCTCGATATCCGCAACAGTAGGACCATTAAGAACAATGTTATCCGTAAAGTCACGAACCAAATGCCTATAGGTACAAGCATCATCATCAGACACTTTACGCCAGTTTACACCCATTTCTTTATCGTTCATTTCCGATTTGATGTTAGGAACCTCCTCTAATGAGATATTTAAGAAAATCGGAATGTGATCGAAGCAGTTGAGGTAATAATCTTTTAGTATGCCTGTCTCCTTAACGAGATCAACTTTGTCCTATGAAATAACCACATGATCTATCAGAGATGTCTGTTCTCCGCTATGACCTACGTAGGAGTAGTCTGGACCTATGCTGACATTAGCCTGCGTTCATCTAAAAACTGCTCTAGAACTCCCCTACGTTCGTTCGAATTGACTGGGTTTTTATCTCCATATCCATGCGATAAGTGGGCATTGAAATCACCGAGTATCACCACAGGACCGTTTGCACTATATGTGTCGTAAAGTTTTTCAATATGCTCCAAAGTATGTCTGAATTCATCCACTGTTTGGTTTGTTGACGGTAGAAGTACACCAATTATATGCATATCGACATTTCTGCATTTAGCAACGGCAATGATCACGCGATCGGTACATTCGCGTTCGACTGGAAATACTGATAGTTCCTTTTTCCACATGATTGCGACACTTCCAAATCCTATTGAACGGGTTCTGTTTTCCGGCTCAATGGGTATGCTTGTGTCACAAATGCCATATGCTTTAAAATCGAAGTTGATTGGGTCTCGAAAACTGATTTGTTCCGGTAGAAGCCAGTGTTCAACAGCAATAAAAACATCTGTGTCATTTAAAAGTTCTGACAGATACGATGTTCCATACATGATTCCTCTTACGTTCCATGACTTTATTCGCAACATGATTTGAATAAAGAAAAACCGTGTATATAATCTGTGATAAAAGTTTAGCCATTGTAGGAATGATTATTGTTTTCGCGTGTAGCTTGCGATAACCACGGTCTAACTAAGATGCCGGATGGCCAAAATTCCTGTTCAAGTGCTTTTTCACAGTCCTCGGCTCGTACGTTCACCCGAAGTGTATATGTAGGATACTTTTGCTTCCAAAGTTTAAGAACTGTTATATGCGTAATGAACACGTCGCGGCCCCTTGCGTACTGTTTAATTGCACTAATTATTGATTGAATATCTCCATCTGCGTTAACTCTTGACAATAGTAAGCGTCTTACTCGGGATCCTGACTTGACACCACGGAAGACGTATTTATGTCCTCATTGTCTTTAATGACTTCGCTCGTTTTTGCACATTCGCGTTCGTTCTGAACGCTGTCATTGTTCATCCGAGATGCATGATCCTGACCTGCACTTAAGTGTTGATCATTACGTATGAGTCGAATTTTGTCTGCGATATGATTTTCTCCACTTTGATATTGATTGTTTTTATCTAGAAATGACACGACTCTTTCTGTTTGGTTTTTACCTTTTGCCTCTTTTACTTCCACATGGAGATTACTAGAGGGAGATTTGACAGCGTATGCATATGAACAAGACGGAGAAGTGGGTCGAGTGGAATTACCGATAGTGGAATCAGGCAATAGCTTGTTTTGTTGCTCTTAAAGACAAAGTAGTCTTTATCTTTCTGTTGCACTAATGTACGAAGTGCAATTACCTCCCTATTTAATATTTCATTTTGAGACATGCACCTTTCGAACATTTCATTCAGTTTGTCAAGAATTTCTTCTCGAAACCCAAGAACAATATTGGCCAACTCCGGAATGTCGATAACGGGTAACTGAGCGAGTTGCACTGGTGAGTGGTTAACGGATCTATTTAAAGGGCTATTGTAAGTTTGGTTGTGTACCGTTTGATCGGCCATCGGGCTTGACTGCACATCTTCGTTGTGTCCGTAGACTGTTTGACTGACGTTTGTGAACTGTTTTGAGAATTACTTAAATTATATTCACCAAGCGATTTTGTTCTGTCTCTATAACATTACACTGCTTTTACCTCTGAAGTTTGCACATTACCCTCTATATAATGAATTAACGTGTATATATTTTCTAAAAGTTTGTCAATTGCTTTCCATTGGCCCGAATTGTTTCGTTTAACTAGTGGTCCTTTTAGTGTGTCAGGTCTACGATCTAACGCTACTTCATAGAGACATTGTCTTACATGTGTTATGTTCTCAGGAGAATCCCTGTATACAACACCCAATTTTTGCTTAAACTTGACACGATCAAAACTTCCAAATTTTGCGCTATTTCTTCATATATAGCAAGAGCACACTCACTGTCACTCTGACTTCGGTTGTCCGCCATGTCTATTTTTTTTCAAACATTCGTTGAAAGAGAAAAATCCAAAAACTCTGAGTGGCTCGTACGAACCAATTATAATTGTGCTACTTGATCTAAGTATTTGCTTCTTACCCACACGCTGAAAGAAGCAAGCAAGCGTGGAGTCGTCTCTTTCACCCAAAGTTTGTCAGATAATCACCGGAGCTCCTTGCCATAGGTGTTGCGCGGTGGCCGCAATTTTTTTTTTTTTTTTTTTTGTTATTCCACTCCGCTCCTTTGAACATGTGTCAAATTTCATTACGAAAACTCGAAGATTCGGTGAGGCTATCAATCGCATGCGCCCGTGGCAATTTCACATTTTAATCTAATAAAATATCAGGCTAAATACACTAAACGGTATAAAACATGGCCTGATAACATATATAAAGAAACCAAATGTGTTTTATTAACACGAACGTATACGTCGTGAAATTTATGGGAACAAGATATAACTAGGGCACGGCTAAGCGGAGCATCCCCTCGCGACATGAGAATATTGAGTTATTGTGTCGTAGGTGCATTATTTAGGAATACATAGTTATGTAAAGAAGGAGACCACATTCTACTAACTCTCCATTACTACAAAACTACTTCTAAATCTACAAAGTATCAGGGTTTTGATTTGAACTGCTTCCTTTCATTTTGGTTTCACATAAGTGAAGCGGAAGTAGTTATTGTTAAGTCGTACATAAAATTTCTGTTTAAAATTGTGTTATTTTAACGATATAATAAAAACACCCCTGCGAATGTTATTGTCATTCAAATTTTAGACCACGTGGTTTTATTTGACCCTTTCAGTTTCGCAGTAAAAATCATGCTTCGTGTTTATCGTCTAATTCATAGAATCTAAGTATTTGCACTTTGTAATCAAATATAAAATCTAGAGGTTTATTGATTTTGAACTTCATCTTCGTTAATTCGTGGATAAAATGTGTTCTAGAAATAAATGTGACAATACAAAAAATAGTTTTTTATCTATTCCAACAATTAACATGCTTTAGTAGGATAAATTTTCGATCTGCGCCTGGCCTAGTATTAGCATCAAAAGTGAAATAGACTATACTATTTTATGCAGAAAATGGCTCGATATACTAGATTTTTATGCAAAACAGACACCCATTATTTTTTTAAAACATGATATTGCACACCACAAGCATCAAACATGGCTATGATTTTATTTAACAACACAATTTTTATATTTACAACCACTCTACACGTGATTGAACACGAACGATAATTCTGTTCTGAATATTATCATTTAATATAAATAACCGCTAGATGGTGAAATAAGACAAATATCTTAAAAGATTTTCATAACAACATAAATCAAAGAAAAACAACCATTACTTTGTATTTTGAAAATATTATCCGAACACTTACACTTCCGCTCAAAAAGACACTGAACAAATCTCGTTGAAGTCTCGTGAAATTTCATTAAGGCACCTCTGGATTTTTTACCTACTTAACAACGATAATGAAAACATTCCGAACACATTCGCAGGGGTGAAAAAGTACTCAACTTATTGACTTGAAAATTAATAGGGTTTGTCTTTTGACCATACTAAATAAGTGTACGAAGTTTGATAAATATCCGTACAAGATTTTTTTTTTCAAACTTGCTCCCAAGCTGAATACATACACACACACGCACAGCAGCGATGATATACCCCCCTCGCAACAAGTTGCACGAAGGATAAATAAAATTAAAGGAGAAAGAATAGAAAACAGTTTATTGACCATCCTAATAAAGCAAACCTTATAAGCGATTTTTCAGACCATCTTTTTGGAGGCACTTCAAAAGAGCACTTGCGTCAACTTGTTAAATCACTGAACGTTTAACCAAAGACCACACCTGTTGTTCACACTTTAGACTCGGACATATTCATGATGCCTGTGTATTAAACGTTACGATTGGATCAGCTACATGTACTTACATCCTCAGCCAATCATAAAACAAGGCTCATTACCGAGTTTTTCTGAAGATATTGGTCAAAACCCTGGGCTTGTTATGATGTTGAATCAGTTGTTTTAAAGAAAATATACAAGTTCCATTTATAAACATCATTCTATTGAAAACATCCAAAATACAAAAAATACAACATTTACAAAATCAAATACTATATGTAATGTTAACAGTTACACCAGTACAATTTAAGCATGGATAAGAAATACATACAAGTACATTGTCACACACCAGGTGCTTGTGGACTGGACTGTGCACTACCCCCTCCCCCCTTTTCTATTTTTTTTTATTTTTTTTTCTTTTATTACTGATCGTTAACAACCCCTTATATAAGTTTCCAGTTGAAAAATAAAAGAAATATCACGACTCTGTGGCATTTCATATTCACACTCGTTTCCCCTATATATAAAAAGAGAGAAGGTAAGCAACTCCCGTTTGTTTACATTGATGTACCAGCTGGGAAATTCAAACGATAACTATATCAAAAATCGCTATACCTTTGGTGTCATCTATTTTTCTCACTTCCACACATATCCTTCTATCTGAAATCTGATATAAATTAGCACGCTGAACCGTAATCTATCCAATTAATAAACATTTGTCACTCGCGACCACGATATTTTGAAACGTTCCAAGTAGACGCTATAGAAGTTAGTTGTACGGCGACATCAATACTAAGAACGATAACTTTCCCAGGGTTCCGAATGCTATTGACTCAATGATAACGTACAGAATTTACAGGTAGATTAGGATCAAATGTGTAAGTTTGCTCATTTGTTTTCATGAGATAGCGCCTATTCCTACGGTAAGTATCAACGTTTGGGGCATTGACAATATTGGAAAGTACAGTAGCTGGCTTCAAGGATTTGTCGTTTTGTTGAAATCTAACACTATCTTCTTGTTTGTCATTATGATGCATTCGGTATTTGCGGTTTTTGTTTAACATGACCTTGACCTTGTCATGATCAATAACCTTGGGAATTAGTTGATCACTAAAATTTAACGCAGTTGTGTACCTTGGAGGAGTTCTGCCGAGGAATAACCAACTTCTGATGGTGTAGTTCGGTATTCAAGATTACCCAAGTAGGGGTCACGGCCATCAAGCTCAGCCTTTTCGAATATTCTCTTCGCAATTTGTATTGATTTTTCAGCCAAACCATTGGATGAGCGTATCGTGGGGAAGAAGAATGAAATCATACTCTTTAGCAAAATGAGAGAAATATTGAGGGCCATTATCTGACACTACCTTTTGGGAATATGTAACTTAGCAAAAATACTATTAAGCTTCCAATTTATAGCTTTGCTCTTTGTGTCATGAAGCTGGACGATCTCAAAGGGCCGTCTGTAGTAATCAGTGACAATCAAAAAATCCTTGTTGTCCCACAAAAACAAGTCTGGCCACAACTGCCATTAAGAATGATGTGTTTAGGCAACTGAAATTGTCTATTATTGTCTGATTCTGTCTCTATCTTTCTAAGTTTTCTATCACTAATATGGAGGTTAGCCAGTGCCGAGTGTATTTGGGCTTCATTATCTTTAGGAAGACCCGAGAATGTGTCATCTACAAAACTGCGTGACAATGAGTCAGCAACGGGTATTTGCTTACCCGGGATATAGTCTACGTCAAGATCATGGCTCTGTAACTGTAATGACATTCTCTGAAGACTAGGTGGGGCTGCAAAAGGTGCTTTCTTAAAGATAGGTACTAACGGTCTGTGGTCTGTTTCAACTATAGATATATTGATGAAAACGTTTGAAACCAAAGAGGATCGTAAGTATCTCCTTTTCTATCTGGGGAAATTGCACTTCACTCTGGGCGAGACTCTTAGATGCAAATGTTATAGGCTTGCCTTCCTGCATCATGGCAGCGCCAAGACCATACTTTGATGCATCACAATGTAGTGTGGTGACCTTACGGTGGACAAAATGAGCTAACACAGGACTTGGACCAGAAGTGATTAGGTCTTTAAACGGATAATAAACGTCATTTTGTTGGTAATTTTGTTAAAAATTCAATCACGTTCCAAATGACTCGCATATATCCATTTTTCTTATATTTAATGATATTATATTACAGTCTTCATTTATTCCTCCGTTTAAACCCATTATATAAGCTTCGAATAATGTGCGCTGAATTTATGCTTCCTGGACAAAAATTCAATTGGTCATTTGCATATTCTGATGACCTTTTGTTTGACCCTACTTCGGCCATTTCGGATGATGATGGCGGACGCCAAACCGAAGTCCAGTCGTGGAAGAAAACCCACGTTAACTGACTCTGGGCGGAAAAGAAAGAAAAAGGAAACTAACGCTTTGATAAACCGGTCGAGGGTATATGTTGGTGAACAGTACAACCGTTGGAATGAATTAAAGACGACCCTCCGGCTACAAACGCATAGTGAAGTTGCCAAAGTTCTTCTCGATCGGTATGTACATGGTGTAGTCCTTGTCAGAAATTGTATAAAATATATTAGTTCTAGCCTAAATAATGTTTCATTATTCTCGATTTGATTTGGCATGGATTTGTCCGTCGTTATACCAATATATTTGTAAAAATAACCTTCAGAGAGATTGGGAAGATTTTTCACGGATGCTGGTTACTTCGTTGGGGCCTCCCAAGGGGTAATCCTAAAAACTAAATAAGAAATTGGAAATTTAGCATTTACGAAGTTAACTCGTTGAAAATAAAATGATAAATCATAAGTTAGATATGGAGGGTAATATTTTGTTGTAGAATATGATAACTAATTTGTCTGAGGTTGGAGATCTGTAGCTCCCGAGCTGAGAAAATTCGGATGGTAGTCTAACGTTATCCAAATCACAGGAGTTTGAATTTTTATCAATAAAGCCAAAAAACTTACTTTATTGACTGACCCATGAGCTATGCGTAAACATAGCGAATGCTTACGCATAGCTCATGGGTCAGTCAATAAAGTAAGTTTTTTGGCTTTATTGATAAAAATCCAAACTCCTGTGTCCAAATGCTTTCAGCGGCAGCTAAAGTTTAATTAGTACATTTACCATTATTTTTTACAAAGGATGTAAAATAAAAAGAGGACATGTTTTATTTTAGCTCTATAATTAATAAAATGTCAGACTCGTGTTAATAGTTTACAAAACTTACTATAGTACATGTTGATTGTTCAAACCATAAATAAGCCTCGCGAATATATACACCATTTCAACTTGTTGAATAAAGCAAATATAAAATCACACAACATAGATATCCTCTATCTCTGTTCAAACGAGCTATTTACTATAATTTAGAATTTACTATGAATAATTGTTATGCTATTCATTGGCATATCTTTTCCTTATTATTGTAATAATTTCACACTTCTCTCTTCTGAAAAAAAAAAATATGTCCGAAACAAAATTATTGTTCTATTGAAATATAAATGATTATCTTTAATTCATAAGGTATGATCAGAGTGAAAAAGATACCGAACTGCCAGTTAAACAGAAAAGCAATGCTGTTGTGGCAACTCCTGATTTAACAGCAAAACATGGTCTGACATCAACACCAGGACCTAGTCATCAACATAGTGTTCAAATTCCAATAGATGTTTCAGAGATCTCCAACACAGATACAGATAGGTAAGTAGTATGTACTTTATACATATGCAGCAAAAATTCAATATGATTAAAATCAGTCGTTGTGATATGCTACCGCTTTTGAGAGCGATAGTGTATCAAAACAGCTGATTTTAATCAAATTGAGCAAAAATTAATTCATGTGCAAGTCAGAGACAAAAAATTCTACAATTTCTTAAACCATGTTAATTATATATATATACATATATATATATATATTTTTTTTTGGGGGGGGGGTTGATTTTAATCAACTCTCCTATGCAGTTACTCTGGCAAACCAGAAGTGAAACAGTGTTTGGACCTAAGCACAAATCATCACCGCTGACAAGACTTAGTTCTTGAAATTAATAGAGAAATTTAAAGTGATGTATGCTGAAGCATTGTTTTTCAGGAAACTTATCAATAAACACTTTGAAAATAGTCAGATTTTATATACCCGGTAATACGAACAAATAAGATATATTTTTATAGTCTCATGTATTCCTACGCCAGATTTTAATATGGCCTCGTTCAACCAAACGCTCGGCTGTCTCCATAAATCTCTGAGAAGCAGAAAGGCTCTTTTGCTTGTCAAAGATTAATGGAGACGGCCGAGCGTCTGGTTGAATGGGACTAGAATTCGATATCAATAGTGCTTGGATCCATAAAATTTTTAGAATTGCTTCGATTACTTATAGCGAGCGCAGCTCGCTGGTGCGCAGCGCCGGCTCGAAGCGAGCTCTACCGGCAAGGCGTGTGTGAATAGAAAATTCGGACTAGTTGCACATTCATTCAACGGATTTTTTTGGCGTCAGTAAATCGGACCAGTAATGCATTGTTTTAATCGTCCCAGTAGTTCCCTGTAATTATGGTTTCCCATTTCACACTCTCACGAGAACAAGATAAAAGACTGTGTACATGCATATTGTAAATAAACTGCCGACACAACGCAAATTCCATTACATAAGAATAACAGAGTTATCGTCCTTTCGAGTGACGTCACAATGGATTTCTTACACATTGATCCGACAGAATTTTTCGGCGTCAGTAAATTTCGACCCACAATGCAATTCCTCAATGTCGGACGATCTCTCTAGACTGGATACCATCTCGCGAGAATCAAAGTAAAACTTTTGAGAAACAGATAAATTATGTAATTTCAAGAACATAATGCTTTTAAGTAAACAAAACAGTATATTTCGCGGAGTTATTTTTTTTAGGGTGTTTTCAAAGAGACAGACGACACTTGACCGACGTGAACTATGACGTCACAATAAGGGGAAATTACTCTAAGTAGTTATTGTAAATCTGCAGAAATATAAATACCAAAATCTTCTCAAAATCTTACAGAGCTAACGAATGGGGACATTTCTTCAAAGATAGGAAACAGCTGTAACTTGCTCTTATTTGAATGAATGCTCACATTTTTTTTATTCACTATATTAACGGTAATTTCCAGGAATGTTTTTTTAAAGGGGGTGTGGCAACATCATTCAAAAATTCTTCGCAAGCAAAAAGAAAAAAATTCTCAAAATAAGGAAAATTCTAATCCGGGTGAAGAATTGGGAGTGCGTAGTATGCCTATAGCTCTTTAGCTGGTCAATAGTGTCTTTATTTTCACTTCCATTTATTACATGCTCCCGGGGGATCCATTTTCCTTCTATGATCAGCAATTTTTTTTTTATAGATTTGTACATTATGTTAAAATCTTTATTATTCAACAACATTTAAATTTATCCGAGATAAATTCTATATATAAATAGATAACAAAATCTTATGAATTATGAATAATGAAAATTTACTGGAAAAAATAGGCATGTTTATTTTATTCTGCATTCAAATTCATTTACTTTACGTCGCTACTTTTATTTTTTTTGTTTTATCATAATTCATTATTTTATCACATGCTGCGCTCGCCCCAACGGTCGCACCGTAATACATATTACAAGTTTGAAATCTATCTTTAAATATTACACAAAATGATTCATATGGAGTTTCTCGATATTCTTGTTGTAAAAATCTAAAATTCATATAATAAAAAAGTGGGTAATTCAAACAAGACTAGAAACTAATTGCCATGCAAGATAAGTTGATTTTAAAATAAATGATAATCGACAAAATCAACTCCTATCAGTACTTCAGTACTTTGATTCAATTTTCTTCTTATTTTCAGTGATGGGGCAATATCAGGAATACAGGCATTACCAACAAAAGGCCTAGAAAGGAAAAATCAAAGCTATCAAGCAGTTTTCTTGATCCATTTGAGTAAGTGTTAGATACCCAATTTCGTTCATTTTATTAGGCTATTAAGCATACTCGATACATTGAATGCATTTTTTTTTTAGGTTGTCAATTATAGATACCGGTATATCTGAATCAGAAAGCCAAAATGAAAGCCACAGGTCTGATGAGGATTATGACCCAAGTTTTAATATCACTATAAGGTACATATACCTTTTGTGCTTTTTAGCTCACCTGAACCGAAGGTTCAAGTGAGCTTTTCTGATCACCTGTTGTCCGTCGTCCGTCCGTCCGTCCGTCCGTCCGTCCGTCTGTCCGTCTGTCCGTCTGTGTTCACGAGAGAACATTTATTGGGTTCAATTTATGTCATTGGAACACTTATTGGGTACTTTTGACTTATTGGGTATACCCAATAATCCAATTGCTTTCATTGTGTTCCAGAGACATTTACTGGGTATTGGATAACACAAACCCAATAAATGTTTGTCTGAGATTTGTCTATGAAATCTAGTCCATCTTATGGACTTCACTGTTTGTTGAAATCAAATTCTTTCGGAATGCCTTTGGTTTTATCATCAACAATGAAGAATTCAGAAGAGTTCCAAACAACTATGACATGTGATAAGATTATCCAATCAGAAAGTAGCAATGGCTACTGAAACAGATGCTAGATGAACATATCACCTGGAATTAGAGAAAACCGATTCAAGGCCTTATTGCTATCTGGATAAGAATGTAAGTTATTTTTAAGTCTTATTTATTTCTTTTCTTTTCATATCTTTAAAGATATTGACATAATCTATTTTAATCATAAACAACACTACTTATATGGAAGAATTAGCCAAAGTACCCAACAAGTTTGTCAATGTTTCTTGTGTTTGTTATAAAGAAGTTTTATTGTAAAACTTTCTTTCAAGAAGATTTTTTCTATCTGCTAGTTTGTTTTTGGCATAAATTTTCATTTCCAATCGTTTTACACATTGATTTCAGTTTTAAAACTGGTGTTTTTATGTATGTAAACAAAATCATTGCACAATCCTTGTTTACATTACAAAGCCTTGTGTCACAGTGAACTCTTTATCTTGCATAAAACTTTACAACTGACAATCATTTCGATTAATTATTTTAAATGCTTTATTTGTGCATTCAAAATAGCAAAATAATTTTTTACTAAAATCGTGACCATGTCCCTTTAATACTTTATTCATATGTGATTGTTTAGTTAACTTTTTGTCTTAAAAATTGACATTGTTTCAATAATTAAATTTTTTTTAGCGGTTCCAAATCAACTATAATCACTTCTTGGGGTCTAACATAGAAACATTTTGGGAAAATTGTAAATGGTAATAGATTGAAAATACAGGTAAACATCGGTATCTTGAGCTTGAAGTGACTTCAACAAAATTTCGAGATATCCAGGGGTTCAAGATATCTGAAGTGGCTTTCTGATTAATTCCATTCTTATATTTACACGTGTTTCAGTACCTGTCTATTCCAAATTCTTCTACTATACTCGTAAATGACTAATATAAACTTTGATGAACTCAACTGTTGGGATCCTTAACCCCTCATTTGCTGGGACTGTGTATACGTATATGAAATACATATCAATATTGGTACAAAAATTAGATTATTAAATCAATGTTTCGTTTCAAATATGACTTAAAATTTTTGTTACTCGACGGTTTGCAACTTGCAAGGGATGAAGCACTTACCATGTAATTACTGAAATTTATCACATATGAAATGAAAAATACGGCTTAAAATTTACCAAATAACACATACGGTATTTATTATCTAGCTAATGCACACAGTATATTTTTGTCTTTTTTGTGTTTGTGAAGCTAATGTATTTTATATTAATTTATTGCGCTCATCAGTCCTCATATCTAGTAATTATATTGAAAAGTGGAAACGTTTCACATGTATATGATAAACCATAGTCACTTCACAAGTTGTGTATTCAATATGTCCGTATACAGTGTGTTTTATTAAACACATTTGCAATATTCATGGCTGTGTTTTATCTAAATTTTTATAGATGTATTAAGGTGGTATGGGATGGGACATCTGTAGATATTACTGTGGATTCAAGAACATTTATTTCTTATAATTAGAATACTTTCACCGGTTTAGAATTTTCAAATTTTACAATATTTAACCCAAAAAAAGCTTTTGAAATAAGATGTGCCCCACACCACCTTACATGCCCAAAACACACAAGCTGCCATCTTAATAAACTATGTCTCGCATGATTGAGGTAACAATAGTTTTGTAAGGTGTAAATATTGCTATGGGCAGACGTGTGAAGTAATGATACCATGCAATTATGTTCAGCTGTTAAAAAAAATGACTCCATTTTTAGATAAATCAGGTAAAATTAGCGTTTCAGCCCTTCAATATACTTTTACATAAGAAGGGTATTCGAAAATATGTACCATATTCGAGATATCAGGAGTTTTTAAAATCATTACATTTATATAGAGATTGAACGGTCGGGACTAGCGGTAGACTTCAACATAAGCAGGGTATTCGAGATATCTCTTGTTCGAGCTACCAATATTTACCTGTGATAAGATTCATTGGTATTTGGATCTTTAGAAACCTAATGACTATATATGTACATGTATATATTGGGTGCAGTAGGAAAGTTGTGTGGACCTCTTTGGACCCCAAAATGAACAAATAAGCTAACTATGTCATATACATATACTTTTTCTTTGTTTTTTGTAGAATCATGTGATGATGACCCTTTTGATTTAGCACCTGGAAGTAGAAGTCAAGCCTGGATGAGCTTTATAATGGTAATTAAGTCAACGTCACATGCACAATGTATGTACAACATTTGTGTAATGTATGTACATGTTTTATGATGTATATTTAGTATGATTGTACCTCACAGACACCTGCATGATATAATACATCTTTTTCATAATAAGAAAATATACCCTATACCTAAAAATACACAAGGTACACATCGCTGCCATCTAATAGATTGGCTTAATTTATCTAAAACTAACACTTCAGTCCGATTTTAAGTCTGAAACTCAATCATAAAACTATTTTTTATCCTCTTGGTTTTGCAGTCTTTCATATACATATAATTAAACTCAATTTCTAAATGACCATACTAGGAGACAGACTAAGTGCCGTCACTAACACCTTTCTGAGTTTTCTCTGTTTCTTTATCGCGACTACCATTTATATCATGTTCTGGATCAGTGTTCCTTTCAGCATGAACCTCTTTGTTGTTATTAAATTCACATTAACTGCCTGATATAATTATAATTATATTGGTTAATATATCCTGGTTCGGGAGAGATTTTATGTTTTATTCAGTGATATCATGACATCAACTTCCCCGCCGTAATGTAATGTTTCATTGATTTTCATTGGTTAATCATAAAGTGTTGACCAATGAGATTTTGGCTTTTGTAGTGTGCGATTTTTTCTTCGGAACAAATCTGTGGTCTTGATAAAAATCTGAAACATTTCTTTGTTGTTGTAGAATTACATCATGATGATGATGATCAGAGCTATACTGACATCTGGACAAAGAGCAAAAATGGAGCCCTGGATTCACAGTTTAAAGGTATGTTCAACATGCACTTGTATAATTATGTATATAATTATATTATCTTGTACCTGTCAAACAATTTAAGTTTTTTTTTTTTGATTCTGTAGAAAATAGAGTTGAGCCTTGGATAATATAAATAATAATTTTCTAAACATACCTTAATACATTCTTTAAAAAAAGACTTTTATTGTAATTTGTTAACTTATTATATTGCATTATTTCTATTGGAAACAAAGACAAATTTTCTAATTCATTGTGAAGTGTCAGCTGCATGGACACAATGATAAAAGAATGCTAGCAGTCATATGAAACACACACACATAAATATAAATTCTAATTTGTAGATTGAAAGTTTTTGTGAACAGAATTTAGGTTAGCAGCATAGAAAAATCACTGCATGCAGACCTTTCAACTCTGGAAAAGTTTGTTGTGGCCAGGGGCAAGGTATGTGCATTAAATATGTATGGGTTCCTATGTGTAAAAATAATCATAAGAGAAAACTGCTATTTGTAAACTGAAAGGTTCAGAAAGGTTTCTGGCAAAGCTATGCCATTCAGTCAAGTTTTTGTTAACTTTTAGAAGGGCAAAGGTTTATCCTAGGCCTAAAAAAAAATTGTTTGTGTCGGCTTTCCCGACCGACCCTTGCTTTTACGCGCCGACTCAAAACTTTTTTAAAGGATTTTTGATGGAAAAACGTTTATTGTCGTTTTTATCCGATTTGGAAAAAAATTACTCAAAATTTTGGTCACAAAAATGCCTGAAGCAGTTACTCTTCTCAAATCAGTGTAACTCGAACGTTTTGTTTCAAAATGGCTATATGTTTTTATGTGTTATAGATTTTAATAATGCTCTCATCGTTGTCAGAGGAAGTATCTGATATATAATATCATTTTTTTGTTTTCTTAAGACCAGCTTAATAGTCAGGAATGATATTAAAGTATTTCTCATTTTATACCATTCAGCAGTGTCAGTATCTAACCGGCATGTATGGATACTGCAATGTTAAAGAAAAAAAAAATATTTGAAAATAATAAAAAAAAAAAATTCCGACCGACCGACCCTACTTTTTTTCAGCAAGAAAGCGGAAACAAACATTTCTAAGGCGTCGAGCTAATGCTCGACAGCCTTCTAGCGATCGTCTGGATTGGCAATCGTCCAAACTCATGCTCTGCACCGCCTTTTAAATGCGCATAAGTAATAAGTTTCTTAAAGTTTTGAACGTATTACAAGATTTTTATTCCATTTATTAAATTAAATTGTGTACAAAAAAACCAACTTTGCCTACCTGGTTATTGACAACTCATTGCATAAGTATAAATTTGCTTAATCAAGAAATGGCGGATGAATACAATCAGGTGTAAAAATTCACTAAATATTATTTTAGTTTATCGCTTACATTTTAATTGGAGAGCGTGCCCGATAGAAATAAATTTGCGATGTAAATTTATTTGTTATCAGGCACGGTCTCCAAAATAAATGTAAGCGATAAACGTATCTAGTGATTTTGTTGCTAAAAATAAACACGATAATGTAGTTGGTCTGGTCAAGCATTTAAGATAGCAGGTGTTGTGGATTTGTTTGTAAACAACCGTACCATAGGGAATATTGTTTCAAACGGGAATTGAAATAAATAAAAGTATGTTTTATTATTATTAGTAGGGACATACTGTTAATGTATTCAAATCATGAACCTGTGAAAATTGTTTAAAGAAAATAATTTATTTTTGAACTTTGAAATTTCTTCGAATTTTGTAACCATAATGAGTTATTGAATTGTAAAAGCACCAATACCTATTTTATAAGAAAATAAACTTATTTTTGTTGTTAAAGCAGCACAAAACATAATTCATATACTTCTCTATTCTATGTCTAAAATTATTTGATATACGACTATTAAATTAACAGAAATTCAAATTATTGATATCATTCTATATAAAAGAAAATGTCAGTTCGACGCCTTTGTGGCCGTTCCGGCCTTTGATTTTTGATAGGCCCTATGAATTTGATTTATGATATATATTATTAGGGTTAATCATCGGGCAGTTACCTTGGATCTGAAAAGTTTGAATTCAGATATGCAAATAAATAATTATGTATGTATATAAATTAGTTTTAAATTACATACAATTTATACCACTACTTATCGGTAGTACATGTACTCTAAGCTTGTACGTTAATTTGTGAACCATGAACAGATTGTGTTAACAATTTTCTGTCTGTATAAATAGATGATGTATGCATAAAACAAGGAAGTTGAATCATCTGAAAATTCTTATTTGGGACAGTGATAATAGTTAAAGTGAAAATTGACCTAAAAAATTAGAAAAGAGAGAGATACGATGCACTACAGTATACATCCACTCCCTGATTTGATATTTAAAATAAAACAATTTGTAATGAATAAATAAAGGTCATGTACATGAAGCATTGTATCATATTAATGTACAAATTCCCGTGCTTGTGCGGAATATAATCTATGTTATTTAAATAGAAATTAAATTTGATTTCAATATTTAATCAATATATTTTTTTATCAATTGCAGAAATAGCAAGCAGTCTACCTGACCTGCATGAAAAACGTAAGTTAATTTTTTAAACTTTATATTGATCACGATATTTGACATGTTTGATATAAGGGAAAAAAATATAGAGATAAAAATACAGTCCATCTTGCCCAGTGAGGTTATATTTTAACATTGAAATGCTTTCTTAGGTCAGTATATCCTTCCAACTATTTTTAGAATCGGTAGGACAAGAAAGTAGTGCCTTTAAGCAAAATAGTTCCTATACTTGCAGAGTGTATATAAGCATTTATTGGGACATTTTAAATCAGAATGCTTGATGCGTGTCAGAAAAGAGGATTAGCAATTTTAAAAGCAAGTGTCATAATTAAATTATCATTTGAAGGAAAGAATTGAAATTGATGTACTGCACCCTTTCAAAAACTGTGAAATTCACTACATTGCATTTCAATACAGACACATTTTACCGGGAAACCAATCTGACTTCACATTATGAAATTTTAACAAGAGAGAGGCAATTTGATGAGCTTTCATTCAAGAGGTCGTTCGTTGCTGAACGAAAATTAAGGCTTTGGAGCTATGAACCTGAACGTTAACATTACAGCCTCAGATGGAAATGCATTAGTGGACAATACCAATATTGAGCTCCATGCTGGTAAGGTATATTCCTTGTTTATTTGCAATTATTATGATAAACGTGCATTTCTCTGTTGTACATCTTCTCAATTATGTGAACAACCTAAATTTCCAAAAAGGTCAATCATTTAAATAACTCATTCTATAAGAAAAAATCCATCACAACCCCCACCCCACCCCTCCCACCCCCATTCCCTTTGGGATTATCAGAAAACCATTTTAATGAATGAAAGAAATTCTGATTTTGACCCAAATGTAATTTATTTTGAGTTTTTATATTTAAAAAAAAAAAAAATATCGCATTTGTTTTTTAGTGCGATCATTTCAAGCGGGTAAAAGTGAACGTAGATAAGTAGAAAGTTTCTAGTGAAGGAAAATACTTCATTTAAGCAGTGTCTAGCTATCTACATGTAATATTAGTTTGCATTATAAGGGATTTGCATTTAATGCCTGGTAGGTTCCAATTCTATGTTTATGATTATAGATGTGCATTAAATTTGCGTAAACAAATCTGCCATGTATGTGACATGACTATGTAGATGTACGTATGCACACTTAATATGTGAAAGCCTACCATGTTGCTTAGTACTAAATCCGTAAAACCTATCCTTGTTAAACATAATCAAAATATTAAATGAACTTATCTGTAATCATTTTATGTAGATAACTACCTGTATTTATCTATTCATACTTTTGAAACAATAGATTAATTTTTGGGGGTGGGGGTTGATATTGAATGTTTGAAGGGGGGAGTGTTGGTGTTGGTCTTTAGGTTGTACACATGTGTTGTGCATGGAGATGTTACAGTAGTTGTTTGTTGTCTAGCTGTTCTCTCTCACTTTCTCTCTCTCTCTCTCTGTGAGTTTTAAATATATGGCTGATTGTGACATGAAAATGCAAATGTTGGGGATAGTGTTTGATACATGTAGAGTTAAATTCAAAAAAATTCATTTTAGATACCTTGTAAATTGAATTGGAACTTCATCAAAGATTAAAACACAACAATGAGACACACTAGATGTAAGTAAAATTTATTTATGTAACAATGATGTCTACCGGGTAATTACACTTGTCCAAGTTTGAAAGAAGGAACCTGTAAAAACTATGTATTCAGTATTTGACATGCAGATAATTACTGGGAAACTTTATATTGATTATACATATATTTCACAGACTTAGTGGGTATTTTTATTCTTTTAGATTTTAAGCTCTAGTTAACTGACTCGTTTCCATAGGATATGTTTTTATATAAATGTTACCATGGTTATCATATAGAAGAGTAAAAGAAACCTCCTTATTAGCAAGTTCCTTTTCCTTATGACATATCTTTAATGGGTTAAGTAATGGTGTGCTTCTTCTGAAACTAGGGTTAAATAAAGTTCAGCAAATATTACAGTATATGTTTTTTAAGAACATCAAATGCTAATGAACTAGATGTTGTTTAATTAAATTTTGACTGGACAGTTTCAGATGTAATCCATGTGTATCAATGCTGCAAAATCCATGATTATGTACTGAATTTTTCCCAATTTGGAATCATGGTTCTGTATGGTGTCTGGAATGAATATGTATAAGCTTAGAGTTGTAAATAACCACAATGACTGTTTCATATTGGGTATATACCTCTTACTATTTTTTAGAATCGGTAGGACAAGAAAGTAGTGCCTTTAAGGAGGTTGGCGCCTGAAATAATAGTAATGTCAATCATCCGAAAACCATTTGGATATAAAGATGGGGACCTAAAATGTTCATTTATTTTATTTGTGATCCATGTCACATGCCATTTTTTTTTAAATATAAGGCCCCAAACAGAAATGATAATTTTCCTGAAATTTTTGCTAAAATTTGACATGGAATTTGATAATTTGAAGAAATCAAACAAATATTTATAGTTTGAACTATTATTTAGCTATGATTTTAATACGGTATGAAGTTGAACACATTTAGTGACTATAAAAAATAAAATCTAAGTCAAAGTTTAAAAATTCTTGCTTTACTGGTGGCTTCAAAGTCCAGTACAAAATGAACACAACAACAGATGTTACAAAATTTTGAAGTAATCAAATTATAACGCAAATAATTTTTTTTAGTAAATTGTTATCTTTCCAAAACAAGTAGGGGTCACATCTCAAAAATTTGAGATAAAGCATGAAAGAAATAAGCTAATTTTAGGCCAAAATTGGAGTTAATTTTTTCTTAACTTCTATGAAATATAAGCTAAATATGCCAAAATATACCGATAGAAATATCAAAATATTGTTTAAATATATTTTTAGAACATTATGAATATATCGTAATACACAAAATATCTAGAAGTTTGGTCTGCGCTGAAAATTAGGAAGCTAAAGTAACAGTACTCTAAAACTAGTGAGTTATGAAAATTCCATGTTTTTCCAAATTATGGAAATGTTCATTTAGTTCTTGAAAACCTTCCGCCACAAAATATAGTCCCTTACTAAACTCTGTAAAAATGTAATTTTGGTAAAAGAATTTTATTCAATAAAGTTTATTATGCATTGTAAAATATGAATATACCACTAGAATTAATATGTGATGCAGAATTTTTAGACTAGAGGTGACCCAAAATGGCTACCCAAAACCTAAGGAGCGAACCTCTTTAAGCAAAATAGTTGCTTAATTGCAGAGTGTATATACATTTATTGGGACATTTGAAATCAGAATGCTTGACACATGTTAGAAAAAAGGATTTGCAATTTTAGAAGCAAGTGTCATAATTGAATTATCATTTGAAGGAAAGAATTGAAATTGTTTGACGTACACCCTTTCCAAAACTGTCAAATTTAATACTTTTACTTTCATTTTCAGAGTTTTTCAGTACAGACTTCACACCATAAAATTTTAACAGGAAAGAGGCAATTTGATGAGCTTTCATTCAAGAGGTCCCTCGATGCTGAACGAAAAATAGGGCCGGAGCTATGAACCGGAACGTTTACATTACCGCCTAAGGAAAATGCATCAGTGGACCGGAACGTTTACATTACCGCCTATGGAAAATACATCAGTGGACTATACTCAGGCGTTTCATGTGGATACGAAGGTAGCGAGCATTGCAGGAAAAATACAAAGCTAGTGTTAGAAAGCGTTTAATGGGGTTTACCATCAGAAAAATCTGGTAATTGAAGTGGTGAAATGACGGGTTGACTGCCTAAAGGGTGCCCCTTTGGCTGGACAACTCATACAGTTTTCAAGATATAAAGGTTTTTTGTTTTGCAGATCAATTGTATATATAATAGAGATATGCATTATTGCTAGGATTTTAACTTTTGTAAATTTTTGCAAAACTCGTCATTTGCTTATAGGGTACATCTTTTGTGCAAATAACTCCTCCCAACAGTTTTGAAGATAGGGATATCTTAATTTTGCAGATTAATTGTACAATCTCAACCCCCATAAACTTGAAATGATGACCAAATATCTTAAAAACAAAAGGGATCTCCAAACAATAAATATTCTTGTTCATTGTGTAGGTCATTACCTTAGAGGGTAGTTATGAAGATAAACATTTACAATTTTCTTCAATACAGAATGTTGATACAGGAAAAACATTCAATATTTTCATATTATATATTATATATAGCAACAAGAGTAAAATGGTCAAACAAGAGGAAAAGGAAGTAAGGGAATATTTTTCAGACTGCTGCACATCAAATACACTCCCATGAATGAAAATGTGCCCAAGACTTACAGAATTTAACTAAAAGTGCGGAAGAATATTGTGGAAAAGGATATGGGACCATAAAGAAAAAATATGGAATGACCTTAAAAGAGTTAAAAAGTAATAGATTTGCTAAGATTTGCACTTTTGATTGAGTTATGTCTTAGTGTACAGGAATTGTTAATAATATATGTGTGTGCTCATAGAAAAGAACATCATGCATATGCATTGTAATACCAGTAAATATCGTATTGAAATTGTTGATCATGTTAAGATTTTCAAAGTTTATGATGAGTTACAGTGTGTCTAATTCCACACATACAAAATTCTCTGTCACTGTTTTAAGGGAAAAAAACCCAAATTGTACCAGTATGTGGATATGAACATTTTTTGAATATTTTTGGATGTGTATTTTTTATGAGTCAGCCAATGACTGTTGAATATTTAAACTTTCTCTGCATTTTTGTATGCAAGCTGAATATTATGCCAGTTTAAAGGTCTATGGAATGGTCTGTTTGATCTTCTTAACCATACATGTAAGACGTCTGACAATCTTTCTGTAAGATTTGATAAATTCGTGTACATGCATATGCATTTGCGTATATTTCATATTTGATGATAATTGTTGAAATTGTTGATAAAGTTGAGATTTTCAAAGTTTATGATAGTTATGTAAATTGATCGATTTTGAGTTTATGATCATAAATTGTTGTTTAAAGTTCCTTTAAGTTGTTGTTTTTCACTCTCCTTAATAATGATGCTCAATTTTCATTGAATTTATGGGTGCCTCTTATCCACAAATTAACTTCGTCCATGGATAAATAATTAAGGGTTATAAATTACGTCCCCGCAAACTTGTAAAATTTAAGCAATCCACGAATTTTAATGATTTCACAGTATAGTTGATGCATTTAAAGATAAAGTTATCAAAAACTTGAGTGTGTTAAAAAATTTTAAATCAAAGTACTGAAGTAATGACGGGAGTTAATTTTATTGATTATTGTTTATCTTAAAATCAACGATGTGTAATTTTGTATGGTAAGTATAATATGTAGTTTCATAGCTGTATTCAAATAATTTCGTACATTTTTCTACTATGAATTATCGGGCTTTTCCGAGCTATAGACGGAAATCCCCACGTGAATCATGTTGTGTAATATTTAAGAATATATTTAACGCCATCAAACTCTGCCATGCATTATGTATCAGTAATTGAAATATATCTTCAAAATTGCATCCCAGCAATATTGAACTTTGGCGAAGGAATACATACGACTTCAAAAAATATCTAAATTGTTCGTACCATTTAAAATCTGACTATTTCAAAGGTATTTATAAATAAGTTTCTGTGAAAAACAATGGTTCGGAATACATTACAACGAAATTATTAATTATTTCCAATTACTAAGTCTTGTCAGCAGTGATGATGTGTGCTTAGGTCCGAACACTGTTTCAATTTCCGTTTGCCATAGTAACTGCATAGGAGAGTTGATTAAAATCAACTCACAAAAATTACTCGAAGGAAAAGCATACATGACTGCAAGTATAAATACTGCATAAAGGGATTTTTTTTATGTGTCACAAATTTGCGAAAATGGGAGAGATATGTAATATTTTTAATTTGCGTCAGTCATTTCTTGCGTTTTGAAAAGTTTCTAAAAGAAAAGAATATGGGATATTATTTCTGTGAGTTTAAAAAATTAAAATATAAAAGTGGTCGCGAAAATTACCTGTAGATCATTGCAAAATTTACCGTATATGCGGTATTGCATACATGTTGCAAAGACAGCACTTTAATTAACTCAGATGTTTCCCTGAATTACTTTGTTGGTTAAAATTGCACATTTCTGTATTACCCAGTAAGCCACAAAATTTTCCATGCTTTATTGGGTAGATGTTATAAGGAATAAACCCAAAAAAGCATGAACAAGTCTCTGACTTAATGGGTAATGGATACTAGTATAGGTATTTACCCTCAAAAACAGTGACAGTGTTTTACTAACTGTTTACTTATTGGGTTATTATAAGAACAATACCCAGGAAAGCATGGGGAAGTGTAAGACTTATAAGGTATAACCAAACAAATAATGGACACGTCTGTGACTTATAGGGTATTACCCAACAAAACTTGGACAAGTCTGTGACTTATAGGGTATTACCCAACAAAACATGGACAAGTCTGTGACTTATAGGGTATTACCCAACAAAACTAAGACAAGTCTGTGACTTATAGGGTATTACCCAACAAAACATGGACAAGTCTGTGACTTATAGGGTACTACCCAACAAAACATGCACAGGTCTGTGACTTATAGGGTATTACCCAACAAAACTTGGACAAGTCTGTGACTTATAGGGCATTACCCAACGAAACATGGACAATGATCAATGCTTACTTGGGTAATACCCAATAGGTCACTTTATATGGTTATCCCCATATCTATGACCTAGTAGCCCCCCCCCCCCTTTCTTTAATGTTCCTAATCAAATAAATTCCTATACTAGATTAAAACAAAGTAGGTCACAGGCCTGTTCGTTCTCTGTTGAGTATTACTTTGTTGGGGTACTGTAATAATAGACTTTAAAAAATTACTATTTTATGCTTTGTGAATTATTAAAAAAAATTCATGAATTTAATTAAAAATATTTATTTTAATAATTTTATATTAAAAATGCATGGTTATATCTAGAATTATGTACCCAAGAAGTTGATGGACATTTGTTGATACCCAATACATCTGCAAAGAAATTTAACCCAATAAATGTATTCTCGTGTGAAACCATATCATGTACCCAATAATGATACCCAATAAAGTTTTGGACACTAAGTACCCAGTATATGTCTAAATGTGTGTCTGTCTGTCCGTCTGTCCGTAAACTTTTCACATTTTCAACATCTTCTCAAGAACTACTAGGCCAATTTCAACCAAACTTAGCACAAATCATCCTTAGGCAAAGGGGATTCAAAGTTGTGAAAATTAAGGGCCACACCCGTTTGCAAGGGGAGATAATAAGAAATTAATGAAAGATTTCGAGAAATTTTCAAAAATCTTCTTCTCAAGAACCAGAAAGCCAGGAAAGCTGAAACTTGTGTGGAAGCATCCTCAGGTAGTGTAGATTCAAAGTTGTGAAATTCATGACCCCCGGGGGTAGGGTGGGGCCACAATGGGGGGGTCGAAGTTTTACATAGGAATATATAGAGTAAATCTTTAAAAATCTTCTTCTCAGAAACTAAGCAGCCAAGAAAGCTGAAACTTGTGTGGAAGCATCCTCAGGTAGTGTAGATTGAAAGTTGTGAAATTCATTATCCCCGGGGGTAGGGTGGGGCCACAATGGGGGGTCAACATTTTACATAGAAATATATAGGGTAAATCTTTAAAAATCTTCTTCTCAAGAACCAGAAAGCCAGGAAAGCTGAAACTTGTGTGGAAGCATCCTCAGGTAGTGTAGATTCAAAGTTGTGAAATTCATGACCCCTGGGGGTAGGGTGGGGCCACAATGGGGGGTCGAAGTTTTACATAGGAATATATAGAGTAAATCTTTAAAAATCTTCTTCTTAGAAACTAAACAGCCAAGAAAGCTGAAACTTGTGTGGAAGCATCCTCAGGTAGTGTAGATTGAAAGTTGTGAAATTCATTATCCCTGGGGGTAGAGTAGGGCCACAATGGGGGGTCAAAATTTTACATAGGAAAATACAGAGTAAATCTTTAAAAATCTTCTTCTCAGAAACTAATCAGCCAGGAAAGCTGAAACTTGTGTGGAAGCATCCTCAGGTAGTGTAGATTCAAAGTTGTGAAAATCATGATCCCTGGGGGTAGGTTGAGGCCACATTGGGGGGGAGGGGTGTTAAAATTTTACATAGAAATACATGTATATAGAGTAAATCTTTAAAAATCTTCTTCTCAGAAACTAATCAGCCAGGAAAGCTGAAACTTGTGTGGAAGCATCCTCAATCAGTGTAGATTCAAAGTTGTGAAAATCATGATCCCTGGGGGTAGGGTGGGGCACAATGGGGGGTCGAAGTTTTCCATAGGAATATATAGAGTAAATCTTTAAAAATCTTCTTCTCAGAAACTTATCAGCCAGGAGAGCTGAAACTTTTGTGGAAGTATCCTCAGGTAGTGTAGATTCAAAGTTGTGAAAATCATGATCCCTGGGGGTAGGTTGAGGCCATATGGGGGGGGGGGGGGGGGGGGGTGGGGGTGTTAAAGTTTTACATAGGAATATATAAAGTAAATCTTTAAAAATCTTCTTCTTAGAAACTAATCAGCAAGATGATTCTTTATAATTGTTAAAACTTTGGCTCCAGGACAATTCTTCGGCCTCACAAGAAGTTTCAGAGTTTGATGTAGCTAAATATCCCATATATAAACAATTGTAAAGGATCTTTTTGAGAACTGCAATACTCAACATGTGATATGACTATAAAATTAAAGCAGGCAGCTATTTTTTTTCATTAGAATCTTTTTGTATTACTGTATTGAGTTATTGCCCTTGATTTAATGATTCTTGATTATTTTAATTAATGCATCCACTGTTAACCAATTATTGTGATGATTATTTTTATACAATAATAAATATTCAATGTATATAAGTTGTTCTGCATAAGAAGTTTTGGGTTAGGCCGGATTAGTTTGTTTATTTTTGATTTCCAATTTTTAGATACTATGATTTATTTAAGGCTGGCACATATATAGGGACAGTGTCTATTGCATTAAGACTGTTTGGGGTTAAACTGAAACAGGTATGGATAGTTTGAGTGTGTGAACATCCCTGCTCTATCTAATCTATGTGTTTTCTAACCTTTGATACAAAGTGTGCGGTCATTCCTGCCCTGTATCGCATTAATACAAGTGTGCAGTCATACCTGCTTGTATTGGTGGTGGTTGCAGCGGAGCACTAGTGTGGCAAGCACTAGTGTATGGTCATCCCTGCTGGTGTTCAGGCCTTTCTAGCGCAAGTGTGTGGAAGTCCTTGTTTGCGTTAGGTTGAGCTGTTGGCGTAAGTGTGCGGTCATCCCTGCCTGCTTGTGTAAATGTTGGTACCTGTTGAGTTGTGTAGTTGTGCGGTCATCCCTGCCTGCGTAACGTGTGCAGGAGCGGTGATTAAAGTCCGCTCTTGTAAATATTGGCAGCAATCAGGGCTATCCGAGTTCCAAGGGGGAAAAATGGATTTTATTTATACAGGATCTACATGTATTATTGTACATTGTCCAGATTGTTTGTATTTTGACTCCATTAAGCTGACTTTATCGTACCTATTGTTCCTCAGGTGAGCGATGTGGCCCATGGGCCTATTGTTTGTTTTTTGGAATTTCGATCCCGACATCAATTACTCACATATCGGGATCCAAGTGATCGGGATCAAAGATCATAAATTCAAACAACATCAAAAAGGTGTGGATCTTAGTTTTTACGAAGTTTTGATTCACAAACAAACAGTTAGGAAAGATAAAGGAACAAAAGATAAAAAATGGTCATGGAAAAAAATTAGGAATCATTGATAGACTTAATCAACTATATAAATACTTTCCATGTTTTTTGAGTTTAGTCTATAGGACAGATGATCGATGAGAATGCAAAATCTAACATGCCTATAATGTCCTCATCACACCTGCAATATTTTTATTTGATGAATCGATAAAGAAGCTTTTAATGATTGAAATACAAAACAGATGCCAATATCATCTTTTAATTATTTAACGAATATTTTTCAATTTTTTCAGTGAAATTGGGATTCTTTTTTACTGCAAATGGGTATTTTAGAGCTTAAAATTCAGTCTCATTTGATGTGTAAAATAACTTTGAATAAAAACATGCCAAAGATAAAATTGTTTCTTCTTTTTATGTATTGTTTAATATATGGCGAAATCTCGAAATATATGAGTTTTACAATATTTATTCAGAGTCCACTTCATAATAAACGCTTTCGAAATAAAATGATAGAGGGACTATTGTTCAGGTGAGCGATTTGTGGCCCGTGGGCTTCTTGTTTACTTTGTCCTTCTTGTTAACCTCATAAGTACATTAAATATGATATTTTGTTAACTTATACATGTAATTTTTTCCAGACCAAACAATGATGATTTTGATTCTCTAAAGATTTGCAGTGGTGTGAATGATGATGGTTCTGATGATGATGATGATGATGATGATGATATTATGGAAGAGGGGTGTGTGGATCCAGGCCCTGATTTGATTAAAATAACAAGTATCAACCCTGAGAAGTTGACCTCAGATCAACCATTTCTTGTTTATTACCAGTGTTTAATGCAATTGATAGATATATGCATCCAGGGAAAATGTAAGGAATGTGGATCAGATGTAGACCTGACAAAGAACATCATTGGGTCAGCATTACATTTGAAATGGGTGAGCTCATTTATCACAAGTTTTGATGATTAAGTTGAATGCAAATATATTGTGGATTTGATAATTACATGTATTGGTTTTATTTGGAGGTTAAATTCAAAATTGTAATTAAAATATATCATGGCCATAATTATTTTCTTTGCATTTTAAAAGGAAGATGAAAATATTATAACATTATTTAGAAGAATTCAATTTGATTTCAGACATGTAGAAAAGGACATGTTATCAAGAAATGGTGCTCGCAGCCGATATTGAATAGGAGGATGCACAGTGGGGATCTGATGTTTGCATCTGCTGTCCTGCTTTCAGGGAACAACTTTCAAAAAATTTCTTTATTTGCAAAGTTTCTGAACTTGCCCGCAATCAGCAGCACAACATTTCACAAGATTCAAAGAACATACCTTATACCATCAATAGATGACTTTTGGTTAGAAAAGCAGGAAGAAACCATCAATCTTTTTCGTGGTCAGGAATTGGTCATTCTTGGTAAATAAACTACTATTATATTATGTGTGTACATATACTTGTACTTCAAGTTAGAATATTTATTTTCAAATCTTTAAAAGTACCAGGTATTATGTTTATGTTTGCTGAAAAGGTTTAAGAATATTTCTGCTTTTTGCAGGTGATGGTAGAATGGACAGCCCTGGGCACTCGGCGCAATACTGTTCCTACACATTCATGGAATATACCACAAAGAAGATCCTTTGCATAATTACTATGGATAAAAGAATGACAAACCTAAAAAGTACAAACTTAGAGAAATCTTGCTTTGTAAAAGGACTGCAGTTTCTTCTGAACAGGGGTTTGAAAGTTGTTGAAGTTGTAACTGATGCTCACGTACAAGTTGCTTCTATCATGAGTAAGTTTCACTCAAATAATTCTTGTCTATATTAAATTCATTTTTCATAAAAATTGAACTTTTAAATTTTGAATTGATTTAATTTTAATCAGTGTTCTCTTTATATATTGTTTTTGTTTTCATTTCTCAGAAAAAGATTACCCAAATATTTGCCATTCATTTGACATCTGGCATGGTACTAAAAATTTGGGAAAGAAAATAATGTCAGTAAGTATGATCACCAAAACTAAATAAAAGCATTTCATTCATCTCTATTGATTATTCATGAAGAAAATTGATCTCCTTGTTTTTTTTTTAGATTGGACAAGAGTCAAATAAAAAAGAATTACTGCCATGGACAAAGGATATCATGAACCATTTTTGGCATGCAGCGCAAGTTAGCGATACATATGAGACGTTCATAGTAAGTTTCTTCTTTACTTGGTCAACTATCCACTGCTACAAGTTTATGTATAAATATATTATTTTTTTTGTCAATGTTTTTCAGGGCATATGGTTTGGATTGCTTCACCATGTCACTGATGAGCATGAGTGGATTCTCTCCTACAGTGACAATGGCATAAATGACTGTCAGCATGGTCCCCTGACTGAAGAAAGAACGAAGGGATGGCTGAAAAAGGATTCCCCTGCTCACATTGCTTTACGCCATGTTGTCATGGATAAGAGACGCTTAAATCAGATACACTACTATTTAAACTGCAGGTAAAACATGTTTAATGTTAAGCATGTTAGATTTACATGTATGTAAATGTATAGTGTTCAAACTTTTATGAATGCAATGTTCAACTTACATGATACATCTTTGTTCTATTTTTCTCTTCTTTAGGAGTACTGCTGAGCTTGAAAACTTTCAAAATTTGATTTTGGTGTATGCCTCTAAAAGATACTCGTACGGTCCACCCACGTACAGGGCACGAAATAAACTTGCAGCCTTGGATCACAACGGGCATTTGGAAAGGGAGACAAATATTAACAAGGATGGAAGTGTTAGGTCTGTATCCAATCATTGGTCTTAGGACATTTGTAATATTTACATAGTACATGTACTGAGAACTCTATATTAACAAGCTCTTTCGACAATTTAGATTAAATACCATAATATATTATAATGTAGTTGAGAATCGTTAAACTATTACAGGTATCAGAGATCCTTCAACAAGAAAAGTGGAATATGGTCCGTCCACGAATTGAAGGAGGATAAAACTTATAATTACATCCAATCTCTGGTTGAAAAGATTGTCCGAAGAAGATTAGATGATGAAGGAGGAATGAGTGGAAATGTTGTTTTGGAAGCAGATGATCCAAGAAGAATATCGAAGACTCTGGCCCGCATTCCTCCTCCCCCAACTGCACAACTTGTGAAGGAGAGGAAGTCACGATTTGAAGATCCAGACAAAACATTAGACTATTCATGGGACTCTTGAAGTTATTTTATTATACCCCTGCTCTGAAGGAGAAAGGGGTATACTGTTTTACCTGTGTCCGTCAGTCTGTCCGTCTTTCCTTCCATCTGTGTCCGTAACAAAAATTTCTGTCGCATTTTTCTCAGCAAGTATTTATCACAGATGCTTGAAATTTTAACTTATTGTTTGTTTAGGCATGCCATATGGTGGGATATTTTTTTGTACCAATCGGACGTCAATTTCCTGTTAAATGACAACTTTGTTTATTTTGCATATTCACATTAGAGCGGGGGTATTGATAGTGAGCATTAGCTCACAGATATCTTGTTGTATAATACAATGCATGCTAAAGGACTGGATACAAATTCTTACAAAACAATATTATCATTCTATGCTGAGTATGTACTTTATATGTCACTTGAAACATAAATGAATCCATGTACATGTATGTTTGAACAAAAGCAGAAAAAAGAAGAATTAAATAACAGACTGTTAAATTTTAAAAGATGTATGAGTTTTAATCTCTAATTGATATACTGTTACACATATTTCATATACAAACATCAGTGCAATGAGATTTTAAAAGTATGGAGTTGGTAGGGACTGCTATGCTAGTCTGCCATGCACAAACCCTGAATATTGTCCAAAAGGATCAGGAAAAGTATCTCTAATCCTCCACACGCAACAGCTTGGAATCACTCGACGATTCCCAGCACCAAGTCGGCCATGCTGCCAGAGAATGTATTGCCTGTAGGCAGTATGACGGTTACCCCTGTTCCAATCGTTGTCATTTGGAACTGCCAGGACATCTTGCCTATATGTTCTGGCAACATGAAGGATCAACTCATCTAGAACTACAAGGTCAAAATCCTACAAAGCACAATTAAAACTGATCAGCTTAAGAATTTAAATAGGGTACCATGTTATAGACTGCGGTAAATATCAAGGATGATTAAATTTCGAGGCTAAAATTTGACTGAAAAATTAAGTATCTTGTGCACAATACATTACACATGTAGTATTGAGAAGCAAATTACTCGGATCCTGGAGAAGCAGTTCTCTGGCAATTGTCCACAGCATAGCCGTTCTGCTTCGGTTGGCATTTCTCTGCAATTCCTGCAGGAACACCAGTTTGGGCTTCCCTGGTCGGGCGATGGGTGATATCCTTGCTGCACCCTAGTCCTGCTTCCTGCCTCAAGAATATCAAACACTAAAGCTGGATACTTTTTGGTGACATCAAAGAGCAGCTCTCGCACGTTTTCTTCTGGAAGGTTATTAATGCGCTCCTGCAAATGAACCCACAATCATGTCTATGTATGATTCCAATAATTTGTTGATTTACTTACACTGGTGTCATTATTATAAATACCTTGCCTTCAATTCTGTGGATCTTTCTACTCTGGCAGTTGCTGCTATTTCAGCTCTGTTGGGGGTCTGATCTTGTCCACCACGTCCACGACTTCGACGCGTTGTCAACCCTCTACCTCTGGTCATGCGTCCTGCTCTCCTTACTCTTCTTTGACCTCTGCCTCCCTGCCCCCGTACCACTCTATCTACATCACATCTTATATGTTCCTCTTCAGATGTCTGCAACATCCATGCCATTGTTTATTTTAATTTTTATATGATATAGGCCTAATAATCAGTCAACGGGATTACAATATTCTTTTTATGGGATATCAAAACTAAAATGTTAGTTATAAAAAAAAATTAGGCCTTGTGTCAAGTCAAATCTACAAAAATATACAAGTTGTTTTAATATGCTTCAATTTATCAATTCACTTTTTTATACAGACTGATACAATATGTATTCAAATATTTCGCCATAACCAATGAGTCGGGTAATGCATAAATGATGCATGTCAAATCACAGGCACCTGAATTTATATCGATCAGTTGCTCAACAATAAGCCCAATATAAATAAAACTCTACCTCATGTATGTATTTATATATTTATAGAGGAGGTACGATTTTTTTATGTTTGGCTTATTGAGCGACTGATTGATAAACATTCAGGTACTTGTGGTCAAATTATCGTATTGTTTTATATTACAGTTTCCCCGTTTGGGCCCCTTTAAGGGTGAGAAACACAAGACCCGTTTTCTAAGCAATTAAATTTTATTTACCGCTTCACTGAATGTTTATTGTATCACATATATTGCCTACTTACATTAAAGATGTTTTTATACAATGTTTCATTCAAAAAACTTTTTAAAACTCACATTTTCGTCATCGGTGTCCATGCTTGCAGACATTCGGTAATCTTCGTTGTCAGCAGCGCGCGCGCGACGAAGCATCTCCGGAACTAACGACGGTTGTTAATTACGTAAACCAGATTGGTTTTATTTACACTTAAAACTATAATATATCGAAATAAGTTATGTGTTTTAACCTTAAAATTGTCAATTTTTGTAATTGTTATACGTAAGGAAAAACGTATGTAATGCTTTTGGGCACTAAAAATTGTATTGATTTGAGCTTTAATATCCCTTTAACCATGTCAGAAGCTTTGCTTTGGGCACTATCCCAATGAAATAATGCGTCCTTTGCAAGCAGATTTTTAAGGGGACTAGTTATTTCGGACAAGTTAAGTGCAAACTTCTCTAAGTAAGTCACCATAACTAGGAAGGTTTCCTATTCAGATTTATCTTTGAGGGGTACATGTATCAAGATCTGGACCCACACCCTCTAAGGTTATCAAATGACCAAAATATTTTACTTTTGTTATCCTGTCTTCAATATGTCTTTGTTTAGCTTAACATATCTCTCTTTTGACCTTATGATAACTTTACGGAAGTTCCTGTCGTGCTCTTCCTAGTTGGACAAAATACAAGTAAATCATCGATTATAGCTACAACACCGTTCCGACCTTCATTGCATTCATCAATCTTTCTCTGAAACTCGTCTTGTGATGACTTGGGTCCAAAAGGGAGTCTAAAATACCTTTAACGACAAAATGGCGTATTAAATGTAGCAAGGTAAGAAGATGCCTTTGATAACTTAATATTCCAATACCAACTTCAAGCATCCAACCTAGTTAGGAATCTAGCTTTTGACAGTTGGGGAAGGACATCCTCAAGGGTTTACATTGGGTAAAGAGGTTTAAGTATTGCCCTCTTGAAGTCTTTCAGGTCAAGACAAGCCCATAGTTTGCCATTTGGCTTTTCGACCACTACTAGTAAACTCATCCATTGACTGGCTTTAGTGACCTTTTGTGTAATGTTAAGAGATTCTATTCACTCTATTTCGGTTTTTATTTGTCTTGAATGGCAAGGGGTACCCTACGGGTTGGGTGCACTGTCGGGTTAATGGATGGGTCTGTGTGTATAGAACATTCCCCTTTGAAAAGACTAATACCTTCAAAGACCTCCGATAATTTTGACACGACTCGACTTGCATTCAGGGGTTCACTATTGTCTTAAGTTGTATCCAAGTTCCATAAGCAGACAAGTTATATGAGACCAAAGTCTAAACATGATCTCATTCCTAACATGGGAGGGGAAGAAGTCTCAACAACATGAAATGTTAGACTCCCCCCAAAAAACACTTTTCAAAATACTTGGTCATGGTTATGATTTGTCTCAGTGATATCTTTGAAAGATTCTGATTCAGTATCTGATTGCTCTGGCAAGGTCTGTGATTGTTGAAATACAACAGTTTTACATTTCTTAGCAGAATGGACCCATCTATTACAAGTCTTACACTGTTTATCCTTCGCAGGACATTAAGCACTTGTAGAATGATCATACCCACATTGATCGCACTCTTGTGATGATGCTTTGTTCTGGCCTGCGGGGGTCTTCTTCGCTCTGCATCTTTGGTGTCGTATTGATATGGGTTGCTTCGACCTGCCTTCTTTGTGTTCTGGTTGTGAGAATGGCTGACTGAATGGACCTCTTGGCCCGACATGGTCTTCAGCTGTTCTCGAGAATACTCGTGTGACTGAGCTATTTGTATTGCCTTTTCTAATGTCAGTATTTCACCTTCTGCATATAACAATAATTCTTGATAAAAAAAAAAGACTCGTGTTTAAATTTAATTGAATTTATTTCATTCAATATTATCGATGCATGTAAAGTCTTCTACAAGAAATCGGTTTAAAAATCCGGTCTAAGGTCCACCATTTCAGAAATTATATTTTGTTGGTTTATCACTTTTTTCCACATTTTCAAATGTATATTTTTAGTCTTCAATCGAAGAATTTGATATTTTAAGGCATAATTCACTGTAATATCTAGCAGGGTCATTTCAGCCAAAAAGCCATCCTTGTTTCTTTCTTTCACTGACAAGATCTGAAAATCACAACATTAGTAGTTCAAATCAATGCATTGTCTCATAACTTTAATATTGATAATGCACCTTTGTGCGTTTTCTTTTATTTATTACATGTTTTCTTGTATTTGATAATGTATTGAAACGATAAAGCGTATGCATATTTTCTTCATACATCATATTTAGAATTACCCAATTTGAAAAAGAGATATATTGTCTGAAAACTGCAATATTGATAACGCATCTTTTTGTTTTATTTTACTTATTACATGTTATGTTGTATTTTATAATTTAATGTAACGGTAAAACATATACACCGTTTCTTCATGAATCACTTTAAAATTACCCCGTTTGCAAAAAAAGAAAATGTGTTAAATTTGGGAACAATCAATGCACTTTCAATATGCGTTATTATGGCCAAAATCAACTCATGTGGAGAAAAAATTATGTGCGAAGATTTGTCAAAACTGGTAAAACTATCATATACGATTAAATATTTGTTTAACTTAGTTTGATTGAGATTCGATTATTGGCTATCTTGAATAAAAATAAAAAAGGTTTTTCGATTAGAAGATATATTTTAACAATTGAAACACAAAAAAACAAAACAAAATTATGCAATTGTTATTTAAGATTTGTACATCCACACATCACATGAACTGAGCTAATTAGCCAGCACGTGTCCTTTCACTTTGTTATCGTTTTTACTCTGTGAATATTTCTCTTTTTTTAAAGGAACCGATGATTAATTGAATGGAAAACGAAAGCCGATCTAGATTTAAATGGCGTTCAGAAGCTTATGAAAAAAAAACCATGATGACAAATACAAGAGAATTACTGAATAATAATGCAGAAGGCGCATACCCTAATTTCTAGTATTTCTGAGTTAGAACTGCTATAACAACTGTAACTGTCTTACTTTTTTATAGCAATGATTAATTTGGGTTGATTACGTGGACTTATGCGTAGAGACCTACAGATTGTTCATTATACAATCATGGAATAAGCTATTGATTTTTTTCACCAGTTTATAGAATGTATACAATGTTTGGTAGGAAAATTACTCCGGTTATAATTTGAATAAAATATTAGAAACTTAACTGTATCTGTGAGTATGCCCTCTCGTTCCCAGTGATGCTAGGCCAAATCTAACAGTGTTTTTTTAAAATAAATATAAACACTTAATCTGACTCAATTTGTTAATACGAAATCAGATAAAAAAAATTGCTCGTAATTTCTGATTTTTTTTTTTACAAATTGCATCAAGTGTCTTCATTATTTACTAAACAAAATTTATGTACACAAATAGCGCAATTTGAAAAAAAAAATTACGTTGACTTGGTTCCAAATTTAATCCAATTGATTTTTGTTCAAAATTTAAAGCATTCTGATTTTTTCCCCGAAGAACTTTTTTTTAGGGATGCGTCATTACAATAGAAAAGACAAACATATTCATTACAGCTTTTAGATTGACAATAAGACTCTTTAAAAATAAATGACTATAATTATAATGCGTTACGTATGCCAAATTAGAAAATCACCACTGTTTTGTTTCAAATTCAAGTAATGTTTAAAATCCTTCCTTCACAAAGATTTAAGCCATTAGGATTAAGTTCATTGAAACGTAGCACTTTTTCACTAAAACGCTGATCAAAACATATTGTGACGGTGACAAATGACCTAGTACAATGCAAACATACTGAAGTTTCGGATCGTATTCCTTTAATTATCGAATCACGCTCAGTGGTTGCCTTAATCATCGATCAATTCATTGTGTACACCTGAAATAGCCGGCGGGTTCTTGGTATTACTAAAGTAGAAATAAATCAAAAGTAAATGGATACCTGCTACAGTGATGTGAAAGACAGGTGAGTGATTTTGATTCTCAGCAGTACAACAATACTCTCTTGAAACAATTATATACAAAGCTTTGAAACCGTGGGATTACAGTATAAAATGAATCGTCACATTAAGACCTAATTGATCATTCTTCTTTAATTTGTAAATTCTCACTTATATATATATATATATATATATATATATATATATATATATATATATATATATATATATATATATCCCTCTGTCTGTTCCCCCTCTCTTTTAATTTAACAATTATGCTGTATTATGTGAAAACCAGACACTCACCATTCGTGTTAACAGTTTGGTCATCATACAAACGCCATCCTATTTCATCGAATGTCATATATAAGGCATTGCATGAATTGTATGGTCGGCACATTCCTGTCTGGAGATTGAAATTGAAACACTTGCATCCAAATCCACAGAACGAGGCGCACATTGCAAGGGAATCCGCGTGTTTGATGTAAATTGGTTTTACGATAGACACTTTGTTATCAAACTCAAGCTTAGCCTTATAATGTTGAGACATTAAGACAACCAGCATGTACATTAATGTAAGGAGCAGTAGACATCCACCAACATAAGATGCCATGATTTTTCCACAATCCTTTATAAATGTATAAACTCAAAACTTTAATAGTACCTGAACATTCAGTTTTTCTTTCCGAAATGCGCTTGCTATCAAATATGACAAGTTTTTACAAACAGCAAACCAAATATCAAAAAATCAATAATATTGGTTGCATAACATTATTGTATGAATAGTGGATCCGACTTTGATTGCAAATATAAGGAGAAACAAAATTAAGACTTATGACAAATTACTAATGATTGACGTATAGCTAAAGAGAAGTAGATGACACCCGTCATTAATTTTCCTACGTAGCATTAGAACGAAATAACAAAATATTCGTTTCGCACAACTACTTTTCGAAGTAAATATCCTTCATAAAGTTATGAATTCATAACACTACGTCCGAAAAAAGAGAATGTCATTTTAACCATATTTAAGTTATTTGTGTTTTGCAGTTAAATTTCAAGGTATATCACGTTTAATCAAAGGTGGATTTCATAATAACCATAATATTTAAGTCCACACTTTACCCCGATCATTAAAAGGAACAACACTTATAGTTATATGCATCATAGCGCACTGTAGAGGGACTCTTGGTTTTTATTTGTCACAGAAAACAGAGCAGAATATTGTAATATAAATATATAACTATGCTTCCCTCGCCGCCACGTAAAAAACATAGATAAAAAATCACAATGTTATGTGTACAACAACTATGGAAACCTGTCAATCCGCAGCAATTACGACGTAAAACAAAACGAATGGCGGATTCAATCTCACAAAAATGAGTCTTAAATGAACTTTTAAAAAATCTAATTTGTACATGCTCGGGTAGAGCGTGCGCTAGAATCTGAACTTTAAAACCTAAGAATTCTACTGAAACACGTCATTCCCAAAACTCTTATTTCAGTAGCTATTACTAAGTATAAAAACGCTACTAAATATACGAAACAGAATTTCCGTTTCTGCGCCACAAATTGTTTACATGTCGTTAGGAGAACTATTTCTCGCTATACTAACGTAAATTAAACGCGAAAGTAAAATTATTTTGTTATTTTCCAGGTGAAGATTTAAATACGATTAATGATATTGGAAATCAATGAATTTCAGAAAACATGTACGATTGAAAACATTTAGAAGTTATCAGTCTCACATTAAACCTTTAAAATATCCCGTTATCGATATCCTGAAATCTATATTGTCGATATGAGAAAAAAAAATGTAAATAATATTTAAAACACAAACAATTCAAAGTAAGATACCAATGTAACAACCGTTTTCTGTAACCACACAGATGTAGACGAAACAGTAATAAAAAGATAGCAAACACTACCCTCTTTTTTTGCGTCAAATAATTATTTTTTTGGTGAATGGCTTCGGTAGATTACGGTTGTGTTTGCATGATGTATCCGGCAAAACTAAATAGGTGTACATACATTGTGCTTTAGACTAATTTGTTAACTATGCAGTGACAGCTTCTCGTCGGTTGACAATGACAATGGTTTTCTCGGGGTTTCAATTTCAACTGTTACCCTCCCAAACAGGCACTATTTATATAATAGCGTAATACGTAAGAAAATATATTTTGATGCATTTTTCTTGAAATGAAACATTTATACAGTTACATATTGATTGGAGTATTGCGCTTTTTCTCATGCGTTCGAAGTTTTTTTGGAGAAACACTTCGCTTACTATACGTTAAGTTTTATTGTTTCTTGCTACTTGAGAAAGCAAAAATACAGGAAGATTTGTCATAACTTGCTGTGCTTTTGACACAACATAACATGCGCTGATAACGAAAGTGTTAAAATTCAAAAGTCCATAGGAAAAATACAAAAGAGGAGCAGAACAACCACGGACCTCTTAAAAAATAGAGGTAGGACCAGGCGTCATGGGGGAGTGAACGGTCACACCCACTGTGTGCTCATTGTCGTTATCGGGAAATACGGAAAACTTACGGAGGTGATAGATTATGATCTAACAATAAGTGTAAAAAACGTTAGTCAGCATGCGACCCAGTCTAAGATGTATTTGCTGACAAGATCCTTTAAACCACCACAGAACTTACGAAAAACTGACTTCAATTGAGAGTGTTGATAGTCAATTAACTGAGAGACAAAAACTCCATATGCAGGTAATGAAGGTATATTACTACATAAGTTAGGAAAGCTAACTATAGAAAAATTGAAGTCATTACGTTTCTCATTAAGTTCTGTTGTAAAGTTACCATCAATGCCCCTTTTCAGTAAAATATCCAAATATGAAACAGATGACGCAGACTCTGTGGTATCTTTGATTCAAAATTCGCTGAGATATATCAAGTCGACGTAAGGTTGGAAGTAACAATTGTTAATTGCTAATACTTCGTCGATATACCTGAATGTTGAGTTGAAGGCCACAACGAGTGTTCTTTTTTTTGCGTACACAATTTTGAATAGCTTCATAAGAATACAAAAATAGGTCTGTTAACAATTGGGCGAAATTAGTGCCCATGGGAATTCAAACATATTGTTATAAGACCTTATTTCCAAAAAAAAAAAAAACTACATTTAACGCAGGACAGATAAGGCTACACGTCGTTTTGATATGCAAATGAAGGGATAATGAGATATGCCGTCATTATATACGCCTCGCCTCTGTATTTTGTGTTTTTTATAAGTTTACAATAATCAGAATATACGAAGAATTTTCATAACGCATTTGTCGTATGGGTGTGAATCTGCGTCCTAAAAGCGCTCGTCAGACGATGTAAACACATGTTGCTGGTATTCCCGATGATAGCAATATTTTGATGATTTATCAGCTAAGTAAAAAAGATATACAGTGTATTTGTTATGTACCAGATAGCTTAATAACTATTTTATTGTGATTGTTGATGAATTTCCAACCGACTAATTGTGTTGTTTTATTCAAAACATGAGGAGAGACTGTATTGTTTACATTTAGGCCTATACAATGTACATATAGCTTTATTGCAAGACCGTTAAATTGTTGACCATTTTCATTAGAACCAAAAGATACGAATCCGTTCATAATAGCGAGCGCAGCTCGCCGGCGCGAAGCGAGCTCTACCGGCAAGGCGTGTGTGAATAGAAAATTCGGACTATAGTTGCACATTCATTCAACGGATTTTTTTGGCGTCAGTAAATCGGACCAGTAATGCCTTGTTTTAATCGTCCCAGTAATTCCCTGTAAATATGGTTTCCCATTTCACACTCTCACGAGAACAAGATAAAGACTATGTACATCATGCATTGTAAATAAAATAATTCCATTACATAAGACTAACAGAGTTGTCGTTCCTTCGAGTGACGTCACAATGGATTTCTTGCACATTGATCCCACATAATTTTTCGGAGTCAGTAAATTTCGACCCACAATGCAATTTATCAATGTCGGACGATCTCACTAGACTTGATTCCTTCTCGCGAGAATCAAAGTAAAACATGAGAAACAGATAAATTGTGTAGTTTCAAGAATTTCATGCTTTTTAAGTAAACAAAACAGTATATTTCACTTAGTTTTTTTTTTAAAGAGACAGACGACACTTGACCGACGTAAAATTTGACGTCACAATAAGGGGAAATTACTCTAAGTAGTTATTGTTTATCTGCTGAAATATAAATATCAAAATATTCTCAAAATCTTGCAAAGCTAGCGAATGGGGACATCTTTTTTTTTTTTTTTTAATAGGAAACAGTTGTAACCTGCTCTCATTTGGATGAATGCTCACATTTATTTTATTCACTGTATATTTACAGTAATTTCCAGGAACGTTTTTTTAAAAGGGGGCGTCATTCAAAAAATATTTACGAGCAAAATGAAAAAGAAATTCTCAAAATCAGGGAAATTCTAATCCGGGTGAGGAATGGTGAGTGCGTAGTATCACTACTTTCAATTTGCTTCCGACGCCAGTGGTATGCATTTAGCTCTTTAACTGCTCAATGGTATCTTAATTTTCACATTTATTACATCCTCCCGGGGGGGGGGGGGGTCCAAAACCGTTTTTCTTATATGATCAGCATATTTTTTTATACGTAAATTATATATTTTTTTAAACGGGGGGGGGGGGGGGGCTCTATGATAAGTCAATTTTTTATATGTAGGTTTAAGAAAAATGTCTGCTGCAAGAAAAGAGGAAATAAACTGCAATAAACATTATGTTAAAATCTTTATTATTCAACAACATTGTATCTGAGATAAACAATCTTATAAATTATGAATAATGAAAATTAACTAGAAAAAAAAGGGCATGTTTATATTTTATTTTGCATTCAAATTCATTTACGGTACGTTGATACTTTTATTTTTATTGATTTATCATAATTCATTATTTGATCACATGCTGTGCTCGCCCCAACGGTCGCACCGTAAAACATATTACTTGTAATGACAATACGTAGCTTTACACAACTTTTTTTTTTCAATTTGTTAGTAAACAACACAAGACTGTGTGAAAACAGCTGATTTGATTTTCTGAAAATCAATACAGTACAGGCTAAAATGTTATAAACAGCTGATTTCATTTTCTGGAAATTGATGAGCAGCTTATCAATAACATCTTTCTACTGTGTTTAAAATTCTTCTATGACAATTCATTTTAAATATTCTTTACATGTACACATTCTTTTAGTTGATATAAGATGTTCATGCACATTAATTCTTACTACTAGTTTTTTTTATAACTCAAAAAGGTCAAGGTCACAGCAATGGAGTAGGCCACACTTTTCAGCTCTCCCCTATATTAGGCTGATTATGTGATATATACCATTCCAATTAACTATTAATGGATTGTGTGATGAGTATAAGGGTGACTGGTATGTGCTGTATAGTCTTGAATTAAAATTTAGTGATAAATTGGTGAAATTCTTGGAAAAACAATGAACTCTGAACATTCAGGTATGTGAATACTTTTCACCAACCTAACTGTTAATGTAAACAAAGAGATACCAGTGTGATCTGTCAGAGTCTATATCTGTGCTAATACTCAATAACTTGTTACCAAACCAGCTACAACTACTTATCTAATGATGTCAAACAATAAACCCACCACTAAAAACATCAATAAAGCTGCAGTCAAATCATCTGTAACAAACAGACCCACTGATAGTGCTAAACTTGGTGAGGGAGCCGCAAGGCCAGCAACTACACCAAACAAACCTCCATTAAAGAGGGGAAGAGTTGAGAGCTCAACCTCCGACTCCACCAACAATGATTCAACAACATCATTTGATGACCCCCAACTCAACCAACTAAGTTCCTTGCTTGATGACCTCACCAAGGATCAACGGGGCACCAAACAGGTTATCGATTTGATAATGCAGAAACCCTTCATCAAAAACTGTATGAGTGAACTCTTCATGCCCCAAATTAAATCACTTCAAAATGAGACAAAATTATTAAATGACCGGATTGACGAGATGGAACAGTATTCCCGCAGAACTTGCCTAAAATTCTCAGGAATCCCTGAAGAGGGAACCAGTGAAAATACTGACAAACTAGCAATGAATGTCATCAATCTGATACTATCCAAGGAAACATCCAAAATTGGGTTGGACCGAATAGAGAGAACCCATCGAGTCGGCCCGCGCAAGGGGAATGGGAAACCAAGAGATATCATTGTACGGTTTCTCAGTTACAGAGATCGCGCCACAGTTTTTCATCATAAGCGCAATCTTAAAAACTACAACCATAATCCGAGTACTTCATCGAGAGTCTTTATTAACGAAGCACTGACTAAACAAAGATCCAACATCCTGTTTGAAGCTCGCAAGCTTGCTCGTAGCAGACTTGTCGATAGTGTGTGGACGTATGATGGTCGCATCATTGTAAAAATGGATGAAAATCGTATAACACTTACCACAGAGGACGACCTCGAAAAGCTAAAAACGCGTTTGGAGCATCATTATGATGAACGTATCCTGACCACTTCTACCCCTGTGACTGAAAGGGACTAAGTCGTTCTTCGTGATTAACTTTGGCTACTAGAGCTGTTGCTCTGTAGCCACCCACGTGCCTTAGTCCATTTTCAGACTGGTCAAATTATTATTTAATTCGTAAAATCCTAGAAACGCTATGTACTTTCACTTAACCCACACATGTGTATTATTGATCAACGTCGTTAAGAAGCATAATAATCTTTGTCTCTTGTATGCTCTAAAAAAAGGGTATCATCTAATTTCAGTAAACATGTTTAACTTACTACATTAGTCAGCTGTTAGTTAGGGGAAATAGCTCTATTTATGTTCTTTACAATCTATTTCCTCCTTTTTTATTTACCTTGTATTGGATTTTCCTCATGTAACCTAATCGACATTTCTATTGTTCAGAAATGCCTTGTAGATAAGTTTTCTGTTTATTTGTCACCTCGACAATACCCATGTGTATATAAGTTATGTATTTCATTTATTTTCTACTGTAGTGGAAAATCATATTACCCATTATTGTTCTTTTATAAATCACTACTATTAGCCTATAGAAGTGATAAGATATTGCTTATACATTGTTACTTGATTATCTTTATTCACCCGAGAGTACATTACTATAAATGTAGGCCATTTCGGTCATTAGCTTACACTCTGTGCAATACGAAAGTAAAAGTAGATTTGTTTACATTTTGTGGGATGAAGGCTGTACATAAAGGTTTATTCTACATTTTTGATTCGTATGACTAATATTCTCATGTACAGCATTTACTATGAAATACAGCCGACTCATCCAATTCCTAAAGGTACGTTATTGTCTTACGCTTTATTGGTACTTACTGTTTTACTATTAATTGGTGGGATAGAATTCAATCCTGGTCCCGTTCAAGGTTCATTATTGTCAAATGTCAAAATAGTACATAATAATGTTTGTAGTCTTAAGTCGAAGGTAGATATTATTTTTAACGAACTTTGTGATTTTGATGTAATAGGAATATCTGAGAGTCATCTAGATAGAACCATTTCTGATGAGGAAATTGAATTTGAGGGATTTCACAAGCCTGTCAGATTAGACCGTAATAGATTTGGAGGTGGAGTTATAATTTATGTTAAGAACAACTTGCAGTTTTTGATACGCAACGACCTGAGTAATCCAAATATTGAAATCATATGGTTAGAAATTCATTGTGTTAATAACAAATTTTTAACTGGGGTTATGTATAGACCTCCAAATTCCAGGGCTGATGTACTTGACAACTTAGCAATATCACTAGAAAATGCTATAGACACTGGCTTACCCATATTTTTGATGGGTGATTTTAACATTGATATGTTAGCTGATGGTAACCATATATTTAAGCATATGCTCCAAAATTTTTCCCTTACAAATGTTATAACTCAACCAACTAATTATACCACCACAAGGGGTACTTGTATAGATCTAATTATTACTAACGCTGTAGAAAGAATAGAGAACATAGATGTATTAACCCCATTTTGTAGTACACACAGTCCAGTAACTCTTGAAATTCACTTTAAAACTTACAAACAAAGGGCATATAGAAGAATACTTACAGACTACGCACATGCTGACTACACCTCACTAAATAGTGATCTACTTCAGGTCAATTGGGACAGGGATGTATTTAACTCTACAAATATTAATGATGTCTATAAAAACTTCACAGATGTATTCACACAGCATGTGAACCAACACATTCCTAAAAAAGTAGTTGTCATTCGCCCTTCTGATAAACCATTCATGACCAATGCCATAAGACGTAAAATGCGCCAACGTAATAGGATCCATTATAAAGCAAAAAAAACTAATAGTGACTACCAATGGAACAAATATCGTTGCTTAAGAAATCAGGTTATTGACATGGTTCGTACTGAAAAAAACAAGTATAAACAAAAGCTTACATCTCAAATACTAGATAAATCAATTCCTCCTGGTAAATGGTGGCGAATAGTGAAATCATTATCAAAGTGTAACAATAAAAAAAAAGTACCACCTCCAATAAATTCTAATGGTAAAATACATATACACCCAGTAGATAAAGCATCAGAACTTAACAAACATTTTGCAAGCATATCACATATAGAAACAACTAATGAACCCAGGCTTCCACCTCAGGGCCCAGGGCCCCCTCACAGCATAGAAAGAATTAACATCACAGCCCAAGATGTTGTTGATCAATTATCAAATCTAAATATCACCAAACCTCCAGGCCCAGACGGTATCTCACCAAAGATTCTTAAAAATATCATACCTTCAATCAAACATCCAATCGCTAAATTATTTAACCTTACACTTCAACATCAAGAATTACCTTTTATATGGAAATTGTCACATATTACACCTGTATATAAGAACAAGGGCAACCCAGAGGACCCCTCAAACTATAGACCAATTGCACTCACATGCACCTTATGTAAAATACTGGAAAAAATTCTTTTAAAAACCCTTCACAATTATATGAAGGACCACAATCTTTTATTTAAAAACCAATCAGGATTTCAGCCCTCTGATTCCACTATTAATCAGCTTACTGAAATTTATAATATTATAATATCTAACCTTGATAAAGGTAAAGATATTATGTTCATATTTTGTGATATATCAAAAGCTTTCGATAAGGTCTGGCATAAAGGTCTCATCTATAAATTACAAAAATATGGAATCAGAGGAGAAATCCTTGGATGGATAGAAAACTATATTACTGATAGAACACAAAAGGTTGTCATCGAGGGCTATTCCTCAGGAATTGAAACCACTAATGCAGGAGTACCCCAGGGGTCAGTGTTAGGACCCTTCCTCTTTCTTATTTACATTAATGATATTGTTGAAAATATATGCAACCAAATAAGACTCTTTGCAGATGACACATCACTTTTTGTAATAGTTGATGATAATGATAATAATTCAGCTAAATCATTAACAGCTGATCTTGAAAAAATCAAACAGTGGTCTAATCAATGGCTGGTGGATTTTAATCCAAGCAAAACTATAAATGTTAACTTTTCCAGAAAGAAAAAAACCCATCCCCAGGTCTCTTTTGGTAACACTATAAACAATATTATCCAAAAAAATAATCATTGTCATTTAGGACTTACTTTGCAATCAAATGGGGGATGGTCACATCATATATCAAATATCTACGAAAAAGCATGCCAAAGATTGAACATGCTACGCATACTCAAATATAAAATAAATAGGGAATCTTTGATTAAAATTTACTTTGCATTTATTCGCCCTGTGTTAGAGTATGGTGATGTAGTCTGGGACAATTGTACAGATGAACAAAGTAATTTATTGGAAAGTATACAGATTGAAGCTGCACGAATAATTACTGGTCTTAGACGAAATTCATCTAAACAATACCTATATCAGGAATTAGGCTGGGAAACACTTAAGAAACGTAGAAGTAACCATAAATTAATATTATTGTTCAAAATATTAAACAATTATACCCCTGAATACTTATCTAATATTGTTGGTGAATGTTTCCCCCCACATAATACCTACAATCTTCGAAACAATTTCATCTATCGCACACCTGTTGCAAGAACAACATCTTACTTCAATAGTTTTATACCATCTACAATTATATTATGGAACAATCTACCTCAAAATACAAAAAATATAACTACAGTTTCAGCATTTAAGAACAGCCTCAAAAATATTAATAGTAAAAAACTGTATATGCATAAATTATTTAACCATGGCAAAAGATTAGAAAATATTTGGCATTGTCAGTTGAGAAATAACAGTAGTAACTTAAATGCTGACCTTTATTCACACCACCTTATTGCTTCTCCACTATGTCAGAAGTGCTTCCTTGAAGTGGAAGACTCTAAACATTATTTCTTACACTGTCCATCATATGCCTCCCAAAGAAAATCTCTATTTGATTATATGAACGACAATTCCATACCAATCACAATTAAGAATCTACTTTTTGGAAGTGATAAACTAACATTTCAAAATAACCTACTATTATTTGATAAAATTCATTTTTACATAAAAAGTACAAACAGATTTAAGTAAATGCATAGGTAAAAATGTACACATTGTATAAAAAATGTATCTGTATCAAAATGGGTACCACTGACTTTCCTTACACTCCTTTCTTTTCATTTTTTATTGCTTATTTGTTCTCCCCCTCCCCCTCCCACCCCATCCCCCCAAACTTTCCATTTTTTCTACTCTGTTATTAATTTTTGTTTTGTTTTTATTACATGTTTTTTCTTTTCTTTCTGATTTTTTCCCTACATTACATATACTTTTTATTTCCAACCTTAGCAATTAACCATTATTTTTCTATTTTTTTATTTTCATTTTCCTATCATGAGCTATTTGTTTTGTTTATTTTTTTGCACTGTACCTCCTTCCAATACTATTTACAATATTAATCTATTATACAAAATTCCATGGCAATATATATGTATATATATATATATTATATATAATTATATAATTACTCATATTATACCTTGACTACAGGAGAGAACATAAATAGGCATTGTGCCTGCTGTTCAATCCAATTCAATGTATTTATATACTTGAATAAAATACTTATTAAATTAAATTAAATTAAATTAATAACTCAGTATATTACTATCATAACACTGTTTGAAATTTTCTCACCTGGGTTCATACTTATGATTCTTTACTATTTAAAAAATAATAATAATAAACAAATGGCTGCATGTCTCCGTCTGATTTTCTTTAAATGAGGTATCTACATGCATGGTCATATATGGTTCTTTTTAGGTAGAATATGTATGTGTAACTTTCAAATATTTAAATTGTTGGTCATTTTACCCATCCATGCAAAATATATATGTAGACCTCTCATAAAATGTTCAAATTACTGTTGACATGTCTTATGCATGTAAATTAAGTTGTACGACTTCCCATAATTAATTTTTGATAATTGCAGAGTAATTTGAAAAGTGCCACACTGATTAGAAACAAAGGTTTGAAAAAAATGCAGAGAGTGCAATCAAAACCACTTAATTCATGGACGTGAGAGTGTGTTAATGCCACGGTAAGGACATAAATAGAAAGGTCAGGTCTAAATAATGTTAGTAATTGATTGAACAGTGGGGAACATGTCAGTTTCAAAAGCTGCGATCGGAAAGCAAACCGAAAGTAGAAATCGCGGGTTCAGTTCACACCAACGCAAGGATGTCGATAAACAATTAGTTATGCATTCTGCACATGTATTTCTGCTTTAAAAGTTTTTTTCACGTCGTTTACAAGGATAATCTACTGTTTGAATTAAACGGGATTGATATAATTATGCTTGATAAATGAAGAAATGACGAAACACGTAACATGTAAATTTATTCAGTATAAAATCGATGACTGTAATTTTCACAGTTTCAACATTCAGAAATAATGCATATCTTTTCTGATTTAACAAAATACAAAAAATATACATGCATCTGAATAGTTATACGTTTGCTTACATCCCGTGCACTGTGTACATTTTGATTCCCCGTACAATCAATACGTGCTGTTTGATTTCAGGATTTTAATTATAAATTGTTCATTCTGCTTAAGATTTGGCCGACAATAAGAATGAGGTCCGATGTACATTTACATGAGTTTTTATTTAAAATTGAGTGAAAGGATCGGGAGTTTCAAATTTTTCCCCTACAGATCAAGCCATACACGGCAGCTGAAGATTCAATAGTCATTTTTAGTCGCCTTAAACTCCTAAAAGGTGTCAAAAAGTAACCCCTGGACCACGTTTTTTAAATTGTATTCTCTCCTCTGTACAATAAACCGAAAAGATTTTAAAAATCAGATAAATAGTATAAAAGTTACAATTTTTTTTTAATTTTTTTTTTTTAATTTTTTTTTTTTTTTTTTTTTTTGGGGGGGGGGGGGGTTAGCCCCCTCTAAAACCCTTAATTTTTGGCAGTTTTATTCCCAAGACCCTTTCTAGGTCTGCGCATAACGTTAATCATTATATAGATGAAATATGGAAAGCTTCACTTTTAAACTGTGCGAGAAAACGAAGAACGCGTGATTTCAATATTTTACCTTATTAAGGTCTTCCGTTTCCAACGGAAGACCTTATTGTTTTCGTACTGTTTATTATTATTTTTTTTTTCAAAATTTTGTGCACGCGATTTCTCGAAAACTACACAACCGATCTGAACAATTTTTTTCACAGATGATGGGAAATTATCTGAATTTTATATGTTTTTGAATTTTTTGTCGTCGTCACTTCCGGTCCGGATTTACGGTCGATTTTGTAATTTTTTACGACCAATTTTGTGCAGAGTTGATCTCAGAAACTATAAGAGATATGACTTTGAAATTTTCAGGATAGGTAGAGCATGGTTTGAAGTTGTGCACTATTTAGTTGTTTTGCACCAGTGGTGCTATTCCTTGGAGCTCGCTTAGGCACAAAAATGGGGGTACATATTTCGAATCAAAATTTCCATATGTTTTGATCAGTATCTTTTTATCAGTTGATATTTTGACAAGACATATAGAACAAAAGTAGTAGAAAATCAAAAATTCTATCCAATAAAATCAAGAAAAAGGGGCTGGTCCCTTTACTTAGGGACCAAGAGACTCGTAAATTCTATTACGAATAACTTGAAAACGATAAATATTTTGTTATGCATTATAAAAATCAAAGTTGTTGATCTGTACATTATCGCTTTGAAAGAGTCATCGTCAGGCCCATGTCTGACGTAATTAGGGTTTTTATTCTTTATCTTCAATTTTTTTTTTTTTTTTTGGGGGGGGGGGTAATTTTGAAATTGTATCGATATCTCATGGTATCATTTTATCTATAAAAAAAAAAAAAAAAATCGGACGGAAGACCTACTCGTTACTCGTAACGAGGTCGTATCTAGTTAAGGTCTTCCGTTTCCAACGGAAGACCTTATTGTTTTCGTACTGTTTATTATTATTTTTTTTTTCCAAATTTTGTGCACGCGATTTCTCGAAAACTACTCAACCGATCTGAACAATTTTTTCACAGATGATGGGAAATTATCTGAATTTTATATGTTTTTGAATTTTTTGTCGTCGTCACTTCCGGTCCGGATATACGATCGATTTTGTAATTTTTGACGACCAATTTTGTGCAGAGTTGATCTCAGAAACTATAAGAGATATGACTTTGAAATTTTCAGGATAGGTAGAGCATGGTTTGAAGTTGTGCACTATTTAGTTGTTTTGCACCAGTGGCGCTATTCCTTGGAGCTCGCTTAGGCACAAAAATGGGGTACAGATTTCGAATCAAAATTTCCATATGTTTTGATCAGAATCTTTTTATCAGTTGATATTTTGACAAGACATATAGAACAAAAGTAGTAGAGAATCAAAAGTTCTATCCAATAAAATCAAGAAAAAGGTGCTGGCCCCTTTAATTAGGGACCAAGAGACTCGTAAATTCTATTACGAATAACTTGAAAACGATAAATATTTCGTTATGCATTATAAAAATCAAAGTTGTTGATCTCTACATTATCGGTTTGAAAGAGTCATCGTCAGGCCCATGTCTGACGTAATTAGGGTTTTTATTCTTTATCTTCAAATGTTTTTTTTGTGGGGGGGGGGGGGGTAATTTTGAAATTGTATCGATATCTCATGGTATCATTTTATCTAAAAAAAAAAAAAATCGGACGGAAGACCTACTCGTTACTCGTAACGAGGTCGTATCTAGTTATTATTATTATTTTTTTTTCCAAATTTTGTGCACGCGATTTCTCGAAAACTATTTGGCCGATTTCAGCCATTTTTTCAAAGATGATGAGTTATGATCGGAACTTTATATGTTTTTGATATTTTTGTTGTCGTCACTTCCGGTACCGATTTATCGGCCATTTTGTAGTTTTTTACGACCTATTTTGTGCAGAGTTGATCTCAGAAACTATCAGAGATATGACTATGAAATTTTCAGGATAGGTAGTCTATAGTCTGAAGTTGTGCACTATTATTTTGTTTTACGCCAGTGGCGCCATTTCTTGGAGCTCGCCTAGGCACGAAAATTGGGTACGAATTTTTATCCAAAATTTTCATACGTTTTGATCTGTATCTTTTTATCAGTTGATATTTTGATAAGACATATATAACAAAAATGGTAGAGAATCAAAAGTTCTATTCAACGAAATCAAGAAAAAGGGGCTGGCCCCTTAAATTAGGGGCCAATACACTCGTAAACTCTATTTCAGATATTTTAAAAACGATACAGATTTACTAATGCATTATAGAAGCAAAGTTGTTGATCGTAACAATATCTATCAGAAAAAAATCATTGCCACGCCCTTTATTACGTCATTAGGGATTTTAAGGGGCCAAAGTACTAAAAATTTGACGCAATATATCTAGAGAAGGAAAAATATTTCGTCAAGCATTGTAGAAGACAAAATGTTTGTATTGATGATTTTAATCAATTCCATTAATCAAAACACCAATGTCTGTCCCCATTAGGGATCTAGAGGGCTGGCCCCTAAAATTTTCAATCATTTTATTTCAAAATTGATCTAGAATTCTAGATAAGTGTAAGAACAAAAAATGTTAGTATTCGTAAGACCTTTCGAATGAACTCAAGAAAAAGGGGCTGGCCCCTTTATTTAGGGGCCATGACTCTTGTAAACTCTATTACAAATAACTTAAAAACAATAAAGATATTGTAATGCATTATAGAAGCAAAGTTGTAGATATTATCAATATATGTTAGAAAAAATCATTGCCACGCCCATTTATTACGTAATTAGCGATTTTTAGGGGCCAAAGTACTTAAACTTTGAGGCAATATATCTAGAGAAGGAGACATATTTTGTTAAGCATTGTAGAAGAGAAAATGTCTGTTTTGCTGATTCTAATCAATTCCACTAATCAAAACACCAATGTCTGTCCCCATTAAGGATCTAGAGGGCCAGCCCCTAAAATATTCAATCATTTGTATCTAAAAAATGATCAACAATTCTAGATAAGTTTAAGAACAAAAAATGTTAGTATTCGTGAGACCTTTCAAATGAACTCAAGAAAAAAGGGCTGGCCCCTTAAATTAAGGGCCAAAACACCCGTAAACTCTATAACACATACCTTAAAAACGACCAAGATTTTGTAATGCATTATAGCAACAAAGTTTTCGATCGTAACAATATCAGTTTGTAAAACTCATTTCAACACCCATTGGTGACGTAATAAGGGATTTTAGGGTACTAAAATCTTAAATCTTTTATGTGCTGTATGTGAAAAACCAAAACTCTTTGTTAAGCATTTTAAGGGATATGGACAATCGTATACATTATTTGAAATAGAGTGGCTGAAAGGACTTCTGAAATTTCATTGTTATTTTAATCGTACCGTTTAAAAATTGAACGGAAGACCTACTCGTTACTCGTAACGAGATCGTATCTAGTTATTAAGGTCTTCCGTTTCCAGCGGAAGACCTTATTGTTTTCGTACTGTTTCTTATTATTATTATTATTTTTTTTTTCCAAATTTTGTGCACGAGATTTCTCGAAATCTATTCGACCGATTTCAACCATTTTTTCACAGATGTTAGGGCGTGATCTAAACTTAATACATTTTTCTTAATTTTTTCGTTGTCACTTCCGGTACCGAATTGTCGGCCATTTTGTAATTTTTGACGACTCATTTTGTGCAGCTATAAACTCGGAAACCATAAGAGATATGAATATGAAATTTTCAGGATAGGTAGACGATAGTTTGAAGTTGTGCAGCATGTAGTTGTTTAATGCCTGTTGCGCCATTTCTTGGAGCTCGCCTGGGCACGAAAATTGGGTACGAATTTTCATTCAAAATTTTCACACGTTTTGATTTATATCTTTTTATCAGTTGATATTTTGTTAAGACATATATAACAAAAGTGGCAGAGAATCAATAGTTCTTTCCAACAAAATCAAGAAAAAGGGGCTGGCCCCTTTATTTAGGGGCCAAGAGACTCGTAAACTCTATTACAAATAACTTAAAAACGATAAAGATATTGTAATCCATTATGGAAGCAAAGTTGTTGATAATACCATTATCTATTTGAAAAAATTATTGCCACGCCCCTTTATTACGTCATTAGGGATTTTTAGGGGCCAAAGTACTTAAACTTTGACGCAATATAACTAAAGAAGTAGACATATTTTGTTAGACATCATAGAAGAGAAAATGTTTGCATCAATGATTTAAAGCGATTCCACTTATCAAAACACCAATGTATGTCCCCATTAGGGATCTACAGGGCTGACCCCTAAAATATTCAAACATTTGTATCTCAAAAATGAACAACAATTTAAGATGAGTGTAAGAACAAAAAATGTTTGTATTCTTAAGACCTTTTCAAAGAAATCAAGAAAAAGGGGCTGGCCCCCCTTTTTTTTGGGGGGGGGGGGGGCGGGTGGGGCAAGAAACTCGTAAAGTCTATTACAAATTACATAAAAACGATTAAGATTTCGTAATGCATTATAAAAGCAAAGTTGTTAATTGTAGCAATATCTATCTGGAAAACTCATTGCCACACCCATTTATTACGTAATAATGGATTTGTATACATTATCTGAAAGTGGGGGGGGGGGGATAATTCTAGAATTGTATGGATTATTCATGGTATGATTTAAAACAGAAATCGCAAGGAAGACCTACTCGTTACTCGTAACGAGATCGTATCTAGTTATTATTATTTTTTTTCCAAATTTTGTGCACGCGATTTCTCGAAAACAATTCGACCGATTTTCAACATTTTTTCACAGATGATGAGTCATCATCTGAATTTTATATGTTTTTGAAATTTTTGTTGTCGTCACTTCCGGTACCGATTTATCGACCATTTTGTAGTTTTTTACGACCTATTTTGTGCAGAGCTGATCTCAGAAACTATCAGAGATATGACTATGAAATTTTCAGGATAGGTAGTCTATAGTCTGAAGTTGTGCACTATTATTTTGTTTTACGCCAGTGGCGCCATTTCTTGGAGCTCGCCTGGGCACGAAAATTGAGAACGAATTTTCATTCAAAAATTTCAAACGTTTTGATCTGTATCTTTTTATCTGTTGATATTTTGTTAAGATATATATAACAAAAGTGGTAGATAATTATAAGTTCTTTCCAACGAAATCAAGAAAAAGGGGCTGGCCCCTTTTTTTAGGGGCCAAGGCACTCGTAAACTCTATTACATATAACTTAAAAACGATAAAGATTTTGTAATGCATTATAGAAGCAAAGTTGTTGATCGTACCAATATCTATAAGACAAAATTATTGCCACGCCCATTTATTACCTAATTATGGAATTTTAGGGGCCAAAGTACTTAAACTTTGACGAAAAATAACTAAAGAAGTATACATATTTTGTTAGACATCATAGAAGAGAAAATGTTTGAATAAATGATTTAAATTAATTCCACTGATCAAAACACGAATTTCTGTCCCCATTTAGGATCTAGAGGGCTGGCCCCTAAAATATTCAATCATTTGTATCTCAAAAATGATCAAAAATTTTACATGGATGTAAGAACAAAAAATGTTTGTATTCTTAAGACCTTTTTAAAAAAATCAAGAAAAAGGGGCTGGCTCCTTTTTTAAGGGGCCAAGGCACTCGTTAACTCTATTACAAATAACTTAAAAACGATAAAGATTTTGTAATGCATTATAGAAGCAAAGTTGTTGATCGTACCAATATCTATTCGAAAAAATCATTGCCACGCCCATTTGTTACGTAATTAGGGATTTTTAGGGGCCAAAGTACTAAAACTTTGACGAAAAATAACTAGAGAAGTATACATATTTTGTTAGACATCAAAGAAGAGAAAATGTTTGATTAAATGATTTAAATTGATTCTACTTATTAAAATACGAATTCCTGTCCCCATTAAGGATCTAGAGGGCTGGCCCCTAAAATATTCAATCATTTGTATCTCAAAAGTAAACATCAATTTTAGATGGATGTAAGAACCAAAAATGTTAGTATTCATGAGACCTTTCGTATAAAATCAAGAAAAAGGAGCTGGCCCCTAAAATTAGGGGCCAATAGACTCCTAAACTCTATTACTCATACGTTAAAAATGATCAAGATTTTGTAATGCAATAAAAAAACAAAGTTGTTGATCGCAGCAATATCAGTTTGTAAAACTCATTTCAAAACCCATTGATGACGTATTTAGAGATTTTAGGAGACTAAAATCTTGAATCTTTAATGTGCTGTATGTTAAAAAGCAAAACTCTTTGTTAAGCATTTTAAAGGATATTGACAATCGTATACATTATCTAAAAGGAAGTGGTTGAGGGAGAATTTTGAAATTTCATTGATATTTTAATCGAATCGTTTAAAAAATTGAACGGAAGACCTACTCGTTACTCGTAACGAGATCGTATCTAGTTATTTCAACTTTTTATTTCGTCTTCCAAGGAAGACAGTAACAATGTTAATGTTTAACTTTTTGTCAGCCAAATAACGGTTCACACTTCCTTGACTTGACTTTAACGTGTCGGGTTCATTTGCTTTATTTGCATTCATTATGAATCTTGTTTAATGCATATCCAACTCCTCAATCAGAATTCCCTTCGGTTTAATAAACTCACCACTCCTCGTTAGATAATCATGAACTTCCTTACGTCACAATTCAGTTTTTTCGTCTTGTTTTTTTTTATTTGAAGGCCCCTTACAATATTTCTTATTAGGTTTATTACTGACTTTTTACAGAAGTTTGTGGGTCGGTAAAGTCCATAGAAGGCGAGGCGAAAACAATGTGTTATTACATTGTAAGGAGCTATTACACTGTACATCGTTCCATTAAGTATTATAATTATAACTTTGTTTTAATCAAAACTAGAGTAAATAAATATCTTTTTTTAAACAATGTACAATCATTACCATTTTTCCATAGCGTAATTACACTTAAGAACAACAGAAGGAATTGAAATGTTACACCATTTGCAATTAATAAATATACACATCGGTCACACAAGAAATATACATAGAAATACATCTATAAGATACTGGCGTTAGTAACATCATCGGGAGGACAGGCGGCGGTTAAAGTTTGACATTGCTGACATAGACAATCGCAGCTTCTTATTTTCCTCTCTCACAAATCATGTTAAATGTGTCTTGACACGGATAATCATGCCAGAAACCCAACTCTGACAAAACACAATTTTCATCATTGTCCTTACTCTCGCCGTTCGGTTGGGAATCCTTCGAATCCCAGTTCGTGAAGACCAGTTCACTGTCTGAATGATCCCATACCCAGATGTTCTTATTTCTATCTTTAATGGCGCCTGTCCACCAATTGCCTCCTGAAACTAATAATAAATGAGTCTGTGCATAAAAAAGATGAGATTTAACTAAGGTATCTTAATTCTCACGTTTTGATTTCAGTGCGCTGATGATTATATTTTCAATGAATAATTACATTTATTTAATCATCACAGAAAAATGATTATTTCATAAATACACAACATTCATTAAGAAAAACCACTTGATTTAAAGAAAGTTTTAGGGGAACCATTTTTTCTTGCAAAATGTTTTTTAGACGAAAATGACAGAAACAAGCAATTTTTGATATTTTTAATACACATTTCTTTTTATTATACTTTATAATTCACATTTTTAACATTTGGTAGGTTTGTAACATATTACAGAGGTTCTTTGTGACATGTACACAATTAAATCTTGAAAGAATGATATACATTTAGCATGAAATCATGCAAATATCTAGAAACTGTCTGAATTTCTTAAAATCAAATTTTTCGAGAAATTTTACCTTTTTTACCTGAATGCATATCAATGCACACTGGAATAATCTTATAAATTTCTTGATATTCAAAATATTTTCATTTGAAATCAAATTGTAACTATATATATTGTCTATGTGCAAAAAGATCACAAAAGAATATATGCAGCTTTTTAGTTTTTTTTTCTAATCCCTATATTCAGTGTGACCATTATGCATTATTAAATACAATATATGAAGAAATGATTTGCTTAATCAAAATTACTGACAACAATTCCTAATCAGGCTTAAACTGCATTTTAGATGCAAAAAGGTAAAATTAAATTGGCCATAACTTGGAAGAATAATGACTGTCCCCCATTGTCTTTGATTTTATCTAAGTATGTATTTCTACAGATTTCAGTGATATACTTCTCAAGAAATTGTTGATACAAACACATTGAGTGGTTGGGTACTTAAGTGATGTGGCTTATCTTTAGTGTCGAGTTATTTTGGTCCAGCGTGCTTAGTTGGCTGTGTGTTTCAAAACAGTGAATACAATGCTCTGCAGTTTATTTCATTTCTCATGTGAGATTTTCTAATGTAAAACATATTTTTCAAGATTTACCATTATGCATAAAATAGATTATGTTTGGGCAAATATCTTGTTATTTCAGAGTTTCTCAAAAACGAATGATTTTAAAGAATTATGAATTAATGTTAATACACAAAATACACATTTTACCTTTATCTTTCAACCAGTTTTGTTCTGCTTTCGAGTTGATCTCGAGAAGATATGACTTAAATGATTCGCATTTCTTCTGTAAAAAATACATAATCTATCAAATATCTGCAAAAACTGAAGGATTTTTTTTTTAAAAATCGATAGAGAATTTCTAAACATTTAACACAGAACACTTATGTTAACATTCTCAGAGGTAATACGTGAATATCGTAGATGGGTAAATGAAATCATTCTCTATATTAATTAAGATAAAAAAGTTAAAATCGTGAGAACATTAGCACATATTATAGTTTTACTGTTAGTCTTAATAACATTTTTTTCGGAAAGTGACAAACCGAAAAAAAAACTTCTTAACGATAAGGACAAACTTCTATTCTTACGTGCATTACTATACTCAATGGAGTGACAATTATCCTGTGACAATTAAAAATGCCATCTGATAGAATTTAGTCTGCCATATATACTTCATTTAAGAGTTGCATAGAGATATAAGGAATTAAATATAAAATGATGTTTTAAAACAATAAATTTGTTTGACAAGTGATCAGGATTTTTCAGAAAACACAATAAAAAGTCATGTCATTTTTGTACTACATATACACATTTATTCACAAATCATTATTGGCTAACGGAATGTATATAAACTGCCACCTACAGTCCCTTGATAAAAGGTTTTAAACAAGCTTTTGGCCTCCTTCAAAATGATGTCAAATTGAATATTGGTAACGGAGTATATTTCACGTCAAAACCACTTTTTCAAAAATATCTTGGCTTTTTCAAAAAGCTTAAAAACTTGCTGATATGAAAAGGAAACTCTCGGCGCTTGATTGAGTACATTTTAAAAAAAATTACATGCCAAAAAATTCAATAAAGTGCGGCGGGCTTAGCACTCCTGCGAATCTTATGTCATCTGAATTTAGACCACGTGGTTTTATTTGACCTTTTTAAATTCGCTGTAAAAATTGTGTCTCGTGTTTTTAGTTATTTTCCTAGACTTTTAAAACCAACTTTTTAGGTACAGTAAAACACGCTCATAACAAAGTCCTTGGGACTTCATTTTAAGTGTAATTCGTTATCTCCGTCAAGTTTACAACATGAACAAAAAGTCTCAAGGAATAAATATCACTTCGCTATAAACGTCAATTCAGTGTAAGGGTGTTTGCTATAACCGTGTTTTACTGTACTTGTAGTCAACTATAAAATGTAGAAGTTTATTTATTTGAAATTTACCACCATTAACCGGTGGATAAAATGAGTTCTATAAATAAATGTGCCAAAAGAAAATATAATTTTTTTTGTTTTTTGCTGTTTCAACATTAAACATACTTAGTAGCGATTTCTCCTAAGGATTAATTTTCGATCTGCGCCTGACCTAGATATAGCATCAAAAGTGAAACAGACTATACTATCTTATGCAGAATATTCTCTAAAAATGACACGTAATATTAATTTTTATACAAAACAGTCACCCATTTTTTAACAAGCATAGTATTGCACACCAAAAGCATCAAACATGGTTATGATTTTATCAAGCAACCCTATGTTAATATTTTCGATAACTCTGTTATGAATATCATGTTTTAATTTAAATAACCACTAAATGATGACATAACACATATACCTTATTAGATTTTGATATTTTAGCAAAAATCAAGGTAGAATATGATATGAAGCACGACCAATACTTCTGTATTTTGAGGATATCATCCGAACACTTTTACTTTCGCTCAAAATTTCACAGGAATTGAACAAATATCAAGGAAGTCTCGTGAACTTTCAATCGAGGGCCTCTGGATTTATTAATTTATAACATTTTTTCATACTTAGCAATGACGACGAAAACATTCCGAACATATTCGCAGGGGTGTTTGTGGTTTTGATTACTTTTACACGGACAAATATGTTTGTTTGAATCAATGCTTTTCTTCAAAGTAAAGACATGTATAAATATTTGAAAAAATGAAATGGGTAGATTATTTGAATATAAAACACAACGTACCTTGGCATCATTCCAGGTCAAAGAAGTTTCTATGAAACAATATTGATTCTTCAACGAGTTTTCTTCATAATCTGAGTGTACATTGATATACAGTACATTGGTTACGATATATTTGAACTGTATTTGCAAAACAATGAACTTCAGACGATTCAGATTCAAAGAAAAATATTAAGCAATATTCATTTCCAGTTAGTCTTAATATGAATACCAGAAAAACTTAATTGGTAGCATATTATGAACCACGCAGACAAAAATACATGCATATGAACACTTTTCAGATAAAACAGGAAAGAGCAAATGGATCTCGTTTGAAAAGGCACATGTTAAGAACAAATTTAAAATTAATTTTGAGTTAGTTCTTGTTGATAGATATAACTATTTTCTCTGGCTAACCTCATACTTATTTTTCCAGTATCATTGTTATTAGCGTGTGCATTTCAGTTATACAGTAATTTCATTATTATATTGCTATTTTACTTGCATTTATATTTACATTTAAGATAACTGTAATGATGATTGTATAACGTATTGTTTACGATAGATAGATAGATAGATAGATAGATAGATAGATGAAGAGTAGGATAGAGATAGAGACAAATAGATCACAGATAGAACACTAAATAAAAAAAAACCTTAAACATACTGTTTTCATTCAAACATTATTGATAAAACCAAAAAGAATGAATGCAATTTCGTAAAATAAATATTTTTTTTTCGTATGCCTGAATTGCGTGTTTCATTGCAATACGTGGTGTTTTAACGAAAAGTTGTTGGTATGAGTACATAGAAAAAGGAGTGACCCAAATAATTCATGCGTTACTTTGACATTTTGAACCAGTCTGATGGTATGCAGGAATAGCAGCTAATCTCTCAAAAAGTGGTATGTATGGAAATACATTTGCATGCGTAAATATAAAACGATATGTGTCCGTCATCTCAGACAGACAGACTGATGAAGCCAGATTAGAAGACTTACATGTTCCGTTTTCATTTAAACACATACGATGAAATTGTAAAGATTCTACAGTCCCTGAAACCAAAAAAGAACAGTATTATATTTTTGTTGCTAAGTGCAATCAGTTTTTATACTTCTATGCAGAGGCGGACCCAGCAATATGATAAAGGGGGGGGTGTTCCAGACAGATGATAAGAAAGTGCTATAGAAAAAATCTGGGAGATGATCTCTTGGTTTGAAGAATCTGTAACTTCATCGGCAATTACACTATAAAACGAATTTACCTCCCCTGATTTTAAAATTTTTGTAAAGTGGTTCCTGATAAACATACCAATGATAGATATTAATTGGTTTTGAATTGTTTGTGAAGTTTATTTTTGTGCATTTTTACGACCCTCCAAGAGATGGTGCCTGAGAACATCATCATAGTCAGATATCAATGACAAAATAGCACGGAAATTGCCCTTTCTACTAGAAGTAGAAGTACTGTCGTCCCTGTGCCCTCTCAATGCGATGTTTTGTTTTCCACATAACAAGACAACTTTGAAAATGCTTTTAAGAATGTGTTCTTTTTTTGTATATCAATTCGTTGTCCTCTGAAAGTCTATATCGAACACTTTCTTTTGGATTTTGAATAACTGCAGCTAAAGAAGATCCTTTGACAAGCGACTGTTTGCGTGATTTTCAAGAACGCCTTCTTTGTCGACAGCTTTAGTCAAGTTTACAAATGATATTGAAACGAGAACTGCATTTACGACACGACCTGTCTGAGGTGGGAACAAAATGCAATATTTGCAAAGTCTGCCGCCCAATATGGGACTGTAAACCAACCAAGGATATTTTATCAACCATGAATATTGGAAAGTAAGCGTGTACTTTTTTTAAGTGTCCCCTTAATAACGGTTTGCTGGCAAAACTGTGAAAAGTTTTCATCAGGACGAAAGTGGTGTTTTAGAAATGTATACCTCTCTGGATCAGTTAAATGAAATGAACTAGAGTTTATCTCCCGATGTCATATAAAAATGACTGAGCATCACCAAAGTCCTTTGAAGGTTTTTCCTTCTGAGCATTGTCAGCAGTAGTTTTCCCGCTTTTGCCACTCATATGTATCAATGTTTAACTTTTTTCCCTAAACTTATGCTTCAGAACACTCAGGGACAGAGTTTGACACATCTGTAAAACTCTCAGGGACAGAGTTATAAATATCTTTACATTTGGGAACAGATTTAGAAACATCTTTACAACACCCGGGGACAGAGTAAGAAACCACTTCACTACAATCATCAGTAAAGTCATCGTTTGAAATTAAAAGGGCAAAGTGGTTAGGCTCATATGCAAATCAAGTCCTTGTATCTAGATTACAATCTCGTGACCAAATAAAGCCAATCTTTGCATCAACAACTCAAGGTGAATCGAAAGGGGAAATGCGATCATGAAAAAGAGGACGAAGTCCGTCAATTGCGTATGGATACACAGACTCTATATTTAATTGAAGTAGGTTTGAAAGGGCCATAATATGTATCATTGACGACCATTTGTTATCGATACAAGTGGCGGATAGTCGCCTCTCTGTCTCTTGTTCTGTCAAACAGGTCACTGGCTTCGCCTTAAGTAAAAGGGAAAAAAGCGTATCCTCGTGATCTGTAAATATCTTTGTATGTGACACCCTGTTTTCTAGCACATGATTGTTTGCATATTTTTTAAATTTAATGAGCCATTCTGCAGCGACAAGAACACGCAATTGTGTTGAAAGGGAAAGGTTACCTGCTAAATAGACGGAAACGCAATTGAACAAGAAATTTCCATCATCGGGAATTTGAAGTGCTTTCCTAAATTGTGCTCTATATCAACTGGCACTAACGCAGATGCCAGAGCATCTTCAACAATTAATGTTTCGAACTGTTGTGTTTTGATTTACGTCCTGTAAAACCTTTTCACAGATTTCCTGTGTCAAAAACTCCCGAGTCTTGAAAACATGTATTTATGTTTTTATTCAATATTGCTTTACGTAATTTTTCATTTCTCCACATGTTTACTTAGTCAAATGAAAACCGGATGCTGAGGGAGCGTACTATATTTTACTAACCTACACTCTATCCGTATGAATTAATTATTCCGAAACAACTTAATATAGACACATCTACATATTATATCTGTTTGTACAGAATTCTTATACATGTAAATACGACATTTTTAGAAGTATTTGTGTTTTAATATATTTGTGAAACATAAACTAAAAATTGAAAATAGTCGTCTTTAATATACTATTTAATGGTAAAAAAAAAACACGTCCAAGAGAAAGGGGGGAGGGTGTTCCCACCTCTGATTCCGCCAATGCTATGACAACCTTTAAATGCGCTTACAAAATTATCCATTATACAATACAAAATGATATATTTGGTCATTACGTTACTGATTTTATGTTTCTTTTTTGTATGTACCGAATATTATCTTGACGAATTCAGGGGCAAATGTTACAAAGCTCAGCTTTTCTTGTAAAAAAGAAAGAAAAATGAACAGTAAGAATTAAGCACCCAATAACTGTAAGACTTTTTATGAATCATTTTTTTAGGTAATGAACTTTAATATTCTAGTGTTTTATTAAATAATTCAAATAGTTAAGGTTGGAAATGTATATACAGCTTTGCTTAATTGTTGAATTTAACATAAAATCTCATTCATAAACATACCTTTAACAATATCAAGTTGATTTTTTAAGTTGTCCACTTGAGTCTGCAATAGCACGTCCCGATCTGTTAAGAATAAATGTAAAATTTGAAGCCTTACTTTTGATCTGATTGCGTTACGTCAGTGACATGTCAAACAAAGAAATAACATAACAAACATTTTCAAATTCGTACAGCCTACAAAAAAATATCCATCCACTTTCTTTTTTTTCTACCCATTTTACTCTTGTAAACATTCGGTAACAAATACTACAATTTAGGTAGTTATTTAGAGACACAACTCGCAAAGTTTGTCACCTATCAAAAGTTCATTTTATCTTAATACTGAATTTTAGTGTCTTGTTGAAATTCTCTACTATTAAATCTCAATGTTTTCAGATATTTTTTTTTTTACAATTTCTATAGATAAATTGTTGTGATAACGAACAGTGATTCAAAATCAAACGTCCAAAGAAGAAAAAAAATACAAAACAGGATCATAGCAGACACGGATTTCTCCAAACTAAGCGAACTAATCAGGCGACTAGGACATTTCAAAAATTAAAGAAAAAATATTATTTGCAAAAGATTTCGAAATCCAATGATATATTTTTTTTATATATTTATCTTTATTATGATACCATCAATAAATAAATAAATAAATAATAAATAAAACAATGAATTACATGTTGTCGGAGTCGTAAGAGTAAACGACTAAAGTGGGTGATTGCAGGATAAAGGTATATGCATCAAAATGCGTGATTGTAGGATAACAGGTTATACGTTATAGTGCGGAGAAGGTGGTTAATAATGGCATAACAATAACTACGTAGAACGTCAATCAGCATTCGGAAGATTGTACATTGAAGTATTGGCTGACCATGTCGTTGTATCGATCGTAGAATGATAATTTCAATCGAGACCGTTGATAATATTGTTTTGTTAACTTGTTTGTCAGTAGTTTGCATCTTTTCAGAAATTCTTCTTACATAGAGCATGCTCTAGCCTATCAATCACTTGCCAGACAAAAACACCATATGCAGGTGATGAAGGTACATAGTATATGAATATTGCTACATAAGTAAGGACAGATGAAGATAGAAAAATTAAAGGCATGTCGTTTATCAAAAAGTTTTGTTGTTAAGTTATTATTGATGTCTTTCTTTAGTAAACCATCTAAGTATGAAATAGATGATTCGGACTCTGTGGTATCTTTTAGTTCAAGTTTACTGGGATATATCGAGTCGACGTAAGAATGGAAGTAACAATTGTTAATGGATAAAACGCCATCGATTTACCTAAATAGCCACAACGAGTGATTTCTTTTTTTTCATGTACAAGTCCTTAAAAAACACTGCTTAATGGGAATACAGAAATAGTTCTGCTCACATGTGAGCGCCATTGGAAGCCATGGGATGACTAAATCATATTTCAGCTGGACGCTAAAACATGGCTTTCTACCCGTGATTTTCTTTAACAAAGAAACACATTCTTGATGTATTGGTAGATGCTGTTCTATAAACAACCTACGCTATAGGAATGTTTTGCGCACTTTGCAAAATTACGCACTTTGGCATTTTTTTTTACTTTTTAAGTGCGTTACATTTGGAACAAAGTCAAGTCATTCTGATTAAAACAATATTAATAGTCCTGTTAAAAATGTCAAAAGACTCAAATATGATAAATAATTTCTATAACCTTATTTAGCTCAAAAGGAAATCGAAAAAAAAAGAACCCATGATATGTTTAGTCAACATCAAAATCAGTTTAACAAATTGTCGTGAAAATCATTTTGTTTTTATAATTTACACATGATGAACAATAGTTCAAAAGTTTATGGCAATTTGAATATCAAAATAACACTATAAGTGCACCTTGTTTTCTTCCTGTTTCATTGTTTTACTTTGCAAGTGTATTTTTTTCTTTATAGACAGGGGAAAATGATAAACTAAATGATTAAAACAAAAGATGGCCTATTTTGAGATTGCAAATAACATAGGACCAATTACAAACATAAAAAAATGAGATGTATTAAAACCTCTAATAATTTATGAAACATATTCTTTAAGTAGAATTATAATATGTTATTTTCTAAGAGATTTGGATAAAGACCCATACGTTATAAATGCTTTATTACAAATATTAATATAAGAATATGAGTCAGTATCCAGAAATATCACTAATCTTATCTTTTTTGCTGAAACATTGAACTCAAGTCACAGAACCATGCATATCCCTTATAATTTGTTCTTAAGCTTTTTTTTCTAAGAAAAAATAATTTAAGCTTTTGTATAAATACCTTGTTTTTCTTTAGAGTAAAAACTTCATTTATGTATAGCGTTAAAACCTTGTATTATATACCATATGTTATACATGTAACACACGTTTATATCGAGCATTATACAAATTGGTTACTCATTGGTATCCCAAAACAAAAGGAAACTAATATCTTGCCATGGGATTATTTTATTGTCAATAACATATGTCTCGTTCAAAAAGGAATGACTACCATTCGTCACCTACAGTACCCGCAACGTTATTCTTTACAATCCTATCCTATCGTATCGTGCATATGTATTGTTCTATCGTGCGTTCATCCTATCCTATCGTGCGTTCATCCTATCATGCTTATCGTTTATAATCAAATCTGCAATCACCAGGAGTTAATTTGCAAATCTTCAAAAGTAAAATATTTAATAAGGGAGAAAGTAAGGCATACCCCCCCCCCCCCCCCTTTGATTTTATGTGACACAGTTTGTAAATTTGAGAATACATTTTTTTTAATTTTTTTTTTAGCCTTTTGTTTGTCGATATATTATTATATTTTGTTTAAGTTAACAAATTTGCGGGTTATTCTTAGTTACAAAGACTAGTGGAATAGGTTTTAACCTTTGTATTATTATCAGCTGCGAGAGTCATGTCTTTGTCGTAACTTTCAAGCTAGAATTGATTGCATTTCTATTTTAGAATCCTTTTTTAAAGGTCTGTTTTATATTCCCTTGGGATTTCTTTTTATATAGTAAGTTCGCTCGCATACCCCATATGGCCGCTCGTCTCTCCCTAGACGAAACCCTAAAAACGTATGCATTCCGAGTACTCCTTCCTTCATAGTAGTGGTATGCATTAGCTTGTTACCGTCTTCCTTTCAAGACGGTATAAATAAAGAGTTGATATAATTTACAGTCTCCGGGTTGTGCACTTCCTGCCTTTGTGATTGGTAGAAAATACATGATTTGAAAATTTAGATTATTTCATTGGTTACACTACTGTTCGGCACAAGGGAGATAATTTCTAATGATCGTTTTCATGTACGACTTAACAATTTTTGAAGATTTTAAATCTTAAAAAGTGAGAAAACCAAAAAGCCATACAAATTGCCATAAATGAAATTCAGCCTTTTGATTTTCAGGTCAAACTAGTTGAAAGCAGTTTTCTATAATATATATTGAAATTATTTGCTTTCATTTATTATTTTTATTTAAGTACAACAAGTTATTTGCACCTTCTAAAAACTAAGTGTAAAAACTTTGTTAACCAAAATGCTGAATGGAGCGGTATAACTTTGAATTAATAAAAATAATACGAGTCCATGATCCTTCCCAAGATCTATTTTACCCTACTATAGTCGATATTAACTTACAAGCTCGGGTAGGCATTTCTCAATGTTGGACAAGCAGGTTTAAAAGACACATGACATAAAAATGTTCCAAACGCCATGGTATGTAGATGAAGATGACATGTATATACGAAAAAAGAATTGAATTGTCTTTGATGACTAATTGCTGTTTAGGGTTCGCTCTAAAGACGGTAAGTTTAAAAAAAAGAAGATAATCTTGTTTTATTCATGTTTTTAAATCAAGGGTTTGAATGCCAATAAATACATTTTTTGAATACCACACTGTTGAGAAAAATAAAATGTTTGCTTCGTAAGTGAATTCATGCAATTGATGATTATACATGTAACTCATGGGTTGGATTTTAGTTTTCATGAAAAAGTATGATACATTTTTTTTTTCGTGTAAATTTTATGAAAAGTTTATGTTATTTGATGTAAGCGAACTTTGCAAAAGCAGGGGACCACTTCGACCACATAGCACAACTTATAGTTGTTTATACAGTGTATGTTTGGGAGTTTAATTCAAATACATTTTCTAAATTTAGCTTGAGTAAGTCACTTGGATCTGATGTGGGATGGGCTTGTAGTGAATAAACACTCTTGTCCAACTCATCATAGGCTATTTATACAGTGGTAATTAGTTCTTCGAACTGCATGTAAGTGTAAAGGGATGTCCATCATAATTGACACGCAGACATAGATTGCAATCGGAAAGGCTTGATTTTTATTATGAGTGTCGGAGATATCCCTAACATAAGTGTTTAAAGTGGTGTGTACAATTAGTGTAAAGAATTGGACACATATTGACCAAGATTCTCTGTTGGTGTGTTTATTATCGAGATGATTTTTCTTCCTGTTATATGACAGCATTGTTTTATAGGAACCATTGTTTTAATAACATTAAATTAGCTTAAGTCCAATTTGAGTATTTAAGAGGGGCTGATCCAATCTTTAGTTTTCGTAAGAAATTTAAAAGTCACAGTGAATTTTAACCCTTTGTTTTCATATATGATTTTTTCTTGAATCAAATTGTTTAGACACTCTCAATTGTGATATAGATTTCTAGGTAGTTTCTTTTTTTCTTTTTTTAACTATAATATTGCTTTAACTATGAAGTCAGCTCTGTTTATGTTAATGCACATATTTTCTATCCACCTTTTTATGACAATAAAAGGGAGTTTCTTAACTTTTGTAATGCTCTCTGTTAAGGCAAACTCAAATTATATGACGTTTTCTCAACTTTGATCGACGACAATTCTAGTTTGGTTCAAAAGCAGCCTATATCAATAAGGGTGAAGACATCCCTTAAGTTGACATACGATGTAAACACCGACTGGAACGTCAATTTGAAAGTTGTAGAACATAAACTTATAACGGGTTGTTTAATAGCTGAATCGATTATGTCGTTGCTATGAATAATCAAGAGTTTTGTTGTTTTTTTTGTGTTTATTCTTTTTTTAGTTTTTAATATATTGGTTACATTGAATAAAGATAAGAACTCGGCAATAAATTTAAAAACGTCACAAAGTTAATATTCAGTTCACTTAATGGCAATGCTTCATACTGTTTAATTATACAAGCGGCATATATGTTGAGAAACAAATCAATGATTGTACTTTTCACTAGATGTGTTAATAAGCCACGAGTGCCCCTGTATGAAACCAAAATTTCAAATGCCAAATTAAGCATAAAAGTTATTTCAATGCTAAATTGAAAAGAAGCTATAAATCCTTAAAACATTGTATGAACATAGTTTCATGAGGCATAACTCTGTAAAAAAATCATTGGACTTGAACCAAGTTCAAACTTGACGACCTATATTACTTAAAAAATTAGCCTTTTATTACTTATCAACATTGATAAATGGGAGTTGTAGTTTACATGCATTATACTAAGATAACAGCCATGTTTGATCCGTTCTTCTTTAAAATTAATGATGTTACCTTCAGAGTACCTGACGTCAAGATTTTTCTGCTGAATACATGTTATATTTGTATCATTATATGGATAAAATATCTATTTGATCAGACATAGAGCCAGACCAGATTGGATTTGACAACTTTTTGGTGTTCCACTCGATTATACATAAATATGAAAATCTGCAAAAATGTCAGAGGCGCCTTTCTATGATAGGCGGAGGATAGTATGATATGTAGGATTCTGTTTAGTTATAAGGATTAAACGAGTTTTTTAACGTCTATTAGTTTAAATCTTACCGTAGGCTTCCTTTAAACGTTGGTCCATCCCATTGACAAGGTTGTTTCTGCATCTGTCTTCATACAATGGTTGCCCATAATAACCGCCCATGAAACAAAAGCACATTGCCACTTGAATCAAATATAATCCAGACATTTTTATTTCCTTTTGGTTTTTTCGTTGTGTAATTTCAAATAGTAACTGAAAGAATAGCTCACAATTCAAAACGTATACACGGATAAAATCACTTAGGGGAGTGAATATCCCGTGTTACATTGACAAAAGACAGTCTGAGTCAGCTAAATCTTGTAAATATTCCATGCTGTATTTCTAGGAAAATCATAGAGGAAGTAAATTATATATATATATATATATATATATATATATATATATATATATATATATATATATATATATATATATATATATATATATATATATATATTACTCAAACTCAATAAATGGGTGCAAATGAAAGTGGGTATTGGAAGAAAAATGAAACAGTGTCCTCATTGATGGAATATTGTTTTTTCAAAAGAATAATATGTAAGGTTTATTTTTCTAAAATATTTTTAACATCAAAGAAAGCGTTTTTTTTGTGAGCTCGTTTCAAACATTGACCATTTTTCTGTAACTAAAATACTAAGAAATATCCGTTACTAATCCACATGTGGTTTGTAAATTCTCAAAAGAGACATAAAAAGGAAAAGACCCTAATAAATTATTTTTTTTTATATGAAATACATAAAATAGCTGCAAACCAGTTAAGGCTTTCGTTGATACTTCCGATTAATTTCTATCTATTGTCAGCTAAAAGAAACGACCCGAATATGTTTTTACCAAAATCAAATGTCATGTCATATTATCTAATCATACAAACTAATTCATGTTTAATAGACACGGACTAAAACTAGACTTGTGTTCAAATTTTATTCATTTAACTAACACCAAAACATATAAACATTTAATCAAAATAAAAAGCAATTATAAACTTTTCAAACAGAGATTTAAAAACAGTACCTCTATTGTAACGAACATTACAGAATTAGACATTTGTTATTTCAAAATTAAAACATATCTTTAAGGTAATCTTGCATAGTATTTATGTTTATCCTAGAAATACAGTGACTAATATTAATCCTATTTTTAATTAATATGGATACTAATGGTTATATATTGATTTTATGTTCATTTCTGTACAAAATATTGAACAGAAATAAATTTAAATACATAAATTTTAAAATAAGTTTAATTTCTTAAAGCACTTGTTTTGTTTTTGGAAAATGTAGTATACTACGGATTAATTACAAAGACATCTATAAAAAAAACTCAACATATTGTTTGTAAAATAACTTAGACTTGTGTTGTAATTTTCGTTACAATTTGTAAAATGTACGTTACAATGCACAAAATGTATTAAATTTAATTAAATTCTTTATGAAACTTTTTGTTTCGTGTAAATGATGAAACATTTAACAAAAACATAGCAACTTAAACATCAACAAAAACATTATTAGCTCGGAGTAACATATTTAAACTGTTTTTAATCAATGTTTGGACATGTCCGTTACTTAAAGATTGTCAAGTTTTTCCCAGAGATCATTGTCGATTATAAATAATCTTTTTGACTTTCCTGAGGGTTTTGGCTCATTTATGGTGTACACAATGTCGGATGTTTTGCACCACAAAACATCTGGGGTTTTTGGCCACGCAAACATCTTTTTCTTCTTTTCCATAAAAGAAATCTGATATGGAAATTCGTCATGTTGTATTACTGAATTTGTTGCTGCTACGGTCACAGCAGGCTCTTCGGTTTCAGATTCAACTGGTTGTCTACCTTCAGTGACATCATTCTGATTAATATCAAATTGAGTTTTCTTGTCAAAGAGTGGTGTAGGTAAAGTTTCTTTCGGCTTTGTTGATTCTTTTCTCCACGATAAACAGTTGCTTCCAGCCAAACAATCACTGCAGTAGCAGCTTACGTTTCCGACTAGAATGGAGTTTGATCCTTGTCCAACAACTGCATGAACTTTCATTGTGCCTTTTACAGGTTTTGCATTCCATAATGCAATCTCTTTCTCTGTTTGTTGACAATGTTCTTTTAGAACAAATCTAAATTTCACCTGCTTCATGGAACAATGTGCTGACTGTGTCCAACAAAAAAATCATTTGCGTCCTGGATGATGACTTTTCCCGATTTTACTGCCTCATCAGCTAAACGTTTGGTTGATCCACCAAGCCCATCACACGGACCTTTACCGTGTCCTGCTTAAAAAAAATTCCACTTAGCATCTATTCCGAACGTTTCTTGGTGATTTGCCACTAAGTGAAATATTGTCTTATTCCTGTACTGTGATGTTGGACTGTCAGTCCAGTAATGGATACATTTAATTTCTGGATCTAGTAGTTTAACGTCCTTCACAATCTCTTTAATAAAAGTAACCACAGATGTGGAGTTGTGATTCTGGTCATCAGATATAATCACACAACTTTGATGTTGTAATTCTGACTCCTCTGTTGGGCGTGTGTATATTACTGTGGGATGCAATGTCACGCCTGTCTGATTCCAGTATGCTGACTGGATTTCCTCTACACTCTTGCAGTTGTAATTTTCTGCAAAATCCATGTGAATTACTGCATGATTCACAGGAAGTTTCTCTTTTAGTAAACGTATCTGTTGATATTGGACTTTCATTCTAGAAACGTGATCTGAAAATTCCGCTGTTTGCTTTTCGAGGTGAGCAAGAAACTCTTCTTTTGTTTTGGTCACATGGACAACCCGCATCACCATCTTTGTCTGTCCCTTGTCTTCCACACTTACTCGTTTCCATTCGTCAAAAGTAAACTCGGTCGTGTCAATTCCTTCTCTTACTAGATCAATCGGAGGGTCGTCAACATAGGTCTCGGGGTTTAGGGGTACAGCAATGCCAATCTGACGAATTGCTTTCAGAACAAGAGCCATATTCTGATGCTTGGTACATAGACAGCAATCCCGAGTGATGAAGGAAGTGGTTAAGATATGTTTAGGTCGTATCCTCTGAAATGACACCAGTGAAAGTTTTATGGTTGGATTTTCACTCAGATACTTTGTGTGAAGGTTAGACATATAATAAGTCAGTACACGCTTTTGGGCGCTTTGACTTAGACCTGTCCTGACCTTGTCTGCTTTTCCAGGCATGTTACGACTGTTATCATCTCTTGATAAGAAGTTGATTACACTATTTTTAAACTTCATAACCTCTCTCATTCGCTGCTGTTTACTACACAGTAGTGTCTTTGACTTTGGTTTTCCTGCAGCATTGAGTTTATTTCTACTCAGACCTGTCCACTTACTAAGCAAATTTGAGCATCTGTATTTCCGAACTATCGCCCCCGCTACAACCTTGTGAAGAATCTTTGCTCTTCCAGGATTATTCTGCTCCTTTGCAGACCTTACTTCATCCATGACAACGTTGCTCAATAAAAGATGTTTCCTGACCGTGTTTGCCTGATGTTTATCTAATCTAGCAGAATTTATCTGTGTCTCTGTCTTACTCCTTGGGGTTGATGGTCCTTGTTGACTCGAAGAAATTTTTCTTACGCAGCCGCAAAAGTCGCCTCTGTGTCGTCTTGTGTTTAGTTTTCAGCTTTTCTAACTCTTGTTTCAATGTAGATACTTCTCTTGATTTTTTTGCAAGTGCCTTTGCAACTCTTTTTCTTGGCCCATTTCTCCTATTTGGAAATGCCATCTGAACGACAAGTCTGGGGCTACTATGGTCAGGTGATCGAGGATCAGCAGTCTGTGTGTCTAGACTGTCATAGCCACTTGTACTTTCAACTTCTGGGACATTCTGTTGTAATAGTTCTGCTATTGCTTCCTTTTTTCTTCTGCGATGACGTTTTACAGCTTCGTTCAGTTTTACATTGCGCCTTACTGTGGAATCATTATATTTCGTGGGGGCCAATTTTCGTGGATGACTTAAATTTTACAGGTTCGTGGGGACGTAATTTCGTGTATTCTCATATATCTACTAAAGGAAATATGACGTTATTACTCTAATTTATTCATTCGTGGAGGATGTTAATTCGTGGATGAGAGGTACCCACGAATTCCACGAAAATTGAGCCATTGCGAAATTTAATGATTCCACAGTATACGTTCTCTCCTTGACTTGACGGCACGTTATTTTTTCTTCTTCTTTCCCTTTCTTTTTAAAGATATTCTTCATTATTTTTGGCCTTTAATCTTTCCCTGTAGCTTTTTTGAATCTCGGCTCTTGTTTTGGCCATATTTTTCTGTTAACAAATTAGATAATTTCGCTGTTAATTATTTCTTTAGGTGTGAAAATGTCAATGAAATGTTCGTTACTTTCGTATGAAATGTACGTTACTCAAGATAACAAGATTATAATTTGAAGATATTCAAGCATGCTGACGTTTATCCTATTGATAAGCATAACATAACTTCAAAAATACATAAAATATTTGTTAATATAGTTTTTTTTACTTCCTTTATTAATACGTTTGGTTTTGTGTGTTATAAATGCTGAATTGTATTATGTAATTATGCATGTTCCTTTCCTACCTTGATATGCGATGCAATTTATGAGATAAATCCCACTTAAGTAGCAAGAAATTAATCAAATATTAAACTAAAATAAAAATGTGTGTATGATTTCAATTTAAAGCTATTTATAATTTCAATATTTGTTAAAAATTACAATGCTTGTCTATTGAAATGTTCGTTACAATAGGTAACGGACATTTCATTCTTTTTTTAGATATACTACAACAACATAAATAAACATGTGGCTCGTTTATAATATTAGAACTGATCTTCACGACTTTTATTGTATATACACATTTAAATTTGTTCGATACACATAATATAAACTAATTAGTCCTAATGAAGGTGTATGCATACTCACGAGGTCAGACGTTTAGGTTGTTTTAGCAGTCAATCATGCTCTCTAACTGTCCTTGGCACTAATGCCGGATGTTGATGTACCAACAATTTGTCACGTGTTTTATTTGCATCAAACAATTTGAGCTAGGATTGAAATTACAAAGAGTTTCGTAAAATACGGTAACGAACATTTCGGTAACGAACATTTAGTAACCAACATTTATGTGCCTAGGGCGCTTCAAAATAAAACTGTAGTGTTTATTAAAGACAGTTTTTGATGGCAACAAATACTATCGTTATGTTCAGTATTCACATTGAACAGTTGTTGCATTTGCTTTCTCAGTTTCGGCAGTAACGAACATTACAGTCTTAAATCTACGCTCAGACTTTTTTTTGTTTTTTGTAGTGATATGATTAGACAAAAGGAATTATATTAAATATCTTAACATTTATGTGGACAAAAAGACCTCACAATGTTCTCTTTAAGATTTTTGTTTTTTTTCATAGAATGTACAACTCTTGCACTGGTTATATATCTAAAGTAACGGAGATTACACCGAAACTGGCGACAATGTTCAAATTAATTTAAGTAACTCTTGGACTGAAAAATAATATGTAGGAACTTATTTCGCTAATTGTCCAGTTAATACTGCAAAACATTCTTTTCAAAATGTAATTTCAAAATGGCGACAGTAACGAACATGTCAGTTTAGCATTTTATATTAAATTTTCGCTGGAAATAAACGCATTCCCGTGATCTTTTTGTGTGTTTTTGAAACACTTATGGACTAACTTTGTATTGCAAACTCAATTACAATTCTGCTGATTTTAATTTTTTTGTTATTTTATGGCGACATTAATTGCACCCATTTATTGAGTTTGAGTGATATATTTGTTACATTGTCACATGTACGCATCTGTTCGACATACTGAAACAGGATTTGATATATAAAATTTTGAAAAATGTGATCTACTTATATTCATAAATGATTAAAGTAAAAATGCTATACACGTATATATTTCCTTGCATGGTAATATGTGATTAGTAATATGTTTTCTGCCTTCGTAACAACATAATCAGTTTAAAACGGTTAAATATGTGCTGCTATGTGATGGGACTTACAAGTCATTGTGAATTACCTATACTGTTGGAGATCTCTCTTTTGAAAATATTGATATTGAACTGTATATCTAAGAAAGATTAAGCTGGTTTTAATGAATTGCCAACACACTGATAATATTTAGTTGTATTTACACAACGTTAAAACAGGACACTATAATCGAATGCATCGAATAGTATTACTGAACTATCAATTTAGAATCAAAATAATTTAGAGAACTTCGGCATTTATCAAGAACATTTAACTTTGTAAGACGAAATGTGAAAGAGAGATTTAAAAATTTTGAAATCTCTGAGAACAACTGATGGTATTATCAACCAACAAGAATCCTATATCAAAAACGATAAGGAATCTGATCATAATCACCTACTGTAATATCTAATTTGTACTTTGTTGCACGTCATGACTGGCTATAAATATGCAGATATATCTAGATTTGTTGCAACATCTGTAACATATACCAGGGTATGCCATATCAAATGTAAATGGAACATTGTTTAGTGTAGAAAAAAAGTTCGTTATTAATTTTAATACGAGGGTTGTCCAAAAAGTTCGTGGACATGAATAAATTAATTTTTTATATGAAAATTTGACTGTTAATTCCAAAGCAGCCTCATTAACTTTCTCTGAAATCGTTTCGGAGCGACTTTGCAATTTTTTTGCTACATTACGGGTATATGGGAGGCATCTTAACTGTAATGAAGGCCCGTTCCGAGACACAGTTAGATTATTCTAACTAAGCAGAGTGTAGTGAAATTGATAGCGTTTTTGTAGTCTTAAATCTTGGTTATGTAAATGTCAATAAAACGGTGTGTCGATTTACCTATTTCGTAAATGTCCGATATCATATGCAATGTCAACCCGTGCACGCACGGGTCAAAATCTATTATGAATAAAATTCGGAGCTATGTACATTTTTGTAATGAAGTTATCAATGTATATACATTGCCTATACAGGGCCACAGCCCAGTCTGATGTTTAGTTATAACGACTTTCTATAACGCCGTAGTCCTGGGTCTACCTGAGAGTAATATGCCGCATTCACCGTTTGGTCAGAGAGTACAATCGCACATTTCATCAAAATATCACTTTTATTTACTCGAACTATTTTGATGGTTTTCCCGTTTCCTCCATCTTTTGTTGTTTTACCTCTGTTGACACAATTTCCTGACGGCGCGCTGTTCCATGCGATCAGATGCCGTCGCTTTTTCATGCCTTTTCAAAGACATGTTTTTGCCGTAGCGCCGGCGCGAAGCGAGCTCTACCGGCAAGGCGTGTGTGAATAGAAAATTCGGACTATTTGCACATTCATTCAACAGATATTTTTGGCGTCAGTAACTCGGACCATTAATGCCTTGTTTAATCGTCCCAGTAGTTCCCTGTAAGTATGGTTTCCCATTTTCATACTCTCACGAGAACAAGTACATGCATTGTTACTGCTGACTCAACGCAAGACTAACGGAGTTATAGTCCTTTTGAGTGACGTCACAATGGATTTCTTACACATTGATCCAACAGAATTTTTCGGCGTCAGTAAATTTCGACCCACAATGCAATTCCTCAATGTCAGTCGATCTCACTAGACTGGATACCATTTCGCGAGAATCAAAGTAAAACTTTTGAGAAACAGTTAAATTGTATAATTTCCAGAACATCATGCTTTTGAAGTAAACAAAACAGTATTTTTCGCTTAGTTTTTTTCAGTGTGTGTTCAAAAAGACAGACGACACTTGACCGACGTGAACTTTGACGTCACAATAAGGGGAAACTACTTTAAGTAGTTATTGTAAACATGGTAAATCTGATGAAATATAAATACCAAAATCTTCTCAAAATCTTGCAGAGCTAACGAATTTCTTCAGAGATAGGAAACAGCTGTAACTTGCTCTCATTTGGATGGATGCTCACATTTATTTTATTCACTATATTTACGGTAATTTCCAGGAACGTTTTTTAAAAAAAATCTTCACAAGCAAAAAAAAAAAATTCTCAAAATCAGGAAAATTCTAATCGGGGTGAGGAATGGGAGGTGCGTAGTATGCCTTTAGCTCTAGCTGCTCAAAAGTGTCTTTATTTTCACTACTATTAATTACATGCACCCGGGGGATCCATTTTCCTTATATAATCAACAAATTGTTTTATAAGTAAATTTGTTTTTTTTTCAAACGGGGAGGGGGGACTCTGTGATAAGTCAATTTTTATATGTAAGTTTAAGAAAAACGTCTGCTGCAAGAAAAGAGGAAATAAACTGCAATGTACATTATGTTAATTTAAAAATCGTTATTATTCAACAACATTTTATCTGAGATAAATTCTATACTGACGTGCGACCAGTATATAAATAATTAAAACATATCTTATGAATTATGAATAATGAAAAAATACTGAAAAAATAGGTATATGTTTATTTTATTTTGCATTCAAATTCATTTACTTTACGTCACTACTTTTATTTTTATAGATTTATCATTATTCATTTTTTGATCAGCTGCTGCGCTCGCCTCAACGGTCGCACCGTAAATCATATTATCTTTTAAAAGTCCTTTGCATTGCTAGCTTGAAAATTCATGTAGCTTCAAATGACATATAAAAATGACAGTACTTTGACTAACAGTTCCAATCCAACAGTTCCGGTCTAACAGTCAAAATGCTGGAGGTTTTTTTTCGTATAGAGTTATAAGGTAACTGTTTTACAGGGGTATAAGAATGGTGTTTGATTTGATTTGAACATATTTTATTATGCAAAATAATATTTACATAATAGGATTGGGCAGCAGGCAAAGCCTATTTAAGCCTTCTCCACAAGAATGGTGTTTCATTTTCAATAGGTCAGAACAGCGAAAGAAAATCTAAAAGAATGCATAAGCTGTCAAGCTGTGCCTAGAAAGAACAACATAGGTTCGTGTTTTTAACTTACGTTACATTTGTTGTCATTTTATTTCAGATTAATTTTATTTGTGTTTGTACTGCGCTGACTTGCTCAACTGCTGTTTCGTTGTTACATGTAACGTGATCTCTTGTAATGGAAGAAGCACATTACTACATTACTTTCGTCTCTACGGAGTGCTTTACAATATATGTAGCTATGTAGAATACGTCCGTCTACAGAGGTGAAAAATAATCTGAACTGTGATTAGGCGAACAGCTTACATATTACAGGCCTCAGACATAAGACATGATAAAAGAAATATAGCAGAAAAATACCTTATATGAGTCGTTGTCAGCTTTTATTAGATTTTGATTTTTTGTGTTCATGGTCATTGAATTTATACTGGAAAAAAACTAGAAAAAGACAAAAGGTCTCTTGACTTTTATGTCTCAGTATTATAACATTCATATATTTATTAGATATTTTCAATATCACATTAAAATTATTTTACACAATAACCAGGAGGTGTAGAACATGGATAATATTGGTCTATTCAAATGTCCGATGGAACCAACAGAGCTCTTTCCTGCAGATAAAATGCTTCTTCTTCAATGCTTAATAGCAAATTTACATATATAACTGATAACACTATTTCTAGCTCATCATCATTGGAACTATAACCAGTACACACATTTTCAACTTTATTTACACGTTGCCCTTAGAAACTTTACATTTTCTGTCATTTTAAACTATTAAAAATCGCCTATAATAATTGTGTATGCAAGTCATAGAAATAATTAACGAATTCTTATCGTATAGATTCAATTTAGTATTCGCTGATGTTAAAAGAAGGAAAACCAAGAAGAGACAATATTGCGTTTGCAAACAGTGATTGCTTCTTTTATAGAGTTGACGTCACATATCCGATTCAAGCGTCACATATCCGATTCAAGCGTCGAAAGGTAGCGGATCGGAATCAAACAATATCAGACCCCATCACAATAACTGCAATATTGCTCATTTGCAGAGCAAATTGATATACGTTGTTGAGGATTTAGTTAATAGATAATCAAATGAAGTCAATGAAACAATTAACGTTATATCATTTTTTACCAATATACCGGTATGTCATTTTGCCCTTCAAAAGAGTGGTAACGCAGTTACTGTGAATGGCCCTATTTATATTTTAATAAATAGAGCGTAAATAGCAAAAGTTCTAACACCATAAAAAAACAGACATATTCAATTGTCTCGATATAAACAAAAGAAAAATAACAAATAAACAAACAAACAAAAACATAAAAAAAATAGGAAAAATAGGAAACAAGGAAAGGAAAGAAGAAAAAGGGACCCCCCCCCCTCGAAAAAAACCCAACAAAAATCATGATTTATTCCTGCAAGTTTTTAAAGACTTTGAAATTGCTCATTATTATTAATGATTTCAAATTTCAATATAAAACGTCCCATCTACTTCTTCAAGCCTTTACGGTGCTGCGTAGGTGAATATACTGATTAGGAATTGCCAACATTTTAAGAAAATAAAACCATCTTTTAAAGTTTATAAATCTTTGCCTTGCTATGTAAGGATTTAAATCTAGGGTTTGACCAAAACACTTATATAGGGTAAGGGTTCTTCATGCAGGGTTTGGATAAAATCCGAATAATCGCGAGATTCCTTAAAACTTCGGAATACCGTATGCCCTGCCTCGTGCATTCTGTAAACAGCTTTTATTTAATTTTTCATTTTTTTTTTAAAAACTGATAATCACTTGGCCGATTATTGTATTCAATGAGAGAGAGAGAGAGAGAGAGAGAGAGAGAGAGAGAGATTCATTCATGCATCGTGCAACATCGATAAGAAAATTAAATTTAGTTAACATGTAAAAATGTTACTACTCATTGAGCATAAGTTACGTCTATCGGCACTAGTACTATCGATTAGTGCCAAAAAGGGACATAATAAATACAGAAGTCTTATTGAAAGTTACATGCAATCGAACATTTTGAAAACAAAATGTGGATAATACTTATATATTACTAATTATTTCAACGATTATGGTTTATTGAAATCTTATATTCAAAATGTTTTGTTCTTTTTTGTTAAAACAGTAAGACATCTAAAATTGTAGAAAATGCGTAATTCATTCTACTTCAAACAACTAAAGACGATGAAACAGAGTATAGAGGAAAAAAAAATAATGCAAAACAAAATTTGACGTTCGTGACGTTCTCGACCGGCTACGTCAAAGTCGTGTTGACATTTCCTACTAAAATTGTCATACAATTTTTATAGAACACACAAGATCTTGGATATCGTTGTATATTTATTTTCAGAAAGCGTTGGCTAATCGGAATTGAAAAAACGTGAGTTTGTGAAAATGTGGCCTTAAGGACCCTTTTCTCGTGACGGCAGTCATTTCCTTCAACATTGTGTGTTAATGCTTACCATGATACTGTCGTTCATTGATAGCAGAGGTCACTATCAACCAGACATATTGATCATTTTACATTCGTAGGGGATATTTGAAGATTTGGATAACAGAAAAATACACACAATATATTTTTTGAAACATTTAATGGAGAAAACAAAATGTCTTTATTTATTCTCGATTAAATCTAAATGAGAGCAGCTATATATGAAAAACTCAAAATAGACCAAACATTAATGTCTGCAGTTTTGGTCAGAATATGTTGAACCGTACTTGAAAGGCGACAAGAATATCACCATTAAATAACAAAGGGCACCTTGCAATTAATCTAAAATAGCTATCGCTCAAAGGTCATATTAGTAATTTGGAAACGAGTTAAATGGCCGTCACTGAAGTATGATCTACATGATTAAAGTTTAAATACGACACACCACAAAGCGAGAGTATAAAACATTCGTATTATTTACACCTGATTGCGCATCTGGAATTAATGGTTATCTTCTACCTCATTGTAGGAACGTGTGAGTTTTTATTGTCTTTTCTTTTTTAAATTCGCGTACCCGTTCTGTTTGTTAAAAATTGCCCTGCGTATCTGATTTGACTTTTCCTCTGGCTTGAAATAAGTTTAAATTATTTCATCGCGACCAATTCACTAATATTTTATAATAGGATCCCCCCCCCATCCTTCCTTCCTCGAATTAGACGCACAGTGTATTTGGTACTTTTTATGGAAATTCCTCTAATGTCAAATAATCAACATTGGCCTTTCTAGATATCTAAAAGTTCACGGCAAATAATTAATCCATGTAAAACACCTACCAACCTGCATATAAAAAAAGAAAGAAAGGCAAGTCACTTTGCGTAGTATCTGGGACTGAAGTAAAACTATTTCAGTCAATATAACACGATATTATCTAAAAAGTATTTGCCAAAAATATCATAAAATTGAAAAAAAAAAAAAAAAAAAAACAAGACCAAAAAACATAGTATTGATGGATTACAGAACAACGTACATTCATTTGTGCGGGAAAAAAAGCATTTTGGGAAAGAAATACATTTAATGCGACAACATCAAGGCGGGCTTATTTGATACATAAAGCTGGTATATTTTGATAGTTTAAAAAATGAAGGCGAAGTAATATAAAGAAAGCAGAGTTGCACATCTTTCCTCTCTCTATCTATTTTCAAATGACGATGGGGGGGGGGGGGGGGTTATTTATCTGTTTTCCTTTAATGCCCATATATAAAGAAAGGAATATGTTGTGTACATGACATTAAAAGAATTGTTATTTATTTGTTATTGGAAGTGTGTGTGTGTGTGTGTGTGTGTGGGGGGGGGGGGGGGGGTAATTGTCCTCATGCACCTGTAAACAAGGTAACAGGGAAGTGTCAAATGTTAGTTCACATGTTTAAGTGCGGAAGAACAAAAGGTTAATTTAAACTTCGGACGGCAATTGCTAACCGGTTCACCGATTAATCGGTCGGAACGATGGTACAGTAACCAGTTACAAATTTTGTAATTGATATCAGTTAATGGGATTAAAAAAAATCGGACACATGTTTATAAAAATTCAACACCAGGACATATGAACGTTCATAATTTAAATTAAAAAAATAAATAAAAAAGATATCGTTGCGAGCAACGAGACCTGCTGTCTGATTGTTTAACTTAACATACATGTATGACATTTACTTTGCTTTTTAACGGCTACATATCACATGAAAATAGAAGAAAGGGGTTTTCATCATAGATTTAATATGATCTCTCTTGAAGGACAAGCAGTTTATTACCACAAAGAAGATACTTGTCAATTCTTGGAGCATGTTCATGGAACTTCCAATGATTTACTAAAAGCCGGTTTGTTAGACTGCAAAGAGGATTTGTATATGGCAGGAACCAAATCTCTCTCATATATATCCAAATTCATAACTTCGCCTTTGTGGTGGCTGATAGAATCACCAGGTCACTTCCTAGACATGAATGAAAACTTCAATACGTTGGTAAATTCATGCCAAAAAACACAACTCCCTTTGACACAGCTGTTCAACAAGGTGACTTGATTTTTTCCAAACTGCTTGAGAAATCTGACCAAATAGATGAAATTGTTCTGCCATTACTTCAAAACTTGTTTACAGCAATTAAACAACTTTTAGCACGAATGATTCCAGAACATTTACCAGGTGGAAAATACTGGGATGCATCAGATAACTTTCGACAACAAACAAGATCTGTTGCAAAGCACAATAAGATGCCAGAATTCATATTTGGTCAGCTAGACCATTCGATATCTTTTAGACCAAATGCATCTGTTCTTTATTTACAAATGAGGCGTTTCTTTTGTATCCATACAACAAAATATCCCAATGGCTGTCATCTATTCCAACAGATGAAAAAGACAAACTAATGCAGGATTCAATTTTAGAAGGAAGAGAGATTCGCGATAAGTTCAAGGAGCGGATACAAATAATTAATAAGAAAAGGTTAAAAGCACAGCAAGAGAAACAAAAAGAACTGGAAAGAATTGAGAGAGCACAGGATGAAACTCTGCCATTCAGTCAACTGAATATTAACTGAATGGTCTGAAAAGGGGACTGAATAGCACAGCTATGCCAGTCAGTCACCTTTTAGTTATCGTTCAGTCACATTTCAGTTAACTGAATGGCACAGATTCATCCTGTGGAGAAAGATTGAAGAAAGCAGAGGACATGACTAATGATATATGTTTTTATGGCGTTTGGCAGAGTGAGAAGCAAGTAGATGAGGGTGTTTCAAGACTGAAGGATGACAAGGAAATTGTAAAAGCAATGCAAGCACAACTAAAATTTAGGAAAAAATTTCTTAAACAGAAACCAAGGAACAAGAAGCTTTTCAATTTTTCAACGAAATCAGATGGAGGCAAATACAAGAAACTAACAATTCCGGAACTAAGGACGAACTTGCTTGAATTGATTAAAAGTACTTTGATTGGTGAAACAACTGAGAATGAAGTTGTAGGTATTCCTCTTTTAGTGGGAAAAACAGTCGACCAAAAATTTACAGACCAAACCTATTGATATAGAGGTAAAGTGATTAGTGTTATACCAGGATTTCAAATGTGGTACAATATTCAGTATGAAGGGAATCAAGCTATTTATGCATATAATCTGCACGTAGATTATGAAAAGGGTGATCTGCAGATTGTTGTTTTATTTACTGTGTATTTGAGATTTTTGCAGAACATTATATAAAAACGTTCATAACATAATTTGAAAAAGCTCAGACCTTTAATTCGTGTACTTCAAAGTTGTTATTTTAGATGGTTATTTGCCTGAGCAAAGATTTAAAATGTGTATTGTGTAAGTAATACATTGTTCAAGTGTTGTCATGCAGAGTTCGGTTTTGTTGCAAGCTCATTTTCAATTCAGTTATTCTTATTTAATTTGTTGTTGAGATTTGTTGTTCAATTTTTTTTCTTTTACTGGGGTAGTTTAGAATATATAGAGCATAACAATCGAAACAAATTATTTAATTTAATTAACAACTTTTATAAATTATATTTGATCAAATATGTTTACATGAAATGAACAAAAATCTACCACAAATATCACACACCCCTGCATTTAGAGCTCATTTTAAAATACTATCGAATTTCCCACTTGGTGAAATTCTTGCTTTTGTCAGCAGCTCGCTAAATCCAGACGCCCGTCGCTTCGCCGGCATCAAAGACATGACGCCGAAACTCCCACGCAGTACAACCGCATTAGAACCACCGGTATCAAATAAATGCCGCTTTGTTACCGATTATGAATAAGGACTGTTAATTTTTCATTCACATAGATTTATGCATGCATTATAAAAAATATATAAACATGATTAACCAATCAGTTGGTTTTTTTTATCAGTAGTACACTATATTTAATTCCGTTGCACGTTTCAACTGCATGTGTTCTCTCTCTCTTTCTCTCCTTGAGTCTATGTGTATGTTTAGGCTACATTTTTATAAAGTAATTTCAAATATGCATATTTATATTACTTAATATTAGAATAAAAAAAAACCAACAAGACAATTGTTTTCCGACCTGCAGGTTCCATCTCTAGTTCAATTGCACCGTTTATATCACATGCGTTGTTGTGACGGCGGCATCCTTTTGATGCCGGCGAAGTTACCGGCTGACTGATTCTAGCGAGTGGCTGACGTAAACATTGGCTGTCACCAAGTGGGGAAATCGATGGAATTTTGAAACGAGTTCTATGAGACTATATTTTAAAAAGAAAAAGGATTTGATGCTTACATTTAATTTTTGTTTTACTTTTTGTCTTGTCTGCAAATGTGATTCATATCTCTAAAATCCTATTTTGTCCTAAGGTTAAGTGAATATAAATGGAAGAGTCAATGTAACAGACAAAAGCGTGAAGTTCAGCTTTTAACCTTTGAGTACCCTGTGTGTGTTACAGCGTTATAACTGCCGTAGCTTTCAACACACCTTACATGCAATATATGTGTAATGTAAATATTTTTTATTACATAAAGACAAAGTCTTCGGAGAGTGGATGAGCTGACTTTAAAAATATGTTGTGTATCATCCCGTTGTATTACCTGTAGGTTTAGTTTATAAATCAAATAAAGAAAACGGGTATGTGAACTTGATGTAATTATAATTGTAAGAGAGGTGTCCTATGCCTAATGACATTTGTCAGAGTAAGCGAGAATATCAATCCCTTAAATAAAAAATAAATTAGTAATTTTATTTAGAATTTGTCTGCAAAGCCAAATTATGCGTATTTATAACATTTTTGTTTCAGACTGACTCGATGCTAATCATTAAAAAAATAATTTAATCGTATCAATAGTCGCACTATTTCTACAATGTAATGACATTATATTTCGGAATCACATCAAAACATGTATACTGTATGAAGTTATGACACCAGGAATAATATCATATACCTTTTTGATGGAAATGAGGACGAAATCAAGCTATCAGCCCCATAGACATCACTTATTCCGCGATGTGAAGCCGAGGGAAATAGATACTGTCAATGGGTACATGTACAATAAAATTGCTCTCGACCGAATACTCAATTGATAGGTTTTTTAATATACCGAAGAAAACTTTATTTGTCAGAAAAAAAGATAGTAAGAACTTTTAAGCTTTAGAATATTTTATATGTCATTATTTTAATCATTCAAATGCGATACATCAAAGCATTGTTTCAATATATATATGAACATTATCAATAAATATAAACAAAAAAAGTTAAATGTAGTCTATATGCGAGGTGTCCCAGAAAAAAAAACAACTAATTTTTTTTCTTTATTGAAGCCGGTGCTTGTTGAGTTGTTTTTACCTAGAGTATTCTTGTTTCATAACTCGTAGAACTGTATCTGGAGTATGTGTTTAAAAAAGCAGCCTTTAAAAGCAAGATGCGTGCTTTCTTGTCCGATTCATTGTGAAAAAAAAAATCAATTAAACTAAAGAAATATGATGCAATATTGTGACATCATAAGTCGATGAAAGGCATATTTTCACCTTAATTGTTTAAATAGAAAAATACACTTTCGTTTCCTTTTTTTTTTTTTTAAAATTGAATCACAATTCTAAAGTTTTGGTCAAACATTATTTAAGAATTTCAAATGGTATAGGATATTATGGAACACCCTGTGCAAATTAAATAATCAGCACGAAATCATATTACGAGAACTAATCTAATATATACTCATATTAAAAAAAGAATAATTCTTTTATGTACCTGTGTCATTTAACGTGGATATTCATATCCTTTTTATTTTATGTTTTGATTAGCTGATATAGATTACAAAATAAAGAACGTAATATATACATGCATTTTTGTTTAACTCCTTATTACTGGGTGATACATGTAGATCTGACATCAATGTTTTAAGTTATTGACCACTTTTTCCCGTGATAATTTCTCTCTTATTTTCTTTCACAAATAAAGTAGAACTTTCTAGTGCAAGAATAATCACGCCACCTGCCATCTTTTTTTTTACCAGGGCGCACTTCTCACGTCCTTCACCATTGGGTTCTGCTGGATGCCAGTTTTTTAATGTCGATGCACTCTCCGAATGATCCCAAATCCATAAGTGTTCTACGGTGTGTAATACAAGTCCGATCCACCACATTCCTTCCGAGCTCGAAACTAAATAAAAGAACATTATAATTAAAATACCCTCACCGATTTAGAATTTTAAAATAAAAAAAAAATGACCAAACTACACTTTTTAATTGTTTTGAAAGGTAAAATTTGGAAAAGCCCAACCGGAATTCGAAATTACAGATTCGTAGCTAATGCTTCTACCAATTGATTTACTTGTTAGGTACGAATATCCGGAAAGTTTAGGATAGTTATAAAACCATACCTTATTTTATTGGCTATTTTCATTTGAAGTATATCACAATATTTTGCAATTATCTTTAAAGGAGGCCTAAAAGGTAGGAAATGATATTACCAATGTGTTGAAGTTGAATTCAGTTTATTTCAGTTTTGTATTTGTTTGTGAAAATAGTTGTAATTTTGGACCAAGTTGTGTTCCATACTTGTCAATCGAGAGTGTTTAGTGTTATGGCTATTTTTAGTATAACCGGTTTGGTGAGTTAGAGCCGTGACTGCTTGTCAAGTGTGCGGCAACGTTGTTGAAATCGTCTTCAAGTTTGTTAATTTTGGCGAATACCAGAAGCTAGTCTGGTAGACTGGTAGCCATAAATTACTGTAAATCTGTTTGGGCATTTGCTTTTCTCCAGCCGGTTAGTTTTTGTATGTATTTTGTCAGTTTCATAGTATATTTACGGGGTGTATATTTACAGGGTGTATTCTTTGTTATTTTCGTTGTATAAATGAGTATGTCTATAGATTTTAGCATAGGTTATTATTGTTTCAGTGCAGGGATAATCATATCGTTAACCCGGTGGGTCAATAGTGAAACGTTAGTTGAAGGCTTAGCTTAGCATATGTGGGGCAGGACTAGGACTGAGAACTATTAACGGAGCAGCGCGTGACGCAAGTGGGACGCACGGGAGCTCGTGTTTGACCAACGTTTATGGTTAGGAGGCCCTGTGTGGATAGTTTTCCAGTGAGAGACCTTCGAGTCCGGGACTAGACACAGGATATTTTGTTTGTGTTTTGTCTGCTATGGAGGCCCAGTGGTGACTATTTTAGGATGGCTTTTGCAATTATTTGAAGCCAAACTTTCAATTCTATTTTATGATTAAATGATTTATCAGTTTACCTAGTGATAAAAATTGATTGTTTAATTACAGATAACATTCCAATTCACTTTTTCTGTGAAATTACATTTAACAGTATTGGTGATTTTGATTTGCTGGTTTTTTCCTTTAAATACTGTAATAGCTATATTTAGCCAGCGTTTAAAGCTTTATTTGTTTTATATATACATTGACAATTGAATGTGTTAAAAATTAATTCACTGTTGTTTCATTGTCAGTGTTGATTGATTAACTGTTTAAAGTTATATTTTCTTTCTTAGTGAGAGAGTGAAGGTGTGTGTTTGTGAGTGTGAGTCTCTTCATATTCTATTATTTTAATTTGTTTTGTTGATAAATAATTTCATATTGTTTTGTTTATTTTACTGTTTGTCGTTTTCGCTATCACCCACACAAAATCCAAAAGAACTTCATTACAACCAATCTTTATAACAATTTGAGAAAAAAAAGCTATTGTAGTATTTTTTAAACCTGCTCCGAAGTGCGAAACATGACAGTTTCCTATATATTTCTATAGCAAATGTACCTCTCTTTGAGATGTACCCTAAATAAAACCAGACGATCAATTTTCTAGAAACCTTTCAAGGTAACTAAAATTTAATTAAATGATATATGGTTAAACAATGAATAGTTTTGCAAATGTAGTTTTTCCACACAAAAAACAACCCCAAATCGGCCTCCATAAATCATCATTTATGAGAAAATCACTCTCTACTAGTATTGAGATACTTATTTCAATAGTAGCTGTATGTATATATTGGTTATCAAGTGATTATGTTAATGAAATACATTTAATATACAACCACTAATGAAATATTTCTTTTAAGACTCGCAAATGGGGGTTGCGACGTATTGTGTTCGTCCAGCTCTTTGTCTTCTTTTTTCTAAACCCTAAACTTGTCGATCGCGTTTCTTAAAGACGGCCAAATGAAATTTTACTCACTTCTAGAACATAATGGGCCTACATATTTCAGTTAATACCTGTATAAATTTATACATTTGTACTATATTTATACTAATCTATGGTATGCCATTTTCATGATATGCTGTGATACGGTATACTTCAGGCACGTAGCATCGTTTTTGAAAGTGGGGGGGCCAGACCCATCCAAAAAATCTTGACAAGCAAAAAAAAAAAAAAAAAAAAAAAAAAAAAAAAAAAAATTCCAAAAATCTTCAAAATCCTAATCCGTGGGGGGGGGGGGGGGGGAGCGGGGGGGTAGACTCAACTATACTTCCAAAAAAAAATTCTTCCCTACCAAAAATTTTTTTCTTCCAAATCATGAAATTCCTAATCCGTGGGGGGGGGGGGGGGGGGGGGTACCTTCAATTTGACTACTCATTTCCTAATTTTCATATCAATTTTTTAGTAACTTCAAAAAAAGTGGGGGGGCCAACTCCATTATAATTCATTTTTTAATATGTAAATTTAAAAAAAAATGCTGCTGCGAGAAAAAGTGCTGGCCCCCCCTGATGCTACGTGCCTGTACTTTGGTTTGTTTAACTATGAGATTTGAATAGCTCTTAACATTTCGAATTTATCAACAGTTTTTCTCTAAAATGCAATATTAACATGTATTCTCAAAGAAAAATAAATAAAAAGAGTTGAAGGTATGTTGTATGCTGTCCTATTGTATGCTATGTTGTGCCGTGAGGAATGAGAATCTAATTCTTTGCTGTGAGATAGTATGCTATGGTAAGAGATTCTAATGCTATGGTAAGAAAAATTATATTTTATGCTATGCTATAGTTAATGTTTTTTTTTTTTAAATTGCTTGAACTCACTGTAGGTGTGCACCTCAGTAAGATTCTTTGTTTTTCGTTTGAGTTTGTCAACCGCATTTTTTTTGGCGGGGGGGGGGGGGGGTGGCTGAGAGAGGTGTGTGTCCAAAATGAAAAAAAAACACACCATATTATAATAACATGTAAGATAATAACGTATGCACTTCAGAATCACACATTGATTAGGCAAGATAGCGGGCATATTAGATCTTCCCTCTGAGGTTACCCCCACTCCCACGAATTAGAAATGGCCAATTATCTAAAAAAAAATTGTAATATTGACCCCTTTACCAAATATTTTCTTCTTCGGTGTATCGTGACGCACAAAATGGTATGTAAGCCAATTGTTCAGGGGGTAGTCTTGACCCCCTTCGAATAGGATTGCACGATATTACTCTGTTGGCTTAGCCGATTTATAATGGGCTTTAGTCGAGCAATCGTTGTGTACTGGATCATTTATCTGAAATTGTGTGTCCTGATGAAATCAAATAGTGCTACTGTCACATGCATATTGTGTAAAACTAAAAAAAGCATTTAAAACCTAAAATAATATGTACAAAAGTTTTCCATCTACATATGTGTTAGCAAATGTCCTAGTTTTTCTTTTTCGTGTGATGCTAGTAGAACATATAAATGAGCTTCATGTTATCTTAAGCAAATCAAATGTGACCAGGTCCATGCTAAGTCCGCGACAAATCAACAATAATAGCTTAATGATTATTAAACTGAACACCTTGGGATAATTTTGATATGATTAGATTTTTCAAGACACAAACACCTAATCAAATAGATAACTGATTAGAAGAAACACAATTTGTTCTCCTCAAGTACATCATTGCCTAAGTAAATCAAAAGAGATCATTTATTAGCCGCTTAAAAAATACACCAGGGAGACCGATGGAAAAAAAAACCTGTAACTAAGGCATAAAACATACCGAAAAAAAGAAACTTTTATTATCATTCGTAGCTCAAAACTGCAGCGTTAAGAACAAGCTTTTTTAAATTAATTTACTCAATAACTTGTACGAGTGTACGAGTAATCGACTAAGAAAACTTAGTTGGTGATCAGTGTAACCGAGCGATAGTCGAGTACTCGTTGACATTCCTCTTATATATATATATATATATATATATATATATATATATATATATATATATATATATATATATATATATATAAAAGAGCAAAAACATTGCAAACACATTCAAATTGACATAGTGATATACATAAAGCACCGTGAAATTCACTATATTGGAGCTCAAGTTCACCCCGGCCGGGGCTTAACCCATGACTTCTGGAATCTTTTTTCCTAGCAGTGAGCGACCACCGGGCTAACCAATCGGTCTTCTAGGCAAGACATTATTCCTGCCTTCGATGACGAACGGAACCTAGCGCGCTGGTCGCACAATAAACGGTCGCTTGAGGTACAGGTTAAACGACATTTTGAGAGGATCTAAACGATATATACATTGCATAGATATATACATATAATAAGCAAAAACATTGCAACGACTCTAAAGTTGACATATACCTGCCCAAAGTGAAGGACATAGATATGCATAAACCACAGAGAAATTCACTTTAATGGAGCTCCACCTCCGCCCCGACAGGCGTTTGAACTCACGACCTCTGGAGCCTACTTTTCAAGCAGTGAGCAACCTATTTATGTATATTTTGATCCTTCACTATAGGTAGATATAGTCAAAAAGAGATTTAAACTTATTGCCTTTATGTATAAAATGCATGTCACATTGTATTACTACTCCTATGAAACCATAAGAAAGAGATTGAAACGTTTATCAACTTGAAAGTAACCTATTGCCCGTTCCTGCAAAGTAAGAATTAAAAAAAATTAGTTTACTTTTAAATCCCAAAAATGTCAAGAAGTTTAACACTTGACATAATTTTCAAAGGTTAAGCAACATAACTATATCATTGACGTAATCTGGTGGCCAACTAAAATATAACTGTTTAAAGCACAAGAAACTACCTTTATCATACAACCATTTCTGTTCTGATTCTGTGTTGATCTCAAGAAGATGTGACCCAAATGATTGCCATTTACCCTGGTAATGAACAAATAGGTAAATGAATAAAATACAAATAAATAAATAAATGGATAAAACACAGATACAAATAATTCAATTATCAATGAATTGGCCAATGTCTTTATGAGGTAAAGTCACGCAATTAGTTTTCCTAAGAATACAGTTTCCAGCTACTGTCAAAAAATAGGATTTGTCTTATTCCTTTGACAGCGATTCGCATATTTGACAAATATTGCGTTATTATATATGTGCGGAACAAAAAAAAAACAAAAATCGATGCAGCAGTTTATATACACATGTATTATATTATCAAAGTAATATGTGAATTGCCATGTTTAACTTTGTTCTCAATGTATACAGCCCACAACGTTTAAAAATGCGTTTGGCAAAATGTATTACTAGTATTTAAACAAGTAAATGCTTTTTTGGTGATCAATGTCGGAAAAAAATCATTGGAATGAAGTGTAAACAATGTCAAAATTGGAACTATGAACCAGTGCACGCGGGAATAAGAACGAACTAAACCTACAGATTCATTAAGAATTTTTTTTTGTCTACGTCCCATAATGCTCGCTAATGTTTTCTCCCATGGTGCTGTGCTAAAAATGACTTACTTTTAACTCGTAATAAAGGGTGCCTTGAGGTTTGAAGGCACGTTTTGAGACCAAAAAAGTTTCGGTGAGACCAGAGATTTTACATGCTTGCATTACTTCGTATTGAGTCGAGAAATGCAAACAAATGATCATTGATTTAAATGTATGACGTCACAGTGATCTTGTGCTATATTTTTCTTTGGACTATATATGATAAGAGCCTAAAATGGCCCCCTAAAATGAACATCATCATTTTCCTATCATTCTTTGTTTTCTTAGTACAGATATGTATGTGATGTGTTTACATAATATTCATTTTGGTTAAAGTGCCCACAATTTAGAAATATGACATTGTAAAGACAACCTTTTCCCGCCATTTTGGCATTTTTAGCGTAAAACAGCTTGTTTTCAGCAGTTTTTCCTTCCGAAAACATAGAGCGCATTCTTGAACAAATAAAATATTTTAATCAGAGATGAATCTAGCCAAGAATAATAAGTGACAAAAATATTTTCCTTGTTCAAGCTTGCGCTATATATTTTCCATTCGTAAATAGATAGCCTAAGAAAAATGTCAATTTTTGGCTGATTTTTAATGAATTAAAGAAATGGCGTCATTTCTGACGTGATATACTACCAGTGAGTGCAAATAAATCAAATAAAAAGATTAAAAATAAATTTTATATCAACTCTTCTAAAAAATTAGTTAACATTTTATTGTACCCGAAACACTTAAAAAATGGCGAATTTTGGGGGCCAAATTTAACTCTTATCATATATAGTTCTTTGTGGAAAATAGGTGGATCAAACATCTGTAATGCTGTACTAACTATTTTAGTATAAAATGCGATTAATGCCTCAGATTTGGTTTGATAGAAAGATTATATATATAGAAGGAAGGGTCATTCTTACAGTCATATCGATCTAATTTTAAGTTAATTTTGCATGCATGTACAGTAAGTATAAGTAGGGGGGGTGAAAAAATAGGTCATTTTGAACTAAATAAAACAGAATAAAGAGGATGAAATAACATCTTAAAAAATCTATGCAGATATAGCATATTGTCAAACCATAAAATGAAAATCGGAAATTACATTAAGAGTGACTCCATTCCAAAGTACAAATATACATCCTTCGTGAACACATTCACTATACTCTGTTCCAAGATATCCCGGATTCACATTTTGTTACTAATTCGATTTTTATAAGTAACTTAGGCATCATGTTTTCGTTCCTGTGAATTTTTTTCAGTGAGAGATGATAATGTGTCAATGAAATTATCTTGGAAATTATCCCTTTCAACTTTTTCAATTGTACTTCTTTCACAGGTATGTGTATTTTTATTACGAATCGTCCAAATGTGCTGCATAAATATCTTGGGACAGACTATAGATACTTGTATTCAGCATTGGTTTTGTTAGAATGAAATATTATTCAAAATGACCATAATATCTACAATCTTTAAACACTTGCCTTAACCGCGGTGTAGATTTCAGTCTTGTCAGTTTCGATTGAGATATAAATTTACAATATATTTTCCTTTGAATTAGAGGTTCACATACTTGATTATGTAAATATATATTAATAAACTAGAGGTACTGTGAGCAAGCTCACAATTGATACCACCCGCTAAGAAAAAATCATAACTCATGTATTATTTCTATTATAGAAAATATTGGATGAATCTATTTCATCGTCCATTTTCTATAAATAGCAACTGCTCTATTTTTTAAAACTGTTAATGCTTATATGAGTACAAAAACCAAGTTCTATTCTTTAAATTCCATCTTAGTTCAAGTTAACTGTAAATGCATGAGGACATTTGCATCCTTATGTTAACAAACATGACTCGAAATTCCACATGTCAAGCAGCCACTTAATATAAACATTTTGAGTTATTGGTATACTGAGCCCGATTTTTTTTTTAACAATGACCTTGAACTTCCTCAATTGACCTTTGGTCAAGGTCATGACACACTCTCAGGTTATAAGCATTCTAGATGTGAATTAAGAACTTCCAATATTTGTCCTTTAGAAAGATATGGACTGGACACGAGTTTTAAAATTTTATGCAAGTAGCCTTTGCCTTGCCCAAATGACCTTTGGTCAAGGTCATGACAAACCCTTAGCTCATAAGCAATCTTTGTGTGAACTGAGAACTTCCAATGTTTCTCCATAAGAACGATATGGACCGGACACGAATTTTGCACTTTTTTCTGCCATTGACCTTGACCTTGTCCAAATGACCTTAGGTCACGGTTATGACCAACCCTAAGGTCATAAGCAATCTTTGTGTGAAGTAATAACTTCCAATGTTTCTCCATTAAAAAGATATGGACCGGACACGAATTTTGCACTTTTTCTGTCAGTGAACTTGACCTTGCCCAAATGACCTTGGGTTAAGGTCATGACACACCCTTACGTCATCAGCAATCTTTGTGTGAAGTAAGAACTTCCAATGTTTCTCCATAAGAACGATATGGACCGGACACGAATTTTGCACTTTTTTCTGTTGGTGACCTTGACCTTGCCCGAACGACCTTGGTTCAAGGTCATGACACACTCTTAGGTCATAAGCAATCTTTGTGTGAAGTAAGAACTTCTAACTTTTCTCCATAAGAAAGATATGGACCGGACACGAATCGAACAGACAGACGGACGGACGGACGGACGGATGGACGGACTGACAGACGGACGGACGGACGGACGGACAAGGTGATTCCTATATACCCCCCAAACTTCGTTTGCGGGGGATATAATAAGAAAAACATGAGAACCAGGTTGTTTTCGTAAATTTCATATTCGAATAAACTAAGGATATTAACAATATATTAAAGCAATAAACAATTTACCTTGGCATTTTTCCAGTTGAAAGGTGCTTTAATGAAACAGTATTGACTCTTTGTAACGTTTTCTTCGAGATCTGAAAATCATGCATAAGTTATTGTTCTTTTTTCGCCGATTATGCAATGTTGGCATTGAAAATGATAATAATTGAAATAAAACATACAATAGTGTGTAGTTTAATTGAAAGCACCCTCCCATACCACCACCTTTATATCCGTCTGCCTTGGAAGACGGTATAAAGAGTTGAAATAATTTACAGTCTCCGGGTTGTGCTCTTCTCTTCCTTTGTGTTTGGTTGAAAATACATGATGTGAAAATTTACATTAATTTCATTGGTTGAAATACTGTTCGGCGCAAGGGAGATAATTTTCTGATGATCTTTGTACGACTTAACAAATTTCGTAGATTTCAAATATTAAAAAGTGAGAAAACGAAAATGCAATACAAATTGCTATGAATGAAATTCAGCCTTTGGTTTTCAGGTCCAACTACATGTAGTTGAAAGTAACATTCTACAATATCTTGAAATTATTTGTTTTTCTTTAAGCATTGTTAATTCAAATATTTATACCAAAATGTAAAAAAAAAATGATGCGGTATGCCTGATATTGGTAAAGTTATTTGCACCTTAGATAGATAAATGCAGTGGTATAACTTTGATTTTATCAAAATAATACGAGTCTACGACCCTACCTAAGATCTCGTTTACCCTATAGTCGATCTCAACTTACCTGCTCGCGCACACAGTTCTCAATTTTAGACACGCAGGCTTAAACGACACAAGACACAAAAATGTTCGGATAAATCCACTCGCCATGCTATGTAGAGGAAGGTGGCATTTATATAAATATAAAAGGAGAATTAAACTGTCTTTGATAACTAATTTGTGTTTCGGGTTTGTTCTAAAGACGGTAAGCTTTTTCAAAAATGCTAAACTTGTATACTTTTCTGTTATTGAGAGCCCACTCGCAATTTCTCGGGCCTTTCAGGCAATCTCGACACACACCTCGAATGTATTACTTTGGCGTCCATGACCCCCCCCCCCATGTTATAAAAATTTGATATAAATACAACACATTTTACGATCTGTTGAGATGTGAGCTATATACTTCATTAAAGTCAACTATATACCCTAATATAGAACACATAAGCGACATACAAGGCTGTTTAACCGATAGTTATTTTGATGGGAATCGACTCCATTTTGTATTAAATTCTAACATCTGGTGATGTTAATACATTCGAGGTGTTTTTCCAAGCTTGCCGTAAAGGCCCGAGAAGTTAAGATTGTTTAAGTGTCATGTTTAAAACAAGTATCATACTTAGGCCAGTCAAAGATTAACTCTTCAAACGATAAAAGCGACGCCCTGCGTACAATGTAGAAATGGTTGCTATAGTTGTGTAGTTGTGTTGCCGAATCCTTGTTCAAGTGATTTAAACAGTAACACATATGCCGTCATATCAGACAGACAGACTGATGGACGTTCGAACGTATGGACAGCAAGAATAGATTACTTACATGTTCCGTTCTTATTTAAACATCCAAGATGAAATTGTAAACGTTCTATTGTATCTGAAACCCAAAACAAAAGAATTACATATTTGATAGCTAAGTTTTTTTTTTTTCTAAATTAAGATAAACAATCAGTTTTTGTACTTCTAAAACCAGCTTTCTTAAGCTTTAAGACATATTTCTTAGTGATTGAAGTGTACTAAGCATTAACTCATCGTTTATAAAAAGAAATACCTCTAAAGGAGTCAAGTTGATTTTTTAAACTGCCAATTTGTCTTTGCAATACCACTTCTCTATCTGTGAAAGTTAAATACACGTTTTGAAAAGATATTGTAAATTAAAAGTATATATAATAATATGTAATAGTTTTTGTCATCATTTTTGTTCATAAGCTTATTTTGTTTATTTATTTATGACAAATAGGTCGCCTTTGTTGTCCATTAAAATGATCATTTTTTCACCTGTCTCTAAAGAGTATATCTACAAAGTAAATTAATAGAAAAAAAGGATATGATATTTTGAAATACAAATCGCAACAAACTTTTGAACTGCTGGTCTTCCTGTGAAAATAATTAATCTTAGGGATCTTAGCGACAAGCATTTTCATTGCGAAATTTATTTTCATATTTGAGGGTCTTAACAATTTCGACTGTACCCTGAACATTTTATTCTTTAAAATGAGTTGACTTGTTACCAAATGTAATCAATTTTTGTTCATACATTTATCATAAGTCGCAAAATCATGCATACACCTTATACATCTTTGTTTACTTTTACCATGCTAAAAAATTCAAGCTTTTTTATAAATATATTTTTTTCAATAACTAAAGCCTCCATTATACATGTTGTTCAAGCATTGTATAGTGCAGTCCCTGAAACGTTTTACTTTCTTATTCCGTGCTTTCTTCGTGTGTTCATTTGGGCTATACGCTTCGTTTAATTCGACCTTATTGTTCACAAAGCGCTCAACGTGCGTCCAGCGTCCACTTATTCTTCAGTCAGATAATATCATATTTAGGCTGATAACAATACATACATTTTGTGTATTTGTTATTTTTCCCCGATTACCAACGAAACACAATGTAAGAATAATTCCCAAGGAACTCAGAATAAATCATTTAACCTTGCGTTCTCATATTGTTACCGTGCGTTTATCTTTCACTTTGCGCTCGCGTTCGCTCACCTTTCACCTTTCATAAGTGCTCATCAATTTCAATTCAGCGTGCGCTCATATTAAGTTCATTGTGCACTCACCGCTCGCTCAGCGTGCGCTCACCGTTTACTCGCCGTTTAAGTGGGAAAATAGAACATTTCAGGGACTGTGCATGTATAATTTATTCATAGCCTAGATAGGTGTGAGAATTACATTTAAATTTGTTGTTTTCTAAAATCAAATTGCGTTAGCTACTCGGATCTGATGTGGACGGGGCTAGTATTGAATAAACACTCTTGTCGAACTTATCGTAGGCTATTTCTTGTTACATCATATAACTGACAAGCAGGCATTGTGCCTCTAGTCTGATATGCTCTATATTTATAATGAAATTACAACCGCCCCTTATAGAAATTCTTAACGTGTGCAAAATTGTTGTTAACATATAAGCAACATATTGACTAAATAAATATTTTCTGTTGGCCTTGTTATATGGGGAGATAATTTGTCTTTCCTTAGGAATTACCGTAATGTTTTTGCAGCAACCATTGTTTTAATGGCATCAAATACATTTATGTCCAGTTTGTGTACTTCTGAAGGAGGGGGGGGGGGGGGGAGGGGGGCAGACAAAAAACTCCCATACCTCGTTTTTTTTTTTCGTTAAACAGTTGAAGTTCGCATCTTCAGTAAAACCCTTTGTTTTCATATCAACATTTTTTTCTTGGATAAAATTGTTGTGACATTTTAAATCCGGATTTGTTATTTCTTGTTTTTATTTTAATTTTAAATGTCTTGTACCTTTAACTATTTAGACAACATTGGGCAAGACAACGCACATATTATTTCTTCTGCCTTGTTTATGTTAATATCAGTGCGTTCCTTTCAGTGTTACAATGCGTTTCATTCAGACAAAATTAAAATCATCTGACGTTTTCTTAATTTCGACCGACGACAAAGCAAGTTTGTTTCCGTCCATGTATGAAAAGAGTCTTTATGAAAAAAAAAGAGTTTAAATCTGCTGTTAAATCGTAAAAATATTAAATCTATTTTCTTCTTCTGGGTTGTAAAACTTCTATCTACATTTATTTTTTCTATAGAAGTCATTATTTCCAGCATAAGCAGTCTTTGACGTAAACAAAACTCGTCGCGAACCAGTTCATCTGAAAAAAATCGCGAAAGAAAATCGTTGCAAATAAAAGTTGGTTTAAAGTAAGTTTGACAAGAGTGTTTATTCAATACTAGCCCTGCCCATATCAGATCCAAATTACTTACGTAATTTAATTTAAGAAAAAAATATTTCAATGAAACTCTCATGCACACATATAAACAAATTACAAGTTGTGTTATTGGGTCATAATGTCACCCCGCCCTATGTAGTGTTCGCGTACATCAAATTAAAGAATGGATTCTACAGATATTCCAAAGGAAAACAGATATACTGTTTCATGACCACAATCGAAACAATGAATACATTATTTTTTCATGGAAATGAAAACGAAATATACGACACATTCATCTTAGCAAATAACCTTTGCCGATTGCTTAAATCCGTCTACAAAACATTTGCATTTTTTGACACTACGCTATTTTAAAGGGGCATGGTCACGTTTTTGGTGAAATTCCATTTTTTTTTTATATTATTTACAATGCTTTAGAATTGCATTTCTAATGATCGAATAAAATTTGAGAGTCATTCGTAGAGTTATAAGCAAGATACATGGCTAACAATACAAGGCTCTTGCCCTGTTTTTGTTTACATAGGTTCAATATACCAGTAAAAAGAAATTTCAAGCTGATTTATCTTTTTATTTATTCTAAGCATAGATAAACAGTTCCTTACGTTTAAAACATTCGTTTAAGGTTTAAAACTGAAATTATTACTTCAACGTTCAAAATGTAAACAAACGCTTTGTTTACATAGCGAAGCATTTAAAGCTCTGTTACTCGCTTATAACTCAAGAAATGGTAATCAAATTTCAATTGCTTATTAAAAATGCCTTTCTGAAGCATTGAAAATATTAAAATCGGAAAAATACTTTTTAACGAAAATGGTGACCATGTCCCTTTAAGGAATACGATTCATGAACATGCTAACCCTTGATTTAATCATTCATTAAACCAACTTATATATTTCAATCTCTGGAGCGAAGTAGTGCTCATAATGCATCAGTTGTCATAGGTTTCATCAAGAAGAAAACGTACCGCCATATGTGAAATGCAAGTGACCCTACTATATTAAATCAAATCTTAAGTGAATTTAATGCACACTGTGAAGAAAAGAGGACATAATAAAAATGAAATTAATGATATTATAGAAGAAGTTCTGGAAAAATACAATGAAGACTTGACTCTCACAGCTCAAAATAATACAAAGAAAAGGAGCTCTCAAATTTGAGTTGTAACAAATTCATAACCTTAGGAAAAATCTATCAAATGTTGGCACACTATACTAAAAGGTGCACTATGCGTACTTCTCTAATAAAATGATACCTAGGGATGGCAGATTTGCAGCTACAAATCTATCAATTAACCTCGATAACATCACACCGCCGAAACACTAAATAAGTGCCGAGTCAAGTGATCTGAACTACGCGGCTGATAGGAGCTATTCATTTTTCCATTTTTGTTTAAATCATAATATGTTTAACATTCATAAGCAGACGGTCTTAAATAAATTGATATAATAAATGCATACATTAAACAACATGTGCCTTTGGGATAAGTACAATGGCATAAAGAAATAATAACGCAGGGTTCAATATACTGCGAAGAGAGCCATGTTTAAACATTTCTACTTTTAATCAATGACGTTACGTTTGTAGAACCCAAGGTCAAGATTTTTTAAGTTGAATTATCATCATTACAAACGAATAAAAGAACTCTACCAAGATTAGGCGTAGAGCCATTACAATTTGAATTTGACAAATCCTTGAGGTGTTCTATTCGATAATATAAAAATATTGAAACGTGCAAAACATATCACAAGCACTTTTTATAATAGGAGAAATTAATTATGATGAATTCTAAAATGTTTAAACGTTTATTTTTTTTTTTTTTTGATTTAAAATGATTAACTGTTTAAATCTTACTGTAAGCTCCGTTGAAACGTCTGTCCATATCATCGACATGGCATTTGTCTTCATACAACGGTTGTCCATCAAAGCCGTCCATGAAACAAATGCATATAGCCACTTGAACAATGTACAATTTATTCATCTTTTTTTTTATTGTTTTTTTTTCGTTCTGCAACTGCAAAAAATGTAGAAAAGAATAGCTCACAATTCACCCAAATCTGTGTTGCAATGAAAAACGTCTTAGTCGGCTAAATACTGTCGAAATATTTTATGCTGTAATACTTGAGACAAGTCGTCTGTCTGAGACTTTTAACAAAGAGGAAGTAAACAGATCTCTTTTTTATATATGTTGCATGTAAACACTTGTTCGAGATACTTGACAATTATGAAACATGTTATATAATAATAAACAGAAATGATAATTGTTAGAATACTACTCATGTACACATTTCCTTAAACGTTAAAATGTAATTATTTCTATGTTTTCTTCCTTATAGGTAAAAACACAAAATTCTACAATGTAATATTTGAGGAATTCAATGGGTAATGAAGGGATATTAAACAAGTTTGAATCATTAGTTAACGAGGCCGAGTACAGAACGAGCACGCACACTTTCGCGCAGCGTTTCATTTGTATTGTGCCGTCATATCGTGATAGTTTCAACAGCAGATATTCAGCGAAATTTGTTGAAAATAGCTCGTTTGATGTGTGAAATTGATATTATATATAAATGTTTCGAAGTATAAGCTTTATTTTGGCTCGACTCGAAAAGGTGAAGAGGGTTCAGCAAGCCTAGCCCTTTGTCACGTTTTCCTAACTCGCCTAAATCTAGCTTAATTCATATATTTCAAAACAGTAACCATGTATTTTTTATTAATGAACCTTAATATGTGATATATATTTATTTATTACTTAAATCTGTCTGAATGTTTTAATAATACTATAAAGATCACCATTTCCGCTTTTGTCAAATAAAAAATAGCCATTATCGGACAAACTGGGAGATTGGGCATACCAAAAAACCCCACAACTTTGATAAGACCCCTGGAACAAACCAGGAGGTAAAAAGATACTTTTCATTTGACCATTTGATGCCTTTTATCAATAACTTTAATATGTAGAACAGAAAAAGAAAACCCTTGAGCAGAAGTTTAAAAAAATTGTAAAATATGCGCAAAATTGATCAAAATCCCATAGGGTCCTATGTTAAAAATTAACAAACTTTCAGATGACCCGTTAAACAAACGGGGTGGTAAATGTCTTATTTTTCTATCTTAAAATAATCATTACATCAGTAGCAATTCATGCAAAAAATGTCATTCAAAAATCTCGGGCCGAAAAAACAAGATTTCTGTGAGCCAATGCTCACTAGTGATACCCCCGCTCTGATGTGAATATGCAAAATAAGCAAAGTCGACATTTAACAGAAAGCTGGCATCCGATTGGTACAGAAATATATCCCACAATATGGCATGCCTAAACAAATAGTGTGTTAAAATTTCAAGCATCTGCGATAAATAGCTGCTGAGAAATCTTTGAGGAAATTGGTTTGAAAATGTTGGCTAAAATAAACAAAGTACTCATTTAATAGGAAGTTGACGTCCAATTGATACAAAAATAAATCCCAAATATGGCATGCCAAAACAAATAGTGTGTTAAAATTTCAAGCATCTGCGATAAATAGCTGCTGAAATATCTTTGACGGAAATTTGTTTGAAAATTTTGGCTAAAAATAAACAAAGTACTCATTACTCAGGAAGTTGACGTCCAATTGGTACGAAAATACATCCCACGATATAGCATGCTTACACAAGTACTGTGTACAAATTTCAAGCATCTGCGATAAACAGTTGCTAAGAATTCTTTGACAAAAATTTGTTTGAAAATTTTTGCTAAAAATAAACAAAGTCGTCATTTAACAGGAAGTTGACGTCTGATTAATACAAAAATATATCCTACGATATGGCATGCCTTAACAAACACTGTGTAAAAATTTCAAGCATCTGCGATAAATAGTTGCTGAGATAAATGCGACAGAAATTTTTGTTACGGGCGGACAGACAGACGGACAGACAGACAGACACACAAGGGTAAAACAGTATACCCCCTCTCCTTCGGAGCGGGGGTATAATTAGACCCGGTCTCCTTAAATATCTATTGCTAGATGATGGGACTTCAAAACATTTTTTATCCATTCATGGTGTTTATGATCTATTTATTAGATATCGAACTCTGTTCTACATTTATGAAAGATTTAGGTAGTTTCAATGAATTACCAACATGCAAAAATACTTCTAGTTGCATTCATATTTATTTCAGAGCACTCAGAAAGGACATCACCATACAATACCAATTTGAAACTGATGGTTGAAAATATGTCAAGTGCCAAACTTGTGTAAATGTCAACAAATTTAAAATAATAATAATAATAATAATAATAATAATAATAATAATAAAAATAATATTTATTCATGTCAACAGTATGGTCAGCAGCAAAAATATCTGTCAGAAGATACTAGCAACCTCTTGTTTCAAAAACAGATTGTAAATATATGCACCTGCAATATCATTACTTCATATTTTTGAACAAAATAGTACTACATTGCTTCGTTGTTCCATGAAAAAAAACCATATTGCTCAATCAATGTAGGAATTGCAACGATTCCCACGACGTAGTTCTGATAATTGGGTTACAAATTCGACACAGCTTCCTTGTTTTTGTTTGTTTATATTTTTCTTCTATTTTATTATAAATATATATCAAGAAAATGAAGTTCCGTAAAAATCTAAAATGTGCAAATCTGGAGCATGATGTGTTTGTTACACGAATCAATGTTTTTATCATTGGTAATTGTAAATTGTAAACAGAATTTATACTTTAAATTTAGTCTTTATTTATATTCTAACTATGTATATCAATTTTTGTTATTTCAGATCATGCTACTGCCTGTCGTCGCACGTATTAGCATCGCAGGTGAAATGTTAACTGAGTGAAAATACAGAAATATAAAGATCTTTGGTGGGTTTTTTTAATAAACTAAAAGAGGAAAATTAATATATAGTGCTTAATCATTGATGTCTGACGGCGACACAAAAACACTTCGCGTGTTTCTACCTAAAGGTAGTCTACAAAATAACTACAAATAGTTCCAGTCGATCAACGCGCGATAACTCTCCACGGCCACGTGTGGGGAATGAGTAAATACTAAATATTTTACACAAAGCTTAAGTTTAAAAATGTTGCAGTTATTGTATGTTTATAGTCAAATGTTCATTTCATTCTGTTTCTGTGCTTAATTAACAAAAGAAAATCAAAGACTTATCAATTCTATTTGATTAAATCCTCCCTTATTTTGTTCTCATTTTTCATAAGAGGATGACAAATCCAAAAATGAGTTGTGATAAAAGCGCGGGGTACTAAAATAGCATTCTTGATAAATTTGTATTATCCAATAAAAACAAGAAAAGAATTAATTGCGACCTTAGAACAGTATTACACACAGGGGGTTATTGCTTTTTAGCAAATTGAATGCGGATTTACATTTTTTTACGTCAAACTTTTCACTCTCTTATTACGCACTATCCAACCAATACTATATAACAATTAAATTGATATGGTAAAAACGATTAACTTTTCCAGCGGGAGCATTATCGAAATATTTACCGTTTTTTTAGTTATAAAGCAAAGACTTTCCAGGCGTTTATTTGTTTCACTTCTTTAAGGGACCATCCCCCTTTATATGGTCTCAACTGAAAACCCCAAAATTATGCACAACTTTTTTTTTGTGCATTGACTAAACTAAAACACAAAAATCAGAGGACAACGTCCAAATTGTCAATATTAAAGTTTTTTATCTTTAAATCATTTGCTATCCACCATTTCAGAGCATTTGTCTGAAAATGAATGCCCCTAAAATTTAAAAAGATAATGAGAATAACTCCAAACCGAAAGTTGTGGTTTCCAATCTTTTCCAAACTGCCAATGACCTGAAATTCATTCTTTTTTCGAACGAGCTATAACGTCTTTCAATTTTAACATATTCCATTTTTATAATGGCTATAAAAAGATGTACATAAGTTTAAGATTTAAAAAAAAAATCCTTTTATTACAATTTCAAATTTACTTAAAATCCATATTTGTTTCGCTACAAGTACACATAGTAAACCTTTGATATAACGTTCCCTCCTCTTTAAGAAAACTCTGGTAGATACAGAAAGGTATCTAAACAGGAGAATCAGTTTACAATACTTAAAAAAATCATACAGCAAAATGGTTTGAGCAATTGATTTTGGACAAAAAGGAGGTAAACTGTTGTTTCTTTCGTAGTTTGATCTAATGCAATGGAAGAAGCACATTACTTTTTGTCACTACGGAATGCATTACAATTTGTGTAGCTATGTAGAATGCGTCCGTATACAGATGTGAAAAATGATCTGAACTGTGATTAGGCGAACAGCTTACATATTACAGGCCTCAGACATAAGACATGATAAAAGAAATGTAGCAGAAAAAATTCCTTTTACGAGCCGTAGTCAGCTGTAGATTTTGATTTTTTCTGTTCATTGTGATTGAAATTATACTGGAAAATAAACCAGAAAAAGACAAAATGGTCATAACATTAATGTCTCTGTTATTTTCAATATCACATTAAAATTATTTTACACAATAACCAAGAAGTATAAAACACCGATAATATTGGTCTTTTCAAATTCACGGGTGAAAACAACAAAGCTATTTTCTACAGATAGAATGACTCTAGATACATTTTTTTCTTCTCCATGCTGAATTTTACATTTACATCCAAAACTGATAAAACTATTTCTAGCTCAATATTATACAAAATGTTCGTTTCATTGGAACTACAGCCAGTATGCACCACTTCAACTTTATTTACACGTGGTCTGTGTAAACTATACATCCTCGGTCTCTAACTCGTATTAAGCTACTAAAAATCACCTATAATACTTGTGTGTGCAAGTCATAGACATAATTAACGAATTCTTAAAGTATCTTTTCAATTTAAGAAATTAGTTGATGTTAAAAGATAAAACGAAGAAAAAAGCTCTTCGTATTTGCCATTAGCCGTAACCATGCCTGCTTCTTTTATACAGTTGTTGTCAGAGACACCATCAAATGTCGAGAGGTAGCGTATCAGAACCAAAAAATGATTGACCCCTTTTACGATAATTGCAGTACTTATCTCTTGTAGAGCAAATTGATATACTTTGACAAAGATGTTGAAAGAACATCAATGAAACAATCAATGTAATGTCCCTCCTTTTTTGTTTACCAAAATATGTCATTTTGCCCTGCAAAATAGCGGTGCGCAGTTACCGTGAAAAGGTATATTTATATTTCCATTAAAAAGCGTTATTTACAACATATTATGCACCGTGAAAGCATACATATTTAATTGTCTCGATATACCCCCCCTCCCAAAAAAAAACAAAAAAAAAAACAAAACAAAACAAAACAAAACAAAACAAAACAAAACAAAACAAAACAAAACAAAACCAAAAACCAAATAAAAAAAACCCAAAAATCAAAAGAAAACAAAAAAAAAAACAAACAGAACACCCTACCAAAAGCATTATTTATTCCTGCAAGTTTTAAACGACTTCGATATGATTAATTTTTTTTTGAGCTCGAAGTTCAATAAAATAAGCCCCGCCTACTTAAACATGCCTTTACTTTGCAGCGTAGGTGAATCTTTTAGTCCTTGGTTTTGGGGGAGAAAAAAAGGAAAACCTATTGTTGTCTCCATTAAATATATTTTTTAAACTAAATCATCAACTTGAAATCTTGAAATCACAGGAGAAAAGTTAGGAAAAAAACGCATTGAAAAAAATAATGAATTTAAAATTGATAAAAGGAGCATGTAAATTTCAGTCATGTCAATTTCAGCCGCTGTTGATTTTGACCTATGGATAAAGGGACATGTAGATTTCAGTCTTGCTGTTTCTTTGGAACTATGAATTAACCATAAAGTTTCCGTAAGAAATAGAGGCGTCCCACACTCGGTAGATGTAAATAATGTCCTTAAACAATCTCATTCAATTGTTTATATGTGCTAGCTAACTGTAAGTTTTGAAAATAATTAAGCAATGGACAGTTTCCACCACTTAAAGATGAATTCGTTCGATAAATATTTAAATAATGGATTATTAATTACACATAACTGGGAATAACTTCCATCACTGTTTCAGTTTATGAATAAAATTGTCATAGTTATAGTATACCGTATAATATCAATAAAGTCATGACAAATGGTATGGAAAATTAAGCACACAATTTTCATATCTTCTTTTAAAAAAAAATAATTCACATGTTCCACTTGTTTATTGCTGCAGGTTAAATTGTCCTTTTTGATGGTAGGACATACCCATAAAGATGTGGACCAGCTATTTCCTCGCATGTCCATCCAAATTGGCAACAGGCCATCAAAACCCTGGACCATCTTCATGCTGAAATCCACCAGTTGTACCATCCGGAACCAACGACAACATTCCTGGAGAACATTTGGGACTACAGGGGCCTTGCCTTGGAATCCCCAGTCCAGTTGTCCGGCCACAATTCCCCCCACATCTTCAAGTTCAAACTGGTGGAGGAGGAGGTCAAGCTATTCTACAAAGAGTGGCCAATGGAGCGGTCAGACTACAAGTGTGTGGACATAACCAACCTGGCAGGGGCTTTCAGAGGCGAACCTCTGCCAATTGGAACCATGCCAGAGAAGGGGAGGAAAGCATTTAGCAGCATGGAAGCAGACCCTCGGAAGTGGGAGAAGAGTGGGAGTATGTCTCCAGAGGAGAAAAACTGGTGGACTGGCCACTTACATGGACAGTTTCAATATCACCAACCCAACATAACAACGCTGAGTGCCTTCAGGGAGCATCTGAGGCTGGTTCCCACTGAGGAAATGGTCCCTCAGCTGTGGCGGAAGCCATCTACAGACACATGACAAGTCTGACACAGGAGTCAACAGTAAGTGATCAATAGCAAATTATGTAAACTATTCTTGTAAGAGTTTCCTTAGCTGTAAAACTTTGGTGATATATATCGTTAGTGAAAACATTTGGAAACAAGTCTTAAAGGAAAACCTTTTAAATAAATTTCAAAGTTTTAGTCTGTGTGTCTCTCTCTCGTAAGTTGTATAAATTTATTTTATATCTATTTTTAGGTACTTTTTTACAGATTCGAACAGTGAGACAAAGAATAAGACCTTAATTTACTTGATGGAATTGTTGGTTTAAGTGACAAAAGTCAGCATCTGAGATTCAATGTAAATGTCGAGTTTGAAATGGTGAAAGAGTGTTAATTCGGGTGCAGTAATATTCCGCTCCAAAACTTTTTAATATGTTTAATAGATTTGAATTTAATTTTTATTGGGAGTGTTAATTCGAGTGCGGCAAACGTCCGCTCCAAAATTTCAAATTTGTTTGATTTGAAATTGTTATTTGTTTGGAGTAATTGGAGTGTTTATTCGGAGCAGCCATAGTCCACTCCAAAGCTTTTTTAAAAGTTTGATTTGTACTTTTATTGGGAGTTCTAATTCGGGTGCGGCAATAGTCCGCTCCAAAATTCTATTATCATATGTTATATTTGAAATTGTCATGAAAAAAATGCATGCAATATTATTATATTAAAAATGTTATATGTGCTTTTCAATATATTTATAACATACATGCTCCAACAAGCTGGAATTGAACAGTTATTGCATTTATTTGTGTTCATTTGATTCTTTATCTTAGCTTTTTAAATTTATTGTACTGTGTAATCATAGAAATTTAGAGGAGCTTATTTTCAAGGGTTTTCTGGTACACACTTGCCCCTTAATAAATCATAAATATATTGCAACATGTACCTAAAGATTTTTTAATGATCAAGAAACTCAGGCCAATGAATTCAAACTGATTACACAGTATTATAAACTGCTGTTTTGAGGAAATAAGCCATTAAATAAAGCAAATGTATATGAAAGGTTGAAAGTGTTTCTTTGATTTATGTGGCTAATTTTGTATCAAAAAGTAAATAAAAAAGGTTATGTTTATAAATGGCTCTAGTAGAGGTCCTCTTAATAATTGAATCTCATTCAATTAATGTCATCATAATGCATGCAGCATTTTTTAGGGGGGTAAAAAGTATGTAAAAAGTTATCACTTCAGTGACGGCATAATATGATAGTAATGACGTCTTGAATATTGTCTTATTTTGGTATAATGTTTTTTAACAAAATATGGGTGTTTTTTTATAATTTTAAATTTTGATTGAGAAACATCAAGTGCATGCAAAAGTGCTCAAGCAGAATTTTTAACTCAAATGTATATAATATAGTTTACTTGATCAAACATTTGTTCTGTACTCGAAAGCAAATTTTGAAGATAAAGTTATAATATTTTTGCTTGTTTGATTATATAGCCCAGTTTAGTTACATCATAGATGAAATGATGGAGATTCACACTGTACAGTGGTGGCTCATAATTAACATAATGTGATAGACATCTCGGTAGCATCAATATTATTGATTTTGATATCATATCACAGTATATACAAATTTGTCAAAAATCGGGGCCAGTTATTTGACCATATCAAATGTAGTCTGTTTCTATTAGTTTCTTTCAGTAAGTCATTGTCTAATAAAGGGAGCATTGTAACCCCACCACCACCCAATCATGCACGATATCAAAATTTAGATAGTGTATTTCTTAGTACCACCTATTACTGTAAGCATTCCGTCATCATTCTTAATCAACTTTTAAATTAATCAATAACTTTTTGTCTTTTGATTTTTTCGGGGAAGGGGGGTAACCGGCTATAAATCGTTAAAATTCGGACCTGAATTTTATTTTCTACACCATTTTTCTTGATCAACAATGCGCTTAAGTCAAGTGAATTTAAGAAAGCTTTTAATAACAGCATGCTTCACATCGATTCCAAAACATTATGAGCTTCGAGCTGAGGTCTATTTTGTTTCATACATTACAAAAGTTGATAACTTTCTATGGTGACATGTATTACGCGAATCAACGATATCTATAGCCATGCTGAAGTGAAAGACAGAGGTTATGAATTACGACGCTGTGCCGTTTGTGGGCTATCCAGACCAGGTTGCCAAACGGGATGCCACTACAGAAAACCGTATAATATCCCAGATGGGGTGTAATTTTACAGTGCAAAAAATGAAAAGAATCGATAAAAATGTTGTAATAAAATCTCTGAATAAACACCACAATACAACAACTGTTTGTAAGCAACCCCCCCCCCCCCCGAAAAAAAAACAATGGTTACTCAGATTCATGAGATTGGTACTGAAGAAGTTTTGATCTACCGAAAGGTCTATAAAATAGTAGTTTAAAAAAAGTTGTTTCATTTATGCATTTTATTGCGGATTTACAATTTTTGCCCTGTATTTTTACAACCCATTTGAGCTATTATATCCCAGAGATTATTATAGCATATTTGGAAAATTGGTCGCACATGCATAGTATAGCAAGAGTTACAGTCTAAGATACATGTAGTTTAAAAAAAAATACACACACACGAAGGACTAGCACAACTTCAGCAAGATTAATGAAAGGTTGTTCACTTTTTATCAATTATGTTCATGATTTTGATTAAACAGCTGAGAATGAACATCACACTATCAAGTAATTTAGTAAAGCTTAATGAGGTGGATGAAAAGTAGAATTATGATTAAAGAGGTTGTGCTTAACCTTTTTGAAATCAAAATGATCAGAATATAATATGGGGTTTTTGTACCTATTTTAAAAGTGGGGTAAAAAGAAACCCTTGATTGCTCAATAAGAAAAATATGGGTGAAAAAAAAAAAACCATTTAGTATTTGGGTTTTTTAAAGAAAACCCAATGGGGTTTACATGGGGTTTTTCATGAGTTTTTTTATCACATTTTTTCCCATGGGGAGGGAATTTAAAAGCTGAATATAAAAAAAACTATCTAGTAATGCTCCTTTTATTTATTTCATAATTGTTTTAGAAGGAAAAACTCAACCTTTTTAACAAAAAATCACTAAGATAGCTTAAGCGGAAAAAGGTGCAACGCCGGAAAATGTCCATTCCGAAGTTGTCCGTCCCACTGTTTAAAATCATTTTATTCTTAAATTTCGTTTCATTTAACTTGCATTCCTATATTTTGAAGGTATGGGATAGGATAGGATAGGATAGAGCTTTTTTGCAAGATAGGATGCAGGATACAGGATATAGGATAGGATAGTTTTGTCAACTTTCACGATAGCAGCAGTGTATAAAACCCATTTCGCCGCAAGGAAATATTTTCTATCACTTGATAATCTGCTTCGTAAATATTCACACTTATCACTGCGATGACCGAAATATCTATCTCGTTAAGGTAAACCAAATTGTACGTAACAAATCACTTATCAATTACAGTCAGTTCAAGCATATCTTTTACAACATACACCATAGCATAGCATAGCATTGAAATCTCATAGCATAACATTGGAATCTCATAGCATAGCACTGGAATCTCATACCATAGCATACAATCTCATAGAATCGCATTCGTCATATCATACCATAGCATACCATAGCATAGCATACAACGTTATTTTAACTCGGTTTTAAATGTTTTTATTTGAAAAAATAAATGTTTACATGATAGATTTGTGGTAAACTTTGGCTTCTTATTATTTTACTTCGAAATGTGTGGAACTCTTCTGTGTATGGAGGCGTTTTTGTTCAAATCTCATAGCATACCATAGCATAGCATAGCATACCATATCATTAAGCCCTTCATTTCAATTTCTCATAGCATAGCATACAAATCTCATAGCATAGCATACAAATCTCATAGCATATCATTAAAATCGCATACCATAGCATAGCATTGAATTGTAAAAGATATGCATGAAATGACTGTAGACACTTCTTTTGATGTTTGATCTCCTCAATTAGTGTCAGGTCATCGGATTAAGCCCCTTTTGTCTGTACCCACGCTCTGATTATCTTTTTGTCCAGAGGCCCTCGCAAGGGAAGACTTTCTTACTTTTATTGATACAATAAGTAATTAACCTGTAATGTACCTGACCTTGATTTTTGTCCCAAGATCCCAGCGCGTCACTTTATGCTGGATCTTCGTGGAATAAACATTTACTGTATATCGACTCAATTTATCAATTACAGAAAACCAACCTTAATAACCCAACCCTAAGCACGAAACATTTTTCGTGACAATCGGTTCATCCCTTTGAAGAGTCAACAAGCAAGCTCCAGGACCTATTACTAGGACCAACTAATACTGAGAGAATGAGTTCCTCCAGAGACTGAAAGAGACCAACCAGGACATGGGTCTCGACAAACAACTCTGACAGCAGGACCAACAACAACTGGGGCAGCACCAAGGCAGCAGCGCAACAAAAATCCCGGTAGTAGCCAACCCAGAAACCATGGCAATGACCTCCACAACAACACTGGTAGCAGTCTCCACAATAACCAGCCCAGCAACCATGGCAACGACCTCCAGAATAACTTTGGCAGAATACACTGCGTCTTCCAATCACTGCAACAGTGGTACCATTCTCCAAGACAACAGTGACCATTACAAACTTTACAACTACACAAAAGACTGTGTTCAAGGTGGTAAGTCTTGTTTTCCAAGACATTCTTCCCCTTTATACAATTACTTTTTGTTCCAAATTTAAAACACATAAAGTCATTTTGCATCCACATAACACAAAAAAATACATTAGTACCTTTAAAATCACAATTAACAAATACTTATCTTAACCTAACAGATACAGTCACTAACACTGCACTTTATCGAACACCAAAATGCAGTCTACTATCATGCTTACAAACCCAATTTCAACACTCCTTTACGAAACCTTAACAATGCTAATAAGCAGGCATCCCATTCTTCTCTAAACACATCCGGTTATAATGTTTAACCAGAGCTTGCATGTTTTTACAAATGAATTTAAATTGTTGCAAGTCCTATTCTCTGACCGTCCTTTCCTACAATCCTACCTCTAACTTTGCTCCCTAAGCCACCCATCATGTATCATTGTTAATATTTGAATATATTGCTCAAAAATTGTTACGGTTATTTTACTGTATTAATATTAACAATGAATACCTGACCTTTTTTTTCCCCTAATCTACCTCACTTCCTTCCCTAGGTCACCGGGACTACACAACACTTTCCTATTCACCTGCAATGTTTTGAATGAATTAATTGCATGTTCTTGAGCATACTTACATTTTTACTAATACATTACCTCATTTTTACTCATACATGACCTGTGCACATTTTCTGTACTCACTAGCAACCTTAAACCACCACACTAAACCCTTAACTCACAACTTGTACTGACTGCATGCTTCATCCTGTTTGCTCTGACAACCTGCATACCCAACTTTGACCATCGATAATCCCAATTAATCCAATCATTCAAAACAAACACACACACAATTCAGTCAAAATTTCACCTTTCACCTTTCAAAGCATACAAACTCCAATCAATATAACACCCACCTGCACAACATGCTTCTTGTTATATTCGACTCCCATTCAGAATTTCAAATTGATTCAATAATTTTTATGGGAAAGAATCTTGGAACACAATACTTCCAGTGTAAAAGTGTGTATGTATTCCCTTAAAATAGTGTACACCCTGAAGTGTTTTTCTTGCACCATTTGTTGTACAACTTTTACATTGTAGGGTACTTGTGTAGTTATTTTTATATAGCCAAGAAGAAGGGAGGGCATATTGCTTTGCTGGTGTCTGTCGGTCGGTCGGTCGGTCTGTCGGTCGGTCCACCGACAGTTTCCGTTCATTTTCTTCGCAGAGGATGAACATATTGAAATACAACTTGGTATTCAGGTTAATCATGATAATATCTAGGTCAAGTTCGATATTGGGTACGATCGAGCAATTTTCGAGTTATGGCCCTTGGGCTTAGAAAAATTCCAGTCATTTGCAGTTTCCCTTCATTTTCTTCACAGAGGATGAACATATTGGAATGAAATTTAGTATTCAGGTGTATCATATTAATATCTAGGACAAGTTCGATATTGGGTACGATCGAGTAATTTTCAACAGAGTTATGGCCCTTGGACGTAGAAAAATTCCAGTTATTTGCAGTTTCCGTTCATTTTCTTCGCAGAGTATGAAGATATTGAAATGAAATTTGGTATACAGGTTTATTATGAGAACATCTAGGTTAAGTTTGATATTGGGTATGATAGAGCAATTATCGACAGAGTTATGGTCCTTGGACTTAAAGAAATTCCAGTTACTTGCAGTTTCTGTTTGTTTCCAAGGGAGCGGGGCATAAGTGTTTTACAAACATCTCTTGTATCATTCTGTATGCAAACATTAATTCATTTAACTAGATACCTAGCTTATTCACCATGTCATTACCCCCCCCCCCCCCATTTTTTTACCCGCTACCATAACTTTTATTTTTGAGAACAAAAAATTTCCGAACCAGGAGGGAATTATCATAAAGTACATTTGACCCCTTATCAGAAATATTTTAACATAGAAAATTTTCCTATTTTCTTCATATTTTAGCTTTAATCAGAAATATTCTAATATAGAAAATTGTCCTATTTTCTACATATTATATCTTTATACTGAATTGTGTTTCAAACTATTTCTGGAACAAACTGCATAAAAAGTAACTAATATCTTTTTGTCACTATAAACCCCATTTCGCCGCAAGGAAATATTTTCTATCACTTGATAATCTGCTTCGTAAATATTCACACTTATCACGGCGATGAGCGAAATATCTATCTTGTTAAGGTAAAACAAATTTTACGTAACAAATCACTTATCAATAAGACACTTCTTTTGATGTTTGATCTACTCAATTAGTGTCAGGTCATCGGATTAGGCCCTTTTGTCTGTACCCACGCTATGCCTTTCTTTTTGTCAAGAGGCCCTCGCAAAGGAAGCCTTGATACAATCAGTAATTAACCTGTAATGTACATCACCTGGACTCGGTCGATTTTTATCCCAAGATCCCAGCGCGTCACTTTATGCTGGATCTTCGTGGAATAAACATTTACTTATTTATCAATTACAGGTAGGACATTATTTCATATACATTTTTATATGCATTTTAATTACAACTCTTTTTCTTTTTAAAGGGTAAAACATTCTACTTTTACTGTCAATGAATTTTATAATGTCTTGAAATTACATGTATATACATGTATATTACATGCTATGATATGAAATTATTGTTAGTCAGGAATATTAACTTGTATGTTTATTTTCTCAATCATTTTATGTTCATAATCATTTTTCCATCTGTTCTTAATATTTTGTTATTTGATTCATTTTTGATTTTCTTACTTATCAATTATTACTATCCCCCGCTTTTCACTTTGATAATATTGCTAACGCGTCTCCGGAATTACCACGTGATTGGTTCTAAATCTAATCATTGTTTACACTTCCGCCCAAGAGGAAATGCGGGTTTTACAAATCTATTTCGCTAGGAGAATGCGTGCTTCATTATATGATTCCAATCGATCGTTCATGATTTATAATGTAAGTGTATAACATGTTTATTTTTATCTACGCTTTCTTTTATTTGAACTAAAGATCTATATTTCACTTTACCCCACTTTACATTTTTATTTCGGCTCGTCAATATAGCCGAGTACATGTGTACTCGCGCTAAAAATAGGTTTGTAGCTTACTACTACATGTAAATAAATATAGTTGAATTTTCAATAATTATGGTCTTCATCATAGCCAAGCGATCTCTCCATTTTAGTTCATTTTCCCCTTATTTATTTTATATAAATATGTACTTATAAAACACAGATTTAATGTGGTCAATATTCACTTAGCATGTGTATATGTTACAATTGTGTTAGAGTATGCAAAGACTTATTTTTATTGTGGTCCTTTTTAGGTTGCATCTCTAATCACATTTTGTAAAGACGCTTTGTTAAGTACTCTGTTTTCTTTGTTATCATTTTTATCATTTGTTTATAATTGACTTTATGCTAGATCTTTGAGGAATAAACATCATTACCTTATATCGACTAAATTATTAATTACAGGACACCAAACCAACAACCACAACCCTAAGCACGAAACATTTTCGGTGGCATATTGACAAAAAAGGAGTTTCGTTCATTTCTTTAACAGACATCTGCACTCATATGTTAACAATATGCTTGCATCCTAGGAGCAGCGGGTACGTGTTGGCGTTTGTGTGTATTGATGATAACTGACATCGGTCTATATACAGTGTACGTTCATTAAGTTACCAACCTCAGACATGTCTTATTGTATTTCATTTTCGTCATCTTAAGGTAAAGTTTAGTGAGATGGTGTAGTTTAGTGAGATGGTGTATGTAAGCAATGAAGGTGAAAACGTTTTTATCCAGGGAGTAATCCTCAGAAAAATGCATCTTTATTTTTTCTTTAGTTATTAGGGATGATGATACAGTTGTTTTTGAGTCTAATGAGACATAAAAAACAAAACAATTAAAACAACAAAATAACAAAGATAAACATACAAGTAAGTAAAGCGTGTCTTTATGGTTTTTTAAATAAAATCTTTAATTTTCAAATACTCCAGTGCTATGCCTGTGGTATGTAAGCCCATACTTGTAACCATGGATATGTTGTAGTTCCTTTCATATAATTACTAATCAGTGGTGAAAGATAATCCGATTATTCAGGTTGATGATAACATTTGGATATGGCGGGAAAAGGGTATGTGCCAAAACATAAAGATACAATATACAGGAAATCTAACAACCTAGATATTATGCAATTATACAAAAGTTGTAGTCGCAAACATACCTATAACAATGTAGTTGCACAGAAGAACAGTAATGATGATATGCAGACAATGTTCCACAAATACGAAGTTTCACCATTCGCATGGCAGCACTAAACATACACTATATGTATTTTCGGATCCAGATACGAAAAATCAAACATTTCCAGAAAATACTAAAACGTAATTAACATATAAAGGGGAACTAACTATGATTAATAGCACACTTGTCCACATTAAATTCTCAACTGCATAATTTAAAGGTTTATCTTTCGAATACATGAAAAGAGTATGTAGAAAAATTTCTTAAATTAGTTTTGTGAGACTCTAAAATAAAGGGAGGTAACTCCAAAAACATCCTGATTTTACGCGTGCAGAATTTCATGAATTTATTAGCAGGTAATGTAACTCTTTAAAAAGCTGATGAATGTACCATGAACATACTATAAAACGATTCCTTAGGACTTACTTTGAAAATGCACACAAATTAAAATGGCTGATGTATTTGCAATTTGTTGTTAGGGGAGTCTAAAATACATGAATGTACTGAATTTAGAGGCATCCTTTTGTAAATTTTCCTCATGTTATGAGTGCCAAATAAATTCTTGTATTAAGTTACATGTGCATTATTTTTAAATATTCACAAAATTCACAATTTCATCTTTCTAGTGATATATATAGATATATATGTCACATGTTTTTACAATTTATTTTTATAGGGGTCAGTTTTGCTTGTCCCTCATTTAAAAACATCCTTATAACCTTACATATAAAACTGTGTGTTGCACCCTAATGACAATCAATTCACCAAAACTACTAGAGCAAAGATTCAACTCCACATAGACACAAGAAATTGATTTTTTAATAATAATTTTCACCTGGTCAGCACCGAAAACATTGAGAGCAAATATGGTTTATTTTTTAACTTAAAACAACACAGATCAAAACGATTTGGTATTTCCCACAAGTGTTAATCATTTTCAATTTAATAAAGTGTGGGTCTTTAATGATCAAATCTTCAAAACTGTACTTAAGATAGAGCCAAAGAGGACTTTGTAATCCATGTGAAGAGTAGTTTCAGTGTTGAAGGTAAAGCTTGCTACACTGAAATAAAAAAAATGTAAGCAGTCAACATTATTTACAATACAAAGATAAATTTCAAAATATTTCACATGCTTTTGTCTTCATTTATTTAAATTCATTATTATCTGTGTATTGTCAATAAAACGTACCATGTTGGAAATCTATAATCTTATGAAATAACAATGTAACCCTTTATATTACGGTATTAATACGAAATTGTTTTAAAATATAAACAGCGAATCTTACAGCAAAGGATTAATTTCAAAAATGAACTTTCTTGAATAGACGGACTGCAGTGAGACACGTAATAAATATTCAAAGTTGCGATCACATTGCGAAAACATTGATGTTCTTCTGTATCTAGCTGACGTCATCCTTATGTTTTCCTTCAAGTTAACATGTATTGTCAAATTAGTATTGTTTTACGCAAATAGAGTACCAGTATTAACTATCTCCGATCCTCGGCAAAGTTCGATAACTCTAAATTATCCGGATTTCTTTTATTTGTACAATAAATCTGACTTTTATACAGACAAGTTTAATTTAGTATTCTACTCCTAGTATAACCACCAGTCACATTATATGCTTGGCGTAGTGGATTTACGGAGCTTTCCCACTTATATACATCTTGCCATCGATGCACCGAACTTTTTGTAAGACTCAACTTGTTTCTTTTTTCCATTATACAAATATATCCATCATAGGCGAATTTGCAATTACTTTGTAAAATGCATGGATACCCTCTAAAAACATTCATTTTATATCATTTCATTTATAAAGGTGGAAAGAATAATATCATTCTTATGATGAAAAAAAATTCTTTGAGGCTGAGGATCGGAGAACCTTAAATGAAAAGTAAAAAATAAATGTCATTTTCTAAAGTTCTTTTATTGTACATAAAATCCACAACAACATTATTTAAAGCAAACATTTTTTTTTTGTTTTACTATAAGTTAGAAACGTTGTTTAGAGTAAATAACAACATATTACGTTAACTTTTTGCCGCACATAAATTTGTACGAGCGTTATAAACCAATAAAATATAGTCCATATGATAAATTTTGTCACAGGAAAAAATGGGTTGTACTTGCTTGTTGTCACATTTTGTTGTTATCGACACAATGGGAATTTGTAATTACTATAACCGAAACTGTTAGTCATATATCATGCAGATGCAGTATCCATATACAAGATTTATAAGTGAATTGTTTACAAAAGCAGGCACAAGAGAAGCTTTTAATATTTATTGTATGACATTTAGATGACAGTTTTGAATAACTTCCTTTTATATGTAAGAGGGTTTTGTGGTCAATGGCCTATCTGTATAATCGACTTTAAACTTTTGTATTTGATTCTTATCTTATTTCAACAGGGATTATTTTTCAAGCACAGAAAATAATACGAGATACCGAAGTTGCCCCCCCCCCCTCCCAATTTTCCTTCAATATTGGGAGCACAGACTCGGAGTTAAATACATTTGCATCGCCCATTTTATTTGCATGCAAAACAGTTTTGCCAAAAATGTTTTTATGCCAAAGTATTAACGATTTTTGCGACAACAGCACACACATACACAAACAACACATTGGCGAATTGTAGTATTTCTTATGTATCTAAAGATATTCTACCTGGGAAATAAAATTGACTTAAATATATATATTTCATTTTATTTTAACAACAGCAACATGTATTATTTTCAAAAAAAAGAAATGCACTAATTCGTGATTCAAAATATTATTAAACAAGTAACACACTAATGTTCATTTTTAATTGGAGATTTTTATCAAAGAGAGTCCTTATTCAATTTGTTTGTGGAAATAGAATGGTCATAAAACCCATGGCTTTTAAGGATGCTTCAAAGTAAATAATATTTGTAAATTGAAACCGGTAAAACATGAAAATGAATGTAGATCCAAATTAGTTTATATTTCCCCGAAACTCACCAGATGATACAATGTAATCTTATTTTAATCGAAGCATTTATAGTATGATAAAAATCATCTAAATTTAAAAAATCTAAAAAAAAAACCAACAAAAAACCCAACAATATAACAGCAACAACAATAACAACAATAACAATAACAACAAAAAGAACAATAATACCAAGACGTTCGACACTTTGACAAACTATAATATTTAGCATGCATATATTTTTTTCTACTTAAGGTGGAATAACACACCTGGTAAAAGTCACTCAAATTAACAGTGAATTGCTTGATTATAAAAGGATGAGCGGTCAAAGAACCATAAGTAAAACAGACATAGAAACATACCAGTTTAGTTTTTTGGGGGTTACTTATAATTTTTAAAAGGAAAAAAATCTAATAATTCTAGATTCAGAATGTGAGTAACAAGTTTGAACCTGTTTTATTTTAGAGTATTTTTTGTGCATCATTATTTTAAATTGACTGTCGCATGGTTCCACTCTAATGATCGCAAATTTCCATTTAATTGTCCATGATATATCACTGATGCCAGCGCATCTTTTTAAATGGAAGGTGTTAATTGATAAATCATTGGACCAATCACTAAAGTAATCTATAGGATCGTTTTCAAAGAATGTATAGCAGACAAACTGTTTAAGTAAAAATTAAATTTAAAAACATTTAACAGTGATTTATTTAATTTAACTGTACAAGTGCAATGAATAAACAAAATAAAGTTAAATTTCCATTATATCACTTTTTGGGGGGAAAAGTGAATATAATTCAGAACCTTGTTGACAGTTTATCTGATACGGTCCTTACCAATCAAACCCAGATAAGTTTGATTACTCAATCTAGAAACAAAGACCATGCGACAAAATGGTTGCTACACCGTTGCCTTGGGCGCGCAAAGCGCGCCCTTGTCAAGCCGTGTAACAACCCTTACTTGCATATCCATATTGAGAACTACTTAGAAGGAAAATGCGTTGTTACATGTATTGCCTTTTTTAGGTGCGATACTGTTAAAAAGCAATTTAAATCTCAAACAATATATATTTTTGTAACGTGTAAGTGATAGATGTTTTTGTATTCCATTTAAGAATCATTAAAAAAAAAGAAATTTAGGAAAAAAAACCTAATTATTTTAGATTTTAACTATAATCGTGACATGATATTGAAATCCCATTCTAAAAGGGGATGTCAAAGAAAAATATTGATATACATGTTAGAATCCTTAGAAAAACGAGAACAACACACAATTAAACAACACTTTAACAAACTATTGTATTAAATATGAATCTAAAAGTACTTTACTTTGTAGTATGATCCTCAATCAATTGCATTGCTATAATATATAGATCCTACTCGTAGTGAAATACGCTATAGTGGCCAATACTTTTAAATTTTGCTATACGGATAAAACGGCAATTATTTCGATCAATATTTTTGTAATTTTTAAGGAACAAATGCTCATATTTGATAAAACATATTGAAAAAAATAATGTGTTTAAGTTTGTTTTTTTTTTCAACATGCTTGGCATCATAATGAAGTTACATTTAAAAGTAAACATTTAAGGATTATACTTTTCATTTTTTTTTTTAAACAGATACAACAATAACAAAAACAATAGCAACAATATTTTAACAAACTATAATGTTTTGTATTTGATCTATATGAAATTCTAACAAAATAGCTACCGTTCTAGGAAAAAAAAAACCCACACGTGTTTCAATGTCGGAACGGTAAAACAATTTCAATTTTATGGATATATAATCTCATATTTATGTTAAAGTACAATTGCCTAATCAATAATCAACTGCTTGGTTTGAAATGTTTCTTATGTCTGTTAGTTTTCTGATACCTGTTGGTACATGAATACTGAGTAAAAATATCATTCCAGTTGTTTTTCTTGTCCTACACGGATTTTTAGAATTTTTAATATTCAAAATCTAGAAAAAAACCCATTAAAAATGCACTTACAACTTTCTCTCTACCAAAACACACTGTAATCATAATAAAAAAAAAAACTTCTGACATAAAAGCCTAAATTTGACCAAAATCAATCTCATGATAATAACTTTCATTTCTGTCATGCATAACAGGATCATAATAATTCTAAGGATGAGTTATGACCTATGTACAGATTTATAAACTATGTACAGGTAAAAAATTTTCTTTCAACAAACAATGTTACACTTGTACATCTAACATTCTCGCGATGCCTTCTTTTGCCGTTAGTCTCGAAAAGTTATTATTTCGAGGTTTTACTTTGTAACACTAAATATTTAACAATTTGCATCGAGTGTTGTCTGTGAAAATCATTATTAAAAATGAATCGGCTGACACGAACACCGCTAATTGTTTCCCGCTATAATCCGCTTAATTATTAATCTTAATGTCTTTTTAAACACATGAAACTCATGTCTTGTCGGGTAATCTTTTAAAAAACATGGATTGATTACCATCCATTGTTTTACAAAATGGCAAACAAGTAAAAGTTTGAGAAAAAATGTTATAAAGCCTCCCAATCCCCTTACTATATGTACCTCATGGTGTTAATTTAAATAGACCCAATCTGAACCAAATATTTCAGGTTCTACAGCAGTATCGCACTAAAACCATATGCAGCATAAGTTTTAACTCCCGAAAACATGAGTCCAAAATGTTCCCCACAAGTTGTAGACACAGAAATTTCACCCTCCGGTACTCTAATAGACCTCACGTTGTATGTTAAGTTCATAAATGATACATTTTCTTCAAATACAATATTGCTTCCGTTTGTCAATGTGTTGTTAATTCGGATAGAATCTTTTAAAGATTGTTTTATCATAATAGTTACATAGTTAAAACTGAAACCGGATGGTACCACTGTTTTGTAGTAATCAATGTATTGATTTATCCCCGGAACAACCGTCATGGAAGGATCGCCCATTGTAGATTTGCTAGAGCGTAAACCAAAACTGGTGACAGTTATAGGTGTCTTTGATTCAATCACACACGCTCGTCTACTGGATAGAATCGTGTCGAAAGAATCCAATTTATTAATTGTTACTGTTTGAGTTATTCCATTAACTGTGTACATTATGTTGCTGCTTTCTGTCGCTGTTATACGAACCTTTGTTCTTCGATCGTTTGTATTTGGGGGTACTATGTATGTTTTGTCTAATTCTCTAGTTGGAATTATTTGTTGAATAAGATGATCACAGGCGCCAATATTTTCAAGCCTATTACAAGTATTTCCCGAAAAAACTGCGATAGGTACAGACGATTCAATAACTGTTCCTGTCAAATCCGTTTCATGGGAAATCTGATATGTTTCAAATCGATCAAGTGTTAAATTGTATACATCGCCATTCAAAAATGACTTTCCATCGATATACAAAAAAATGTTTCGTTTCATCTTAAAAGTTATTGAAACTGACGTGTTATTTTTAAGAGCAGCTATAGCAAACTGACTCTTCTTCTTTGATGTTGGCTCTGTCGATATTACAACGTAATGGGTTGCCATTTTATGTAGTGGAACAATTGCAGTGCTTCCAATAGTATCAGGAAGATGGTCATGACTAACGACAAACACATCATCAAACGTTTCGATGAAAATTGACTTCACTTCTTTCCTAAAGCTTTCCAGTTCAATTGCAGATGGAATGATAATACGATGACTCGAAGGTACGGTAATCATTTTATCTATCTGTTGTTTAAGGGAATGGTCTAGACGTGACGATGTTGTTATATTCAGGAATGCACCTTTCTTGGATGAAAAGTAAATATCCTTCATGGGAATGTCTATATGTGCCATAAACAAAACGATAAAACCAGTTTTCTCATGTTCTGCAATGGAATGGAAAATAATATTATATACATGTACAAAATAGGTTAATTTGAAATTCATCAGTAAGAAAAAGTGATTGTATTTGATTGATCAGGAAATAGTAGATCCAAAAAGAATTATATTCTTTCAAATAATATTAACAATGATTTCTTTCGTTTTTATTTATATATAATTTTTGAAAAAAAATTAAAACAATGTATAAATATTTGTGCTCGATAGTATATGTGCCTCTCATCATCAATTATATTTTTCTGACATTCTTTCTTAAAACAATTTTGGCATAAGAGATACTTTTGGCTTGTACAGTGTTATAACATAGAAACTTTAACTCATATTCTTAGATGATTGATATATGGACATGTTAAATAAATTGTACGATATACTTAGTTTGATGAACTCGGCAAACTTTGTTACAAATGTTTGCGCACGAGAAAATAAATAAAAAACCAACAACACTAACATGTTTTCTTATATATGTACAAATAGTCCGACTGTTTCGCGTTAAAGCGTGTAGGAAGTAATACTCGCTGTAGTTGGTGTATCAACAATTTAACTGTTCATTATTCAATTTCAATTTGTTTAAAAAGTGGCATTTCATTATTAAACACCATATACATACCATTAAGTATTACAGAAGGATCGAAGAAGAAACGCAATCCATTTTCAGAGCCTGTCATACATGCATGCAAGGGATTGCATGAAGCAAAGAGAAGACACATGCCCGTAAGTAGGTTGAAGTTGAAACAGTTGCATCCATTACCACAAAGTGCGCTGCAACTAAGGAGAGAGACCGTTGTCTTGCTGTATAACGGTTCTTTAATATACACTTTGTTGTCAAATTCTGGGTAAGCCTGGTAACTTTGGAAGTTTTTGGCTTGTGTAAGTCGCAGATACATGTACATTATCAACAACACAAAGTGAACAACAGATGGCTCCATGACTTGTAAAGTATATTTACTAGTATGATAAACCTTGACTTTAAAAACAAGTAAGTTCTCAATAAATTTCACCCGGATCTTTTCTATGTCCATAAATTGAAGTTACACAGATATCACAGTATTCCATTCAAAAATCTTCTAATCTGGTGACGTTGAATAGAATTCGGATTTTTTTCTTATATTTCCTACCTCTTTATTTCAAATTAAGCTAGACAGTCATATGAACGGTTGTGTATTAAAACTTTGTATTAAAATGTATTAAAACGGTCGTGTATTTTTTTTTTCGAGTATTGATACAATCTATTGATTGACAGGTGTCAGTGTGTAATAGTACCCATTCCAGAAATGTGAAATTAATAGCCAAACATTTTTTTGCGAGTTAATTTACATAAATGCGTGTGTCAAGCGATGATACATTTTCAAATGGATATTTATTTAAAACGCTTAGAATCCCAGTTTGCAATATTTACCCTTTGTTTTTGTTTTCTGTGGTTTTTTTTTTGTTTTTGTTTTTTATTATTTAGAGGTTTAACATTTTCATCATCATTTATAGACCACTGGGAGAGTCATACTCTCCATTAAAGTAGAACGCTTCAATTTTTAATTTTAATGATTTTTGATTTCATAGTCTTCATCCGAACTTATTATTCACAGAAAGATAAAGAAGTCAATATTTCAGTGACCATATCCCAATGAATCATTTATAAACTTCTCATTTCTCAACTTTAAAATTTGTTCTTGTAATTTTATATTTAATGAATTGCTGTTTATTTTTTTCTGAAGTAAGTCTATACCTTTCACGGAGCATGACACTGTCGTTTAGAAACACAACCACACGACACGATTCCCATATGTTCTTCTTTTGTAGAGTTGACATTTTATCAATTCATATTTCTGCGAACGTTTAAATCGGTAAATGTGGTATCGATTTTTTGATACAGAATTTGAAGATACCACACAGCTGAATCACTCAAACTGAGAGTCGTAACATGTAATAGAAACAGATGTTGACAATAGTGTTCCAATCCTTTTTCTCCCCCATCTCTCTTTTGAAAAGCATACTGTATATTGCTAATTGAACGCGAGTAATTAATGTCCGCGTAAAATCGCGAGAAGCCCTCGTAAATTTAAAAATCTCACTTTAATTTTTAGAAACTTTTTAGAATTTTTTAGAAGTAAAGGAATTATAACCAAAAAATGGTGATTGCGATTTTATATTCTCGCGATACAAAACGGCGGAATCGCGAAATTAAGTACTCCCGCAAAATAAGGAATTGACAGTACTGCCGTGCTATTTATCGTAGAGTAAGAACAAGGTACACTTAGTATATTATTTTGGCCTATGAAAATCATAAAAAATGAAGCAGCAGCTAAACTGCCATCACCCATTGAAGTTAAATTTGGACAACCCCCGTGCTTGAAACATGCATGGGAAATGACGCCAAAACGTCACATATCAGAATTATAAATTCCAAACTTAACCCGATTTCACTTTTTTGCAAAAAACTACGAATTTGTACACACGTATGTAAATATTTTGATATGTGCACAGGCAACGCGATAGATAATACTTGTATATGTCAAAGCTATTGCAATGACTAGTCGAAAAAAAGCATATTTCGTAAATCGCGTTTGCTGTGCTCATAGTGAAATTTAAACATTTGTCATTTCCGGAACAAGTCCCGTGGCTTATATATTTAATGAAAAATCGCCAAATTATGTACCATGGGATCTACAATCGCTGCATTTCAAGTACAAATGTAGCAATAATCCAAATTTTAAAAATATATTTGATTAAATAAATGCAAAATAGTAATCATTGTAATTCGGAATTTTTAATTTCGTTCGGCGGTTTCTGTCGTTGCAAACCAGACGACAAGTTCGACAATCGCAATGAATAGATTGAATGAATGACGGTGCAGTGATTGACGGAACTACTATGTTCATTATCGATACGTAGACATATTCAACACAACTGATGTACCACTATGGGATTGTATTAGGTAAGGATTGATTGGCGATCTTATGAAAACAAGGAAAGCAACAAAATGCATGTTAATCCGAGATTCTTGTAATCCTGACCCGACGCCGCTAGTTTTTTTGGCGTGTGTTGTAGAGATAGGGATAAAAATCAAACAAACTAGTTGTCACTGTATAAAGATATGTCAGTTTGCATGCCCCTTTCACCAGAGACATAAATAACGTCTCTGCTTTCACGTAACAGGCCTATCTGCTTTTGGAAATAAGATAAAAATATTTTTTTTTGTAGGCCCAGTGATGCTATTTTTGATGTGTATTTATAAATATATTCATGCAAAACTATCAGGTGTGAAAGCACGTATTTAGGCATATGTGGCATGTTTCTGGTAGGCATAAGGGAAACTGCTCAACCACATATGCAGTAGCCAAATCAAGACTATTACATGTAACTTTGACCAGAATTTGCAATATGACAATCTACAGATGCGTACTATCGATATTAATGCTACATTTATCGCATGATTGTGAGGGAGATACAGAGATTTATTCATCCAGGGAAAATCATATTTCTCGAGGGCAATGCCCAAAGGAAATATGGATTTCCCTGGATGAATGAATCTTTGTATCTCCTGAATGTTTATGCAATCAATTGTTTATTATACCGAAAAAACAGGTGATCATTTAATACACTGGGTTCTAAAGGGTTTTATGCTATTGCAAAGCAATAACGTAGTAAATGATACATGTAACTGACTTTTTTCTGTTAGTTTTTGATATAAAAGGTATTTGTAGCAATTATTTAAGAAGAATTTTAATCATTTGATTCCATCGTATGCATGCTCATCCTCAGGATTTTTCATATGAATGGAATAAAAAAAACAAAATCAAAAAAATAGTTATCTTCACTTTTGCCACACATAATCTATAATTACAGTATTATCACATTTCAACTGAAAATGTAAATGCTAATAAATATGAACAGATGTTTGAAGCCATGTAAGTAATTGTACATTTTTCTACAGTCTACATAAATCAGATGTTCATGTTTGTGTGACTTTACCAGTGTTCAGAGGTCAAATTAAGTTTATTTCCATAGTGATGATGAAGAAATAACAATAAACAGAGGTACGATAAAATATCTTAATAGCAGTTATAATTTAATACCTGCAATCCTTTATAATTTTAACATTTATTTTATATCATTTAAATACCGGTATTAAGGTTTCTCCATGCAGCTTGATAAATGTTATTAAAGCAACATAAACTAATGTATAATCATCATGCAAAGATAAAGTAAATTCTAATATAATGGAAGACAAATTTTTTAGGGGAAAATATGAAATTTAAAAACTTTGCGCAAGTCAATGAAAATATTAGTTACTGTTGGACTAGAACCCAATATCTTGGGGTCCAAAGGATTGGCAGTCGGATGACTAACCTTTGGAACTGTCAAGTAATACACTTGAAGTGGTCGATATTTTACATGTACCGGTAGCTAGAACAATATGTTGAATTTGCATGTTGTAATGCACTTCTAAAAAGTACAGGTCACTGGGTGTGGAGGAACCTTAAAGATATTAAATTGAATTTCTTAAAAAAAATTCTACAGAAAGTTCTTTCATTATTGCAGATATTAAATGTACATCTGTCATATACATGTAGCATTATTATACTTGTACAGTAATGTGACTGTGCGTGATTAATGACTTTTTAATATATTTTTAAAATGCCTAAGTTCTACCCCTGCTTGCTGTGCTCCAAAAGAACATCACAACAGGACAGAAACAGGATAAAGAAGGAGCATGCAGACTTCATCAAGAGAAGACTCCGTATGGATGTTTCTGGTGACAGCATGCTGTGTAGGAAATGTCGTCACATGTGTGAAACAAAATCGACAAGAGATTCTATTTGCAACAGCCCTGAGCCAAACAAAATACAGAAAACATTATCAAAGCAGAGTATGAAGAGCCCTCCTTCAGTAACACTGTCCATTCCAAGTACTTTTACAAGTCATGCCAACTGTGTAATATGTAAAAAGCCAGGGCCAAAGCTTGTTGTTGTTCCTGAAAACACTCGTGTAAATGTATTCATCCAAAAAAAAACCATTTGTTTCACCTGGTTCTAGATGCTGTCCTAAACATATATCTGATGGAGATCTCAACACTGAGGCATTGCATCTGTTGAAACAAACAAGTCTCCAATGTCAACAGGACCACCATTGTTGGAGTTTAAAACAAACAAGGGAGGTAGCAATCCAAAATCAGAACAAGAGACTGAATTTTGATGACCCACATGGAATGGAAAATGAAGATTACTGCAATCTAACAGGTGTTACAAAGGATCAGTTTGATGAATTGATGACATATTTGGTGGAGACCAACTTAAGATCATCCAAGAACAGAAGTACTAGAACATGTGTAGCATTATTGTTGACGAAACTTAGATGTGGTTTAAGTAATCAACTACTTGGAACCTTATTTGGCATGAAAAAATGGCAGGTATGGACATGTTAAGTAAGACAATACATTTAAGATTTCTTATTATTTTATTATACATAAAAAATAAAAACTCGTACGTGATTGAATGTACATTAATTGAAACTGGGTTTTCTATTTCCAGGTTCGACGTGCTGTTATATCTGCGAAAAATGGTTTGATGGAAGATTCTGTGCCAAAGCATTTGGGGTTCTCTAACATAACAAGGGAGGATGTCATTTATCACCATACTCGTCCCCTTGCCAAGAAACTTCTATGCAGCATGTCAGATAATCCAGTCATTCTTGTACTCGATGGGACTTATGTATACCTCCAAAAAAGCGGAAACTTTTCTTTCTCACGTCGTTCCTACAGCACCCACAAACACCGGCCATTAGTTAAACCGATGATTATTGTATCAACTTCTGGATATATAATTTCTGTATTAGGTCCCTATCTGGCAGATTCCAAAAATTCCGATGCAAAGATCTTAAGTCACATGATCCAAACAAATGTAGAGGACATTAGGAAATGGGTAGAAGACGATATTTTTATTGTCGACAGAGGTTTCAGAGACGCAGAAGCTTTGCTTGATGACTTGGGTATACATGTTGAAATGCCATTCTTTCTGACTCGTCATTCAAAGCAACACTCAACAGAAGAAGCCAATTCAACCAGATTTGTGACCAAGGTACTTGTATAATATAACATGCCTCAATATAATACTGATTCAATTTGTTTATGTTGTTGCAGGTCACCTTTTAAAAATTTTAAGCTTAAAATGTTATTGATGTGTTTTAGTACTGTATCATATAGTACAGATGTGTTGTGAATCCAAAGTTTAAGATTTAACAAACTTTTCCTTTTAATTACATTGCACTACAGTAAAATATTTATTTCAAACACACATATAGGGATTTCTTGGATATAACGAGGTTTTGAGTCCCCAGCACTTATTTTTAAAAAAAAAATGTTATACGTATATTACGATTAATGGATATAACAGTGTGAATTTGTTGCCCCTACGACTTCGTTATAACCGAGTGTTACTGTATATTTAACTTGCATGCATGTGTAATATATATGCATATTCATAGTATGTGTTGTGTGTTACAGCTTAGATGGGTTGTCGAGTCAGTGAATGGCAGGCTCAAGACATGGAATTTTTTTAGCAGGACCATCCCCAATACACAGATACCACATATTGGCGATTATGTCCGCATAGTAAGTGCAATCTGCAACAAGTTTAGACCAGACTTGAGCACTGGAATTGAGGAGGAAGATGTTGCCATGGCTACAAAAATGCGATTTCTTGCAAACGGAGTGAATGAGTTAAAGGATTATTTTGAGACAAGTGGTGAGCATCATCTTGAATCTTGATTATGTTTTCTCACAAGGTTTTGGCAGGATTTTCAAATATAAAAATTGGTTGAGAATAAATTGAACTTCTATTTGAAAATAATATTTTTAAGGTTTAGAGAAGCGGAGCATAAGATGGGAGAAGATAGACTCCCATGATGTAGTCTTCCCTCATTTGACAGAGGAGGAAATACGTCAGTTAACCTTAGGTGTGTACCAAATAAGATTGGCAAAGTCATATGCATATGAACATTTTATGGAAGGAAGGTATGAAATTTTCATCAGTGATGACTTTGATGGAATCCTCTGTGCCAAGATTCAAACTAGACACATTTCCGCAAAGAAATACTTACTTTGGATAAGACATGATGATATCAGTATCAAATCTTGGTTTTGCAAATGTAAAGTTGATACAAGAGTTGTGGGCATGTGTGCTCATATTAACAGTGTGATTTGGTTCTTGGGTCTTGCTCGTCATGAGGAAAGTGGTGTCTGTGGTGTGTGCGATTGGTGTAGTTCTGTTGATGATGCTGCTGCACTTCCAATTGATGAATCAGAAAGTGAGGAAGAAAATGAAGAAAGATGTTACATAACAGAAGAGGAGTGAATTTCAAAGTGACTCATCAGTCAATAAATGCATAATAATTTCAAACTTTTCAGAACTATTGTCTAACATTACATGTAATATCTCTATAGGCAATTTCTAGTACAGGCATTGTGAATTGAAATGATCAGCATTTCTGTTCTTTTTTGATTGATTTACAATGTATTGTTCTGTTAATTAAAGTTTATTTTCAAAATTTAACTAGTTTTTAAGTTTAAATTATGTATAGTAAAAAGGCAACTCCAGATGATAATGTACAAAACATGTTTGATAGGAGAATTTTTCTGAATTTTAGTGTATAATATTATATCTGTAAAAATTAGTGATGATTACAATGTACCTGAATGTGTATATTGATGTTCTGAGTTCATACCTAAATGCAAGTATATTGTTGATTGATTTATTTCTACAATTATTTTGATTGCAATTTAAGATTATAAGCAAATCAATTTATGACAAATTTGCAATATCAAATGATTTATTGTATGAATATTGACAACCATTATATAAAACCATATATGTGTAAAATAAGAATGTCAGAATCACTTTGTCTAGAGGCTTATTTAGTTATGACATGCTCTTTGATTTATAACTGTATAAAGTATAATGGATGTGCTTTTCAATAATTGATATTGTATGTATACAACAAATATTGTTCAAACGCTGTATACATTTTGTTCATAATTGTGTCTCATTGAAAATAAATACATGTATAGGGATAACCTCATTTTCTTTTACCACAATATTTATATGCTTGTCTATCTTTTAACTTGTAAAGTATACTACTCTCATAAATACATAGCATATCTTTACTATAAAATTGAAAATATTTAAAGTTAAACATTTTCAAAGCAGTTCATATCAATATATTACTTATTTTGGGGCATCGTACCACTGTATTTGAGATCAAACTGTAAAAATGAACAATGTGTTATACTTTGAAAAAAATATTTTGATTAAACCTCCATGGAGTCCAGACCACTATCAATTTATTTTAGTTTTGTTTTATTGTGGTTAATATCATTGCATGTAATAATTTAAACCAATACTTCACACCAGCTTTCATTGAATATTATTATTGACATTAAATGTTAAGTAATAGGAAATTTTGTATTTAAGTGCATACAGGTCAAATATGATGTGTTATACATATAAGTGTTTCTCTTTTTAATTTAACAATAAATATATATATATAAGGTCTTTGATACAAATACAGAACTGTTCATGGGATACTATTATCAATGCAAATATAAGCCAACTCATCATTAAAAGTACATTGATCTGTCCTAAGTTACATGTACTATCTTGTAAAATGCGCCATGGATTTGATGACGACTTCAGCAGACATTAACAACTAAGGAAATTGAATTATTTGCAAGCAAATGTTATGTAATCATTGAATCATATAAATATTAAAAAACATTTATTTCAAGTTTTTAAAAGTCAAAGGAATCATTCGACAACTCTTGATTATGGTCCTTTTTTTTACCCCCCCCCCATACTTTGGACTGTGAATAGTTAACTCCTTAGGTAGCCAAATGAAACCATGTGCAGTTTTATATTGTAGTAAAAACTCCACAATTGTGTAATGTGCACCCAGGTATCAATTTATTAAAAAGTTTTTAATTTAATTTATTTCGTTGAATATTTGAGAAGAAAGCGAATTTTATTGCCACTAAGGGCATTAACGTTAAATAACGTCATAATTTTGCATGTCATCTTTTTTCCGGGTATCTCAAAAACTATTAGTGAAACAAAGATAATATTACTATATATAGAAAGCCCATGTCCTAGAGAGTATTTGGACCAAAATTTGTTAACCTCTGAAAATAGGCCAAATATGACCCTAAGTGTACCTTGTTCTTTATTTGTACATGTATTTACATGTATATGTTTGATTTCGGAAATTAATGATATGTTTATATATTCTTAAAACACTTAAGGTCATGCCATCTACTAGATCTCGATTTGAAGCAGGAATTGAGTTCCGTTGCTGCCCATATTTTAGGTCACACTATCTATCTATCTATCTATCTATCTATCTATCTATCTATCTATCTATCTATCTATCTATCTATCTATCATTTTTAACCAATTTCAACTTGCAATACTGTATTGGGCATTTTAACGTTTATATCGGGTAATTGCCGTTTTTGTTATGGTGCCATCATTTTGTATTTATGTTGAATTTGAGTTGGGTATACATATGCATATTTAAAATAGCAAGCAATGATTCAATCACTAATTATACAGGAATAGGAGCAGGTATTAAGATGAATGTTATCAAATACATGATACCATCATGGATACGTCTAGACAAATAACTGATAAAATCAACGAGTCATTTTTTTTTATATAAATTTGTTTAGTTTGCATTGGCAGTACTTGCCAAGTACTGTGCTTACAGATAATATTCCTCTGTAAATTATTTTTTGTCACCAAAAGAAAGGTATTTTTTTAACCTTGTTGAAGTTTGTTTAAGTTTGCGCAGAACGTATGCTGCAAGCTGACTGCTTTCTAAACCAATTATCAATAATTATTTGCTTCAGAAAAAAATACGACTGACTACATCTTGCCCATTGGTTATTATTCATTTGAAAAATTTGTTAAAAAAAATTGTACAAACATATAAAAATAGAATACTTATATATTTTATATAATACGAATGCAGAAGTAATAATTGCTGTATAACTTTCAAATGGAAGAGATAAATGATTGCAACTTTGGCATGTTGTTTTCAACACAGATAACTTGATTTGATTCGTTAAAAACCTTTAATTCTATTCAAAGCCATTTGGTTTTAGTGATACAATTGATATAGCATTCAGTAAAGAAATGAAATAACTTACAGTATGGTTTTAAAAACAGCCACACAAAATAAATTGTCATCGGTTAACGTTATTAACAGAAATGGAAACTATATGAAACAAATTATTGAAAGAAATATAGTAGAAATATAATCGAAAGTATTATTTAACTGACCGAAATCACAAGAAGAGATTCATTGAAAGTATTATAAAAATGATGCCATTTACAGGGAATCATTCGTCTCCTTTTTATAATCGCCTCTAGTTCTTTTGCTGTCGGCAAGCAAATTTGAGATAAAGTGGATTCAAAACAGTTTTATTTTGTTCATTAAAAGGAGTATATGTAATATATATCATTTCTGGGCGAATTATAGATGGGGCAAAACCTTTTGCGAATGTAGAAGGGCAAAAATACATGACACGAATACAAAATCTAAAAAGAAACTCTGAATACAGTCGTTTGTGTTGAAAACAATATATTGCATGTTACTTATTACCTTAAATATTTTTGTTCGGACGTAGGCAGATAGTGTTGTGATGTTAAAGTGATTTTTAGAAAATCAATCTACTCTCAGCGAAATTCATTTTTTGTTAATTTTGTCACAAAACACGATACCCCTAGGAACTAAAACAAGCTAACAACAATTAATCTGCCTATTTATGGGGGTGGGTGAGGGGGCGGATTCATATTGACGGAAAAGTCAATGTTTTTTTTTTTTTTTTTTTGTTTCTTTTTTTTTCAAAAACCAAGCTTTTTGTTGTATCTTTGTTTGCAATTTAAATGTTGTCGTACCAAAACAATATATAGTTATAAAACGTTGAATTAAACCTTAAAATTCCTAATAAAACAAGGCACAATGCAAGCACTAATTAAAATGAAACGTATACGGCGAATGACTACAGTGGAAACCTCTAATTGCAAAAGTGTTACATTGTATGATAAATATTATAGTAACAAGCCTGGATATGGTACCTTTAACTTTGAATTGTGCATTGTATCAACCACCTCAATGTTCACTAGTGATTCCCCCGCTCTGATGTGAATATACAAAAAAAGCAAAGTCGACATTTAACAGAAAAGTGGCATCTGATTGTTAACAAAATAAACAAAGTACTCATTTAACAGGAAGTAGACGTCCGATTGGTACAAAAATATATCCCACGATATGGTATGCTTTTAAAAACTCTGTGTATAAATTTCAAGCATCTGTAATAAATAGCTGCTGAGAAATCTTTGACGAAAATTTGTTTGAAAATTTGGCTAAAAAAAAACAAAGTCATTATTTAACAGAAAGTTGACGCCCGATTGATACAAAAAATATATCCCACAATATGGCATGCCAAAACAAATAGTGTGTTGAAATTTCAAGCATCTGCGATAAATAGTTGCTGAGAAATTTTTGACGGAAATTTGTTTGAAAATTTTGGCTAAAAATAAACAAAGTACTCATTAAACAAGAAGATGACGTCCGATTGGTACAAAAATACATCCCACGATATAGCATACCTATACAAATACTGTGTAAAAATTCAAGCATCTGCGATAAACAGTTGCTGAGAATTCTTTGACAAAAATTTGTTTGAAAATTTTGGCTGAAAATAAGCAAAGTCATAATTTAACAGGAATTTGACGTCTGATTTGAACAAAAATATATCCCACTATATGGCAGGCCTATACAAATATTGTGTAAAATGTTCACGTATCTGCGATAAATAGTTGCTGAGATAAATACGACAGAAATTTTTGTTACGGACGGACAGACAGACACACAAGGGTAAAACAGTATACCCCCTCTCCTTCGGAGCGGGGGTATAATATTTTTATACTGATAACATAATAGTGAATTATATTAATGAAGATTGCATTTATAGTGTTTGACATCACAACAGCTCGGTTGTTGGATTGTGGAGTTCTGTATTATTTGTTCCCGAAGACAAAGAATATTAAAACAAACTAGTAATCTTAAAAGCATTTCTGTGTATTGCATTAAACACATTCAATGGAACACCTATTTCAATCATATTTAAAAAGTGTAGTCAATGGATATTAAAAAAGTAAAGGGACAGCACTCGCCATTCTTGAAACAAGTTCTCCAATTTATCCAACAATTTCTGACGAGGTATAGGTTGGGAAATTATCCAACTAATAATTCCCAAAATCTGGCTACATCTGCTTACCTCAGATTAAACGTATCGTGTCGAAATGTACTAGGTCCTCGCCAAACTTATCGAAAGCAACGGACTTTTACATTTGAGTGACGTAATTTAGTTATATAATCACTGAGATGTTCGATCTAGAAAGTTCTATCAATCCGCGAAAAGATTCCTCTTGGTTTATCGTATGCTTTCGGATATCCTCAGTGATTGCATGGATAGTTTACATAAACTTCCGTTCCTTTCGATAAGTCTTGCGAACAGAATTTTCATTGCATATATGTATAAAGTGGGTAGACTTTTTATCTCTCTAGTGATTTGAAATGAGTATTTTTTTTTTTTAATTTAGATTTTGAGTGAAATGAACAAAAATGTGAATGAAGATGGTTTTGTCATGGAAGATTTTGATCAGGTGTAAAATAATCAAAGTATACCGATGTTTCAATCTTAGTAAATATCATATCCAAAATATATTGAAAGAGGGGAAGCATGATTTCTTAATATCATGAAAAATAACTCGTAATTGTAAAAATTTCTTTAAATTGCAATTTACTTTCAATTATAGCCAACAAATACTCACCAATCGGATCAAGAAAGGGGTCAGTGAAAAACAAAAACAAAACAAGAGGCCCATGCGCCACATCGTTCACCAACATTAGCTTTATATGGTAGATTAAAAAAAATAAATATCCGAATTTACACTTTTGTTTTCATATACTTAATCTTTGACATGTTTACCTTTATGGAATACCATTTTTATCGAAAATAAGATCATATGCAATATATATAATCAAATTTTCGGTTAGTGTTCACGGTTAATTTCAGTTCTTTTTATTTCAGAGATCAAAACCACTTTATAAAGCGATCAAAACACATGAGAACATAGCTTCGCCTCGCCACCTATAAGATTGATCAACCCGATATATTTCTGTAGTGAGTTAGTAACAAACCGAATAAGTAATAATGTTACAACATTCCACCCTATTCTAGCTTAGCGTTATTATCACGTAATGATCTACTTGTCACCTCATGCAGTTGATGTTTTTTCAACAAAAGAGGAAGTTATTTAATCATATTTATAGAAACGTTTTAGAAGCACACACAACCAGAAATCCGCAATCAAATGTTATTTATTCCGACGCTTATAATTGATATAATGAGAAATTCGATGTGTTTACTGATGACATTATGTGCTTTCATGACCCTACGAACACACAACGAATATTCGCACCTATTAGTGCTGATAAAACTCTTTCACCTCTGTGGGCAGCGAATACATCATAAATCGCAAGAGCTGGTTGGATTTTTTGTAACACGGATAAGTTCTCGCGCACTGACTCGACATAGAGAATTAAAACCTCTTACTGTATAAAATCATTTTCTTTTTCTGTACTCCAGTAATTGCCCATTCTGTCGGAAATCGTATATTGGTGTGCAACATGGTCGTCGAACCCTGGTAAGTTAGCAGAGAGGTTAAAATAGTGAGCGTGAGTGTCAGACAAAACAGAGCAGTTATGTGTCGTTTGATCCCTAACCCTGCAACGTTAACCTATTTTGCACCTTTATGTTGTATTGTCCAGAAACAATGAAAAGCCATGTTCAATCCAGTTTAATCCCGATTGTCGGGAATTTAGAAATCCTTCATTGTTTAATCGTATCGAAAAAAAATTGCTTTGCGTTATCCAAATATTCTACTTTGTGTTTGATGCTCATGGTAGCCTGTCTCTTTGTGAAAGTCATTCAACGTGCCCATTTATTTGTCAGATTAATTGGACCACCACATTCTTCTAGAAGATATATGTCCTAATGTAGTAGAACTCCACTGCCAACGCAACGATCGATATTAGAGTTTATACCCCCCCCCCCCCAAAAAAAAAAGTCAGGCAGATCTCTTATGTATCCCTACATATGAGCGTGGAGTTCATGGAGCAGAATACATGTAGGTCGTCCTGGTTTTTTTCCGGCGTAAGAGCTCGTTCTGTAGTTTCTTCCTTTTATTTTCCGATTCTACAAGATGGAATTTTAATGTTTAGGTCACCTGAGTCATTCGTGTGACCTATTGCAATTGGTCTTCGTCTATCGTCGTGCGTTAAAATTTTTACATTTTTAACTTCTTTTTGAAAACTGCAAAGCCAATATTCTAACATCGTCTTCTTAACTCCAACACATGTGAGAATAAACTGGATACATGGTTAAGATGTTCATGAAGAATTGTGAAAACCATGGCCCCTGGGTCAAGCATTCAGGCTCTAGAGTAGGGTCAATAGGGCCATGTAGTTAAAATGTATTAAATCTTATAAAAGTTTCTTCTCTACTCCCATATATATTTGAAAAAAAAAACCACCTAAATGCATAGTTATGATGCCATTGGAGTATTCTACATAAATTTTTTAATTCAGGATCCCAGGGACAGGGGTTTGGGCCCTAGGATAGGGCCAATATACCCATATTATGAACATGTAGTAAATCTTAGAAATTCTTCTTCTTTACTGCCACACATGTGGGACAAACGCTGAATGCATGGTTACGAGGGTTGTTAGAAAAGTTCACGGACAAGTTTGATAGTGAGTGGACTATTCACCTGTTACCAGCGAAACTTTCCAGATTTAATCCTGACGTATTTTCTAAGAAATATGCGAATATTTGTTTGTTTTTCAATGCATCATAAAAATATACACCTTAATTATTTTGATAAGATATGTTTCATGAATCATCACAGGATGAATCTCTGCCATTCAGTCAATTGAAAGGTGACTGAAAGGTAACTGAAAAGTGACTGAATGGCATATGTGTGCCATTCAGTCACCTTTCCAGACCATTCAGTTATCATTCAGTCGACTGAATGGCAGAGCTTCTTCCTGTGCATGTCAGGTTTTTTTTAGTTTTTTTTTTTTTATTATGTACGCATTTTTCCTTATTAAGAAAATGCACCGCTTAAGTGCATCAAAATAAACGATATTTCATATAACATCACAATAACGTATGAAGGTCATTTTGTGAAAGTGAAAGTTTCAATTAAATTGAAGAATTTTTGACCGTTTTATCGCCGAATTCTGACAAACAACGCCTGAAAAAAACTCAAGAACGTTGACGTCAGTGGACATCTTTGAGCACCTGGCCTTCATTTAATTTTTTATGCACGCAGGAAAACCTACGATGGAGACCAAAATGTTCTTAAATACTGCTATTTTTATAGGACAAAGGTTTACAATTAGAATTACAGAGGATTAAAGATGGAATAACCCCCTTTTTAGCCCTTGCAGCACAACCCCTTCCCCCCATACAGCCCGAATCTTGGGCGTAGGAATTTCGATTTTTTATCTATCTAAAGTCGAAACCGCGTAGACAGAGATTTGTTTTACCTAAATGATCTACGATATGCCACAAAGACATTATACTAAAACTGGTATGAACATGCAGTTTATAAATCGGTTAAATGACTTGAAAAGTGTGTTGACCTGAAAGGTGTTTACTATGAAAAAGAGTAAGTTTAACATGTTTGACTTTCTGTTGTTTGACGTCACTTGACGTCGTGAAAATATGAAATGGTGCTCCGTAAATCTAATTCATGAAAAGTAAAAATCACTGTATCTTTTGAAAAAAAGTTCGAATTCATATGATTTTTGCATACTTATTTTCAATTGGTAGTCATTTAATAAAACATACGCCATCCTAGAAAGTACACAGTTATTTTGCCATAAATCACTTTGTCCGCGAACTTTTCTAACAACCCTCGTATGTTTTCCACGAACTCCTCTACCTGAATTGTGGAATTCATTGCCCCTGAGTCAGGGGCTCAGGCCGTACGGAGAGGAAAGGAACGGCGTAATGTATATAATGTTTAAAAATCTCCTTCTCAACTCTAACACATCTGTAAGAAAAAAAAATTATCTTCACCAGGAATAGCAATCGGCTAACCAAAATCAGCGATAAGCAGTACATGTAAAATGATTTCGGTAAAAATGCCAGATGTTGAAATCTAAATAATTGAACGTGAGAAGTGAGTAACACCAAGTCATTTCTTATTCCTTGTTTGTTTCTTTTTTGTTTAAATGCCCTCAAAAGAAGGATTTCTGTCTGCCCCTGGGGATGGGGGCAGGGAGGTTGTTTTAAATGAAACATGTAAACTAGCCGCCTTGTTTGAGTTTTTCTTCGAAAACATATACACATAAAACATATATTGAAAGTTAACAAATATGGGAAAATTATTTTCTATCAGTGTCTTGCACCTTTTCAATATCGGGCCATGCACTCTATTATGATCTTTAAGTTTTTAATAGGTTTCATAGCTCTTTTTGAAAGATTAATCCAGGTAGGGAGGCGGTCGTCATTACAATACAGTAAAACTCGTTCAGTATGAACACGGATATAGCGAATTCTCGGATATAGCGAAATTTTTTAAGTCCCCGGTAAAAATCGTATGAAATATTTGCAAAATTTTCCGGTTATAACGAATTCGGATATAACAAATTTACGGATATAGCGAACTGATTTTGAATCCCGTAGAGGTGAAAATTAACGAAATTTAAAACTTTTATAACGAATTTCTTTACAGATTAGAAAAGTTCGCACTACCATTTAACATAATTATTTGAATGAATTTATTTTAATATAAGTTTTTCAATTCACAATCCGATTATTAAAGGTATCAAAGTAATGTATTTTTATTTTAAGCCTCAATTAGCAAAAGTTATAGTCTGGTGAAAGAAAGCATGTACATGTATATAGTGAATTCGCTATAGTTATTACAGTAAAACTCGTTTAGTACGAACACGAATATTGCAAATTTACGGATATTGCGAAGTCATCTTGGATCCCCAGCTATGTAAATTTAATGAATTTCTTATACGGTTATAACGAATTACGGATATAACGAAGTAATTTCCGAGGTCCCAGTGACTTCGTTATAACCGAGTTTTGCTGTATTACGAATTCGTAATACGGATATAACGATTTATGGATATAACGAAGTAGATCATCTGGTCCCTAGGGCTTCGCTATAACCGAGTTTTACTGTATTTTATATATATATTTTTTACTCTAGAATAACTTAATTAAATTCATATATGCGACTCCTCGACAAGTTTGTATATGGGATATGGTACTCAGGTGACCGTTAAGGCCTATTGGCCTCTTGTTTTGGGGGTTTTTGTCTTTTGGGTTTTTTTGGTTTGTTTTTTTTTTTGTTGTGTGTGTGTGTGTTTTCATCTATCTTCTTGTTCAGACAAACATAATGGTTCGCTGCTTTATAACACCGTGGTGAATCTACATCCATTTGAATGATTGCAGCTTTGCGTCTCTTTGTGGTCCATATCGTTTTCATCTTTGGCCAATGTTTTTTTCCATATGTCTTTGAAACGGATGGGTCAGGCTGGCCTGGTTTTACAGGAGTTATTTGACCAGGGAAGGGCTTTAAAGGACTTAATTAAGCGATTAGATTTTACGTGGGAGTGATGATTTGATGTGTGCTCATTTTTGTTTATATTTTTGTATTTGAGAAATATAGATTGAAGTCTGTTAACCATATAGCCAAAGACACATACAGTTAACATCTGTTGAATCAAAAATAGATAACTCTTGGCACTGTAATCCGTTATTTTAACTTTCAATATCAAGAAAGGCAACTCCAGATTTTGCTGCTGTCTGATAAAAGAGAGAAAACGCCAACGACTGATATAACATTTCGTCAAAATAAAGACTTGTAATTTTTTTCTGACGAAAAATCGTTATTTTTTTCAATTTGCCATAATTACTAAGTTAACAGAAAAGTGTATAATGTTTTTGTTTCTAACATCAATGTATTTTACATACATTTGCCAAATCTCAGTTTAAATTGAAGCTTTAAAAGAATATATTTTCTTACATGTGTGAGATGACAATTATTGGAAAAAAAGATTGTAACAATCGTTATAATGAGTATATATATGGTGTTTGTCTTCTGCATGTTGTCCCTACCACCACCACGATTACATCAAGTGAGGACATGCTATTTTCATTACGTGAAAGAAAAGCTACAACATACGTTAGTTTTTAATAGCAGTTCTTAGATATGAGTTTAGGTCGACGTGATAGAGATTTTAGTTTTTGGCCTTTCACTGTATGCAATTTAGGTAGTATGTGTAGAAATGACACAGTATATTTCACTTTATAACCATTGCGAATACATGTATTAAACCTCCCTGCACTAGTATTGTACCCTGTACGACTTTTGATCTTAATTATGACATTTTTGTTATAGGTGAATCGTTTAGTCCTTGATTTTGGGATTTAAAATTACAGATTATCGCTGTTTTTATTAAGCATTTTTTTTTGAATTATCAATATCAAAATTGAAATCATATCAGTTAAGATGAAAAAAAGCCCACACACATTGAACGCATTATTTGATTTAAAATAAAACATAAAGTAAATAGTACTTTTTTGCGAAAGTTGACATAAAAAATTGTTTCATCTCAAAGGTTATTATTATTGCTTTGACAACATATTAAACTGTAAACTGTAATAGTAAAACGGCACGTCAGGGCGATTATTACTTAAGATGTATCAAGTACAACATAATATAGCCTTACACGATAGAATCGTTTTATTCGATAATATTGGATACAAGTCCAACCAGTTTAACAATTGAAAGAAAAGAGAGAGAGGTAATTAAAAAAAACATGAAATATGAAGCATGTTCTTGCTGATCAATCATTCAGTGCAACGGCGAATCAAGAATATTAATTTTCTTTGAACATAAATAAAAGTTAAAACTAAAATATGACTATTTACACAGTCAAAAGTAAGTTATGTAGCGTTTGTATGAAATGATACATTAACGTTTGCTTCAATGTTTATTATACAACTCTGTATTAGAAAGGTATTGCCGTTTCTTAAGTCGCACTTAATCTGTTCTTGAAAAATATGTTGCAGACTCGGTATAAGCCGGAGTAGGTAGGTTTTACTATATTATAGTTTCACAGATTGAATGCAGAGAAACCATAGGCAGCCCAAGCTTTAACTCCGGAGAACATGAGTCCAAACTTCTCCCCGCCTACCGTAGATACGATAACCTCCCCTGCCTCTACTTGTATGGACCTCACATTGTATGATAATTTCATGGCTGATACATTTTCTTCAAATACAACATTGTTTCTGTTTATTGCTGTGTTGTTAATACGGATGGAATCTTTTAAAGATTGTTTCATAATCACGGTCACATAACTATAATTGAACCCGTATGGCACGATTGTTTTGTAGTAATCAATATACTGATGAACTCCAGGTACGTTTGTCATTGAAGGATCGCCCATATCAGATATCTGAGATGAAAGGCCAAAACTTGTAACGATAATTGTTGTGTTTGATTCAATCACACACGTTTGCCTGCTAGAAATTATTATATCAAAAGAATCCAGTTTGTTCAATGAAACAGTGTGAGATGTTTGATCCACTGTGTAGGAAATATTACTCTGATCTACCGCAGTGATAAGAACTTTAGTGTTTCGGTCATTTGGATTCGGAGGTACAATGTACATGTTATCTAGCTTTGCTGTTGGAATAACCTGCTCAATGAGGGGATCACAATAACCTATATTTTCAAGCCAATTACAATCATTTCCTGAAAATACTGCGATAGGTTTTGAAGATTGAACAACGGTTCCTGTTAAATCCGTTCCATGGGCAATTTGATATGTTTCAAATCGGTCAAGTGTTAGAGTGTATGCATCACCATTCAAAAAGGAGTTTCCATGGATATAGAGAGGAATGTTTTGTTTCATCTTAAAAGTTATTGAAACCGATGTATTGTTTTTAATAGCAGCCAAAGCAAACTGACTGCTAAAAGAACTCGAAGGCTCTGTCGATATAACCACATAATAGGTAGACAGTTTATGTATTGGTATAAGTCCTAAGCTTCCAGCATACCATTTCATATTATCCAGACTTACGACAAAAGAATCGCCAAATGTTTCTATGAATACTGACTTCAATTCTCTCTTAAACTTGTTAAGTTCCAATTGAGGTGGAAAAATAATATGCTGACTTGACGCTATACTAACCGTTCTGTCTATCTGCCGTTTTAAGGAGTTGTCAAGATCTTGGGATGTTGATATATTCATGCTTGCACCTTTCTTGGATGCAATGTAAACATTCTTCGTATCATTTGATGTCCTCCCCATAAATAAAACGACGAAACCAAATTTCTTGTTCTCTGTAAATTGTAGAAATACATGAATATAAGAAGGAAACACCTTATTTGTAAAAGGAAAGCGCTAGTTAAGTTAAAATGCGAACAATTTTACAATATTTGTCTAAGATGATCACATATGTTTTTTTCTATAGTGTTTAAGACGTTTAGTCATCATAATGTAACGGTTTAGGGAACGTTTAGCATAAAGTTGATGTGTGCCTTTTTTATCTATAGGTATGGGATGTACAATGTAAAGAATTAATTGTATTATCATAAAACACAACACGTCCGATGCTGATTATTTACTGTCGAACATAACTTTTATCACGTATTGATTATATATACCCATTTTAATAAATGGATTTATATTGAAATATTAACACAAACACACAGTGCAGGACATTCTAATTCATTTTAAATGTTTCATTTTTGAAGCATTAGATGCAGAAAAAGGAAACATCTTATTTGTAAAAGGAAAGTGCTGATTAACTTAAAATACTAACCATATTAAAAAAAAATCAAGAAAATCACTTTTCTGTTTATTAATTTTGTTTGAAAAATAAAGATTATTAATTTTGTTTGAAAAATAAAGACTATTCTCTATAATACACAAATTAGTTTATAAGACTCTTTGAAGAGTTAACCGTCTGATCATGACCGGAAGTAAACCCGCAAGCTACCTAATGATACTATAGGGAAAGTCGAGACTTTTCTTTTTGAATAAAGTAAGATTCAATGGTTCAAACATTTTGTGACAATTTTGATTACAAAACTGTTGAAAAAAAATATGGACTTTGTTAAGTGACCATTTTTTGTTTCATTAATTTAATAATTTAAACACAATGATTAAAGTTGATCGACAAATGAGCATTCTATACATGTATACATTGACACACGGAAATATGAATTAGTAATTCATAAGAAGGAAACGATGATTTTCCTTCTGATTTTTATTTGAATGTTGGGGTGAAATGAACAAAACATATACGCATCTGGGTTTGCCATGGCATAAGTTTTGATGAATTTAGAGTAAATGTAAATGATGCATGCAACAAAATAAGATTTAAGTAGTTATAGCAATCATATAATGGAAAATAAAATGATATAATGCGCGCTGATCTATGTAATTTGTTATGTAATCATACACTGGTATTTAGTAAATGTATTTATTTTTCTTTGCAATAATCTATAAATGATCTGACAACATGTACTCACCATTTGGATCAAGAGAGGGGTCAGTAAAGAATCTCCATCCGATTTCGGAGACCGTCAAATGCAAGGGATTGCATGAGTTATATAAAAGACACGTGCCGGTCTTTAAATTAAAGTTGAAACAGTTGCATCCAATGCCACAAAGCACGCTACACCTAAGAAGAGAGCCTGTATGTTTGTTTTCTAATGGTTCGTATATAGACACTTTGTTAAAAAACTCAATCTTTCCCCCGTAAGTTTTGAATGACATGGCTTCCGCACTCAACAGGCTTATGGTCATAAGCATACAATGAATCATGAAGGGCTCCATCCTATTTTTCTATAAAGAATTTAAAATTGTAAATTCAGCCCTCGATTAACTGATTAGGTTCTTTTTTTTTTGTTTCAAATGTAATTAACAGATTCAACCAAGAATGTTACAAACACGGACTTTCCCATACATATGCGGCATATCAGATCAAATTGAAGCTATATAAAGAATACCTTATTGTAAAAGAGATAATTGCTAGTTATTGGAAAATGAAGTGCAGTTCTGATTGGATGATTATTATTTTTACTAATTTTACTAATTTAGACGTCATACATTTTGTGTACGCATACCTGAAGTGATATTAATGATGACATTCATATATTTAGTGTCGGCATACCTTAAGTTGCTTCGATTCTGATTTTATTTTATTGGCTGTTACTGACAGAATATTATGCCCATTAAAAAAAAGCAAAAACAAAAATTTTTAAAAATTAAAAAAGTAAGCATTATCTACTTGCATTAATAGTTTTTCCGGTTAAAACTGTATAGTTATTAACACTCTCTCTATCAAAGGGAAAATAAGTACAGTAAAACTCGTTTAGTACGGACACGGATATAGCGAAATCTCGATAATAGTAGAGTTTGTTGAGTCCCCGGTAAGATTCTTAACAAACCTTTGTAAAATTTTACGGCTATGACGAACTCGGATATAACATGTAACGAATTTACGGATATAGCAAACTGATTCTGAGTCCCGTAGATGTGAAAAAAGACGAAGTTTAGCTCTATTATAACGAATTTCTTTACAGTTTAAAATGTTTGCACTACCGTTAAACATAATAGTTCAAATGAATTTATTTTCACAAAAATTCATCAAGTTACAATTTGATTATTATAGGAATCAAACGAATGTATTTTCATTTTAAGCCCCAATAAGCAAAAATTGTAATTCGGTGAAAGAAAAGATATATAAAGCTATATAAGTTATTATTAGGAATTCGTTATACGGATATAACGAATTACGGCTATTACAAAGTAGATCCATTGGTCCCTAGAACTTTGCCATAACCGAGTTTTAATATAAATATTAAATAGAAGCGATAACATTTACAAACAAGTGATTCATTGTAGAAAAATAGATACTATCATATAACTTACACGTCATTCTCTTTATATATATACTACTATATTAAAAAATTAGACTCGAATTTTTGGGCCTTAATACCGAGAAATCCGAAGAGTACTGTCTTTTGTTTTATATATTTTAAACGTCATTGGTACTTGAAAATTACCATTTTGTTTTTATTTTTTTCTCAATCAAGCTTCGCTAATAATCAACGAAATTTCCTTTTAAAAATCCGGAAATCATCTGGATATTTGGGATTTTACAATCTTGCGCATGTGCATTATATACACGCTAAATCATTGGAGGCTTTTTAGTTGATGTTTCCACAATATCACATTTGCATGGATAAACTCAGAAACGATATTACAAATACGTGTAAATTTTCATTGAAAATTTGTTATATTTTCTGTTCATAAAGGAATACGGGAGACAACTCTAACTCAGTGCATTTAATATGAAATATCCCGAGAGTTCCGAACGTCAACATAGTGTGAAAATTCGAAGCGAGTAAAAACGTTGGTGAAAAAGTTTTGAATTTTTTACTAAAATTTTTAAATGGAAATGTGACTGTTATTTTCAATGCAGCCTCATTGATTTTCTAAAACATCGTATTGGAGCGATTCTGCATTTTTGTGCTACATTACGGGTATATGGGAGGCAAACTGTGGTAAAAGGCCTGTTCCGAGACATAGTTAGAATATTCTAACTAAGCAGAGTGTAGTGAAATTAATAGCATTTTTGTAGTCTTAAATCTTCGTTATGTAAATGTCAACAATACGGTGTGTCGATGTATCTATTTCGTAAATGTCCGATATTATATGCAATTTCAACCCGTGCACGCACGGGTCAAAATCTACTCGTTAATAAAATATTATGATTTTTCCAAAAAATAAGTCTGGTTTTTTTTTTTAGCAGATTCTTCATTTTTATTTTGTTATTATCAATTGAGGTTTCTTACTTCCTCAAAGTTGCTTCCAACTTCAAATGCGTTAAAAATTTATCATGTAGAATTCAGTAACGTACAATTTGAGTATAAAAGTTCAAAGTAAAACAATTTACCTTATTGTGCTTTAAAGCAAGAACTGTCCTATACATTATGTTTCATGTTTACATAAAACAAAAGCTGTGCATAAAATCAGTAATTCTTAATCACTTTGTGGGCACAATTTTTAACGCATCTTTTATTTAATGCAGAGTCATCAAAGTTGCCATAGGCCAAACATCGTGCAATATTAGCTTTTAACAAGTTCATGAACAAACAATTTGCTATTTTGAATGAATCATCACATGTCAATTGAACTCCAAAGTAGGCAAAAGATGAAATGAACTAACCGTAACCTTTAGTTAAGAATGATAAAAAAAGTGTAGAGAAAAGTTAAAATAAAAATTGCTGATAAGTTGGTGTAACATTATTCTAGAGTACTTTGAGATATGATTATGATTGTTGACATGTTTTTATTTTTTTTAAATGTGCGTTTGTCGATGTAGAATGACGAGCCTCTTAAAATCAGCTTATAATACAAGGTATCTGTCTCCATTTTTCAACGGCTATAAGACTAAATTTGTATCTGCAACGTATGTAATACTGATCAAAGAGATTTTTTTTTCAAAGGAAAAACGATAAAAAAATCAGATTATCTTAAGTCTGTATTTTAATCCGTTGTCAACACAAAAACACTTTGCATGTGACACTGCCGGCGGGACTTCCTAATATCTTCATGTAGACGTAAATCAGCGATGAATGACAACTTAATACTGTTAAGTGGTAAATAGGTACGTGGTTAAGTTGATCAACAGTACTAACTTGTTTTGTTGAAACCGTTATACATATACAGACAAAGCGTTAAACCTACACACTTTCATATGCACAGAATGAACTAGATATTGAATGAAAGGTCTTGGAAGGAGACTGAATAAATCACATTTCAATTGACTGAAATGGATGGGTTCATTTCTGATAAATGCTACTATTGATAACATTGTTTATAATATATTAAATATAAGTATGTTTAAAACTGTTAAAACAGTTCTCTACTTTTGCATATCCTAATACCGGTAGAGGTAGGATGAACGAACACAAAGAACATCAACATCACCTGCTTTTGATAATGACATGGCTACGAATACTCACAATCCTGTTATGATTCAACCTCCACCTTACAGCTATACATGGAAATTAACAAACTAGACTCTAATTTTGCAGTTGTCTTTCTTAATATTCTGTGTCAGAGAGAGAGAGAGAGAGAGAGAGAGAGAGAGAGAGAGAGAGAGAGAGAGAGAGAGAGAGATGTATAAATATTTTGATGTTGTTCATACGAGAATAAACCAGGATATGTCCCCTGCTTCTAATGGGAATAACAACATCTACTATGCTGGTATTTTAAAATAGTATTTTGCAACTATTATGCTGGTATTTTAAAATAGTATTTGGGCTGGTATTAATAGCATAGAAAAGTGAAATGTAAACATAGGTCCTATTTCATGTTATGAAGCATTGCCCAGATGTTTCTGTGATTGGTTTGAAAATTGTTTGAAGAGTAGGATAATCATTCATTTAATGCACGCTTAAATGATTCGTTAATTTCCTCATGGATATAATTTCTTTATTTATAATACATTTTCATTTTATTTTTACGAAGTTAGCAAGTTTGTGTTGTTAAATGTTCATTCACATATGCTTATCAATTCCATCCTCTTATTAGCATTTCACTATTCTTTTTTAAATTAAACTAAATATTAACTATTTAGATACATTTTCTAATCTTATTTTTACCAAACATCTGAGAGTGAATCTCTTAAGTTTTCTTGGTTCACAGATTAAACTTTTACGATTATCTAAACAAGTTTGCACTATGAATCAGATTCAGTGAACCAATGAACTGTTTGATTTTATAGAGATACAATGCTAAATCAATATTTCAATGATGCACTTCTCATATAGCTTGACAGACTTTACAAGCCTTTTATAAATGTTAAATCAGTGATAGTGAGGCGTGATTGTGTGAAATGAGATACAAATAAACAGCTGAAAAAAAAACAGAACTTTGTTTATTCTACAACGATTGATAAGCCAGTTCTACAATTTTTATTAGTATCTCTCGTTGGCACGGATGTTAGCGCGAGGAGGTCATTGGTGTGGGAAGAAGCCGGAGTACCCGGAGAGAACCCACGTGTCCAAGCAGGCGACCGCCATACCCTATCACATACTACCACTGTCGATCACGGGGATCGATCTTGGGTCGCAGCGGTGAAAAGCAGGTGCATTGTCCACTACGCTACTTGGACACAAAAAAACAGCTACGTCCAATTAAATCAGCTGTTTATCTTGTACGTTTTTCTTTTTGTATCTATTTTCAATTTTAATTATACATTGTCATTACGATATATAATGTTACAAATCTTTGAGCTTACGGAACAGTAATTACAACACAAATAAAATAATACAAAATAGCAAATAAAATAACAAATACCAACCTGATATAGGTCAAGTTACCTACTCAATCATTCTTTTCACTCAATGCTATTTATTGATATGAGATTTCAATGCTATGCTTTGTTATGGTGTACATTGTAAAAGATATACCTGACCGACTATATATATGCATTCATTGTCTTTTAAATTACCTTCTGACAGTATGTCAAGTTGTCGTCTATCGCTCACATATAATTTCAATTAACAGTAAATGACAATATGTATTTCTATAGTAGTTACGGTTAACTCGTTGAACACATTTCATTGTATATTTAATAGTATACAGTGCGATTGAATAAACGTTCTGGCATTTCACAACGTGTTCACCCTTGTTCTAATATTTAACAATATATAAAACATGATTTATCCATAGAAAGGAAAGGTAAAAAAACTAGAGCAAAGCTCGTTGCAAAGCAACGAGTGGGTCTTCCGTTAATGTCGGATGTAAAGCTGGAAGTTCCTGTAAGAAGCAGAGCTCTAAAACCAATAACAAGAGTAACTAAAATAAAAAGATGAAAAAATCGAATTATTCCTGGTACGACTTAACAAAATCCGAATGATTTTGAGTACGAATTAACAAAACCTTTCCGATTTCAAGAACGACTTAATTAAAAAAAATCCGAATGTGTTCAAGTACGACTTAACAATTATTTTTGGTACGAGTTAATTTTACTTTGAACATTACACTATTTTTTAAACCAAGGACGCAGAATCAAAATTTCCGGAAAAATCAATTTTTAAACCCCGATATCTCTGTAATGCGTCGTTCGATTTTCAAACGGATTTCAGATTTGAATTCACCATGGCAAGTTCTATAAGACTGTAGTATTGTCTTATTTTGTTCAAAAAAATGAAAATTTCCAAAAATTGGAACTGCTTCCGGTTTTGAGCAAAATTGATGAAGAAATTTTTAAACCCCCCAGTACATTATAGAATTGATACATCTATCATCAGTAAAAATTTCAAAGCGATATCTTTAAAGTTAACGGAGATTTCTTCCGGACAAAATCACTTTTTTTAAATTTAAAAATGGCCGCCAAATTTGAACGGAAGTGACGTAAATGCTGAAACTTTACCATCTTTGAGGCACGGTAACTTTACAAAAGCTCTGAAAATTTCATTGAAATCGGATGAAAACTTTTTGAGATATAAAGCCGAGAAGGAGTCAGAAAAAAAATAAAAAATAAAATAATAATAAAAAGAAACCGAAGAAAAACAAGAGGGTCTTCCGTTGGAAACGGAAGACCCTAAAAATATGAAAACCATTCTATACGTTTGTAAATTTGCGATAAATTGGTTATTTATTTCTGCACAGCAGTAAACATCCTAACATTAGTACATTAATTCGATAGTATCAGTTATCATTACTGTAAAAATGCAAGTTTACAATACCCAAATTGTGTATTTGGAATTGTTCGTTAGATAAAGTATTTCTTGCATTTGAAAATAGTTTGCAAAAATTATACACGACTTCTCTCTAAATGTGTTTCAATAGTGACTACAAAGTAATATTTTTAAAGAAATTCATTTCCAACTACGATTAAAAAATATTTTAATAGCAGTTGTATTTTAATAGTGGTTGTAAAGTGATTCCTATAATGAAATACACCCCAACGACTGAAAATAATTCATTCAATAGTGGTTGCAAAGTGTTTTTTTTTTTCCAATGAAAAACATCCCCAACCACTATTGAAATAATTTTTTCAAAAGTGGTTTTATTTCATTTTTATAGTGGTTGCAAAGTGATTCTACTAGTGAAATACATTCCCAATCATTATTGAATGAATTCATTTCAATAGTGGTTTTATTGCAAAAGTGCATGCATACCAATCTGGTCTTATAGATGTACACATTCTGTGTATCTTGAAACCGAGCTTGCCTCCCCTGTTATTTTATTTTTTTATAAAGGTATTGGACAGAAATGGAACAGACTGTTCATCTGGTCGCCGAAAAAAATATATTTATTAAGAGTCAATAAAACGATCAAAGTAGAAAGAATACCTTGTCCTGTGCAGATCCATGTTTTTTTTTGGGAGTTTTTTTTTAGCATTGGATCCTTATTTTTGAAAGATATAGTCTCAAACCTGCAGCGGTGTGTGCTAACAAATTGAGATACGCGTGTTAGCGCATTATGAAAATTTGTATGCACACCCCACTGCATTTATAGTACTATATCTTTCAAAAATAGGGATCCAATCTTTAAATATACATTTAAAAAAAACCTTTTTGCCTTGTTTGCAATTGTGATTTATACCTTTAAAATCCTATTTTATCCTAAGGGTAAGTGCATATAAATTGAAGAGCCACTGTAATAACCACAAGGGTATACTTTGATTTTTGCTTGTGAAGTTGAGTTTTTTTTTCATTTGATCGAGTCTGCGTCATGTTTCATATTTTGACATTTTACTGGTAATGGACATTGATGGCAACCTAACGACAAAACATTATAATATTCGTGATGACTTCAATTTTTCTATTGTCAACTTTCCTTAATTATGTAACAATATACATTCACCTGCATATAGTGTTTTTGTCTCTCAGTTTATTCGATACACAAGGGTTTTTCGTATGAACAGTTTCTAAGGCGAGACAAGCCACTGAACCACAAATTGATAAAACATGACTATCAACAGTCTTGTTTTAAGTCATCTTTTCGTAGGTTCTATGGTCGATACAAACCGTGTCAGCAAATACTATATTCCACTGGGTCGCATGCTGACTGACGTTTTTCATACTAACCGTTAGACCAAAATTAATCACCTAATTGTCTACGGACTTTTCCATTTTTCCCCTATTATTTCTAAGTTTATTTAAAACTGAAATAGCTTAGAATTGCCGTTTAATGAATTATAATACATTGATCCGAAACGTTGTTTTATTTGCTTTTTTGTCAGTCATGTGCCAATCTTATGTTGGCAATTTGCTTGGATCCGAGGCACAGCTAGCGGGTGCTAGCGTTAGTGTATATCATAGTGGCCACATATACAGTGTACAGTCAAAATATTACAAAATCACAAAATTCAGAGTAAATTATGTGCAACTCATTTTCATTATCTTAAGGTAAATTTTAAGGAGATGGTGTATGTGAGCAAGGAAGGTAATAATGACCAGTAAGAATATGCTATGCATCCTTTTTGATTTTTACTTCCATTTTTCCTGTAGTAATTGCTGCTTTTTTGTACCGGTGATCTTGAGACATCTTTACAAAATAACATCATTAGCAATTTATATGCTAGTTTATGAATATGTGTAACGCAGTTTCTCTTAATATAACGATATTTAATCCATTTAAATATTTGATTCATTAATAAATCATCTCATTTACAAAAACCACACCCTTTTTGGTCAATATTAAAACTATTTCATCGTTCAAATACAAAAGGGAATAGTAGGTTTATGATATAGGTATATTATAATAATGGTACTTGATAAAAAAAAATGTCGTGTCAGAATTTATGCATTGGAGGTACAACTGTGTCCTATATTATAGTCTTTGTACGCATCAGTGAATTTCAAAACACGATTTAATTTTGTCTGCCATGTTATATATAATGCCTCGAAAAAGTTCACGCAAGACGGCTTAAATTTTTGTGCCACTTATTTTAAATTTGACATTATTCTTTCGAGTCGACGATTTTCTTTTAAATTATCTATTAAGTAATGTTCTTTTTAAATGATGCAGGGTATATCATGCACAATGGATATCAACACCTGAACCGACTTTTATGAAACCCTATCATAATGTCTTCACCCCTTTAATTCTAAAACTGTATTTTTCTGTACTGTATTTAAACCTTTTTCTTTACCTAGTTGTGCGCCATTGCAACATATTTCGGAGATCACGTATGTACTTTGGTATTTAGTCTCTACAATTTTTTTTTTGTAAAAAATACAATTTACAGCTACTTTAAAGACACATTAATTTTGTGTTAAACTACAGATTTCTAAACAACCTAATTATTTTGCTGATATTCATAGTTGTATAAGTTTGATAGCTATTCTTTAAAATATATACATGTTATGTGTCATTTCTTTCAACTAATTGTATCTTTGATCCTTTCAAAAATGAAAATGTTACAAAAATCATTAAGGTAACAATAATGCAAGATGAAATGTCTCCAGATTTTAATTTAGAAATTAGGAACACAAGTAAATGGGTTGAAAGTTATTTTTTAGAATGAGGGGTGTCAAAACTGCTAAAAACAATGCACTCTGCTGGACTACGCAGTAAATAATGTAATCATTCCAAATAAAATATGTGTTACCTTACTTTTTTTCTCTCTCTTTTTTAATATGAGTGTGACACAGACAGAGCGCATTTTTTTCCCTTGTTTATTGAAGTAAAACCTTTGATATGGGAAACCCGATTTTGTTGGTTTCGTTTTCAGTACAGACGTTTAACACGCAAAATTAGAACAAGTACACACACGTCCAAAACACGATTTAGTTTTGTGGTCTGCCATGTAAATTCAATCAGTTATATATAATGTATCTAAAGAGTTCACGCAAGACGGCTTTCATCTTTGTGTCTCTTATTTTAAATTTGACACTATTCTTTAAAGTCGACCATTTTTTAAAAATTATATATAAAGTAATGTTCTTTTTAAATGATGCAGGGTATACAATGTATCATGCACAATAGATATCAACACCTGAACCGACCTTTATGAAACCCTATCATAATGTCTTCACCCCTTTAATTCTAAACCTGTATTTTTCTGTACTGTATTTAAACCTTTTCTTTACCTAGTTGTGCGCCATAGCAACTTATTTCGGAGATCACGTAAGTACTTTGGTATTTAGTCTTACAATTTTTATTTTTGTAAAAAATACAATTTACAGCTACTTTAAAGACACATTAATTTTGTGTTAAACTACAGATTTCTAAACAACCTAATTATTTTGCTGATATTCATAGTTGTATAAGTTTGATAGGTATTCTTTTAAATAAAAACATGTTATGTGTCATTTATAACAACGTCATGTATGTTTCATACTTTCAAAAATGAAAATGTTCAAAATCATTAACGTAACAATAATGCAAGATGAAATGTCTCCAGATATCATTTAGAAATGGGGAACACAAGTAAATGATTTGAACGTTTTTTTTTAAGAATGAGGGGTGTCAAAACTGCTAAAAACAATGCACTTTGCTTGACTATGCAGTAAATATTGTATTCATTCGAAAAAAAAAATGTGTTACGTTACTCTATTCGCTTTTTAGCTCACCTGAGCTGAAAGCTCAAGTGAGCTATTCTGATAACATTTTATCTGTCGTTCGTCTGTCTGTCTGTCTGTATTTTCACACTTTCAAAATCTTCTCAAGAACCACTGGGCAAACTTCAACCAAACTTGACACAAAGCATCCCTATCCTAAGGGGATTCAAAGTTATGAAAATCAAGTACCACGTCTTTTTGCAAAAGGAGATGATTAGGAATTTATAAAAAAAATAATCGAGAAATTGTCAAAAACCTTGTTCTCACGAACAATTTACTATTGCCAGGAGTATAGTTGGGTTATTATTTGGGGTTGTTTTTTGAGACGGGTTTATTTGCATTTTTAAAAATCGGGCTCGGTGTTCCAAAAAATAATTTTAATATCAAATGAGAGGCAGCCATTTTGCCAAGTTCAGTTGTTGGAAAATTGCTCTGTTTCGTTGTTTCATTACAGTAAGCTTCATACATTTTCAGGCTTTGTGCAGGTAATGTGATTGAAATGACGCCAAAATGACTCACTTATGAATGTGTTAAGACGACACACATATTCATCATGTATCGATAGACAATTAGAACATTAATTGTTGCATTTTGTGTACATGTGTGCATATCATATTTTCAGAATCCCGTGGGCTTGCATCAACGCAAGTTTGAAGTTTGTTTGATCTACGTGTTTTTAGCTCACCTGAGCTGAAAGCTCAGGTGAGCTATTCTGATCACATTTTGTCTGTCGTCCGTCTGTCTGTAAACTCTTCAAATTTTCAACATCTTCTCAAGAACTACTGGACCAATTTAAACCAAAGTTAGCACAAAGCATCCTTAGCCTAAGAGGATTCAAAAATATGAAAATTAAGGACCACACCTTTTAACAAAGGGCGATAATTAGAAATGTATGAAAATTTTCGAGAAAATTTAAAAAAAACGTCTTTTCACGAACCATAAAACCAGGAAAGCTGAAACTTGTGTGGAAGCATTCTTAGGTAGTGTAGATTCAAAGTTGTGAAAATCATGACCCTCAGGGGTAGGATGGGGCCACAATGGGTGGTCGAAGGTTAACATTTCAATATAAAGATTAAATCTTAAAAAAATCTTCTCAGAAACTAATCAGCCGGAAAAACTGAACTTTGAGTGGAAGCATCCTCAAGTAGTGTAGATTCAAAGTTGAGAAAATCATGACCCCCGGGGTTAGGGTGGGGCCGTAATGGGGGGTAAAAGTTTAACATACGAATATATGGAGTAAATCTTTAAAAACCTTCTTCTCAGAAACTAATCAGCCAGGAAAGCTCAAACTTTTGTTAATTCAAAATTGTGAAAATCATGACCCCTAGGGGTTGGGTTGGGCCACATTTGGGATAGGGGTGTTATAGTTTAACATAGGGGCATATGGAAAGATATTTTAAAATCTTCTCAAAAACTAATCAGCCAGGAAAGCTAAAACTTGTGTGGAAGCATCCTCAGGTTGTGTAGATTCAAAGTTTTAAAAATAATGACACCCTGCGAGTAGGGTTGGGCCACAATGGATGGAGAGGGGGTTAAAGTTTTACATAGGAATATGTAGAGTAAATCTTTAAATATATTTTTTCAGAAACTAATCAGCCAGATGATTCTTTATAAATGTCAATACTTTGGCCCTAGGACAATTCTTTGGCCTCACAAGAAGGTTCAGAGTTTGATATAGATTATATTCCTTATATAAGCAATTAATTGTTAAGGATATTTTTGAGAACTGCAATACTCAACAAATGATATGACTATTCCTGTTAGAAAAGGAACTAATGATTATAAACATAAGAATATCCAGGGGGAAAATGGATTTTATTTATACAGGATCTACATGTTTTATTGTACATTGTTCAGATAGTTTGTATTATGACTCCATTAAGCTGATTTTATCATACCTATTGTTACTCAAGTGGGCGATGTAGCCCATGGGCCTCTTGTTATACCCGCACTTTAAAAAAAAAGGTCGGGTATATTGTTGTTACCCTGTTCCGTCCGTTCGTCTGTCACGTTTTACTTTCTCAAGCTGCTCTTACATCTTGGTTTCAAAAACGTCATTTTCTAGATCTTCTAGAATATGATTGGGGGTGTCGTGTTGAAGTGTGATCAGGTTCCAGAATTTTTTTTTTATTAAGGTGTGCAGTGGGCAACAAAATATGTCTGTTTTTTGGCAAAAAAGTATGGTTCTCAGAACTCCTCTTACAACTTTTGGAGTAGCTACGTAATCTCTTGGGATTTAATTGGGGCTGTCCTGTAGATGTGCAATAAGGTTTTAAAAATTTAAATTTCATCCAGGGAGTCTAATAGTAGCAGAAAATTGATGTTTATCACTTAAAAAAAAACATAGATCCAAGAGATCCTCTTATGAATTAATGGATAGACACATCATATCTTGGGATATGAAAGGAACTGTTCTATATATGTGCAGTAAGGTTTAAAAAATTTAAATCTCATCCAGGGAGTCAAAAAGTAGCAGAAAATTGACGTTTATCACTCGAAAAAAACATAGATCCTAGAACTTTTTTTACGATTTAACGGATAGAAACATAATATCTTGGGATATGATAGAAACTGTTCCATAGAAGTGCATTAGGGTTTTGAAAAATTAAATTTAACCATGAGGCCCATTACCTACATACCTTTTGATGCCCTTTAAGAATCAAGAATATATATGGATAAGGGGTGGGGATCTCAACCGTTTTCGAAATATTCGTGCACTTCCTGTTCAAGGGGGGTCATGACCACCCCCTGGGCCCATGACCAACATACCATTTAATGCCCCTTGACACAAGGAACAATTATATATGGTTTAAGGGTGGGAATTTCAACTGTTTTGAAGATATTAAGGGACCTGCTGTTCGAGGGGGTCAGGACCACCCGCAGGGCCCATGACCTACATAACAATTGATGCCTCTTGACATCAGAAACATGCATATATATGGTTAAGGGGTCATGATACAGCTTTAAGGTGGTGCAGGACACCTGCATATTGTGATGTATACATCCTATTAAGATAAACAATAAATTATAAATAGTATTTAAATATTTCCCCCCAAAATAGTGTTACCTAACATTGAAGCGCAATGGGTTAGGGCGTTTACATGTCTGAAGGAGCATTGGGGTCCAAGGTGTACTTTTCATCTTATTGCTATTGATATAAACGAATTTTAATGGGGGGGGGGTCTGGACCCCCCACTCCCACCCCTTCTCTAAATCTGTGCACACTATGATGTACATGTAGGCACACAAAAGCAAATCTAAAACCGGCAACCGCCACGGGGAGGGGGCATAATTTAATTTTAAATTTTGTTTGTAATAATTATATAGACCATTATACTTTCTATGACATGAAATGTTAAGATTATTGATTTTTGAAAAATCATGCAAACAGTTCAACCCCAAATTGCACATAAAGTGCTTCTCATGTGTATTATCATATGGGAAGGGATTGTATCCTTCAGTTATGAAAATTATAATTCTTAAATAAATTCCCGGAGCTTGCACGTGGCCTTCATGTTTAATTAAACTGGTACAAAACAGTATTATTTAAGGGCTAACACTTGGTGCGGGTATTCCTGTCTAATGACAGCATCTAGTTTTAATTTGAGTTTAACACACTGAACACATATTTTTCCTTGTTTATTGAAGTAAAACCTTTTATATGTTTTCAGTACAGACGTTTAACACGCAGAATTAGAACAATTACATACGGGTACTAATTTATAAGATTGAAGTGTTTATATCGCTGGAACTGACTTCAACATGGCCGAGGTAAGAATGCTCCTAATATTAAATAGTACTTTCATATTTTTCGAATATTACTTAATACGCTTTGAAACACACTCTTCCCGATTTAAACAAAATAACACAAGTGTAGGAGAGCAACAGGTGAGCGCACTCGTAGTATTTGTACGTGTACGTTATAAATACACATAACTGCACACATAACATATCTTGTTTACATCGAACATTCGGAATTGTTTTTCAAATGCAATTTTTAATATTATTTTGTTATTTGTCTGGATTTTCAAAAACTACGGTCAAGCTTTGAAGATTGTTCAATTAATTGTATTGTTTATTGTTCACTACAGTTAAACATAATCATTTATTTATTATTTTCAATTATACGATTACTTTTAAGGATTAAATCGTTTCTATAATTTAATGAAGCCATGACATATTCTTTAATGAATCATAAATATACATATACCGAACCACAATCCATCTGAATGAAAAATATTAGTTTATCCGCATTCAAAATCCACGCTTTTGACAACTAAAAAGAAAACATACAAACAACTAGTAGACTAATTGTTCTCGAACAATTAGAGGTCTTTCCACCTCATTGTTTTTTATTTTGAAATAAGATTGATTTAATAGAATAAACTATTTTTTCTGCGTTACTCCATTAAAAAAAGTGTCAAACGATTAAGTTTGCAATTTTTCATTGCTTGACGACCTTGACCTTTGACCTTTATGTCATTCTCATCTGACAAGGTAGACGCTTCAATACCAAGTGGTCCGATGTATCAATGATTATTGATTCAAAAGTTATTTGTGTTTTTATTGAATGTTCGAATCTTTCAGGGGCAATAACTGCTAGAAAGGGACTTTGGACCCTGTTGGTATGAATAGATTGAAGAAGCGCCTAAGTGTACTGAATACATTAGTAAAAGTTTCAAATCTCTATCTCTAACGGTTAATGAGAGTAGCGATAACAAGCATTTTGTACAATAGGGGCAATAACTCTATAATTGTTAAAAGGTAAGGGTTAAAGGGTTATATTTTTAAATGTCTTAAGATGTCCTACTACATCCATGAAAAACTTTTTCTCTACCATCCTAAAAAAAGGAGATACAAAATGTCATTAATTAAGAGATTTCCAAATGACCTTGACCTTTGACCTTTATGTCATTTTGTTTGGCCAAGGTAGACGTTTCCATCCCAAGTGGTCCGAAGTCTCTATGATAAGTAATAAAAAAGTTGGAAGTGATTTTATAGAAATGTAAATACTTTCAGGGGCAATAACTACTAGAAGGGGGGCTCAGATCCTTTCGTTATGAATATATTGAAGAACCCTCTAAGTGTACTGAAGACATTGGTAAAAGTTCCAAGTTTCTATCTCTTATGGTTTCAGAGGAGTAGCGATAACAATCACTTCGTACACAAAGGGCAAGAACTTTGTAAGTTCTGGGAGTGGTCAACCAAAGGGTCATTTGGTACCATAACTTTTAATGGCCAGTCACATAAAGAAAAAATTGCTTCAAAATCTCTTGAAACAAAAAAGCTGTCCCTGGAAAAAAAGAGAAGAAAAATAATAATAATAATAAAAAACATAAGAAAAACAAAAGGTCTTTCACCTGAAAGGTGGAAAGACCTAATGATAATATTTAAAAGAGTACTGGCTGGTACTCAGCAAGATAATGTTAATGTGTGTAAAGGTGTTTCGTCATTCCGAAAACCGAAAAAGTAATGTTATGTCTGTAATCTTTCTAATTATTCACTGAAGACGGTGAAGCATGAATAGTGTTTTGACTTTGTAGCGTAACAATAAAATTTGACAACTAATATGGCATTAGTCAGAAAAAATTGCGTATATATGTATTAATTTCAGCTTTGAATCGTTTGATAATGCAAACTCATCCGTTCGTGCTGTGTAACGAAATGACACTGACACGAGAGAAAGAGAGGCATACAATTACCACTTTAAATATCGTGGGAAGGCACCTTTAATCAAGGTCTAAAACAGCGATGTGAACTTAAGAAATTACGAGTGTAGCAGGTCTATTTTAGGTTGTACTTCTACAAAACTTCTAATATATAACAGTTACCTGCATAATCTTATTTAAAAAAAAACCAACTTTGTGAGGCTATCTTTTTTCAAAATGATTTTGCGTAAATTGTAATTAGTTTAAGGTTATTTTTTTATTGCTATTATTTTGTCTCCTATTCCGGTTAATTGTGATTGTAAAACTATTCTATGGCGTAAATTTGCATGTACCTGTATCCAGACTTGTCAAATGAAGTAAGTAGTGTATAAATTTAAAGCATAATTCATTTAAAATGGATTTAAATTGGGGTTTTTTTTAGGTTAAGTTGGAGAGCTGTGGGTCCGCAGATAAAAGCTACTTTCGTTCCGCTACAGACACAATATATTGGCGTTATAGATTGTTGCCTGGCGTCAGGCATATCTAAGGTTTGGAAGTTGCATTTTCCGAAAAAGTGCAGATTTTTTCATAAAAAAACTGATGAAAACGTAGTTAGGATATAATAAGCAACAGTTAGCAAGAGTTTTCAAGTAAAATGGTTGTTCACCATGCACGTGTGTACATGGGGTAATCCTGATTTAAAAATACATTGCCATATTTTAACGGCGGATGTAGGGGTGTCAACGGAGCATTTGTCAAGTTGTTAGTTACACATTTCATATTACGGTACATGTACATTGCAAGTAATAAATGATGTTGGATTATCATCACCATTTTGAATTCAAACAAATAATAATGTAATCAGGTATTTATGTAGTTTGAATATTTACTGCAGGGACATTCGCCAAAGCGGGCTGTGACCCTATTTTCGAGCGATTGGGCGATTTGATTCATCTTGAAAAAGGTGAAACCCACGTGTCGTGCTACAATTGCAACTCAGTGTGTATTTATGTTAATTCGATACATTTCGTCTGAAACAATCGATCCAAAGTATGATATATGTAGTTGTTACAAAACAAATGTAAAAAAAAAAATCCGTTGATCCCCTCCAAATGGATCTGAGATCATAGCTGCTGCGTGAATCGTAAAGCAGGGCTTCACGTCATAATGTGTCTCATCCATAAATTTGCTCGCCGAATAGTTGACTAGTTCAAATTGGGATCATAAGAATACTCCAGAGCACACCGTGCAAGTGCACATATCACAGGCACGCAGTATCGGGGATGGGTGGGCTACCTCTCCCACTTCTTTCGCAGCAGACATTGTATGTCAACCAGACGCTACAGAAGTGTAAACTTGATTTGTAGTTTGACATTTTGAAGCTGTTCAGCAATATTCATATTATTCCTCAAACGCATAAAGAAAAAAGGTCTTGAAAACTGAAGTGGGACAAACAGACGGACGGACAAACGGACGGACGCAGAGGAAAGCTAATAGTTCCCTCCTGTGAAAACCGGTAGGGGACTAATAATGACATCTAAAAAAAAACTTATTGTTTATTAATTATTGGTAGAACAAATGCATCTGCAGTTCTCCCTACTGTATAGTTGTAATTTTCCCAGAGTACGACTTCTATATGATACGACGACTTCTCCAGCATCCGCCAGTAGATTGCGATATTTAAGAAACTCGAAAAGGAAAGTGAAAGTAGGTTTAGAAATCTGGCGACAAAAAAGCTGCAGCTATGCTTAGCGCTTTAAAAATGGAGATGTCATGGGTGCCCGCTATCATCCACTTTTGTCGGAGCATGTAATATATGACACTGAAAATACGGAATTTTAATTGAATTGAACTGCAGTTAAAATAACTACCCAAACCCCACCCCTTTATCTCAAAAATTATTCAAGGTGTCCAAGTAGCGTAGTGGACAACGCACTCGCTTGTCATCGCTGCGACCCGGGTTCGATACCCGTGAACGACAGTGGTTGTATGTGATAGGGTATGGCGGTCGCCCGCTTGGACACGTGGGTTCTCTCCGGGTACTCCGGCTTCTTCTCACACCAATGACCCCCTCGCGCTAACATCCGTGCCAACGAGAGATATTAATATAAGTTGTATATCTTGCTTATCAATCGTTGTAAAATAAATAAAGTTCCGTTTTTTTTGTTTTTTTTTCAAGAATTATTGTTTTTCTTCTTTAAAACAATTTTTAATCAAATACAATTTCAATTACTCACTTCATCACAATCTTAAAAATGAACATGCATAGAAAAGCATAGTAATGCAAAGCAATGCCATGTAATACCAGCACTAGATTTTGGAAAGTAATTCATTGCATTACCATTACTCGTAATGCTATATACACATTATTAGCATTACTTTGAAAACATGTAATGCATTACCATAACATTTATGTCAATTCTTCCCATCATACTATCAAATTTACGGCTAAATTTTTTTTTCTCATTCAACAATACGTTTCTCGACACTACTTCAACTTTAGTCGATGGAAAACTCGATTTCAATTTCCATACTAAACCCACAGATTCCTACCTTAGTTTAAAGTGGTCTAGCTGCTACCCACCCCATACGTTTAGAGACATAACAAAAGGTCTAGCCACCAGAGTCAGAGGTATTTGTTCCACTCAAGTCCTAAAATTCCACTTATGTGCCATATATTCCATATATTTTGCAGACTCGCTCAAACAAAATACCACAAAGACTCGTTGATACGAAATTATAAGTTATTCATATCTCATCAAGGATGTGCGGATATTTACCTTGGGTTGTTTGCATACTATCTGAGGTTAATGGTCTAAGGGCGTATAGAATACATGTACAACTCGGGTCAACCCGGGGCACTGGTCCAATATATCCTTTTATGAAACACATGGTGTAAAAAAAACCACTAGTTTACATAAATCACTAGCACGTCTATATTCCGCCTTAAATCGGTTGTAATCTTTTCCTTGTTTGAATTTTAATTGTTTAACGTGCTTGATACCCACTGTTCTACTTACATGTATCAATGTGGAGTTTTTAAACTAATTTTACCCCTTTTTTTGTCATAATAATAACACAGAACAAACATGTCGGTATGTTGTAGATGGCATCAGAAGAACCGGAATTGGTCACGAGTATAGAAGAATGTGAAAGAATTGCTTCACTTTTGAAAGATGAGGCAATACTAGCTTTAGATTGTCAAGGTGTTTATCGCGGGTCCCACCTTAGATTGACCCTTTTACAGATCGGGACGTCCAAAGGAAAAGTTTATTTGTTTGATGTACAAAAAAATAAAATTCTTCTTTTAAATGATGGACTCAGGCATTTGTTAGAATCAAAGGACATTGAGAAGGTGTGCAATGTTTTATGATTGTGTGATTTAAAAATGATAGATAATAAAATAAAAAGAATATCTTGCTTCCATATTGATAAATTGTAATGCACTGAAATTGGTTTTATAGGTCATGTTTAAATGTTCAAAGGATAGTGGTGCGCTGTATCACAATTTTCAAATTACTCTGCAGAATGTCTTTGACATACAGGTACTACATGATTAAAGTAACTTTGTATGTAATAATAAACCTATTAAGATATTTAAATGTCAAACTTTTGTATATTCAAATGGCTTTAACGCAATGCAAACTATTGAACCCGTTGCTTTTTATGAAATATTAGCTGATTTACGTCTACATAATCGTGTCTTATTTTAATCTAAAACTGTTTCTTACGAGTAGGATGCACATATTATACTAGAAGAACAGACAGGTCGAAAACTCTTCCCATCATTAAACCTACGCAATGTTTGTCGAGTTTATTCACCCATTGACAAGGTGTCTCAACACGAAGAAGATAGCATGGTGTGGTTTTTTTTTTTAACATTTTTTTTTTAATTTGAGAAATGCATTAAAAACTGATAATAATAAACTTTTAAGATTTTGTTTATTATAGAAGTTTCTGTAAATGATATTTCTAATGATTCCGATAGAAAGCGTTTATTAAAGCAATAATAAAGTTATTTTTCTGTAGAAAAAATGTGCTGTTGAAAGTAGTGACTATTGGGAAACATTAACTGCAGAAAAGATGTCCGTTGCAGCTGGCCACGTTAAAGCTCTGATTCCAGAAGTCTACAAAGAACAAAAAGGGTAAATTTGTTTTCATATAAATCTATATGCGTGGAATGTATGATAATTATATTGTAAATTTTATGTTATTGTTTAAACAATTCGTTTTAGACGTATTGAAAACTTTGGATTAAACCAAAAGTTTAAAGAAAGAGTTCTTGAGTCCGTGAAGCTGCATATTGATAGAACCGTCTACACACAGAGAAAAGATCGAATCAATGGACACGTAATGGAGATACTAAAATCACTTGAAAACGAATGCACTACAGACACAAAATTGCAGGACTTTGAAAAAGACAGTGAGGAACGGCTAGCCTTGCAAATTGTTGATGTTGAGATTGCTCAAAAAATGTCCGAAATCATTCAGCAGTTGAAGAAGGAATACATTGATTCTAATTTAGATGAAATTCTTGAAGAAGTCGAATCAGATGAAGCTGAATTACTTGTTACCTCAAGTAAACTTAGATTTCTTAACAAAACTAGAGGCCACCCTGATAAATCATTTGCAAGAAAAGCAGGGCGTATAAGAGAAAAAATACAAAATATTGTTCTTTCAAGCATAGAGAGAAAATACGACGTAGGTACAGATGTCAGCTTGTTATCAACATGTGAACAGGAAATATTAAGAGATTTGCCGATATGGAGTGACGATGACACCAACTTTCCCAAAGTTATTAAAGGTCTGTTTTGGCGTCTATTAGATAATGATTTGGCCAGAAAAAGTGGCGCACTTCATAAGCATAAGGGAAATTACAGACTGAACAAACATTTTTATGATCGAATGCAAAAGTTCGCCCGTGGTCCTTCATCAGTCCCGATACCAACGCATGTGCGCGAAAAGGTTAAAAAATTCTTAGACGACATTCGTTTATACAAAATAGACACAAACTTTTAATCACGCGATGGAAGTACTCAATAAAACCAGCACTCGGTCATAAATCAAGTACGATTTGTCAGTTGCACTGGCTTGTTGTTTGAAGAAGAAACTGAGAGTATATAATTCCGAACGGCTGGAAATAAGGTGTTTTAACTTTTTTGTGTGTTTATAACTTCAATATTTTTATGGTGCATGTTTTTTTATAGATTTATTCCCAAACTTTTCAATTTATCAATTATTTGATATAGTACTCGCATTTTACATAAGATACACATCCTATTCTTGGGAATATTGACGACTGAGGAATGATTAAAATATCTAAATAACTTGTTTCCCTTTTTCTTTTCATGTATATTTAACTTCGATGTACTAATTAATGTTTTATGATTTTTTTTCGAAATGTATATCGATGCTTATCTATGCAATAAAAGTGTAACAACTATGTATCGTTAACATTTATTTGGAAATTTGACACATAAAACACTTCAAATATAATGATATATAAGGGATATGTATTCATCTGAATTTTTGGGTAGAATGTACTGTATGTGAATTCAATTACGTAAAATAAAAACATCAATTCTATTTTCAATAAATAGAAGAATTACCTTTTTAAAACAAATATTTAAACTCAGAACAATAAATAATTTATCGTAAGAATTGCCTTGACGCTAGTCACTTCAAAATATTATACTACCAGTGTATGAAATACAGTACCGATCAGACCCAACCTAACACCAGATTAATCCCCAACTAAACCCGGGATTTACTTTTGGGGTTTACTTTGGGTTTACTTTTTGAAAATTTTGGTCCACTCGGGGTTTACCTTGGGTTTACTTTGGGTTTACTTGGAAATTGCTTTTGAGGTCAACTGTTCGCACTGAAGTGTGAAGCAGATTCGTCTTTTATCTGACAATCCTACTGCCTGTAATTCCTGCCCCTTGTATATTCCGAATACACAGTTAGAGTCTGTTTTCAGGGGTATACTTGTGACTGGGTTTACTCTCTGTGTCCACTCTGGGTTTACTAGGGGTTTACTCTGGGTCTATTCTAATAAACCCGGAGTAAACCCAGGGTTTAGTTGGGGTTTACTTTCTGTTAGGTTGGGTCTGATCGGTACTGTACCTCTGGTGACATTCGTTAATTAATAACTTCTGATATTTGCTAATACAATCCTTCCTAACTCTTTAAAGGCTAATCTGATTATCCACATAACGGACCTCCGTACGTCTATTTATACATTCACTTACAATAGCAATACATATTTATATATGAACAATAATAAATAAATAATACAAGCCTTAGGTCCTCTTGATCTACTTTAGGCTCATCTCAAACTTAGGAATCACCAAGTCCAACTTTTGGTTACCAAGCAGTTTATTAGCAAGCGTGATCGTATAGTCAAAATTACAACACCAATAAAAAGCAACCCAAATCAAAGATATAAATCAAAATTTTTTATTTCACATCCCAAAAAAAAAATCCTAAATAAAGTTCAAAGCTCAAAAAATCAAAAATCACAATTTAAAATCAAGTAGAATTCTAAAGAAAATTCTCTAAATCTAAAAATTGAAAATCTGCTTTAACATTATTTTACAGAGGATTATATTATATTTTATTTATGATTGATATTGTATTAATATGTATATAATAGACCCAGTACAGCCAGACTCCTACTAGCACTAGCTAGTGGGTTAACCCTTTTAGCTGAGTCGGTACATCGTTGGTATTTTAACTGAACGGTCTCGAGTTCGAGCGTAGCTTTGGACTACCTCCTCTTCTATTACAGTATAAAGTCGAAATTGGGCTTGGAATTATAAAAGAAACTAATGGGATTTCCCGGTTAAAGTTGAACAGACGTAATTAATGTTTGATACAGTTTCCCACCAAATATACTTTACAATGAGACTAAAGGTAAATAAACATATACAATATGTATAATTATGAAATAAAAATTCTGCAAATAATGCTAAAAGAATGTATACAGATTGGAAATAGGCAAACATACTCAATCTGAATTTTCTCGACGATATTAGATATAAGTCTATATAATTGATAAACGAATCAAATAGTTTTATATTATTTACAATTAGAACATGAGCTATAATTATGTTGTGGTTTTCTTAGCTACTTTCTTCATATTCACCCTATTGAATATATGCACATATAAATTACTGATGTTAATGTGTTCATTGATACAATAATTTATTATAACTAGAGCAGAGCTCGTGGCAAAGCCCCGAGTAGGTCTTCCGTTGTTGCTGCGAGTTGAAAATATATGTTATATGGTGTCAAACGATTATAATGACTATATTTTCTGTTCTGCTTTTGTTATAAAAACGTGTTGTGATTGAAAGCCTGTATATAAAACGTGTTTTGAAAAAAGAAAGGAAGAAAATATTTTAGGAAAACTATTTGTCGACCAGAGTTTATGTAATCGTTTCAAACATTCTTTAAAAAATGAGATGTTTAATGGCTAGTTAAATTTTCAAAGGGTAGCAAGCATTGTTATAAACAGTATGTACTCGTGAATCATGTCAGGAATTGTATTTCTTTTTTAAACTAAACGTGCCTACAAAACACGTAAACTTTTCACAAAGATAACTTCTATATTAAAATATTTCTAAATTTTTGAAGACTATGTGCAAGTTTAGAATTGCGTGCTGACAAAATTTACAGACCCTAAAACGTACTACTACACCAAAAAGCATGCGACCTATGTGCGAGAAACGTTTCGTGTAAACCTTTCAGAGTTTCGTGTAAACCGTTTAGCGTTTCGGGCAAAGCGTGCGAGAACCGTGTGAAACGTTCATCAGATTTCATTCGGAACTCCCTGACAAGTTAATTGTTTCAAAATGGCGCCCGTGTTTTACATTACTTTAACAAAATTGAACGAATTTTTAACAAACAAAAGAAAGGTATATGTATTAAAAGACGACTAGTTACAGAGTACATGTATATTTAACGTTTTCATGCGATGTTTCAGTACTGAAACAATATTAAAATTCGCTATACATAAAAAATATTAAATACAGTTAGTGAAACATGATTTCTATTGGAACAAACCTAAATCAACTTTAACTTGCACGATCATGTTTTGATAGGCATGTATTTTTATTATTTATTTGCATCGATAACTCTTACTGATAACTCTTACTGAGACCATTCGGCTGTGTACAAGCAGCACACATAACCTCGGACATCGGGTGAGACCTGCACCTGGCTGAACCTGTCAATCAAACTCTGTGTATTTGTTTTCATTGGATGGTCAGGCGTCTCTCTTTTGTCAAAAGCCAATGGAAAATTAATGACTTCAAGGTAATCGGAATCAGTATTTGATGAAGCACACAATTTAAATGATAGAAAATTTATTAATTATTTGAAGAAAATTAAATGTAAACATAGAAAGGAAATAAAAAAATTAATTATTATGGGAATCTATACGCATGATACTCAATTCAAATAGATTATATTATGATTTTATTATTTTATGTAGTAAAATCACCCTTCCAAATGTTACTCAATTACATAACAATTGATGACCTGGGGCTATAAATGTTCTGAGCTGTGTGCGCTGAAGCGACACAAGATTCTCGGTCGCATGCGGCAATTAAATTAACACAGACTGGCCGAATAAACAAAGGGGTGGGAAAGTGAAACAAAATGTTACACATAAGAAGAAACCACCAAAATTGATTTTCGACAGATCTTGCTATCTTTTCTCCAATTCAAAAAAAAAAAAATTCAACGCGAGCACCTGTCAGCGGGGCGGGTGGAGCTGGGGGGGGGGGGGGGGGGGCAGCAATGAGTTCGTTTCCACAATGAAACTACAGAAGTGATTAATATGTGACCGATAGAACCTAATCTAAAGTTGTTTAAACTCATGTGAATATTTTTTTAAATAATCATCGAATGCCTCAATTCAGGGCATTCCTGTATCGTGCTAGCACCTACCGCAAACATGGAACTTTGATTATAATTTGATTTCATTTTTAAACTATCTTGTACGCTGTCGTATAAATCAATGCTTAATCAACTGTACAAGTAAAATAAATTTATCTTTTCATCTTAAACCAATATAATAGTTGAAAACATAATAAAATATAGTTGTGTCCGTGCAAAATATGAAACATAAACGCGTCATAAGGAACATGTACAAAAACACAAACCGACCGCGGATCACTTATCCACTCGCGCCGGATCTCCTCAGCCATGTGCGAGGGATGATCATCATTTAAAGGTTTAATATTTGAGGGGGGTTGTTGATTTAAAACATTAATTGTACAGTTTTTAAAGTACTTTACCTAAATAAACCAACCATTAGTTGTCTAACGATTTTTCCGATTTGGAGTAATATCGTTCGTTAATATTCATTTACACTCAAATATTTAATTAAATATATATACAAGTAGGACAAACTTTTATAACATAAAATTAAAACAGTTCTTGTATATACGGCTATATTAACTCAAACACGTTCATATGCATGTAAGTGTTAGTCGCGGTGTGCGAATCTTGTGTATTAAATAACCGCTTACCGCTAAGTAATGCAGCCGTGGCTGATCTCCTCGGCCGTGGGCGAAGAATAGATTACGTAAAGGTACAACGCACAGAAACGCACAGCTCAGAACCAAGGAAGATTTGAAAAGTTTGCAGTATAATGACCTTACTCTATCAAATAGAAGTTATATATTTTAAACTTAAACCCCACAATTGATCTATGTCTATTATTGCTTCAGAGAATGACATTGCTTTTATTAATTAAATGAACTATTTCTTACTTGACATCCAATCGTTTAATCCACAAAAGATTTTGTGTAATCAAAACTTAAACAATTCTTGAGTTCGCGGCTTATATAAACTCATATATGAGAGACGCAATTCTCGTGTATTAGATAACCGCTGACCGCTAGGTAGTCCAGCCGCGAGCATGGTAACCGATTTTCTCGGCCGAGGGCAAGGGAGAGCTTACATAATGGTACACACACATGCAGCTCTGATTCAAAGTAGATTTTAAATGCATGGAGTTAATAACTAAAATATAATGCATAGAGTTTTTTAATTCCATATTTTGTGGTTTACTAGAAAAGAAAAAGAATGTTTTGTTTTCCAATTGCCGTTTTTAATGATTGTGCACTATAAGAACTTAACAACAATGACTTTAACTCCTAAAGGAAAAGCTTATACTCCAACAACAAAAAAATTCTTATGAATTAATGCCTCCTGTATAAACCAGCATACTTTCTGCGGCAACTTTATGCCAGTTGTACGCACAAAGACTTTCGTTAACTTGTCAAATGACAACAGGTACATGTCAACATGTAAAGCTTTTTACACTCATACTACACAAATCACTTATAAAATAACATTGTTACGACCTTTATGAGATCCCAACAAACAACTTTTCCAGCGACAGCCATATCAAAATCCTAACCGTTTTTGAGTTATTAAGCAAAAACTTTTAGGGGCTATTGGCCCTTAATTTAAGGGGCCAGCCCTTTTTTATTGGTGTTAAATGTAAGCCCTTGATATTCTGCACAACTTTTATTCAACATGTCTTAACAAAATATTTTTCGTTAAAAAGATATAAAGGAAAATATGTCTAAATTTTTGCACTTTTTGGAATCCTGTTTTTTGACCCCCTACCTTTTCCTAAATAAAAAACGTAATCTAAAAACAAAAACTAATGTGCACCACTACAATGCCTCTGCTATTCAAATTCGTTGGATTCCCATTCCCTGCTATCACAGTCTCGGAGCCTTTGTCTGGAAACCAAAGGCCCTAAAAAATTTTAAAAGGGGAATAACTCGTTACCGGAAAGAGAATTCTAACTTTTATGAACTGAGGAAGATAGTGTTTTGTAAAGTCCATTAGCCCTGAAAATTTGAGCAAAAACCGTTCACAAATGAGCACGATATGAAGCCTCAAAGTTCGCGTCTAGGAAGAAAAAAAAAAAAAAAAGAAAAATAAGAATAATCTTAACCAGCACAATAATAGAAAGGTCTTCCGTTGGAAACGGAAGACCTTAATTAAAACAGCTTAATTTATCTCCACATAGTTTGCAGACCGGTTATCGGGCAGTTATAAATGCAGTGCTCAGTGCATGTAATTTATGATGCACCCTTCCAAAAATTTTCAAAAGAGGTCGTTGAACACTAAAAATACTCCTTAACCTCACTTCAGCTGATAGCTAACGTGAGACTTTCTGATCACATTTTGTCTGTCGTCCGTCTGTCTGCCCGTAAACTTTTCACATTTTCAATGTCTTCTCAAGAACTATTAGGCCAATTTCCACCAAACTTAGCACAACCCATCCTCAGGCAGAGATAATTCCAAGTTATGAAATTTACAAATCAATTTTAAGAGTTAAATACTGTTAGAGTGTTGTTCATCTTCATCATTCAAAGATATCCTTCAAAGTTACAAAAAAGTCTTAATATTTATATATAATACAATTGATAGTCATTTGGATTTAAAAAAAAAATTCATAAAAAAAACTTATTAAACAACATTCAGTTTGATTGTATGCTTTAAAAAAATTCACATATTTCACAATTTCAATTTTTTTAATATATTCTCCAAACATCATAACAACAAAACATCATTATGATTTTATAAAACTACCTTCATAATACCTATATAGTTTGAAATATGTTTCCTAAATCCTATATTTTATTTTTAAAATTGGCGAAATTCAGTGTATCCTTTCCGAATAATCGACATCACACAAATATAACAAGTGTCTTGTTATCCAACACTGTAAACAGTATTTAATTCGCAGCGACTTTATTTGCAAGATATAAATTGATTCACGGGATCTTTTTGAGCGAATTAGCTTCATCTACATCCATGTTAATATTGCAACTATATAGGCAATAAATAGTTCGCTAACACTTGGTTTACAGTACATACAGCACTGTATTGAAATATACCAATACAATATTGTTTTGAGTTCTGGAAATTAAAAGTCATATTTTTTTTCAAAATTGATCTATCGAAACGAAATATTTTGAAACTTATTTTGATTAAATAACTAAATGTTGTCTAATCAGAGAGACAGACAGACATTCTTTATTTCCTCTATAAGTTTGAGATTAAATCCATTAAACAAGTGTTTGGTGCAATGTGCTTACAATAAATAGTGCTGAAATTTCAAGCATAAAATTATCACGAACACATATCTAAAATTACTTATATACAGAACACAATCAATGCTCAAATATCATGGAGTGTTCATCTTGAATCGCACATATTTTTAACAAAATAACGTTACAAGAGTGCTCGCATGTCCTTTATCATCACTGTCATGCCTTCCGAAACTGAAAGAATATAGCGTCCACTCCTCCTCTGGAATGACGTCGTCGTCCTTCGATCCGAGAATAGTACCAACTATTACGCTGTCCGAGTTGTATGTCAACTTGACATATGTATTTACAGTCAACGAATTTACTATAAGATGCATATGATACTCGCGACTTTTATATAGGAAAGGACAGTCTAGAATAAAATGCTGTACTATATCGTTTTCTTTTCTTTTACAGAGCTTACACGACACTTCCTCTGTTTCATATGTCAAAGGAAAGTTGATTAATTCAAATAATTTCCAGGTGTATTCCGGATGCTGAAGGCTCAATGACCAGAGTGGATGAGGTTCAATATATTTATGCACTTCGGCAAAGCGGCTAAGTTCTGGTCGACTTTTCAAAGATTCTCTCCATTCGTCCTGAAAAGAAATACGAATGAGAGTGTCGATGTATTGGTTCCAACTTGACTTTGAAGGTGTTTCCCTGTTACGGAGATAATCATTAAAGAAGTAATCAATTTTATAGTTGTTCATGGTTCTATAGATACAATTAACGAACCCACGTTTCTTTTGGGGCGTGCCTACCGAGTATGTACACAATCTTGCAATGAACAATTTAAAAAAAAAACAATGAGTAATTAGATCTGCAGAGCCGATTCCAGAAGAGTAGTTGAAGTTTTTGAACCATCTTTTCCATTTTGATAAGACCTAGTGAGTAAATAGTGCACGCAGAGGGAGATTGCTGATCAAAACCTTGAATCCTGCGTGCAGCAAATCTTTGTAAGATTTCAAGGTTTTCCAAAGATTTTTTAGATATATCTGTCCATAATTCACAGCCATAAAGGACTGCTGGTGCAACAACAGTTTTCCACATTTTGCAGCTCAGGATCGGGTTCATGTCATGCTTGTGCACTCCTATGTTTATAAGAGAGTTCATTATTTTTCGCCCTTTACAGCATGAACGCGAAATGGCACTTGCACATGAAAGTTTGTTAGTAATTGTCACCCCGGCGTAGATGTTTTCGTCTGTGATATCGACAGGCGAGTTTTTGTTCCCTAAGACGAATATGTTTTCAGTGGCAGGTTTTCCATGGTTGCGTTTGGACGTAAAATATATAATGCAGCTTTTCAAAGGGTTATATTTCAACCGCCATTTTGACGCATTATCAACAACAACATTTAGTTGCCTTTGCATTGTAGTATGAGTATTTGAGATAAGTGATGTGTCATCGGCGAGAATAACACAAGGAACATGTAGATTGCAAATATGTGGACCAATGTTGAGACGATCTAGCTCAAGAATGAGGCCATCTATCATTAAGAGAAAGAACCAAGAGGAAAGAACCCTGCCTTGTCCAACTCCTTGTCTCATGGTATAATTGCTTGACATTTTCCCCTCGTAAAAAATACAGGAAGAAAAATATTCTGAAATGAGTCAACAAGCAAGCGCCATCCTTTTCCATTTATCCCAATATGAAACAGTTTGTAGAATAAGCCGGCGTGCCACACACTGTTTAAAGCTTTTTCGTTATCTAAAAAAGCTACATTAACATCCTAGTCTCTTTCTAGATAATGATTAACAGTTTCAGATAAGACAAACGCTGCCGTTAGAACTGCCACACCCTGGTCTAAACCCTTGCTGTAGAGGGTGCGGAAATGCTATTTCACTGCTGTAGTTCTGCAATCTAGTGTACAATATATTTTCAAAGAGTTTCTGCAGGATGGACATAAGAGTAATGTCGCGATAGCTGTTCATATCTAGTTTGTCTTTAATGCCTCCTTTGAAGAGTGTTATGGTAACTCCTCTTTTGCATCCATAATTGCATTAAACAATTTTACTAGATGGATAAGTAAGATACATGTATCTTGAGTGATCTTGATGTGTTCTGTTACAATTCTATCGGACCTGGGGCTTTTCCATTCTTCATTTTTTGTAGAGCAGCTACAACGTCATTTTCGTTAATGTGTGTTTTACTGATTTCATCACAGTTTCCCATTGAGAGCGAGTGCATTTTGGAGACTTCATGACAAATTGCATTCTCAAATTCTACATCAAACGAGGGGTCTTGCTTTATTTGGACTAGCCCTTTGTAATGTTCGTACCAGGCGTGCCTGATGATATCAGGATCACGAACAATTTTACCATCGACACGAAGTTCATTTGATGTCCACGATTTTTTATTGCGTCTTTTTAAAGAGCGATAAAATAGCCCTAAGTCCAGTTCGGCTGTTTCTTTTCAAGAGTCGAATAAATTCTTCTTGTTCGAATTGTCTTTGTGCTCGTTTCAGAGCATTTGTGAACTCACGTTTGGCCCGCTTATAATCTCTGTATGACGCATATTGCATGCCTCTAGGTTTACAATCGAGTATCAAAGTATTTCTTTTCTGCCTATTTACAGCGTGCAATTTTTTTAAATTTCCACTCTTCCAGTAAGGTTTCAGGAACGGTCGAAAACGCTTCCTTGGTAGCGCAAGTTCTGCTGCGTGCACCAAGGAATAAGATAGTTTAGTAATATACTCCTCGATATCCGCAACAGTAGGACCATTAAGAACAATGTTATCCGTAAAGTCACGAACCAACTGCCTATAGGTACAAGCATCATCATCAGACACTTTACGCCAGTTTACACCCATTTCTTTATCGTTCATTTCCGATTTGATGTTAGGAACCTCCTCTAATGAGACATTTAAGAAAATCGGAAGGTGATCGGAGCAGTTGAGGTAATGATATTTAAGTATGCCTGTCTCCTTAACGAGATCAAGTTTGTCCTCTGAAATAACCACATGATCTATCAGAGATGTCTGTTCTCCGCTATGACATACGTAGGAGTAGTCTGGACCTATGGTGTCCATCTGGCTTGACAATGACATAAGCCTGCGTTCATCTAAAAACTGCTCTAGAACTCTCCCACGTTCGTTCGAATTGACCGGGTTTTTATCTCCATATCCATGCGATAAGTTGGCATTGAAATCACCGAGTATTACCACAGGACCGTTTGCACTATATGTGGCGTAAAGTTTTTCAATATGCTCCAAAGTATGTCTGAATTCATCCACTGTTTGGTTTGTTGACGGTAGAAATGCACCAATTATATGCATATCGACATTTCTGCATTTAGCAACGACAAGGATCACGCGATCGGTACATTCGCGTTCGACTGGAAATACAGATAGTTCCTTTCTCCACATGATTGCAACACTTCCAAATCCTATTGAACGGGTTCTTTTTTCCGGCTCCATGGGTATGTGTGTGTCACAAATGCCATATGCTTTAAAATCGAAGTTGATTGAGTCTAGAAAACTGATTTGTTCCGGTAGAAGCCAGTGTTTAACAGCAATAAAAACATCTGTGTCATTTAAAAGTTCTGACAGATACGGTGTTCCATACATGATTCCTCTTACGTTCCATGACTTTATTCGCAACATGATTTGAATAAAGAAAAACATGTATATAATCTGTGATAAAAGTTTAGCCATTGTAGGAATGATTATTGTTTTCGCGTGTAGCTTGCGATTGCCACTGTCTAACTAAGATGCCCGATGGCCAAAATTCCTGTTCAAGTGCTTTTTCAAAGTCCTCGGCTCGTACGTTCATCCGAAGTGTATATGTAGGATTCTTTTGCTTCCAAAGTTTAAGAACTGTTATTTGCGTAATGAACACGTCGCTGCCCCTTGCGTACTGTTTAATTGCACTAATTATTGATTGAATATCTCCATCTGCTTTAACTCTTGACATTAGTAAGCGTCTTACTCGGGATCCTGACTTGACACCACGGAAGACGTATGTATGTCCTCATTGTCTTTAATGACTTCGCTCGCGTTTGCACATTCGCTTTCGTTCTGAACGCTGTCATTGTTCATCCGAGATGCATGATCCTGACCTGCACTTAAGTGTTGATCATTACGTATGCGTCGAATTTTGTCTGCGATATGATTTTCTCCACTTTTATATTGATTGTTTTTATCTAGAAATGACACGACTCTTTCTGTTTTGTTTTTACCTTTTGCCTCTTTTACTTCCACATGGAGATTACTAGAGGGAGATTTGACAGCGTATGCATATGAACAAGACTGAGAAGTGGGTCGAGTGGAATTACCGATTGTGGAATCAGACAATAGCTTGTTTTGTTGCTCTTTAAGACAAAGTATTCTTTATCTTACTGTTGCACTAATGTACGAAGTGCAATTACCTCCCTATTTAATATTTCATTTTGAGACATGAACCTTTCGAACATTTCATTCAGTTTGTCAAGAATGTCTTCTCGAAACCCAACAACAATATTGGCCAACTCCGGAATGTCGATAACGGGTAACTGAGCGAGTTGCACAGGTGAGTGGTTAACGGATCTATTTAAAGGGCTATTGTAAGTTTGGCTGTGTACCGTTTGATCGGCCGTCGGGCTTGACTGCACATCTTCGTTGTGTCCGTAGACTGTTTTGACTGACGTTTGTGAACTGTTTTGGGAATTACTCTATAAGATTACACTGCTTTTACCTCTGAAGTTTGCACATTATCCTCTATGTAATGAAATAACGTGTATATAGCTTCTAAAAGTCCATTGGCCCGAATTGTTTCGTTTAACTAGTTGTCCTTTTAGTGTGTCAGGTCTACGATCTAACGCTACTTCATAGAGACATTGTCTTACATGTGTTATGTTCTCAGGAGAATCCCTGTATACAACACCCAATTTTTGCTTAAACTTGACACGATCAAAACTTCCAAATTTTCGCGCTATTTCTTCATATATAGCAAGAGCACACCCACTGTCACTCTGACTTCGGTTGTCCGCCATGTCTATTTCTTTTCAAACATTCGTTGAATGAGAAAAATCCAAACACTCTGAGTGGCTAGTACGAACCAATTATAATTGTGCTACTTGATCTAAGTATTTGCTTCTTACCCACACGCTGAAAGAAGCAAGCAAGCGTGGAGTCGTCTCTTTCACCCAAAGTTTGTCAGATAATCACCGGAGGTCCTTGCCATAGGTGTTGTGCGGTGGCCGCCGTTTTTTTTTCTTTTTTTTTTTTATTTCTTTTTTTTTTGTTATTCCACTCCGCTCCTTTGAACATATGTCAAATTTCATTACGAAAACTCGAAGATTCGGTGAGGCTATCAATCGCATGTGCCCGTGGCAATTTCACATTTTAATCTAATAAAATATCAGGCTAAATACACTAAACGGTATAAAACATGGCCTGATTACATATCTAAAGAAACCATATGTGTTTTATTAATACGAACGTATACGTCGTGAAATTTATGGGAACAAGATATAACTAGGGCACCGCTAAGCGGAGCATCCCCTCGCGACATGAGAATAATGAGTTATTGTGTGGCAGGTGCATTATTTAGGAATACATAGTTATGTAAAGAAGGAGACCACATTCTACTAACTCTCCATTACTACAAAACTACTTCTAAATCTACAAAGTATCAAGGTTTTGATTTGAACTGCTTCCTTTCATTTTTATTTCATATAAGTGAAGCGGAAGTAGTTATTGTTAATTGTACATAAAATTTCTGTTTAAAATTGTGTTATTTTAACGATATAATAAAAACACCCCTGCGAATGTTATTGTCATTCAAATTTTAGACCACGTGGTTTTATTTGACCCTTTCAGTTTCGCAGTAAAAATTATGCTTCGTGTTTATCGTCTAATTCATAGAATCTAAGTATTTGTACTTTGTAATCAAATATAAAATCTAGAGGTTTATTGATTTTGAACTTCATCTTCGTTAATTGGTGGATAAAATGTGTTCTAGAAATAAATGTGACAATACAAAAAATAGTTTTTATCTATTCCAACAATTAACATGCTTTAGTAGAGATCCCCCATATTATTAATTTTCGATCTGCGCCTGGCCTAGTATTAGCATCAAAAGTGAAATAGACTTTCCTATTTTATGCAGAAAATGGCTCGATATACTAGATTTTTATGCAAAACAGACACCCATTATTTTTTAAAAACATGATATTGCACACCACAAGCATCTAACATGGCTATGATTTTATTTAACAACACAATTTTTATATTTACAACCACTCTACACGTAATTGAACACGAACGATAACTGTGTTCTGAATATTATCATTTAATATAAATAACCGCTAGATGGTGAAATAAGACATAGATCTTAAAAGATTTTCTTAACAACATAAATCAAAGAAAGATATGATATGAAAAACGACCATTACTTACGTATTTTGAGAATATTATCCGAACACTTATACTTCCGCTCAAAAAGGAACTGAAAAAAATCTCGTTGAAGTCTTGTGAAATTACATTAAAGCACCTCTGGATTTTTTACGTACTTAACAACGATAATGAAAACATTCCAAACACATTCGCAGGGGTGAAAAAGTACTCAACTTATTGACTTGAAAATTAATAGGGTTTGTCTTTTGACCATACTAAATAAGTGTACGAAGTTTGATAAATATCCGTACAAGATTTTTTTTTTCAAACTTGCTCCCAAGCTGAATACATACACACACACGCACAGCAGCGATGCTATACCCCCCTCGCAACAAGTTGCACGAAGGATAAATGAAATTAAAGGAGAAAGAATAGAAAACAGTTTATTGACCATCCTAATAAAGCAAACCTTATAAGCGATTTTTCAGACCATCTTTTTGGAGGCACTTCAAAAGAGCACTTGCGTCAACTTGTTAAATCACTGAACGTTTAACCAAAGACCACACCTGTTGTTCACACTTTAGACTCGGACATATTCATGATGCCTGTGTATTAAACGTTACGATTGGATCAGCTACATGTACTTACATCCTCAGCCAAATATAAAACAAGGCTCATTACCGAGTTTTTCTGAAGATATTGGTCAAAACCCTGGGCTTGTTATGATGTTGAATCAGTTGTTTTAAAGAAAATATACAAGTTCCATTTATAAATATCATTCTATTGAAAACATCCAAAATACAAAAAATACAACATTTACAAAATCAAATACTATATGTAATGTTAACAGTTACACCAGTACAATTTAAGCATGGATAAGAAATACATACAAGTACATTGTCACACACCAGCTCAGGTGCTTGTGGACTGGACTGTGCACTACCCCCTCCCCCCTTTTCTATTTTTTTTTTATTTTTTTTTTCTTTTATTACTGATCGTTAACAACCCCTTATATAAGTTTCCAGTTGAAAAATAAAAGAAATATCACGACTCTGTGGCATTTCATATTCACACTCGTTTCCCCTATATATAAAAAGAGAGAAGGTAAGCAACTCCCGTTTGTTTACATTGATGTACCAGCTGGGAAATTCAAACGATAACTATATCAAAAATCGCTATACCTTTGGTGTCATCTATTTTTCTCACTTCCACACATATCCTTCTATCTGAAATCTGATATAAATTAGCACGCTGAACCGTAATCTATCCAATTAATAAACATTTGTCACTCGCGACCACGATATTTTGAAACGTTCCAAGTAGACGCTATAGAAGTAAGTTGTACGGCGACATCAATACTAAGAACGATAACTTTCCCAGGGTTCCGAATGCTATTGACTCAATGATAACGTACAGAATTTACAGGTAGATTAGGATCAAATGTGTAAGTTTGCTCATTTGTTTTCATGAGATAGCGCCTATTCCTACGGTAAGTATCAACGTTTGGGGCATTGACAATATTGGAAAGTACAGTAGCTGGCTTCAAGGATTTGTCGTTTTGTTGAAATCTAACACTATCTTCTTGTTTGTCATTATGATGCATTCGGTATTTGTGGTTTTTGTTTAACATGACCTTGACCTTGTCATGATCAATAACCTTGGGAATTAGTTGATCACTAAAATTTAACGCAGTTGTGTACCTTGGAGGAGTTCTGCCGAGGAATAACCAACTTCTGATGGTGTAGTTCGGTATTCAAGATTACCCAAGTAGGGGTCACGGCCATCAAGCTCAGCCTTTTCGAATATTCTCTTCGCAATTTGTATTGATTTTTCAGCCAAACCATTGGATGAGCGTATCGTGGGGAAGAAGAATGAAATCATACTCTTTAGCAAAATGAGAGAAATATTGAGGGCCATTATCTGACACTACCTTTTGGGAATATGTAACTTAGCAAAAATACTATTAAGCTTCCAATTTATAGCTTTGCTCTTTGTGTCATGAAGCTGGACGACCTCAAAGGGCCGTCTGTAGTAATCAGTGACAATCAAAAAATCCTTGTTGTCCCACAAAAACAAGTCTGGCCACAACTGCCATTAAGAATGATGTGTTTAGGCAACTGAAATTGTCTATTATTGTCTGATTCTGTCTCTATCTTTCTAAGTTTTCTATCACTAATATGGAGGTTAGCCAGTGCCGAGTGTATTTGGGCTTCATTATCTTTAGGAAGACCCGAGAATGTGTCATCTACAAAACTGCGTGACAATGAGTCAGCAACGGGTATTTGCTTACCCGGGATATAGTCTACGTCAAGATCATGGCTCTGTAACTGTAATGACATTCTCTGAAGACTAGGTGGGGCTGCAAAAGGTGCTTTCTTAAAGATAGGTACTAACGGTCTGTGGTCTGTTTCAACTATAGATATATTGATGAAAACGTTTGAAACCAAAGAGGATCGTAAGTATCTCCTTTTCTATCTGGGGAAATTGCACTTCACTCTGGGCGAGACTCTTAGATGCAAATGTTATAGGCTTGCCTTCCTGCATCATGGCAGCGCCAAGACCATACTTTGATGCATCACAATGTAGTGTGGTGACCTTACGGTGGACAAAATGAGCTAACACAGGACTTGGACCAGAAGTGATTAGGTCTTTAACCATGTCAGAAGCTTTCCTTTGGGCACTATCCCATAGAAATAATGCGTCCTTTGCAAGCAGATTTTTAAGGGGACTAGTTATTTCGGACAAGTTAAGTGCAAACTTCTCTAAGTAAGTCACCATAACTAGGAAGGTTTCCTTTTCAGATTTATCTTTGAGGGGTATCAAGATCTGGACCCACACCCTCTAAGGTTATCAAATGACCAAAATATTTTACTTTTGTTACTCCTGTCTTCAATTTGTCTTTGTTTAGCTTAACATATCTCTCTTTTGACCTTATGATAACTTTACGCAAGTTCCTGTCGTGCTCTTCCTAGTTGGACAAAATACAAGTAAATCATCGATTATAGCTACAACACCGTTCCGACCTTCATTGCATTCATCAATCTTTCTCTGAAACTCGTCTTGTGATGACTTGGGTCCAAAAGGGAGTCTAAAATACCTTTAACGACAAAATGGCGTATTAAATGTAGCAAGGTAAGAAGATGCCTTTGATAATTTAATATTCCAATACCAACTTCAAGCATCCAACCTAGTTTGGAATCTAGCTTTTGACAGTATGGGAAGGACATCCTCAAGGGTTTACATTGGGTAAAGAGGTTTAAGTATTGCCCTCTTGAAGTCTTTCAGGTCAAGACAAGCCCATAGTTTGCCATTTGGCTTTTCGACCACTACTAGGAAACTCATCCATTGACTGGTTTTAGTGACCTTTTGTGTAATGTTAAGAGATTCTATTCACTCTATTTCGGTTTTTATTTGTCTTGAATGGCAAGGGGTACCCTACGGGTTGGGTGCACTGTCGGGTTAATGGATGGGTCTGTGTGTATAGAACATTCCCCTTGGAAAAGACTAATACCTTCAAAGACCTCCGATAATTTTGACACGACTCGACTTGCATTCAGGGGTTCACTATTGTCTTAAGTTGTGTCCAATTTCCATAAGCAGACCAGTTATATGAGACCAAAGTCTAAACATGATCTCATTCCTAACATGGGAGGGGAAGAAGTCTCAACAACATGAAATGTTAGACTCCCCCCAAAAAACACTTTTCAAAATACTTGGTCATGGTTATGATTTGTCTCAGTGATATCTTTGAAAGATTCTGGTTCAGCATCTGATTGCTCTGGCAAGGTCTGTGATTGTTGAAATACAACAGTTTTACATTTCTTAGCAGAATGGACCCATCTATTACAAGTCTTACACTGTTTATCCTTCGCAGGACATTAAGCACTTGTAGAATGATCATACCCACATTGATCGCACTCTTGTGATGATGCTTTGTTCTGGCCTGCGGGGGGTCTTCTTCGCTCTGTATCTTTGGTGTCGTATTGATATGGGTTGCTTCGACCTGCCTTCTTTGTGTTCTGTTTGTGAGAATGGCTGACTGCATGGTCCTCTTGGCCCGACATGGTCTTCAGCTGTTCTCGAGAATACTCGTGTGACTGAGCTATTTGTATTGCCTTTTCTAATGTCATTATTTCACCTTCTGCATATAACAATAATTCTTTATATAAAAAAAGACTCGTATTTAAATTTAATTGAATTTATTTCATTCAATATTATCGATGCATGTAAAGTCTTCTACAAGAAATCGGTTTAAAAATCCGGTCTAAGGTCCACTATTTCAGAAAATATATTTTGTTGGTTTATCACTTTTTTCCACATTTTCAAATGTATATTTTTAGTCTTCAATCGAAGAATTTGATATTTTGAGGCATAATTCACTGTAATATCTAGCAGGGTCATTTCAGCCAAAAAGCCATCCTTGTTTCTTTCTTTCACTGACAAGATCTGAAAATCACAACATTAGTAGTTCAAATCAATGCATTGTCTCATAAATTTAATATTGATAATGCACCTTTGTGCGTTTTCTTTTATTTATTACATGTTTTCTTGTATTTGATAATGTATTGAAACGATAAAGCGTATGCATATTTTCTTCATACATCATATTTAGAATTACCCAATTTGAAAAAGAGATATATTGTCTGAAAACTGCAATATTGATAACGCATCTCTTTGTTTTATTTTACTTATTACATGTTATGTTGTATTTTAAAATTTAATGTAACGGTAAAACATATACACCGTTTCTCCATGAATCACTTTAAAATTACCCCGTTTGCAAAAAAAAAAATGCGTTAAATTTGGGAACAATCATTGCACTTTAAATATGCGTTATTATGGCCAAAATCAACTCATGTGGAGAAAAAATTATGTGCGAAGATTTGTCAAAACTGGTAAAACTATCATATACGATTAAATATTTGTTTAACTTAGTTTGATTGAGATTCGATTATTGGCTATCTTGAATAAAAATAAAAAAGGTTTTTCGATTAGAAGATCTATTTTAACAATTGAAACACAAAAAAACAAAACAAAATTATGCAATTGTTATTTAAGATTTGTACATCCACACATCACATGAACTGAGCTAATTAGCCAGCACGTGTCCTTTCACTTTGTTATCGTTTTTACTCTGTGAATATTTCTCTTTTTTTAAAGGAACCGATGATTAATTGAATGGAAAACGAAAGCCGATCTAGATTTAAATGGCGTTCAGAAGCTTATGAAAAAAAAAACCATGATGACAAATACAAGAGAATTACTGAATAATAATGCAGAAGGCGCATACCCGAATTTCTATTATTTCTGAGTTAGAACTGCTATAACAACTGTAACTGTCTTACTTTTTTATAGCAATGATTAATTTGGGTTGATTACGTGGACTTATGCGTAGAGACCTACAGATTGTTCATTATACAATCATGGAATAAGCTATTGATTTTTTTCACCAGTTTATAGAATGTATACAATGTTTGGTAGGAAAATTACTCCGGTTATAATTTGAATAAAATATTAGAAACTTAACTGTATCTGTGAGTATGCCCTCTCGTTCCCAGTGATGCTAGGCCAAATCTAACAGTGTTTTTTAAATAAATATAAACACTTAAGGTAATGGTCCATACCCCACTAGATAAATAAAATGCGTACAGAATTTTTTCATATTTTTCAAACATGTATCTGAGGATATCTTCTCATCAAATTTTACCCTGTTGGGTGGTCCATCGGTATTATAAGAGCTAGGGTCGTTGCTAAAAATAGAACCGATTGCAGAAAATGGCGCTTTTTCATACATAGAGAATATAAGCCTAAGCCTGAAATTTGAATTTCACAAAATCATTTTTTGACTTATATCCTATGTAAAATAAAGGAATTATTATTTCAAATCAAAAAATTTTATGTTACACTTGCTTATTTATCAAAAAAAGATAAATCCGCATACAAATGAGATAAAATGAAATAAATTTTCAAAGAGAATTTAAGCTCTTATAATTTTATTTACGTACAGAATTCTCTAAAATTTTGATATTATTTAAACCTTAACGCCCTTAATCAACTGGAAATAAATTTACCCAAGGGACCGGCCTTTTCAGGATCACAATGGGCGTATTTTGGGTAAAAATCATTAAAATATATATTTTGAAAAAAGATCCGTAAAATTTAAATTGTGCATAGGTTTATTATTTCATCATTCTAAAAAAATATGTTAAAATTATTGTTAATTAGAAAACATGATTTAAACAAACTGTTGATTAATCTGTATTATTTAAACCGCAAAAGATTGTATCTTTGGATATCGGTAAGTATTATGGATCGAGATCGGTATTTAGAAATTGCAGTCACACGCGTGGATAATGCTAACTACCTGATAAGCCTTTACGTCAGAACCTCTATTCAACCTTTTTTTAATGGTTTTAAAGACTGTTCTTAAAATGAAATAACTTTTCTTCAGCGCATGATTTTAATTCTAAAAACATTTTTTGTTGTTGAAAATATATCTATGCTCGTTGCTAAGCGAATATAGGATAAAAATGAAATAAGTCAAATTATTTCCCCTTGTGTATTTATCTCCTTTATTTATGCACTGGAATATATATAGATCTCGGTCAGGATTTCATTTTGGATGTTTATGGACTTTCAGGGATTAATGTTCAAAGAATTGGATTAAGTTCAGCCTTGTAATGAATTGATGTTTATGCAGGACAAAAGTAAGCGGTCTATATTTTCAAAACGAGTACTCAATCGACACAACCCAGTCAAATTTTCATTTCGCTGAGTAATAGGCTAATTGATTGCAGTTTTCAGGATTTTTAATAGATTTGTTTTGAATTAATTTCTAGATCAGCTTGATTTTTTTGTTTTGAAACACATGTACACCGTAGCGTTAGGTTTCGATTAGATCGGGCACGGAAAAAACGTAATAACGCGTGAATTACGTCAGACGTTGTTTTGTGACGTATGGATAATTACCTTAAGCTGACTCAATTTGTTAATACGAAATCAGATAAAAAAAATTGCTCGTAATTTGTGATTTTTGTTTTTACAAATTGCATCAAGTGTCTTCATTATTTACTAAACAAAATTTATGTACACAAATAGCGCAATTTGAACAAAAAATTACGTTGACTTGGTTCCAAATTTAATCCAATTGATTTTTGTTCAAAATTTAAAGCATTCTGATTTTTTCCCCGAAGAAATTTTTTTAGGGGTGCGTCATTACAATAGAAAAGACAAATATATTCATTACAGTTTTTAGATTGACAATAAGACTCTTTAAAAATAAATGACTATAATAATAATGCATTACGTATGCCAAATTAGAAAATCACCACTGTTTTGTTTCAAATTCAAGTTCTGTTAAAAATCCTCCCTTCACAAAGATTTAAGCCATTTAGATTAAGTTCATTGAAACGAAGCACTTTTTCACTAAAACGCTGATCAAAACATGTTGTGACAGTGACAAATGACCTAGTACAATGACAACATACTGAAGTTTCTGATCGTACTCCTTTAATTATCGAATCCCGCTCAGTGGTTGCCTTAATCATCGATCAATTCATTGTGTACACCTGAAATAGCCGGCGGGTTCTTGGTATTACTAAAGTAGAAATAAATCAAAAGTAAATGGATACCTACTACTGTGATGTGAAAGACAGGTGAGTGATTTTGATTCTCAGCAGTACAACAGTACTCTCTTGAAACAATTATATACAAAGCTTTGAAACCGTGGGATTACAGTTTAAAATGAATCGTCACATTAAGACTTAATTGATCATTCTTCTTTAATTTGTATATTCTTACTTATATATCTCTCTCCCTCTGTATGTTCCCCTTCTCTTTTAATTTAACAATTATGCTGTATTATGTGAAAACCAGATACTCACCATACGTGTTAACAGTTTGATCATCATACAAACGCCATCCTATTTCATTGACTGTCATATCTAAGGCATTGCATGAATTGTAAGGTTGGCACATTCCTGTCTGGAGATTGAAATTGAAACACTTGCATCCAAAACCACAGAACGAGGCACACATTGCAAGGGAATCCACGTGTTTGATGTAAATTGGTTTTATAATAGACATTTTGTTATCAAATTCTAGATTAGCCTTATAATGTTGAGACATTAAGACAACCAGGAGGTACATTAATGTAAAAAGCAGTAGACATCCACCAACATAAGATGCCATGATTTTTCTAAAATCCTTTATAAATATAAAAACTCAAAACTTTAATAGTACCTGAACATTCAGTTTTTCTTTCCGAAATGCGCTTGCTATCAAATATGACAAGTTTTTACAAACAGCAAACCAAATATCAAAAAATCAATAATATTGGTTGCATAACATTAGTGTGTGAATAGTGGATCCGACTTTGAATGCAAATATAAGGAAAAACAAATTTAAGACTTATGACAAATTACTAATGATTGACATATAGCTAAAGAGAAGTAGATGACACCCGTCATTAATTTTTCCTACGTAGCATTAGAACGAAATAACAAAATATTCGTTTCGCACAACTACTCTTCGAAATAAATATCCTTCATAAAGTTATGAATTCATAACACTACGTCCGAAAAAAAGAGAATGTCATTTTAACCATATTTAAATTATTTGTGTTTTGCAGTTAAATTTCAAGGTATATCACGTTTAATCAAGGGTTTATTTCATAACAACAATTATATTTAAGTCCACACTTTACCCCGATCATTAAAAGAAACAACACTTATAAATTTCAAGGTATATCACGTTTAATCAAGGGTTGATTTCATAACAACAAGTCCACACTTTACCCCGATCATTAAAAGAAACAACACTTATACATTTAGTTATGTACATCATAGCGCACTGTAGAGGGACTTTAGGTTTTTATTTGTCACAGAAAACAGAGCAGAGTAATGTAATATAAATATATAATTATGCTTCCCTCGCCGCCACGGAAAAACCATAGATAAAAAATCACAATGTTATGTGTTCAAAAACTATGGAAACCTGTCAATCCGCAGCAATTACAAGGTAAAAAAAATGAATGGCGGATTCATTCTCACAAAAATTAGTCATAAATTTTACAACTTAAATGATCTTTAAAATAATCTAAATTGTACATGCTCGGGTAGAGCGTGCGCTAGAAACTGAACTTTAAAAATTCTACGTCACGTCATTCCCAAAACTCTAATTTCATTAGCTATTACTAAGTATAAAAACGCTACTAAATATACGAAACGGAATTTCCGTTTCGGCGCCACAAATTGTTTACATGTCGTTAGGAGAACTATTTCTCGCTATACTAACGTAACGAGCGAAATTAAATTTATTTTGTTATTTTCCAGGTGAAGATTTAAATACGATTAATGATATTGGAAATCAATGAATTTCAGAAAACATGTACGATTGAAAACATTTAAAAGTTATCAGTCTCATTAAACATTTAAAATATCCCGTAATCGATATCTTGAAATCTTTAATTTTTTGTCGATGTGAGAAAAACAAATGAAAAAAAAAAGAAATGTAAAATAATATTAAAAAAAACAGACAATTTATAGTAAAATATCAATGTAACAACCGTTTTTGTAATCACACAGATGTAGACAAAACAGTAATAAAAAGATAGCAAAAAGTACCCTCTTCTTTGCGTCTGATAATTATTTGTTTGCTGAATGCCTTCGATGGATTACGGTTGTGTTTGTATAATGAAAGCAGCAAAACTCAATAGTTGTACATGTACATATATTGCGCGTTGGACTAATTTGTTAACTATGCAGTGACAGCTTCATTATACCACCCGCAATCAAAGTTTTTTTTGTTTGTTTTTTTTTTTTTGGGGGGGGGGGTATATAGGAATCACCTACTCCGTCCGTCCGTCTGTCTGTGCAATCGTGTCCGGTCCATATCTTTCTTATGGAGAAACACTGGAAGTTCTTACTTCACACAAAGATTTCTTATGACCTAAGGGTGTGTCATGACCTTGTTCCAAGGTCATTCGGTCAAGGTCACTGGCAGTAAAAATGCAAAATTTCTGTCCGGTCCATATCTTTCTTATGGAGAAACATTTAAAGTTGTTACTTCACACAAAGATTGCTTATGACCTAAGAATGTGTCATGACCTTGACCCAAGGTCATTCAGGCAAGATCAGTCCGTCCGTCCATCTGTCTGTGCAATCGTGTCCGGTCCATATTTATCTTATGGAGAAACATTGGAATTTTTACTTCACACAAAGATTGCTTATGACCTAAGGGTGTGTCATGACCTTAACCCAAGGTCATTTGGACAAGGTCAAGGTCACTTACAGAAAAAATGCAAAATTATTGTCCGGTCCATATCTTTCTTATGGATAAAACATTGGAAGTTCTCACTACACACAAAGATTGCTTATTACCTAAGGGTGTGTCATGACCTTGACCCAAGGTCATTCAGGCAAGGTCAAGGTCACGCGTAAAAAAATGCAAAATTCGTGTCCGGTCCATTTCTTTCTTATGGAGAAACATTGGAAGTTTTTACTTTGCACAAATATTACTCATGACCAAAGGGTGTGTCATGACCTTGACCAAAGGTCAATTGAGGAAGTTCAAGGTCATTGTTTCTAAAATGCTAAATTCTGTCTGTGTCATGTCTTGTATATATGGAAATATAAGAAGCTAAAATTTGACACAAAGCTTGCTCTTCTCAGTCCACATAACATTATTTTTAGTTTTTCATTCACGTCTCTTTGAAATAGGCCTGCCCGGATGAAATTTATTTGGGGGGAAAAATATATGGAAACAAATTGGAAAAACGTCGGGCTCAGTATACCAAAAATTCAAAATGTTTAAATATTAAATGGCTGCTTGACATGTGGATTTCGTTTAATTCGAGTCATGGTTGTTAACGGAAGGATGCAACTATCCTCATGCATTAACAGTTAACTTAAGATAAAATGGAATTAAAGGATAGAAATTGGTTTGTTTACTCCTGTTAGCATTAACAGTTTTTTTTTTTTAAAAAGAGCAGTTGTTATTTATAGAAAATGGACATTAAAATAGATTCATCCAATATTTTCTATACGCAGCACAGTTAAGGCTGTCAATAAACTCCGTTCAGACAAAAAGTACGGGAAATGTGCATTATGACATCACAGTATATTACAAACCTCGAAAGTACTTATTAAACTATTTATTAGTAAAATTAACTTATACTAATCTTTTAATTAAAAACAACAAATGCTATTACTTACAATTTTGATGTCCGTTATATCGTACACACTGAAAAATAAGCGAGATGTCGTTCTCGCTGTACTACAAAATATGACGTCATATGCTTCAAAATGACGCATTAAGTTAAATCATTGAAGGCTATCGTGCAGTTTTATAGCGAAGAAAAATAAATGTCATACATTAACGGAAAAGTATAAATGAATATTTTGTTTACAATTATTATTAGTAGAATGCTACCTATATAGTCTTATTTTCATTTTGTTAAAAGTATGCATCGTATAAAGAAGCCACCTCGGTTTTGTATAAAATATCGTATATCTAAAATCTGAGTACCTAAATAAATCACTTAATTGCAAGGGCATACACTTTCCTGATCCCGACAAACTTTTACATGTGAATTTGAAATATGCTATGTAACTTAAAAACTTCTACGATCCTTGTAAAATCTTACAAATTAATTATTTTTTAATGAAATTAACCCTGTGACCTTCAAAATTATTCAACATATGCATCATAAATTACGGTTTCTACTAACAAATATTCTTATCTTAAAAAGTTCGCACCGTTTTTCAAAATCTACGATATAACATCAAGTTATTTCATAATTCAGTTGTGAATTTTGACATGATTATGCCCTTGCAATATTGAATTTTTTAAATGACCTCAAAACCACAAATACATCTGCTTGTACCATGCGACTGCCATATCACGTGACCACTATGAACATAAAATATTGTACTGTTATATATATATTTTAGAAATATATTGCATTTGAGTGACTGTTATTGATTTTAAAAAGGACATGCCAGTTTAACTAAAGTATACGTGTTTTCATTACAAAAATTTGCCCATATTTTTATTGACCGCCTTAACTGTACTGCGTAATAGCAAAAATACGCGCGTTTTGATTTTTTTCTTAGCGGGGGGTCTCAATTGTGAGCTTGATCACAGTACCTCTAGTTTGAATATTAATTAATAGCGTAATACATAAGAAAATTTTTTTATGCATTTTTCTTAAAATGAAACATTTATACAGTTACATATTGATTGGAGTATTGCTTTTTGTGATTGGCTTCGGCCGATCACATTTGTGACCTTATGAGGTATCCGGAAAATTTAACTTATTGCGCACGAATTGCGCCTTGCACTATTTTATTTACTATGCAATGACAACCTTATTTAAATCTTTAGTTAGACGTAGATTACTAAAACGGTAATCTTATCCGTTTACCCTGAAAATAAAACATTTATAGAGTTACATACAAAATGATTCAAGTTACGTTTTTTTCACATATATGCGTAAGAAATATTAGTCGGAAGTATAATTCGCCTACTAAAAGTAAAGCTCACTCATGCCTTGTCATTTTGGAAATCAATAAAACGGTGCTATATATAGTTCACTACATGTTGCGTATACACTACATGTTGCGTATATTATATAAACAGAGCTGACCAATAATATTTCAAGTCGATCATTCCTTTAAAAGGAATACTTGTTTTTACATGCGTTCGAAGTTCTTTTGGAGGAACACTTCGCTTACTAGACATAAAGTTTTATTGTTTCTTGCTACTTGGAAAGCAAAAATACAGAACGGTTCATCATAACATGCTGTGCTTCTTGCACAACATAACATGCGCTAATAATAAAAGTGTTAAAATTCTAAAGTCCAAAAAAAAAATACAAAAGAGGAGCAGGAACAACCACGGACCTCTTAAAAATTAGATGCAGGACCAGGTGTCATGGGGTAGTGAGCATCCTCTGGTGAACGGTCACACCCACTGTGTGTTCATTTTCGTTATCGGGAAATACGGAAAACTTACGGAGGTGATTGATTATGATCTAACAATAAGTGTGAAAAACGTTAGTCAGCATGCGACCTAGTCTAAGATGTATTTGCTGACAAGATCCTTTAAACCACCACAGAACTTACGAAAAACTGACTTCAATTGAGAGTGTTGATAGTCAATTAACTGAGAGACAAAAACTCCATATGCAGGTAATGAAGGTATATTACTACATAAGTTAGGAAAGTTAACTGTAGAAAAATTGAAGTCATTACGTTTTTCATTAAGTTTTGTTGTAAAGTTACCATCAATGCCCCTTTCCAGTAAAATATCCAATATGAAACAGATGACGCAGGCTTTTATTCAAATTCACTGAGATATTACGATTTTTTTAGCGTACACGATTTTGAACAAATTCTGCTTCATAAGAATACAAAAATAGGTCAGTTAACCATTGGGCGCAATTGGTGCCCATGGGAATTCAAACATATTGTTACAGTATAAGACCTTATTTCCAAAAAACTACTGAACGCAGGACAGATAAGGCTACACGTCGTTTTGATATGCAAATGAAGGGATAATGGGATTTGCCGTCATTATATACGCCTCGCCTCTTATTTTGTGTTTTTTTTATTACCGTCTTCTTCCGGGTTGTGCAGTTCCTTTCCTTTGTGATTGGTTGAAAACACATGATGTGAAAATTTACAATTATTTCATTGGTTGAAATACTGTTCGGCGCAAGGGAGATAATTTTCTGATGATCTTTTTCACGTACGACTTAACAGATTTCGTAGATTTCAAATCTTAAAAAGTGAGAAAACGCAAAAGCGATAGAAATTGCTATGAATGAAATTCAGCCTTTGGTTTTCAGGTCGAACTAGTTGAAAGTAACATTCTACAATATCTATTGAAATTAATTGTTTATTCAAATATTTTTACCAAAATGTAAAACAAAAACAAAAATTGATGCGGTATGCCTAATATCGGTAAAGTTATTTGCACCTTAGATAGATAAATGCAGTGGTATAACTTTGATTTTATCAAAATAATACGAGTCTACGACCCTACCTAAGATCTTTTTCACCCTACAGTCGATCTCAACTTACAAGCTCGGGTACACAGTTCTCAATTTTAGACAGGCAGGCTTAAACGACACATGACACAAAAATGTTCGGATAAATCCACTCGCCATGCTATGTAGAGTAAGGTGACATTTATATAAAACAAGATATCTGTGAGCCAATGCTCACTAGTGATACCCCCGCTCTGATGTGAATATGCAAAATAAGCAAAGTCGACATTTAACAGAAAGCTGGCATCCGATTGGTACAGAAATATATCCAACAATATTGCATGCCTAAACAAATAGTGTGTTAAAATTTCAAGCATCTGCGATAAACAGCTGCTGAGAAATCTTTGACGAAAATTTGTTTGAAAATTTTGGCTAAAATAAACAAAGTACTCATTTAACAGGAAGATGACGTCCGATTGGTACAAAAATATATCCCACAATATGGCATGCCTTAACAAACACTGTGTAAAAATTTCAAGCATCTACGATAAATAGCTGCTGAGAAATCTTTGACGAAAATTTGTTTGAAAATTTTGGCAAAAAATAAACAAAGTCATTATTTAACAGGATGTTGACGTCTGATAGATACAAAAATATATCCCACGATATGGCATGCCAAAACAAATAGTGTGTTAAAATTTCAAGCATCTGCGAAAACTAGCTGCTGAGAAATCTTTGACGAAAATTTGTTTGAAAATTTTGGCTAAAAATAAACGAAGTCGTCATTTAACAGGAAGTTGACGTTTGATTAGTACAAAAATACATCCCACGATATAGCATGCCTATACAAATACTGTGTAAAAATTTCAAGCATCTGCGATAAACAGTTGCTGAGAAATCTTTGACGAAAACTTGTTTGAAAATTTTGGTTAAAAAATAAGCAAAGTCGTCATTTAACAGGAAGTTGACGTCCGATTGGTACAAAAATATATCCCACGATATGGCATGCCTTAACAAACACTGTGTTAAAATTTCAAGCATCTGCGATAAATAGTTGCTGAGATAAATGCGACATAAATTTTTGTTACGGACGGACAGACAGACGGACAGACAGACAGACAGACGGACGGACGGACGGACAGACAGACACACAAGGGTAAAACAGTATACCCCCTCTCCTTCGGAGCGGGGGTATAAAAAGAATTAAACTGTCTTTGATAACTAATTACTGTTTAGGATTTGTTCTAAAGACGGTAAGCTTTTTAAAAAAGCTAAACTTGTAAGTTTACAATAATCAGAATAGACGAAAAATTTTCAAAACGCATCTGTCGTATGGGTGTGAATCTGTGTCCTAAAAGCGCTCGTCAGACGATGAAAACACGTGTAGCTGGTATTTTACGATGATAGTGATTTTTTGATGATTTATCAGCTAAGTAGAATGGATATACAGTGTATTTGTTATCTACCAGATAGCTTAATAACAATTTTTTGTGATTGTTGATGAGTTGATGAATTTTCAACCGACTAAATGTGTTGTTTCATTCAAAACATGAGAAGAGACTGTATTGTTTACATTAAGGCCTATACAATGTACATGTTGCTTTATTGCCCGACCGTTAAATTGTTGATCATTTTCATCAGAACCAATCGATACGAATCAGTTCATAGTACTTGTACTGACAATACTTAGCTTTACACAACTTTTTTTTTTCAATTTGTCAGTAAACAGCACACGACTGTGTGAAAACAGCTGATTTGATTTTCCAAAAATCAGTACAGTACAGGCTAAAATATTATTATAAACAGCTGATTTCATTTTCTGGAAATTGATGAACAGCTGATCAATAACACCTTTCTACCGTGTTCAAAATTATTCTAACACAGTCCATTTATATTCCTTACACATTCATTTAGTTGATATAAAATGTTCATGCACATTAATTCTTATTACTTGTTTTTTTTATAACTCAGTATATTACTATCATAGCATTGTTTGAAATTGTCTCACAAGGGTTCATACTTATGATGCTGTACTATTGGTAATAAAAAAGAATAATAATAATAAACAAATGACTGCATGTCTCCATCTGATTTTCTTTAAATGAGGAATCTACATGCATGGTCATGCATGCATATGGTACTGTTTGTGTAGAATGTCTATGTGTAACTTTCATTTGGTCATTTTACCCATCCATGCAAAATATATGTAGACCTTTCATAAAACATCAAATTACTGTTGACATGCCTTATGCATGTAAATTGAATTGTACGATTTCCCATAATTATTTTTTGTTATTTGCAGTATAATTTGAAAAGTGCAACACTGATTTGAAACAAAGTATTGACAAAAAATGTAAGTAAATAACATGTAATGGTAAATCTAATAACCATATGAGACAATTCAATTAGAAAAGGCAATTTTATTTACGAATGGTTTCATGTTTTCAAATGATTGATAGAAACCTATGTTATTTATTAATCTACAATTTTGAATAGTTCATGTTCATCAGCTGTAAGAGAGAAAGGTGCACTTTTAAGGTTAGGCCGGGTAAAATAAATGGGTGCAAATAAACTATCATGCACATATTAGGGATGAGGATGCTAATAATTTCAAATCGACCAAACCGAAAAGCGTGCGTGCCTAAAATTGAGAAATGCATATTACGTGCTTGTGAGTTGAGATCGAATATAGTAGGAAAAAAGAGACCTTAGGAAGGGTCGTATTATTCAAATAAAATCAAACGTAATACCACAGCATTCAGCATCTTGTTCTGCTCATGTTAGTTTTACAGTATCTAATATGCAAAGTTTAAAATCTACGAAGATTGTTAAGTAATACGTAAAAAAAAAATCAGAAAATTATCTCCCTTGCGCCGGATAGTTTTTCAACCAATGAAATAAATGTAATTGTTCATATAATGCATTTTTCTACCTATATACATTTTTCATATAATGTATTTTCCACCTATCACAAAGAAGAGAAAGTTCACAACCCGGAGACATTTAATTATTTCAACTCTCTTATTTTAGGAAGACAGTAACGATGTTAATGTTCAACTTCTTGTCAGCCAAATAACGGTTCTCATTTCCTAGACTTGACTTTAACGTGTCGGATTCATTTGCTTTCTTTGCATTCATTAAGAATCTTGTTAAATGCATATCCAGCCCCCCCCCCCCCCCCACCGGAATGTCCTTCGGTATAATAAATTCACCACTCCTCGTTAGATAACCATGTTTTCCTTAGGTCAAATTCAGTTTTTTCATCTTGTATTTTTTATATGAAGGCCCCTTACAATATTTCTTCTTAGGTTTGTCACTGACTTTTTACAAAAGTTTGTGGGTCGGTAAAGTCCATAGAAGGCGAGGCGATAACCATGCGTTTTATACGTTGTAAGGAGCTATTACACTGTACATCGTTAAGTATTAAAATTATAATTTTGTTTTAATCAAAACTAGAGTTAATAAATTCCTTTTTTAAACAATGTATAATCATTACCATTTTTTCATAGCGTGATTACAGTTAAGAACAACAGAAGGAATTGAAATGTTAAACCATTTGCAATTAATAAATATACACATCGGTCACACAAGAAATGTACATAAAAATACATCTATCAGATATTGGCGTTAGTAGCATCATCGGGAGGACAGGCGGCGGTTAAAGTTTGACATTGCTGACATAGACCATTGGAGCTTTTTATTCTCCTCTCTCACAAATCATGTTGAATGTGTCTTGACACGGATAATCATGCCAGAAACCGAACTCTGACAAAACACAATTTTCATCTTTTTCCTTACTCTCGCCGTTCGGTTGGGAATCCTTCGAATCCCAGTTCGTGAAAACCAGTTCACTGTCTGAATGATCCCATACCCAAATGTTCTTATTTCTATCTTTGATGGCGCCTGTCCACCAATAGCCTCCTGAAACTAATAATCGATGAGTCTTTGTATAATAAAGATGAGATTTAACTAAGGTATCTCAAATCTCACGCTTTGATTTAGGTGCGCAGATGATCATTATATTTTAAATGAATAATTGCATTTATTTAAACATTTCAGAAAGATGATTATTTCATAAATACACAACATTCATTAAGAAAACCATTAGATTTTAAGAAAGTTTTAGAGTAACAATTGTTTTCTTGCCGCAGGTTTTTTTTTTAGACGAAAATGACAGAAACAAGCAATTTTTGATTTTTTTTAATACACATTTCTTTTTATTATACTTTATTTTTCACATTTTTAACATTTGTAGGTATGTAACATATTACATAGGTTCTTTGTGACATGTTCAAAAATTAAATCTTGAATGATATACATTTAGCATAAAATCATGCAAATATCTAGAAAATGTCTGAAATTCTTAAAACCAAATCTTTCGAGAAATTTTACCTTTTTTACCTGAATACATATCAAGGCACACAGGAATGATCTTATAAATTTTTTGATATTCAAAATATTTTCATTTCAAATCAAATTGTAACTATTATATAAACTGTCTATGAGTAAAAAGATCACAAAAGAATTTATGCAACTTTTAATTTTTTTTTCTAATCCCAATATTCAGTTAGACCATTATGCATTATTAAATACAATATCTGAAGAAATGATTTGCTTAATCAAAATTACTGACAACAAATCCTTAAACTGCATTTTAGGTGCAAAAAGGTAAAATTAAATTGGCCATAACTTGAAAGAATAATGACTGACCCCCATTGTCTTTGATTTTTCTAAATATGCTTTTCTACAGATTTCAGTGATATTCTTCTCAAGAAATTGTTGATACAAGAACATTAAGTAGTGGGATACCTAAGTGATTTGGCTTATCTTTAGTGTCGAGTTATTTTGGTCCAGCGTGCTTAGTTGGCTGTGTGTTTGAAAACAGTGAATACAATGCTTTGCGGTTTTTTCATTTCTCATGTGAGATTTTCTAATGTAAAACAGATTGTCAAGATTTACCATTATGCATAAAATAAATTGTGTTTGGGCAAATATTATGTAATTTAAGAGTTTCTTAAACACGAATGATTTTAAAGAATTATGAATTTATGTTAATACACATAATACACATTTACCTTTATCTTTCAACCAGTTTTGTTCTGCTTTCGAGTTGATCTCGAGAAGATATGACTTAAATGATTCGCATTTCTTCTGTAAAAAAATACATAATCTATCAAATATCTGCACAAACATAGGGATATGTTATAAATCGATAGAGAATTTCTAAACATTTAACATAGGACACTTATGTTTACATTCTCACAGGTAATACGTGAATATCGTAGAGGGGTAAATTGAATCATTCTCTATATTAATTAAGATAAAAAAGTTAAAATCGTGAGAACATTAGCACATATTCCAGTTTTACTGTTAGTCTTAATATCAATATCCTGTGACAATTAAAAATGCCATCTGATAGAATAAACTATATCAAAAATCTTAAATTTAGTCTGCCATATATACATGTACTTCATTTAAGAGGTGCATAGAGATATAAGGAATTAAATATAAAATGATGTTTTATAACAATAAATTTGTTTGACAGGTTATCAGGATTTTTCAGAAAACACAATAAAAAGCCATGTCATTACTACATGTACACATTTATTAACAAATCATTATTGGCTAACGAAATGTATATAAATTGCCACCTACAGTCCCTTGAAAAGAAAGTTTTAAACAAGCTTTTGCCTCCTCTTCAAAATGATGTCAAATTGAATATTGGTAACGGAGTATATTTCACTTCAAAACAATTTTTTCAAAAATATCTTGGCTTTTTCAAAAAGCTTCAAATATCGGTGATATGAAAAGGAAACTACTGGCATTTGATTAAGTACAATTATAAAACTTTAACATGCGAAAAAAATAATAAAATACGGCGGGCTTAGCACCCCTGCGAATCCTATTGTCATCTTAATTTAGACCATGTGGTTTTATTTGACATTTTTAGATTCGCAGTAAAAATCGTAGCTCGTATTTTTAGTTAATTTCCTAGAATCTAGGTACAGTAAAACACGCAGATAACGAAGTCCCAGGGACGGGCAGTAATACTTCATTTTAAGTGTAATTCGTTATCTCCGTTAAATTTACAACATGAAATAAAGTCTCAGGGAATAAATGGCACTTCGCTATAAGCGTCAATTCAATATAAGCGTGTTCGCTATAACCGTGTTTTACTGTACTTGTAGTCAATAATATAAAATCTAGAAGGTTTTTTTTAAATGAGTTCTAAAAATAAATGCCAATAGAAAATATAGCTTTTTTTCTGCTGTTTCAACATTAAACATGCTTGGTAGCGAATTCGCCTAAGGATTAATTTTCGATCCGTGCCTGACCTAGATATAGTTCACAAGTGAAACAGACTATGCTGTTTTATGCAGAATGTTCCCTAAAAATGGCACGTAACATTAATAAGTTATTATACAAAACAGTCGCCAATTTTTTTAACAAGCATATTATTGCACACCAAATGCATTAAACATAGTAATAATTTTATCAAGCAACCATATGTTTATATTTTCAACCACGTGTAAAATGGTTGAACAAGAACGATAACTCTGTTATGAATATCATGTTTTAATTTAAATAACCACTTAATGATGACATAAGACATATACCTTAATAAATTTCATATTTTAACAAAAATAAAGGTAGAATATGATATGAAGCACGACCAATAATTCCGTTTTTTGAGAATACCATCCGAACACTCTTACTTCCGCTCAAAATTTCACAGGAATTGAACAAATATCAAGGAAATCTCATTTCAATTTTCATTAGAGGGCCTCTGGATTTACTACTTTATTACATTATTTTATACTAAGCAACGACGAAGAAAACATTCCAAACATATTCGCAGGGGTGTTTGTGGTTTTGATTACTTTTACACGGACAAATATGTTTGTTTGAAGCAATGCTTTTCTTCAAAGTAAGTGTAAATGATGTATACATATTTGAAAAAAATGAAATTGGTAGGTTATTTGAATATAAAACACAACGTACCTTGGCATCATTCCAGGTCAAAGAAGTTTCTATGAAACAATATTGATTCTTGAAGGAGTTTTCCTCATAATCTGAGTGTACATTGATAAAAAGTACATTGGTTACGATATATCTGAACTGTATTTGCAAAACAATGAACTTCAGACAATTCAGATGTAAAGAAATATTTAGTAATATTCATTTTCAGTTTGTCCTAATATTAATACCAGATGACCTAAAATGGTAGCATATTATGAACTACGCAGACAAAATACATGCATATGAATACTTTTCAGATAAAACACGAAAGAGCAAATGGATCTCGTTTGAAAAGGCATATGTTAAGAACAAATTTAAAGGTAATTTTGAGTTTGTTCTTGTTGATAGATACAACTATTTTCTCTGGCTAACCTCATACTTATTCTTCCTGTATCATTGTTATTAGCGTGTGCATTTCAGTTATACAGTAATTTCATTAATATATTGCTATATATTTAAGTTGCATTTACGTTTACATTTAAGATAACTGTAATGATGATTGTTTTACGTATTGATTACGATAGATAGATAGATAGATAGATAGATAGATAGATAGATAGATAGATAGATAGATAGATAGATAGATAGATAGATGGTGGGATAGATAGTGGGATAGATAGTGGGATAGATATAGAGACAAATAGATCACAGATAGAACACTAAATAAAAAACTTACACATATGGTATTTATTCAAACATTATTTCAAAAACCGCAAAGAATGAATGTAATTTCGTAAAATAAATATGTTTTTTCGTATGTCTGAATTGCGTGTTTCATTACAACACGTGATTTTTTAACGAAAAGTTGTTGGTATGAGTACATAGAAAAATGAGTGACCCAAATAATTCATGCGTTACTTTGACATTTTGAGCCAGTCTGATGGTATGCAGGAATAACAGCTAATCGCTCAAAAAGTGAATGCGTAAATATCAAACGATATGTGTCCGTCATCTCAGACAGACAGACTGATGAAGACAGAATAGAAGACTTACATGTTCCGTTTTCATTTAAACACATACGATGAAATTGTAAAAATTCTACTGTCCCTGAAACCAAAAAAAAAACCAGTATTATTGTTGTTGCTAAGTGCAATCAGTTTTTGTACTTCTATGCAGAGGCGGACCCAGCAATATGATAAGGGGGGGGGGGGGGGGGGGGGGGGGTGTTCCAGACAGATGATATAGAAAGTGCTATAGAAAAATTCTTGGAGAGGATCTCTTTGTTTGAAGAATCTGTAACTTCATCGGGAATTACACTATAAAACGAATTTACCTCCCCTGATTTTAAAATTTTTGTAAGGTGGTTCCTGATAAACATACCAATGATAAATATTAATTGGTTTTGAATTGTTTGTGAAGTGTATTGTGCATTTTTACGACCCTCCAAGAGATGTTGCCTTAGAACTTAATCACTGTCAGATAGCAATGACAAAATAGCATGGAAATTGCCCTTTCTACCGGTGGTAGAAGTACTGTCGTCCCTGTGCCTCTCAATGCGATGTTTTGTTTTCCACATAACAAGACAACTTTAATAATGCTTTTAAGAATGTGTTCATTTTTTGTATATCAATCCGTTGGCCTCTTAAAGTCTATATCAAACACTTTCTTTTGGATTTTGAATAACTGCAGCGAAAGAAGATCCTTTGACTTTTAATGATAATCGCAATTTGCGTGATTTTCAGGAACGCCTTCTTTGCCGACAGCTTTAGTTAAGTTTACAAATGGTCTTGAAACGAGAACTGCATATTTGCCACGACCTGTCTGAGGTGGGAATAAATGCAATATTTGCAAAGTCCGCCGCCCAAAATGGGACTGTAAACCAACCAAGGATATTTTATCAACCATGAATATTGGAAAGTAAGCGTGTACTTTTTTAAGGGTCCCCTTAATAACGGTTTGCTGGCAAAACTGTGAAAAGTTTTCATCAGGACGAAAGTGGTGTTTTAGAAATGTATACCTCTCTTGATCAGTTAAAGTAAATGAACTAGAGTTTATCTCCCGATGTCATATAAAAATGACTGAGCATCACCAAAGTCCTTTGAAAGTTTTTGCTCCTGAGCATTGTTAGCAGTATTTTCCCCGCTTTTGCCACTCATATTATATGTATCAATGTTTAACTTTTTTCCCGGAACTGATGCTTCAGAACACTCAGGGACAGAGTTTGGCACATCTGTAAAACTCTCAGGGCCAGAGTTAGAAATATCTTTACATTTTGAAACAGATTTAGAAACATCTTTACAACACCCAGGGACAGAGTAAGAAACCACTTCACAACAATCATCAGTAAAGTGCATATGCAAATCCAGTCCTTGTATCTAGATTACCATCTCGTGACCAAATAATGCCAAAATTTGCATCAACAACTCAAGGTGAATCGAAAGGGGAAATGCGGTCATGAAAAAGAGGACAAAGTCCTTCATTTGCGTTTAGATACATAAACTCTATATTTAATTGAAGTAGGTTTGAAAGGGCCAGAATATGTATCATTGACGACTATATTTTATCGATACACGTAAGCAGAGCCTCGTAGCGGATAGCCGCCTCTCTGTCTCTTGTTCTGTCAAACAGGTCACTGGCTTCGCCTGTAAGTAAAAGGGGAAAAGCGTATCCTCGTGATCTGTAAATATCTTTGTATGTGACACTCTGTTTTCTAGCACAGGACGGTTTGCATATTTTTTTTTAGATTTAATAAGCGATTCTGCAGCGACAAGAACACGCAACTGTGTTGAAAGGGAAATGTTACCTGCTAAATAGACGGAAACGCAGTTAAACAAGCAATTTCCATCATGGGGATTTGAAGTGCTAACGTAGATGCTAGAGCATCTTCAACAATGTTTCGAACTGTTGTGTTTTGATTAACATCCTGTAAAACCTTTTCACGGATTTCTTGTGTCAAAAACTCCGAGTCTTGAAAACATATATTTATGTTTTTTTATCCAATATTGCTTTACGTAATTTTTCAATTATCCACATGTTTTAGTCAAATGAAAACCGGATGCTGAGGGAGCGTACTATATTTTACTAAACTACACTGTATCCGTATGAATTAATTATTCCGAAACGACTTAATATAGACACATTAACATATTATATCTGTTTGTACAGAATTCATATAAATACGATATTTTTCGAAGTATTTGTGTTTAAATATATTTGTGAAACATAGAATTGAAAATAGTCGTCTATATTATAAAATTTAATGGTAAAAAAAACACCACATTTCCAAGAGAAAGGGGGGGGGGGGTATTCAAACCCCCGGAACCCCCCCCCCCCCCCCCGCTCTTGATCCGCCAATTCTATGACAACCTTCAAATGCACTTAAAAAAATATCCATTATACAAAACAAAATGATATATTTGGTCATTACGTTACCGATTATTATCTTGACGAATTCAGGGGCAAATGTTACAAAGCTCAGCTTTTCTTGTAAAAAAGAAAGAAAAATGAACAATAAGAATTAAGCACCCAATAACTGTAAGACTTTTTTATAAATCATATCTTTGGGTAATGAACTTTAATAATCTAGTGTGTTATTAAATAATTCAAATAGTTAAGGTAGTAAATGTATATGTACGATTTTGCTTAATTGTTGAACTTAACATAAAATCTCATTCATAAACATACCTCTAACAATATCAAGTTGATTTTTTAAGTTGTCCACTTGAGTCTGCAATAGCACGTCCCGATCTGTTAAGAATAAATGTAAAATTTGAAGCCTAACTTTTGATCTGATTGCGTTACGTCAGTGACATGTCAAACAAAGAAATAACATAACAAACATTTTCAAATTCGTACAGCCTACAAAAAAATATCCATCCACTTTCTTTTTTTTCTACCCATTTTACTCTTGTAAACATTCGGTAACAAATACTACAATTTAGGTAGTTATTTAGAGACACAACTCGCAAAGTTTGTCACCTATCAAAAGTTCATTTTATCTTAATACTGAATTTTAGTGTCTTGTTGAAATTCTCTACTATTAAATCTCAATGTTTTCAGATATTTTTTTTTTTACAATTTCTATAGATAAATTGTTGTGATAACGAACAGTGATTCAAAATCAAACGTCCAAAGAAGAAAAAAAATACAAAACAGGATCATAGCAGACACGGATTTCTCCAAACTAAGCGAACTAATCAGGCGACTAGGACATTTCAAAAATTAAAGAAAAAATATTATTTGCAAAAGATTTCGAAATCCAATGATATATTTTTTTTATATATTTATCTTTATTATGATACCATCAATAAATAAATAAATAAATAATAAATAAAACAATGAATTACATGTTGTCGGAGTCGTAAGAGTAAACGACTAAAGTGGGTGATTGCAGGATAAAGGTATATGCATCAAAATGCGTGATTGTAGGATAACAGGTTATACGTTATAGTGCGGAGAAGGTGGTTAATAATGGCATAACAATAACTACGTAGAACGTCAATCAGCATTCGGAAGATTGTACATTGAAGTATTGGCTGACCATGTCGTTGTATCGATCGTAGAATGATAATTTCAATCGAGACCGTTGATAATATTGTTTTGTTAACTTGTTTGTCAGTAGTTTGCATCTTTTCAGAAATTCTTCTTACATAGAGCATGCTCTAGCCTATCAATCACTTGCCAGACAAAAACACCATATGCAGGTGATGAAGGTACATAGTATATGAATATTGCTACATAAGTAAGGACAGATGAAGATAGAAAAATTAAAGGCATGTCGTTTATCAAAAAGTTTTGTTGTTAAGTTATTATTGATGTCTTTCTTTAGTAAACCATCTAAGTATGAAATAGATGATTCGGACTCTGTGGTATCTTTTAGTTCAAGTTTACTGGGATATATCGAGTCGACGTAAGAATGGAAGTAACAATTGTTAATGGATAAAACGCCATCGATTTACCTAAATAGCCACAACGAGTGATTTCTTTTTTTTCATGTACAAGTCCTTAAAAAACACTGCTTAATGGGAATACAGAAATAGTTCTGCTCACATGTGAGCGCCATTGGAAGCCATGGGATGACTAAATCATATTTCAGCTGGACGCTAAAACATGGCTTTCTACCCGTGATTTTCTTTAACAAAGAAACACATTCTTGATGTATTGGTAGATGCTGTTCTATAAACAACCTACGCTATAGGAATGTTTTGCGCACTTTGCAAAATTACGCACTTTGGCATTTTTTTTTACTTTTTAAGTGCGTTACATTTGGAACAAAGTCAAGTCATTCTGATTAAAACAATATTAATAGTCCTGTTAAAAATGTCAAAAGACTCAAATATGATAAATAATTTCTATAACCTTATTTAGCTCAAAAGGAAATCGAAAAAAAAAGAACCCATGATATGTTTAGTCAACATCAAAATCAGTTTAACAAATTGTCGTGAAAATCATTTTGTTTTTATAATTTACACATGATGAACAATAGTTCAAAAGTTTATGGCAATTTGAATATCAAAATAACACTATAAGTGCACCTTGTTTTCTTCCTGTTTCATTGTTTTACTTTGCAAGTGTATTTTTTTCTTTATAGACAGGGGAAAATGATAAACTAAATGATTAAAACAAAAGATGGCCTATTTTGAGATTGCAAATAACATAGGACCAATTACAAACATAAAAAAATGAGATGTATTAAAACCTCTAATAATTTATGAAACATATTCTTTAAGTAGAATTATAATATGTTATTTTCTAAGAGATTTGGATAAAGACCCATACGTTATAAATGCTTTATTACAAATATTAATATAAGAATATGAGTCAGTATCCAGAAATATCACTAATCTTATCTTTTTTGCTGAAACATTGAACTCAAGTCACAGAACCATGCATATCCCTTATAATTTGTTCTTAAGCTTTTTTTTCTAAGAAAAAATAATTTAAGCTTTTGTATAAATACCTTGTTTTTCTTTAGAGTAAAAACTTCATTTATGTATAGCGTTAAAACCTTGTATTATATACCATATGTTATACATGTAACACACGTTTATATCGAGCATTATACAAATTGGTTACTCATTGGTATCCCAAAACAAAAGGAAACTAATATCTTGCCATGGGATTATTTTATTGTCAATAACATATGTCTCGTTCAAAAAGGAATGACTACCATTCGTCACCTACAGTACCCGCAACGTTATTCTTTACAATCCTATCCTATCGTATCGTGCATATGTATTGTTCTATCGTGCGTTCATCCTATCCTATCGTGCGTTCATCCTATCATGCTTATCGTTTATAATCAAATCTGCAATCACCAGGAGTTAATTTGCAAATCTTCAAAAGTAAAATATTTAATAAGGGAGAAAGTAAGGCATACCCCCCCCCCCCCCCTTTGATTTTATGTGACACAGTTTGTAAATTTGAGAATACATTTTTTTTAATTTTTTTTTTAGCCTTTTGTTTGTCGATATATTATTATATTTTGTTTAAGTTAACAAATTTGCGGGTTATTCTTAGTTACAAAGACTAGTGGAATAGGTTTTAACCTTTGTATTATTATCAGCTGCGAGAGTCATGTCTTTGTCGTAACTTTCAAGCTAGAATTGATTGCATTTCTATTTTAGAATCCTTTTTTAAAGGTCTGTTTTATATTCCCTTGGGATTTCTTTTTATATAGTAAGTTCGCTCGCATACCCCATATGGCCGCTCGTCTCTCCCTAGACGAAACCCTAAAAACGTATGCATTCCGAGTACTCCTTCCTTCATAGTAGTGGTATGCATTAGCTTGTTACCGTCTTCCTTTCAAGACGGTATAAATAAAGAGTTGATATAATTTACAGTCTCCGGGTTGTGCACTTCCTGCCTTTGTGATTGGTAGAAAATACATGATTTGAAAATTTAGATTATTTCATTGGTTACACTACTGTTCGGCACAAGGGAGATAATTTCTAATGATCGTTTTCATGTACGACTTAACAATTTTTGAAGATTTTAAATCTTAAAAAGTGAGAAAACCAAAAAGCCATACAAATTGCCATAAATGAAATTCAGCCTTTTGATTTTCAGGTCAAACTAGTTGAAAGCAGTTTTCTATAATATATATTGAAATTATTTGCTTTCATTTATTATTTTTATTTAAGTACAACAAGTTATTTGCACCTTCTAAAAACTAAGTGTAAAAACTTTGTTAACCAAAATGCTGAATGGAGCGGTATAACTTTGAATTAATAAAAATAATACGAGTCCATGATCCTTCCCAAGATCTATTTTACCCTACTATAGTCGATATTAACTTACAAGCTCGGGTAGGCATTTCTCAATGTTGGACAAGCAGGTTTAAAAGACACATGACATAAAAATGTTCCAAACGCCATGGTATGTAGATGAAGATGACATGTATATACGAAAAAAGAATTGAATTGTCTTTGATGACTAATTGCTGTTTAGGGTTCGCTCTAAAGACGGTAAGTTTAAAAAAAAGAAGATAATCTTGTTTTATTCATGTTTTTAAATCAAGGGTTTGAATGCCAATAAATACATTTTTTGAATACCACACTGTTGAGAAAAATAAAATGTTTGCTTCGTAAGTGAATTCATGCAATTGATGATTATACATGTAACTCATGGGTTGGATTTTAGTTTTCATGAAAAAGTATGATACATTTTTTTTTTCGTGTAAATTTTATGAAAAGTTTATGTTATTTGATGTAAGCGAACTTTGCAAAAGCAGGGGACCACTTCGACCACATAGCACAACTTATAGTTGTTTATACAGTGTATGTTTGGGAGTTTAATTCAAATACATTTTCTAAATTTAGCTTGAGTAAGTCACTTGGATCTGATGTGGGATGGGCTTGTAGTGAATAAACACTCTTGTCCAACTCATCATAGGCTATTTATACAGTGGTAATTAGTTCTTCGAACTGCATGTAAGTGTAAAGGGATGTCCATCATAATTGACACGCAGACATAGATTGCAATCGGAAAGGCTTGATTTTTATTATGAGTGTCGGAGATATCCCTAACATAAGTGTTTAAAGTGGTGTGTACAATTAGTGTAAAGAATTGGACACATATTGACCAAGATTCTCTGTTGGTGTGTTTATTATCGAGATGATTTTTCTTCCTGTTATATGACAGCATTGTTTTATAGGAACCATTGTTTTAATAACATTAAATTAGCTTAAGTCCAATTTGAGTATTTAAGAGGGGCTGATCCAATCTTTAGTTTTCGTAAGAAATTTAAAAGTCACAGTGAATTTTAACCCTTTGTTTTCATATATGATTTTTTCTTGAATCAAATTGTTTAGACACTCTCAATTGTGATATAGATTTCTAGGTAGTTTCTTTTTTTCTTTTTTTAACTATAATATTGCTTTAACTATGAAGTCAGCTCTGTTTATGTTAATGCACATATTTTCTATCCACCTTTTTATGACAATAAAAGGGAGTTTCTTAACTTTTGTAATGCTCTCTGTTAAGGCAAACTCAAATTATATGACGTTTTCTCAACTTTGATCGACGACAATTCTAGTTTGGTTCAAAAGCAGCCTATATCAATAAGGGTGAAGACATCCCTTAAGTTGACATACGATGTAAACACCGACTGGAACGTCAATTTGAAAGTTGTAGAACATAAACTTATAACGGGTTGTTTAATAGCTGAATCGATTATGTCGTTGCTATGAATAATCAAGAGTTTTGTTGTTTTTTTTGTGTTTATTCTTTTTTTAGTTTTTAATATATTGGTTACATTGAATAAAGATAAGAACTCGGCAATAAATTTAAAAACGTCACAAAGTTAATATTCAGTTCACTTAATGGCAATGCTTCATACTGTTTAATTATACAAGCGGCATATATGTTGAGAAACAAATCAATGATTGTACTTTTCACTAGATGTGTTAATAAGCCACGAGTGCCCCTGTATGAAACCAAAATTTCAAATGCCAAATTAAGCATAAAAGTTATTTCAATGCTAAATTGAAAAGAAGCTATAAATCCTTAAAACATTGTATGAACATAGTTTCATGAGGCATAACTCTGTAAAAAAATCATTGGACTTGAACCAAGTTCAAACTTGACGACCTATATTACTTAAAAAATTAGCCTTTTATTACTTATCAACATTGATAAATGGGAGTTGTAGTTTACATGCATTATACTAAGATAACAGCCATGTTTGATCCGTTCTTCTTTAAAATTAATGATGTTACCTTCAGAGTACCTGACGTCAAGATTTTTCTGCTGAATACATGTTATATTTGTATCATTATATGGATAAAATATCTATTTGATCAGACATAGAGCCAGACCAGATTGGATTTGACAACTTTTTGGTGTTCCACTCGATTATACATAAATATGAAAATCTGCAAAAATGTCAGAGGCGCCTTTCTATGATAGGCGGAGGATAGTATGATATGTAGGATTCTGTTTAGTTATAAGGATTAAACGAGTTTTTTAACGTCTATTAGTTTAAATCTTACCGTAGGCTTCCTTTAAACGTTGGTCCATCCCATTGACAAGGTTGTTTCTGCATCTGTCTTCATACAATGGTTGCCCATAATAACCGCCCATGAAACAAAAGCACATTGCCACTTGAATCAAATATAATCCAGACATTTTTATTTCCTTTTGGTTTTTTCGTTGTGTAATTTCAAATAGTAACTGAAAGAATAGCTCACAATTCAAAACGTATACACGGATAAAATCACTTAGGGGAGTGAATATCCCGTGTTACATTGACAAAAGACAGTCTGAGTCAGCTAAATCTTGTAAATATTCCATGCTGTATTTCTAGGAAAATCATAGAGGAAGTAAATTATATATATATATATATATATATATATATATATATATATATATATATATATATATATATATATATATATATATATATATATATATATATTACTCAAACTCAATAAATGGGTGCAAATGAAAGTGGGTATTGGAAGAAAAATGAAACAGTGTCCTCATTGATGGAATATTGTTTTTTCAAAAGAATAATATGTAAGGTTTATTTTTCTAAAATATTTTTAACATCAAAGAAAGCGTTTTTTTTGTGAGCTCGTTTCAAACATTGACCATTTTTCTGTAACTAAAATACTAAGAAATATCCGTTACTAATCCACATGTGGTTTGTAAATTCTCAAAAGAGACATAAAAAGGAAAAGACCCTAATAAATTATTTTTTTTTATATGAAATACATAAAATAGCTGCAAACCAGTTAAGGCTTTCGTTGATACTTCCGATTAATTTCTATCTATTGTCAGCTAAAAGAAACGACCCGAATATGTTTTTACCAAAATCAAATGTCATGTCATATTATCTAATCATACAAACTAATTCATGTTTAATAGACACGGACTAAAACTAGACTTGTGTTCAAATTTTATTCATTTAACTAACACCAAAACATATAAACATTTAATCAAAATAAAAAGCAATTATAAACTTTTCAAACAGAGATTTAAAAACAGTACCTCTATTGTAACGAACATTACAGAATTAGACATTTGTTATTTCAAAATTAAAACATATCTTTAAGGTAATCTTGCATAGTATTTATGTTTATCCTAGAAATACAGTGACTAATATTAATCCTATTTTTAATTAATATGGATACTAATGGTTATATATTGATTTTATGTTCATTTCTGTACAAAATATTGAACAGAAATAAATTTAAATACATAAATTTTAAAATAAGTTTAATTTCTTAAAGCACTTGTTTTGTTTTTGGAAAATGTAGTATACTACGGATTAATTACAAAGACATCTATAAAAAAAACTCAACATATTGTTTGTAAAATAACTTAGACTTGTGTTGTAATTTTCGTTACAATTTGTAAAATGTACGTTACAATGCACAAAATGTATTAAATTTAATTAAATTCTTTATGAAACTTTTTGTTTCGTGTAAATGATGAAACATTTAACAAAAACATAGCAACTTAAACATCAACAAAAACATTATTAGCTCGGAGTAACATATTTAAACTGTTTTTAATCAATGTTTGGACATGTCCGTTACTTAAAGATTGTCAAGTTTTTCCCAGAGATCATTGTCGATTATAAATAATCTTTTTGACTTTCCTGAGGGTTTTGGCTCATTTATGGTGTACACAATGTCGGATGTTTTGCACCACAAAACATCTGGGGTTTTTGGCCACGCAAACATCTTTTTCTTCTTTTCCATAAAAGAAATCTGATATGGAAATTCGTCATGTTGTATTACTGAATTTGTTGCTGCTACGGTCACAGCAGGCTCTTCGGTTTCAGATTCAACTGGTTGTCTACCTTCAGTGACATCATTCTGATTAATATCAAATTGAGTTTTCTTGTCAAAGAGTGGTGTAGGTAAAGTTTCTTTCGGCTTTGTTGATTCTTTTCTCCACGATAAACAGTTGCTTCCAGCCAAACAATCACTGCAGTAGCAGCTTACGTTTCCGACTAGAATGGAGTTTGATCCTTGTCCAACAACTGCATGAACTTTCATTGTGCCTTTTACAGGTTTTGCATTCCATAATGCAATCTCTTTCTCTGTTTGTTGACAATGTTCTTTTAGAACAAATCTAAATTTCACCTGCTTCATGGAACAATGTGCTGACTGTGTCCAACAAAAAAATCATTTGCGTCCTGGATGATGACTTTTCCCGATTTTACTGCCTCATCAGCTAAACGTTTGGTTGATCCACCAAGCCCATCACACGGACCTTTACCGTGTCCTGCTTAAAAAAAATTCCACTTAGCATCTATTCCGAACGTTTCTTGGTGATTTGCCACTAAGTGAAATATTGTCTTATTCCTGTACTGTGATGTTGGACTGTCAGTCCAGTAATGGATACATTTAATTTCTGGATCTAGTAGTTTAACGTCCTTCACAATCTCTTTAATAAAAGTAACCACAGATGTGGAGTTGTGATTCTGGTCATCAGATATAATCACACAACTTTGATGTTGTAATTCTGACTCCTCTGTTGGGCGTGTGTATATTACTGTGGGATGCAATGTCACGCCTGTCTGATTCCAGTATGCTGACTGGATTTCCTCTACACTCTTGCAGTTGTAATTTTCTGCAAAATCCATGTGAATTACTGCATGATTCACAGGAAGTTTCTCTTTTAGTAAACGTATCTGTTGATATTGGACTTTCATTCTAGAAACGTGATCTGAAAATTCCGCTGTTTGCTTTTCGAGGTGAGCAAGAAACTCTTCTTTTGTTTTGGTCACATGGACAACCCGCATCACCATCTTTGTCTGTCCCTTGTCTTCCACACTTACTCGTTTCCATTCGTCAAAAGTAAACTCGGTCGTGTCAATTCCTTCTCTTACTAGATCAATCGGAGGGTCGTCAACATAGGTCTCGGGGTTTAGGGGTACAGCAATGCCAATCTGACGAATTGCTTTCAGAACAAGAGCCATATTCTGATGCTTGGTACATAGACAGCAATCCCGAGTGATGAAGGAAGTGGTTAAGATATGTTTAGGTCGTATCCTCTGAAATGACACCAGTGAAAGTTTTATGGTTGGATTTTCACTCAGATACTTTGTGTGAAGGTTAGACATATAATAAGTCAGTACACGCTTTTGGGCGCTTTGACTTAGACCTGTCCTGACCTTGTCTGCTTTTCCAGGCATGTTACGACTGTTATCATCTCTTGATAAGAAGTTGATTACACTATTTTTAAACTTCATAACCTCTCTCATTCGCTGCTGTTTACTACACAGTAGTGTCTTTGACTTTGGTTTTCCTGCAGCATTGAGTTTATTTCTACTCAGACCTGTCCACTTACTAAGCAAATTTGAGCATCTGTATTTCCGAACTATCGCCCCCGCTACAACCTTGTGAAGAATCTTTGCTCTTCCAGGATTATTCTGCTCCTTTGCAGACCTTACTTCATCCATGACAACGTTGCTCAATAAAAGATGTTTCCTGACCGTGTTTGCCTGATGTTTATCTAATCTAGCAGAATTTATCTGTGTCTCTGTCTTACTCCTTGGGGTTGATGGTCCTTGTTGACTCGAAGAAATTTTTCTTACGCAGCCGCAAAAGTCGCCTCTGTGTCGTCTTGTGTTTAGTTTTCAGCTTTTCTAACTCTTGTTTCAATGTAGATACTTCTCTTGATTTTTTTGCAAGTGCCTTTGCAACTCTTTTTCTTGGCCCATTTCTCCTATTTGGAAATGCCATCTGAACGACAAGTCTGGGGCTACTATGGTCAGGTGATCGAGGATCAGCAGTCTGTGTGTCTAGACTGTCATAGCCACTTGTACTTTCAACTTCTGGGACATTCTGTTGTAATAGTTCTGCTATTGCTTCCTTTTTTCTTCTGCGATGACGTTTTACAGCTTCGTTCAGTTTTACATTGCGCCTTACTGTGGAATCATTATATTTCGTGGGGGCCAATTTTCGTGGATGACTTAAATTTTACAGGTTCGTGGGGACGTAATTTCGTGTATTCTCATATATCTACTAAAGGAAATATGACGTTATTACTCTAATTTATTCATTCGTGGAGGATGTTAATTCGTGGATGAGAGGTACCCACGAATTCCACGAAAATTGAGCCATTGCGAAATTTAATGATTCCACAGTATACGTTCTCTCCTTGACTTGACGGCACGTTATTTTTTCTTCTTCTTTCCCTTTCTTTTTAAAGATATTCTTCATTATTTTTGGCCTTTAATCTTTCCCTGTAGCTTTTTTGAATCTCGGCTCTTGTTTTGGCCATATTTTTCTGTTAACAAATTAGATAATTTCGCTGTTAATTATTTCTTTAGGTGTGAAAATGTCAATGAAATGTTCGTTACTTTCGTATGAAATGTACGTTACTCAAGATAACAAGATTATAATTTGAAGATATTCAAGCATGCTGACGTTTATCCTATTGATAAGCATAACATAACTTCAAAAATACATAAAATATTTGTTAATATAGTTTTTTTTACTTCCTTTATTAATACGTTTGGTTTTGTGTGTTATAAATGCTGAATTGTATTATGTAATTATGCATGTTCCTTTCCTACCTTGATATGCGATGCAATTTATGAGATAAATCCCACTTAAGTAGCAAGAAATTAATCAAATATTAAACTAAAATAAAAATGTGTGTATGATTTCAATTTAAAGCTATTTATAATTTCAATATTTGTTAAAAATTACAATGCTTGTCTATTGAAATGTTCGTTACAATAGGTAACGGACATTTCATTCTTTTTTTAGATATACTACAACAACATAAATAAACATGTGGCTCGTTTATAATATTAGAACTGATCTTCACGACTTTTATTGTATATACACATTTAAATTTGTTCGATACACATAATATAAACTAATTAGTCCTAATGAAGGTGTATGCATACTCACGAGGTCAGACGTTTAGGTTGTTTTAGCAGTCAATCATGCTCTCTAACTGTCCTTGGCACTAATGCCGGATGTTGATGTACCAACAATTTGTCACGTGTTTTATTTGCATCAAACAATTTGAGCTAGGATTGAAATTACAAAGAGTTTCGTAAAATACGGTAACGAACATTTCGGTAACGAACATTTAGTAACCAACATTTATGTGCCTAGGGCGCTTCAAAATAAAACTGTAGTGTTTATTAAAGACAGTTTTTGATGGCAACAAATACTATCGTTATGTTCAGTATTCACATTGAACAGTTGTTGCATTTGCTTTCTCAGTTTCGGCAGTAACGAACATTACAGTCTTAAATCTACGCTCAGACTTTTTTTTGTTTTTTGTAGTGATATGATTAGACAAAAGGAATTATATTAAATATCTTAACATTTATGTGGACAAAAAGACCTCACAATGTTCTCTTTAAGATTTTTGTTTTTTTTCATAGAATGTACAACTCTTGCACTGGTTATATATCTAAAGTAACGGAGATTACACCGAAACTGGCGACAATGTTCAAATTAATTTAAGTAACTCTTGGACTGAAAAATAATATGTAGGAACTTATTTCGCTAATTGTCCAGTTAATACTGCAAAACATTCTTTTCAAAATGTAATTTCAAAATGGCGACAGTAACGAACATGTCAGTTTAGCATTTTATATTAAATTTTCGCTGGAAATAAACGCATTCCCGTGATCTTTTTGTGTGTTTTTGAAACACTTATGGACTAACTTTGTATTGCAAACTCAATTACAATTCTGCTGATTTTAATTTTTTTGTTATTTTATGGCGACATTAATTGCACCCATTTATTGAGTTTGAGTGATATATTTGTTACATTGTCACATGTACGCATCTGTTCGACATACTGAAACAGGATTTGATATATAAAATTTTGAAAAATGTGATCTACTTATATTCATAAATGATTAAAGTAAAAATGCTATACACGTATATATTTCCTTGCATGGTAATATGTGATTAGTAATATGTTTTCTGCCTTCGTAACAACATAATCAGTTTAAAACGGTTAAATATGTGCTGCTATGTGATGGGACTTACAAGTCATTGTGAATTACCTATACTGTTGGAGATCTCTCTTTTGAAAATATTGATATTGAACTGTATATCTAAGAAAGATTAAGCTGGTTTTAATGAATTGCCAACACACTGATAATATTTAGTTGTATTTACACAACGTTAAAACAGGACACTATAATCGAATGCATCGAATAGTATTACTGAACTATCAATTTAGAATCAAAATAATTTAGAGAACTTCGGCATTTATCAAGAACATTTAACTTTGTAAGACGAAATGTGAAAGAGAGATTTAAAAATTTTGAAATCTCTGAGAACAACTGATGGTATTATCAACCAACAAGAATCCTATATCAAAAACGATAAGGAATCTGATCATAATCACCTACTGTAATATCTAATTTGTACTTTGTTGCACGTCATGACTGGCTATAAATATGCAGATATATCTAGATTTGTTGCAACATCTGTAACATATACCAGGGTATGCCATATCAAATGTAAATGGAACATTGTTTAGTGTAGAAAAAAAGTTCGTTATTAATTTTAATACGAGGGTTGTCCAAAAAGTTCGTGGACATGAATAAATTAATTTTTTATATGAAAATTTGACTGTTAATTCCAAAGCAGCCTCATTAACTTTCTCTGAAATCGTTTCGGAGCGACTTTGCAATTTTTTTGCTACATTACGGGTATATGGGAGGCATCTTAACTGTAATGAAGGCCCGTTCCGAGACACAGTTAGATTATTCTAACTAAGCAGAGTGTAGTGAAATTGATAGCGTTTTTGTAGTCTTAAATCTTGGTTATGTAAATGTCAATAAAACGGTGTGTCGATTTACCTATTTCGTAAATGTCCGATATCATATGCAATGTCAACCCGTGCACGCACGGGTCAAAATCTATTATGAATAAAATTCGGAGCTATGTACATTTTTGTAATGAAGTTATCAATGTATATACATTGCCTATACAGGGCCACAGCCCAGTCTGATGTTTAGTTATAACGACTTTCTATAACGCCGTAGTCCTGGGTCTACCTGAGAGTAATATGCCGCATTCACCGTTTGGTCAGAGAGTACAATCGCACATTTCATCAAAATATCACTTTTATTTACTCGAACTATTTTGATGGTTTTCCCGTTTCCTCCATCTTTTGTTGTTTTACCTCTGTTGACACAATTTCCTGACGGCGCGCTGTTCCATGCGATCAGATGCCGTCGCTTTTTCATGCCTTTTCAAAGACATGTTTTTGCCGTAGCGCCGGCGCGAAGCGAGCTCTACCGGCAAGGCGTGTGTGAATAGAAAATTCGGACTATTTGCACATTCATTCAACAGATATTTTTGGCGTCAGTAACTCGGACCATTAATGCCTTGTTTAATCGTCCCAGTAGTTCCCTGTAAGTATGGTTTCCCATTTTCATACTCTCACGAGAACAAGTACATGCATTGTTACTGCTGACTCAACGCAAGACTAACGGAGTTATAGTCCTTTTGAGTGACGTCACAATGGATTTCTTACACATTGATCCAACAGAATTTTTCGGCGTCAGTAAATTTCGACCCACAATGCAATTCCTCAATGTCAGTCGATCTCACTAGACTGGATACCATTTCGCGAGAATCAAAGTAAAACTTTTGAGAAACAGTTAAATTGTATAATTTCCAGAACATCATGCTTTTGAAGTAAACAAAACAGTATTTTTCGCTTAGTTTTTTTCAGTGTGTGTTCAAAAAGACAGACGACACTTGACCGACGTGAACTTTGACGTCACAATAAGGGGAAACTACTTTAAGTAGTTATTGTAAACATGGTAAATCTGATGAAATATAAATACCAAAATCTTCTCAAAATCTTGCAGAGCTAACGAATTTCTTCAGAGATAGGAAACAGCTGTAACTTGCTCTCATTTGGATGGATGCTCACATTTATTTTATTCACTATATTTACGGTAATTTCCAGGAACGTTTTTTAAAAAAAATCTTCACAAGCAAAAAAAAAAAATTCTCAAAATCAGGAAAATTCTAATCGGGGTGAGGAATGGGAGGTGCGTAGTATGCCTTTAGCTCTAGCTGCTCAAAAGTGTCTTTATTTTCACTACTATTAATTACATGCACCCGGGGGATCCATTTTCCTTATATAATCAACAAATTGTTTTATAAGTAAATTTGTTTTTTTTTCAAACGGGGAGGGGGGACTCTGTGATAAGTCAATTTTTATATGTAAGTTTAAGAAAAACGTCTGCTGCAAGAAAAGAGGAAATAAACTGCAATGTACATTATGTTAATTTAAAAATCGTTATTATTCAACAACATTTTATCTGAGATAAATTCTATACTGACGTGCGACCAGTATATAAATAATTAAAACATATCTTATGAATTATGAATAATGAAAAAATACTGAAAAAATAGGTATATGTTTATTTTATTTTGCATTCAAATTCATTTACTTTACGTCACTACTTTTATTTTTATAGATTTATCATTATTCATTTTTTGATCAGCTGCTGCGCTCGCCTCAACGGTCGCACCGTAAATCATATTATCTTTTAAAAGTCCTTTGCATTGCTAGCTTGAAAATTCATGTAGCTTCAAATGACATATAAAAATGACAGTACTTTGACTAACAGTTCCAATCCAACAGTTCCGGTCTAACAGTCAAAATGCTGGAGGTTTTTTTTCGTATAGAGTTATAAGGTAACTGTTTTACAGGGGTATAAGAATGGTGTTTGATTTGATTTGAACATATTTTATTATGCAAAATAATATTTACATAATAGGATTGGGCAGCAGGCAAAGCCTATTTAAGCCTTCTCCACAAGAATGGTGTTTCATTTTCAATAGGTCAGAACAGCGAAAGAAAATCTAAAAGAATGCATAAGCTGTCAAGCTGTGCCTAGAAAGAACAACATAGGTTCGTGTTTTTAACTTACGTTACATTTGTTGTCATTTTATTTCAGATTAATTTTATTTGTGTTTGTACTGCGCTGACTTGCTCAACTGCTGTTTCGTTGTTACATGTAACGTGATCTCTTGTAATGGAAGAAGCACATTACTACATTACTTTCGTCTCTACGGAGTGCTTTACAATATATGTAGCTATGTAGAATACGTCCGTCTACAGAGGTGAAAAATAATCTGAACTGTGATTAGGCGAACAGCTTACATATTACAGGCCTCAGACATAAGACATGATAAAAGAAATATAGCAGAAAAATACCTTATATGAGTCGTTGTCAGCTTTTATTAGATTTTGATTTTTTGTGTTCATGGTCATTGAATTTATACTGGAAAAAAACTAGAAAAAGACAAAAGGTCTCTTGACTTTTATGTCTCAGTATTATAACATTCATATATTTATTAGATATTTTCAATATCACATTAAAATTATTTTACACAATAACCAGGAGGTGTAGAACATGGATAATATTGGTCTATTCAAATGTCCGATGGAACCAACAGAGCTCTTTCCTGCAGATAAAATGCTTCTTCTTCAATGCTTAATAGCAAATTTACATATATAACTGATAACACTATTTCTAGCTCATCATCATTGGAACTATAACCAGTACACACATTTTCAACTTTATTTACACGTTGCCCTTAGAAACTTTACATTTTCTGTCATTTTAAACTATTAAAAATCGCCTATAATAATTGTGTATGCAAGTCATAGAAATAATTAACGAATTCTTATCGTATAGATTCAATTTAGTATTCGCTGATGTTAAAAGAAGGAAAACCAAGAAGAGACAATATTGCGTTTGCAAACAGTGATTGCTTCTTTTATAGAGTTGACGTCACATATCCGATTCAAGCGTCACATATCCGATTCAAGCGTCGAAAGGTAGCGGATCGGAATCAAACAATATCAGACCCCATCACAATAACTGCAATATTGCTCATTTGCAGAGCAAATTGATATACGTTGTTGAGGATTTAGTTAATAGATAATCAAATGAAGTCAATGAAACAATTAACGTTATATCATTTTTTACCAATATACCGGTATGTCATTTTGCCCTTCAAAAGAGTGGTAACGCAGTTACTGTGAATGGCCCTATTTATATTTTAATAAATAGAGCGTAAATAGCAAAAGTTCTAACACCATAAAAAAACAGACATATTCAATTGTCTCGATATAAACAAAAGAAAAATAACAAATAAACAAACAAACAAAAACATAAAAAAAATAGGAAAAATAGGAAACAAGGAAAGGAAAGAAGAAAAAGGGACCCCCCCCCCTCGAAAAAAACCCAACAAAAATCATGATTTATTCCTGCAAGTTTTTAAAGACTTTGAAATTGCTCATTATTATTAATGATTTCAAATTTCAATATAAAACGTCCCATCTACTTCTTCAAGCCTTTACGGTGCTGCGTAGGTGAATATACTGATTAGGAATTGCCAACATTTTAAGAAAATAAAACCATCTTTTAAAGTTTATAAATCTTTGCCTTGCTATGTAAGGATTTAAATCTAGGGTTTGACCAAAACACTTATATAGGGTAAGGGTTCTTCATGCAGGGTTTGGATAAAATCCGAATAATCGCGAGATTCCTTAAAACTTCGGAATACCGTATGCCCTGCCTCGTGCATTCTGTAAACAGCTTTTATTTAATTTTTCATTTTTTTTTTAAAAACTGATAATCACTTGGCCGATTATTGTATTCAATGAGAGAGAGAGAGAGAGAGAGAGAGAGAGAGAGAGAGATTCATTCATGCATCGTGCAACATCGATAAGAAAATTAAATTTAGTTAACATGTAAAAATGTTACTACTCATTGAGCATAAGTTACGTCTATCGGCACTAGTACTATCGATTAGTGCCAAAAAGGGACATAATAAATACAGAAGTCTTATTGAAAGTTACATGCAATCGAACATTTTGAAAACAAAATGTGGATAATACTTATATATTACTAATTATTTCAACGATTATGGTTTATTGAAATCTTATATTCAAAATGTTTTGTTCTTTTTTGTTAAAACAGTAAGACATCTAAAATTGTAGAAAATGCGTAATTCATTCTACTTCAAACAACTAAAGACGATGAAACAGAGTATAGAGGAAAAAAAAATAATGCAAAACAAAATTTGACGTTCGTGACGTTCTCGACCGGCTACGTCAAAGTCGTGTTGACATTTCCTACTAAAATTGTCATACAATTTTTATAGAACACACAAGATCTTGGATATCGTTGTATATTTATTTTCAGAAAGCGTTGGCTAATCGGAATTGAAAAAACGTGAGTTTGTGAAAATGTGGCCTTAAGGACCCTTTTCTCGTGACGGCAGTCATTTCCTTCAACATTGTGTGTTAATGCTTACCATGATACTGTCGTTCATTGATAGCAGAGGTCACTATCAACCAGACATATTGATCATTTTACATTCGTAGGGGATATTTGAAGATTTGGATAACAGAAAAATACACACAATATATTTTTTGAAACATTTAATGGAGAAAACAAAATGTCTTTATTTATTCTCGATTAAATCTAAATGAGAGCAGCTATATATGAAAAACTCAAAATAGACCAAACATTAATGTCTGCAGTTTTGGTCAGAATATGTTGAACCGTACTTGAAAGGCGACAAGAATATCACCATTAAATAACAAAGGGCACCTTGCAATTAATCTAAAATAGCTATCGCTCAAAGGTCATATTAGTAATTTGGAAACGAGTTAAATGGCCGTCACTGAAGTATGATCTACATGATTAAAGTTTAAATACGACACACCACAAAGCGAGAGTATAAAACATTCGTATTATTTACACCTGATTGCGCATCTGGAATTAATGGTTATCTTCTACCTCATTGTAGGAACGTGTGAGTTTTTATTGTCTTTTCTTTTTTAAATTCGCGTACCCGTTCTGTTTGTTAAAAATTGCCCTGCGTATCTGATTTGACTTTTCCTCTGGCTTGAAATAAGTTTAAATTATTTCATCGCGACCAATTCACTAATATTTTATAATAGGATCCCCCCCCCATCCTTCCTTCCTCGAATTAGACGCACAGTGTATTTGGTACTTTTTATGGAAATTCCTCTAATGTCAAATAATCAACATTGGCCTTTCTAGATATCTAAAAGTTCACGGCAAATAATTAATCCATGTAAAACACCTACCAACCTGCATATAAAAAAAGAAAGAAAGGCAAGTCACTTTGCGTAGTATCTGGGACTGAAGTAAAACTATTTCAGTCAATATAACACGATATTATCTAAAAAGTATTTGCCAAAAATATCATAAAATTGAAAAAAAAAAAAAAAAAAAAACAAGACCAAAAAACATAGTATTGATGGATTACAGAACAACGTACATTCATTTGTGCGGGAAAAAAAGCATTTTGGGAAAGAAATACATTTAATGCGACAACATCAAGGCGGGCTTATTTGATACATAAAGCTGGTATATTTTGATAGTTTAAAAAATGAAGGCGAAGTAATATAAAGAAAGCAGAGTTGCACATCTTTCCTCTCTCTATCTATTTTCAAATGACGATGGGGGGGGGGGGGGGGTTATTTATCTGTTTTCCTTTAATGCCCATATATAAAGAAAGGAATATGTTGTGTACATGACATTAAAAGAATTGTTATTTATTTGTTATTGGAAGTGTGTGTGTGTGTGTGTGTGTGTGGGGGGGGGGGGGGGGGTAATTGTCCTCATGCACCTGTAAACAAGGTAACAGGGAAGTGTCAAATGTTAGTTCACATGTTTAAGTGCGGAAGAACAAAAGGTTAATTTAAACTTCGGACGGCAATTGCTAACCGGTTCACCGATTAATCGGTCGGAACGATGGTACAGTAACCAGTTACAAATTTTGTAATTGATATCAGTTAATGGGATTAAAAAAAATCGGACACATGTTTATAAAAATTCAACACCAGGACATATGAACGTTCATAATTTAAATTAAAAAAATAAATAAAAAAGATATCGTTGCGAGCAACGAGACCTGCTGTCTGATTGTTTAACTTAACATACATGTATGACATTTACTTTGCTTTTTAACGGCTACATATCACATGAAAATAGAAGAAAGGGGTTTTCATCATAGATTTAATATGATCTCTCTTGAAGGACAAGCAGTTTATTACCACAAAGAAGATACTTGTCAATTCTTGGAGCATGTTCATGGAACTTCCAATGATTTACTAAAAGCCGGTTTGTTAGACTGCAAAGAGGATTTGTATATGGCAGGAACCAAATCTCTCTCATATATATCCAAATTCATAACTTCGCCTTTGTGGTGGCTGATAGAATCACCAGGTCACTTCCTAGACATGAATGAAAACTTCAATACGTTGGTAAATTCATGCCAAAAAACACAACTCCCTTTGACACAGCTGTTCAACAAGGTGACTTGATTTTTTCCAAACTGCTTGAGAAATCTGACCAAATAGATGAAATTGTTCTGCCATTACTTCAAAACTTGTTTACAGCAATTAAACAACTTTTAGCACGAATGATTCCAGAACATTTACCAGGTGGAAAATACTGGGATGCATCAGATAACTTTCGACAACAAACAAGATCTGTTGCAAAGCACAATAAGATGCCAGAATTCATATTTGGTCAGCTAGACCATTCGATATCTTTTAGACCAAATGCATCTGTTCTTTATTTACAAATGAGGCGTTTCTTTTGTATCCATACAACAAAATATCCCAATGGCTGTCATCTATTCCAACAGATGAAAAAGACAAACTAATGCAGGATTCAATTTTAGAAGGAAGAGAGATTCGCGATAAGTTCAAGGAGCGGATACAAATAATTAATAAGAAAAGGTTAAAAGCACAGCAAGAGAAACAAAAAGAACTGGAAAGAATTGAGAGAGCACAGGATGAAACTCTGCCATTCAGTCAACTGAATATTAACTGAATGGTCTGAAAAGGGGACTGAATAGCACAGCTATGCCAGTCAGTCACCTTTTAGTTATCGTTCAGTCACATTTCAGTTAACTGAATGGCACAGATTCATCCTGTGGAGAAAGATTGAAGAAAGCAGAGGACATGACTAATGATATATGTTTTTATGGCGTTTGGCAGAGTGAGAAGCAAGTAGATGAGGGTGTTTCAAGACTGAAGGATGACAAGGAAATTGTAAAAGCAATGCAAGCACAACTAAAATTTAGGAAAAAATTTCTTAAACAGAAACCAAGGAACAAGAAGCTTTTCAATTTTTCAACGAAATCAGATGGAGGCAAATACAAGAAACTAACAATTCCGGAACTAAGGACGAACTTGCTTGAATTGATTAAAAGTACTTTGATTGGTGAAACAACTGAGAATGAAGTTGTAGGTATTCCTCTTTTAGTGGGAAAAACAGTCGACCAAAAATTTACAGACCAAACCTATTGATATAGAGGTAAAGTGATTAGTGTTATACCAGGATTTCAAATGTGGTACAATATTCAGTATGAAGGGAATCAAGCTATTTATGCATATAATCTGCACGTAGATTATGAAAAGGGTGATCTGCAGATTGTTGTTTTATTTACTGTGTATTTGAGATTTTTGCAGAACATTATATAAAAACGTTCATAACATAATTTGAAAAAGCTCAGACCTTTAATTCGTGTACTTCAAAGTTGTTATTTTAGATGGTTATTTGCCTGAGCAAAGATTTAAAATGTGTATTGTGTAAGTAATACATTGTTCAAGTGTTGTCATGCAGAGTTCGGTTTTGTTGCAAGCTCATTTTCAATTCAGTTATTCTTATTTAATTTGTTGTTGAGATTTGTTGTTCAATTTTTTTTCTTTTACTGGGGTAGTTTAGAATATATAGAGCATAACAATCGAAACAAATTATTTAATTTAATTAACAACTTTTATAAATTATATTTGATCAAATATGTTTACATGAAATGAACAAAAATCTACCACAAATATCACACACCCCTGCATTTAGAGCTCATTTTAAAATACTATCGAATTTCCCACTTGGTGAAATTCTTGCTTTTGTCAGCAGCTCGCTAAATCCAGACGCCCGTCGCTTCGCCGGCATCAAAGACATGACGCCGAAACTCCCACGCAGTACAACCGCATTAGAACCACCGGTATCAAATAAATGCCGCTTTGTTACCGATTATGAATAAGGACTGTTAATTTTTCATTCACATAGATTTATGCATGCATTATAAAAAATATATAAACATGATTAACCAATCAGTTGGTTTTTTTTATCAGTAGTACACTATATTTAATTCCGTTGCACGTTTCAACTGCATGTGTTCTCTCTCTCTTTCTCTCCTTGAGTCTATGTGTATGTTTAGGCTACATTTTTATAAAGTAATTTCAAATATGCATATTTATATTACTTAATATTAGAATAAAAAAAAACCAACAAGACAATTGTTTTCCGACCTGCAGGTTCCATCTCTAGTTCAATTGCACCGTTTATATCACATGCGTTGTTGTGACGGCGGCATCCTTTTGATGCCGGCGAAGTTACCGGCTGACTGATTCTAGCGAGTGGCTGACGTAAACATTGGCTGTCACCAAGTGGGGAAATCGATGGAATTTTGAAACGAGTTCTATGAGACTATATTTTAAAAAGAAAAAGGATTTGATGCTTACATTTAATTTTTGTTTTACTTTTTGTCTTGTCTGCAAATGTGATTCATATCTCTAAAATCCTATTTTGTCCTAAGGTTAAGTGAATATAAATGGAAGAGTCAATGTAACAGACAAAAGCGTGAAGTTCAGCTTTTAACCTTTGAGTACCCTGTGTGTGTTACAGCGTTATAACTGCCGTAGCTTTCAACACACCTTACATGCAATATATGTGTAATGTAAATATTTTTTATTACATAAAGACAAAGTCTTCGGAGAGTGGATGAGCTGACTTTAAAAATATGTTGTGTATCATCCCGTTGTATTACCTGTAGGTTTAGTTTATAAATCAAATAAAGAAAACGGGTATGTGAACTTGATGTAATTATAATTGTAAGAGAGGTGTCCTATGCCTAATGACATTTGTCAGAGTAAGCGAGAATATCAATCCCTTAAATAAAAAATAAATTAGTAATTTTATTTAGAATTTGTCTGCAAAGCCAAATTATGCGTATTTATAACATTTTTGTTTCAGACTGACTCGATGCTAATCATTAAAAAAATAATTTAATCGTATCAATAGTCGCACTATTTCTACAATGTAATGACATTATATTTCGGAATCACATCAAAACATGTATACTGTATGAAGTTATGACACCAGGAATAATATCATATACCTTTTTGATGGAAATGAGGACGAAATCAAGCTATCAGCCCCATAGACATCACTTATTCCGCGATGTGAAGCCGAGGGAAATAGATACTGTCAATGGGTACATGTACAATAAAATTGCTCTCGACCGAATACTCAATTGATAGGTTTTTTAATATACCGAAGAAAACTTTATTTGTCAGAAAAAAAGATAGTAAGAACTTTTAAGCTTTAGAATATTTTATATGTCATTATTTTAATCATTCAAATGCGATACATCAAAGCATTGTTTCAATATATATATGAACATTATCAATAAATATAAACAAAAAAAGTTAAATGTAGTCTATATGCGAGGTGTCCCAGAAAAAAAAACAACTAATTTTTTTTCTTTATTGAAGCCGGTGCTTGTTGAGTTGTTTTTACCTAGAGTATTCTTGTTTCATAACTCGTAGAACTGTATCTGGAGTATGTGTTTAAAAAAGCAGCCTTTAAAAGCAAGATGCGTGCTTTCTTGTCCGATTCATTGTGAAAAAAAAAATCAATTAAACTAAAGAAATATGATGCAATATTGTGACATCATAAGTCGATGAAAGGCATATTTTCACCTTAATTGTTTAAATAGAAAAATACACTTTCGTTTCCTTTTTTTTTTTTTTAAAATTGAATCACAATTCTAAAGTTTTGGTCAAACATTATTTAAGAATTTCAAATGGTATAGGATATTATGGAACACCCTGTGCAAATTAAATAATCAGCACGAAATCATATTACGAGAACTAATCTAATATATACTCATATTAAAAAAAGAATAATTCTTTTATGTACCTGTGTCATTTAACGTGGATATTCATATCCTTTTTATTTTATGTTTTGATTAGCTGATATAGATTACAAAATAAAGAACGTAATATATACATGCATTTTTGTTTAACTCCTTATTACTGGGTGATACATGTAGATCTGACATCAATGTTTTAAGTTATTGACCACTTTTTCCCGTGATAATTTCTCTCTTATTTTCTTTCACAAATAAAGTAGAACTTTCTAGTGCAAGAATAATCACGCCACCTGCCATCTTTTTTTTTACCAGGGCGCACTTCTCACGTCCTTCACCATTGGGTTCTGCTGGATGCCAGTTTTTTAATGTCGATGCACTCTCCGAATGATCCCAAATCCATAAGTGTTCTACGGTGTGTAATACAAGTCCGATCCACCACATTCCTTCCGAGCTCGAAACTAAATAAAAGAACATTATAATTAAAATACCCTCACCGATTTAGAATTTTAAAATAAAAAAAAAATGACCAAACTACACTTTTTAATTGTTTTGAAAGGTAAAATTTGGAAAAGCCCAACCGGAATTCGAAATTACAGATTCGTAGCTAATGCTTCTACCAATTGATTTACTTGTTAGGTACGAATATCCGGAAAGTTTAGGATAGTTATAAAACCATACCTTATTTTATTGGCTATTTTCATTTGAAGTATATCACAATATTTTGCAATTATCTTTAAAGGAGGCCTAAAAGGTAGGAAATGATATTACCAATGTGTTGAAGTTGAATTCAGTTTATTTCAGTTTTGTATTTGTTTGTGAAAATAGTTGTAATTTTGGACCAAGTTGTGTTCCATACTTGTCAATCGAGAGTGTTTAGTGTTATGGCTATTTTTAGTATAACCGGTTTGGTGAGTTAGAGCCGTGACTGCTTGTCAAGTGTGCGGCAACGTTGTTGAAATCGTCTTCAAGTTTGTTAATTTTGGCGAATACCAGAAGCTAGTCTGGTAGACTGGTAGCCATAAATTACTGTAAATCTGTTTGGGCATTTGCTTTTCTCCAGCCGGTTAGTTTTTGTATGTATTTTGTCAGTTTCATAGTATATTTACGGGGTGTATATTTACAGGGTGTATTCTTTGTTATTTTCGTTGTATAAATGAGTATGTCTATAGATTTTAGCATAGGTTATTATTGTTTCAGTGCAGGGATAATCATATCGTTAACCCGGTGGGTCAATAGTGAAACGTTAGTTGAAGGCTTAGCTTAGCATATGTGGGGCAGGACTAGGACTGAGAACTATTAACGGAGCAGCGCGTGACGCAAGTGGGACGCACGGGAGCTCGTGTTTGACCAACGTTTATGGTTAGGAGGCCCTGTGTGGATAGTTTTCCAGTGAGAGACCTTCGAGTCCGGGACTAGACACAGGATATTTTGTTTGTGTTTTGTCTGCTATGGAGGCCCAGTGGTGACTATTTTAGGATGGCTTTTGCAATTATTTGAAGCCAAACTTTCAATTCTATTTTATGATTAAATGATTTATCAGTTTACCTAGTGATAAAAATTGATTGTTTAATTACAGATAACATTCCAATTCACTTTTTCTGTGAAATTACATTTAACAGTATTGGTGATTTTGATTTGCTGGTTTTTTCCTTTAAATACTGTAATAGCTATATTTAGCCAGCGTTTAAAGCTTTATTTGTTTTATATATACATTGACAATTGAATGTGTTAAAAATTAATTCACTGTTGTTTCATTGTCAGTGTTGATTGATTAACTGTTTAAAGTTATATTTTCTTTCTTAGTGAGAGAGTGAAGGTGTGTGTTTGTGAGTGTGAGTCTCTTCATATTCTATTATTTTAATTTGTTTTGTTGATAAATAATTTCATATTGTTTTGTTTATTTTACTGTTTGTCGTTTTCGCTATCACCCACACAAAATCCAAAAGAACTTCATTACAACCAATCTTTATAACAATTTGAGAAAAAAAAGCTATTGTAGTATTTTTTAAACCTGCTCCGAAGTGCGAAACATGACAGTTTCCTATATATTTCTATAGCAAATGTACCTCTCTTTGAGATGTACCCTAAATAAAACCAGACGATCAATTTTCTAGAAACCTTTCAAGGTAACTAAAATTTAATTAAATGATATATGGTTAAACAATGAATAGTTTTGCAAATGTAGTTTTTCCACACAAAAAACAACCCCAAATCGGCCTCCATAAATCATCATTTATGAGAAAATCACTCTCTACTAGTATTGAGATACTTATTTCAATAGTAGCTGTATGTATATATTGGTTATCAAGTGATTATGTTAATGAAATACATTTAATATACAACCACTAATGAAATATTTCTTTTAAGACTCGCAAATGGGGGTTGCGACGTATTGTGTTCGTCCAGCTCTTTGTCTTCTTTTTTCTAAACCCTAAACTTGTCGATCGCGTTTCTTAAAGACGGCCAAATGAAATTTTACTCACTTCTAGAACATAATGGGCCTACATATTTCAGTTAATACCTGTATAAATTTATACATTTGTACTATATTTATACTAATCTATGGTATGCCATTTTCATGATATGCTGTGATACGGTATACTTCAGGCACGTAGCATCGTTTTTGAAAGTGGGGGGGCCAGACCCATCCAAAAAATCTTGACAAGCAAAAAAAAAAAAAAAAAAAAAAAAAAAAAAAAAAAAATTCCAAAAATCTTCAAAATCCTAATCCGTGGGGGGGGGGGGGGGGGAGCGGGGGGGTAGACTCAACTATACTTCCAAAAAAAAATTCTTCCCTACCAAAAATTTTTTTCTTCCAAATCATGAAATTCCTAATCCGTGGGGGGGGGGGGGGGGGGGGGTACCTTCAATTTGACTACTCATTTCCTAATTTTCATATCAATTTTTTAGTAACTTCAAAAAAAGTGGGGGGGCCAACTCCATTATAATTCATTTTTTAATATGTAAATTTAAAAAAAAATGCTGCTGCGAGAAAAAGTGCTGGCCCCCCCTGATGCTACGTGCCTGTACTTTGGTTTGTTTAACTATGAGATTTGAATAGCTCTTAACATTTCGAATTTATCAACAGTTTTTCTCTAAAATGCAATATTAACATGTATTCTCAAAGAAAAATAAATAAAAAGAGTTGAAGGTATGTTGTATGCTGTCCTATTGTATGCTATGTTGTGCCGTGAGGAATGAGAATCTAATTCTTTGCTGTGAGATAGTATGCTATGGTAAGAGATTCTAATGCTATGGTAAGAAAAATTATATTTTATGCTATGCTATAGTTAATGTTTTTTTTTTTTAAATTGCTTGAACTCACTGTAGGTGTGCACCTCAGTAAGATTCTTTGTTTTTCGTTTGAGTTTGTCAACCGCATTTTTTTTGGCGGGGGGGGGGGGGGGTGGCTGAGAGAGGTGTGTGTCCAAAATGAAAAAAAAACACACCATATTATAATAACATGTAAGATAATAACGTATGCACTTCAGAATCACACATTGATTAGGCAAGATAGCGGGCATATTAGATCTTCCCTCTGAGGTTACCCCCACTCCCACGAATTAGAAATGGCCAATTATCTAAAAAAAAATTGTAATATTGACCCCTTTACCAAATATTTTCTTCTTCGGTGTATCGTGACGCACAAAATGGTATGTAAGCCAATTGTTCAGGGGGTAGTCTTGACCCCCTTCGAATAGGATTGCACGATATTACTCTGTTGGCTTAGCCGATTTATAATGGGCTTTAGTCGAGCAATCGTTGTGTACTGGATCATTTATCTGAAATTGTGTGTCCTGATGAAATCAAATAGTGCTACTGTCACATGCATATTGTGTAAAACTAAAAAAAGCATTTAAAACCTAAAATAATATGTACAAAAGTTTTCCATCTACATATGTGTTAGCAAATGTCCTAGTTTTTCTTTTTCGTGTGATGCTAGTAGAACATATAAATGAGCTTCATGTTATCTTAAGCAAATCAAATGTGACCAGGTCCATGCTAAGTCCGCGACAAATCAACAATAATAGCTTAATGATTATTAAACTGAACACCTTGGGATAATTTTGATATGATTAGATTTTTCAAGACACAAACACCTAATCAAATAGATAACTGATTAGAAGAAACACAATTTGTTCTCCTCAAGTACATCATTGCCTAAGTAAATCAAAAGAGATCATTTATTAGCCGCTTAAAAAATACACCAGGGAGACCGATGGAAAAAAAAACCTGTAACTAAGGCATAAAACATACCGAAAAAAAGAAACTTTTATTATCATTCGTAGCTCAAAACTGCAGCGTTAAGAACAAGCTTTTTTAAATTAATTTACTCAATAACTTGTACGAGTGTACGAGTAATCGACTAAGAAAACTTAGTTGGTGATCAGTGTAACCGAGCGATAGTCGAGTACTCGTTGACATTCCTCTTATATATATATATATATATATATATATATATATATATATATATATATATATATATATATATATATATATAAAAGAGCAAAAACATTGCAAACACATTCAAATTGACATAGTGATATACATAAAGCACCGTGAAATTCACTATATTGGAGCTCAAGTTCACCCCGGCCGGGGCTTAACCCATGACTTCTGGAATCTTTTTTCCTAGCAGTGAGCGACCACCGGGCTAACCAATCGGTCTTCTAGGCAAGACATTATTCCTGCCTTCGATGACGAACGGAACCTAGCGCGCTGGTCGCACAATAAACGGTCGCTTGAGGTACAGGTTAAACGACATTTTGAGAGGATCTAAACGATATATACATTGCATAGATATATACATATAATAAGCAAAAACATTGCAACGACTCTAAAGTTGACATATACCTGCCCAAAGTGAAGGACATAGATATGCATAAACCACAGAGAAATTCACTTTAATGGAGCTCCACCTCCGCCCCGACAGGCGTTTGAACTCACGACCTCTGGAGCCTACTTTTCAAGCAGTGAGCAACCTATTTATGTATATTTTGATCCTTCACTATAGGTAGATATAGTCAAAAAGAGATTTAAACTTATTGCCTTTATGTATAAAATGCATGTCACATTGTATTACTACTCCTATGAAACCATAAGAAAGAGATTGAAACGTTTATCAACTTGAAAGTAACCTATTGCCCGTTCCTGCAAAGTAAGAATTAAAAAAAATTAGTTTACTTTTAAATCCCAAAAATGTCAAGAAGTTTAACACTTGACATAATTTTCAAAGGTTAAGCAACATAACTATATCATTGACGTAATCTGGTGGCCAACTAAAATATAACTGTTTAAAGCACAAGAAACTACCTTTATCATACAACCATTTCTGTTCTGATTCTGTGTTGATCTCAAGAAGATGTGACCCAAATGATTGCCATTTACCCTGGTAATGAACAAATAGGTAAATGAATAAAATACAAATAAATAAATAAATGGATAAAACACAGATACAAATAATTCAATTATCAATGAATTGGCCAATGTCTTTATGAGGTAAAGTCACGCAATTAGTTTTCCTAAGAATACAGTTTCCAGCTACTGTCAAAAAATAGGATTTGTCTTATTCCTTTGACAGCGATTCGCATATTTGACAAATATTGCGTTATTATATATGTGCGGAACAAAAAAAAAACAAAAATCGATGCAGCAGTTTATATACACATGTATTATATTATCAAAGTAATATGTGAATTGCCATGTTTAACTTTGTTCTCAATGTATACAGCCCACAACGTTTAAAAATGCGTTTGGCAAAATGTATTACTAGTATTTAAACAAGTAAATGCTTTTTTGGTGATCAATGTCGGAAAAAAATCATTGGAATGAAGTGTAAACAATGTCAAAATTGGAACTATGAACCAGTGCACGCGGGAATAAGAACGAACTAAACCTACAGATTCATTAAGAATTTTTTTTTGTCTACGTCCCATAATGCTCGCTAATGTTTTCTCCCATGGTGCTGTGCTAAAAATGACTTACTTTTAACTCGTAATAAAGGGTGCCTTGAGGTTTGAAGGCACGTTTTGAGACCAAAAAAGTTTCGGTGAGACCAGAGATTTTACATGCTTGCATTACTTCGTATTGAGTCGAGAAATGCAAACAAATGATCATTGATTTAAATGTATGACGTCACAGTGATCTTGTGCTATATTTTTCTTTGGACTATATATGATAAGAGCCTAAAATGGCCCCCTAAAATGAACATCATCATTTTCCTATCATTCTTTGTTTTCTTAGTACAGATATGTATGTGATGTGTTTACATAATATTCATTTTGGTTAAAGTGCCCACAATTTAGAAATATGACATTGTAAAGACAACCTTTTCCCGCCATTTTGGCATTTTTAGCGTAAAACAGCTTGTTTTCAGCAGTTTTTCCTTCCGAAAACATAGAGCGCATTCTTGAACAAATAAAATATTTTAATCAGAGATGAATCTAGCCAAGAATAATAAGTGACAAAAATATTTTCCTTGTTCAAGCTTGCGCTATATATTTTCCATTCGTAAATAGATAGCCTAAGAAAAATGTCAATTTTTGGCTGATTTTTAATGAATTAAAGAAATGGCGTCATTTCTGACGTGATATACTACCAGTGAGTGCAAATAAATCAAATAAAAAGATTAAAAATAAATTTTATATCAACTCTTCTAAAAAATTAGTTAACATTTTATTGTACCCGAAACACTTAAAAAATGGCGAATTTTGGGGGCCAAATTTAACTCTTATCATATATAGTTCTTTGTGGAAAATAGGTGGATCAAACATCTGTAATGCTGTACTAACTATTTTAGTATAAAATGCGATTAATGCCTCAGATTTGGTTTGATAGAAAGATTATATATATAGAAGGAAGGGTCATTCTTACAGTCATATCGATCTAATTTTAAGTTAATTTTGCATGCATGTACAGTAAGTATAAGTAGGGGGGGTGAAAAAATAGGTCATTTTGAACTAAATAAAACAGAATAAAGAGGATGAAATAACATCTTAAAAAATCTATGCAGATATAGCATATTGTCAAACCATAAAATGAAAATCGGAAATTACATTAAGAGTGACTCCATTCCAAAGTACAAATATACATCCTTCGTGAACACATTCACTATACTCTGTTCCAAGATATCCCGGATTCACATTTTGTTACTAATTCGATTTTTATAAGTAACTTAGGCATCATGTTTTCGTTCCTGTGAATTTTTTTCAGTGAGAGATGATAATGTGTCAATGAAATTATCTTGGAAATTATCCCTTTCAACTTTTTCAATTGTACTTCTTTCACAGGTATGTGTATTTTTATTACGAATCGTCCAAATGTGCTGCATAAATATCTTGGGACAGACTATAGATACTTGTATTCAGCATTGGTTTTGTTAGAATGAAATATTATTCAAAATGACCATAATATCTACAATCTTTAAACACTTGCCTTAACCGCGGTGTAGATTTCAGTCTTGTCAGTTTCGATTGAGATATAAATTTACAATATATTTTCCTTTGAATTAGAGGTTCACATACTTGATTATGTAAATATATATTAATAAACTAGAGGTACTGTGAGCAAGCTCACAATTGATACCACCCGCTAAGAAAAAATCATAACTCATGTATTATTTCTATTATAGAAAATATTGGATGAATCTATTTCATCGTCCATTTTCTATAAATAGCAACTGCTCTATTTTTTAAAACTGTTAATGCTTATATGAGTACAAAAACCAAGTTCTATTCTTTAAATTCCATCTTAGTTCAAGTTAACTGTAAATGCATGAGGACATTTGCATCCTTATGTTAACAAACATGACTCGAAATTCCACATGTCAAGCAGCCACTTAATATAAACATTTTGAGTTATTGGTATACTGAGCCCGATTTTTTTTTTAACAATGACCTTGAACTTCCTCAATTGACCTTTGGTCAAGGTCATGACACACTCTCAGGTTATAAGCATTCTAGATGTGAATTAAGAACTTCCAATATTTGTCCTTTAGAAAGATATGGACTGGACACGAGTTTTAAAATTTTATGCAAGTAGCCTTTGCCTTGCCCAAATGACCTTTGGTCAAGGTCATGACAAACCCTTAGCTCATAAGCAATCTTTGTGTGAACTGAGAACTTCCAATGTTTCTCCATAAGAACGATATGGACCGGACACGAATTTTGCACTTTTTTCTGCCATTGACCTTGACCTTGTCCAAATGACCTTAGGTCACGGTTATGACCAACCCTAAGGTCATAAGCAATCTTTGTGTGAAGTAATAACTTCCAATGTTTCTCCATTAAAAAGATATGGACCGGACACGAATTTTGCACTTTTTCTGTCAGTGAACTTGACCTTGCCCAAATGACCTTGGGTTAAGGTCATGACACACCCTTACGTCATCAGCAATCTTTGTGTGAAGTAAGAACTTCCAATGTTTCTCCATAAGAACGATATGGACCGGACACGAATTTTGCACTTTTTTCTGTTGGTGACCTTGACCTTGCCCGAACGACCTTGGTTCAAGGTCATGACACACTCTTAGGTCATAAGCAATCTTTGTGTGAAGTAAGAACTTCTAACTTTTCTCCATAAGAAAGATATGGACCGGACACGAATCGAACAGACAGACGGACGGACGGACGGACGGATGGACGGACTGACAGACGGACGGACGGACGGACGGACAAGGTGATTCCTATATACCCCCCAAACTTCGTTTGCGGGGGATATAATAAGAAAAACATGAGAACCAGGTTGTTTTCGTAAATTTCATATTCGAATAAACTAAGGATATTAACAATATATTAAAGCAATAAACAATTTACCTTGGCATTTTTCCAGTTGAAAGGTGCTTTAATGAAACAGTATTGACTCTTTGTAACGTTTTCTTCGAGATCTGAAAATCATGCATAAGTTATTGTTCTTTTTTCGCCGATTATGCAATGTTGGCATTGAAAATGATAATAATTGAAATAAAACATACAATAGTGTGTAGTTTAATTGAAAGCACCCTCCCATACCACCACCTTTATATCCGTCTGCCTTGGAAGACGGTATAAAGAGTTGAAATAATTTACAGTCTCCGGGTTGTGCTCTTCTCTTCCTTTGTGTTTGGTTGAAAATACATGATGTGAAAATTTACATTAATTTCATTGGTTGAAATACTGTTCGGCGCAAGGGAGATAATTTTCTGATGATCTTTGTACGACTTAACAAATTTCGTAGATTTCAAATATTAAAAAGTGAGAAAACGAAAATGCAATACAAATTGCTATGAATGAAATTCAGCCTTTGGTTTTCAGGTCCAACTACATGTAGTTGAAAGTAACATTCTACAATATCTTGAAATTATTTGTTTTTCTTTAAGCATTGTTAATTCAAATATTTATACCAAAATGTAAAAAAAAAATGATGCGGTATGCCTGATATTGGTAAAGTTATTTGCACCTTAGATAGATAAATGCAGTGGTATAACTTTGATTTTATCAAAATAATACGAGTCTACGACCCTACCTAAGATCTCGTTTACCCTATAGTCGATCTCAACTTACCTGCTCGCGCACACAGTTCTCAATTTTAGACACGCAGGCTTAAACGACACAAGACACAAAAATGTTCGGATAAATCCACTCGCCATGCTATGTAGAGGAAGGTGGCATTTATATAAATATAAAAGGAGAATTAAACTGTCTTTGATAACTAATTTGTGTTTCGGGTTTGTTCTAAAGACGGTAAGCTTTTTCAAAAATGCTAAACTTGTATACTTTTCTGTTATTGAGAGCCCACTCGCAATTTCTCGGGCCTTTCAGGCAATCTCGACACACACCTCGAATGTATTACTTTGGCGTCCATGACCCCCCCCCCCATGTTATAAAAATTTGATATAAATACAACACATTTTACGATCTGTTGAGATGTGAGCTATATACTTCATTAAAGTCAACTATATACCCTAATATAGAACACATAAGCGACATACAAGGCTGTTTAACCGATAGTTATTTTGATGGGAATCGACTCCATTTTGTATTAAATTCTAACATCTGGTGATGTTAATACATTCGAGGTGTTTTTCCAAGCTTGCCGTAAAGGCCCGAGAAGTTAAGATTGTTTAAGTGTCATGTTTAAAACAAGTATCATACTTAGGCCAGTCAAAGATTAACTCTTCAAACGATAAAAGCGACGCCCTGCGTACAATGTAGAAATGGTTGCTATAGTTGTGTAGTTGTGTTGCCGAATCCTTGTTCAAGTGATTTAAACAGTAACACATATGCCGTCATATCAGACAGACAGACTGATGGACGTTCGAACGTATGGACAGCAAGAATAGATTACTTACATGTTCCGTTCTTATTTAAACATCCAAGATGAAATTGTAAACGTTCTATTGTATCTGAAACCCAAAACAAAAGAATTACATATTTGATAGCTAAGTTTTTTTTTTTTCTAAATTAAGATAAACAATCAGTTTTTGTACTTCTAAAACCAGCTTTCTTAAGCTTTAAGACATATTTCTTAGTGATTGAAGTGTACTAAGCATTAACTCATCGTTTATAAAAAGAAATACCTCTAAAGGAGTCAAGTTGATTTTTTAAACTGCCAATTTGTCTTTGCAATACCACTTCTCTATCTGTGAAAGTTAAATACACGTTTTGAAAAGATATTGTAAATTAAAAGTATATATAATAATATGTAATAGTTTTTGTCATCATTTTTGTTCATAAGCTTATTTTGTTTATTTATTTATGACAAATAGGTCGCCTTTGTTGTCCATTAAAATGATCATTTTTTCACCTGTCTCTAAAGAGTATATCTACAAAGTAAATTAATAGAAAAAAAGGATATGATATTTTGAAATACAAATCGCAACAAACTTTTGAACTGCTGGTCTTCCTGTGAAAATAATTAATCTTAGGGATCTTAGCGACAAGCATTTTCATTGCGAAATTTATTTTCATATTTGAGGGTCTTAACAATTTCGACTGTACCCTGAACATTTTATTCTTTAAAATGAGTTGACTTGTTACCAAATGTAATCAATTTTTGTTCATACATTTATCATAAGTCGCAAAATCATGCATACACCTTATACATCTTTGTTTACTTTTACCATGCTAAAAAATTCAAGCTTTTTTATAAATATATTTTTTTCAATAACTAAAGCCTCCATTATACATGTTGTTCAAGCATTGTATAGTGCAGTCCCTGAAACGTTTTACTTTCTTATTCCGTGCTTTCTTCGTGTGTTCATTTGGGCTATACGCTTCGTTTAATTCGACCTTATTGTTCACAAAGCGCTCAACGTGCGTCCAGCGTCCACTTATTCTTCAGTCAGATAATATCATATTTAGGCTGATAACAATACATACATTTTGTGTATTTGTTATTTTTCCCCGATTACCAACGAAACACAATGTAAGAATAATTCCCAAGGAACTCAGAATAAATCATTTAACCTTGCGTTCTCATATTGTTACCGTGCGTTTATCTTTCACTTTGCGCTCGCGTTCGCTCACCTTTCACCTTTCATAAGTGCTCATCAATTTCAATTCAGCGTGCGCTCATATTAAGTTCATTGTGCACTCACCGCTCGCTCAGCGTGCGCTCACCGTTTACTCGCCGTTTAAGTGGGAAAATAGAACATTTCAGGGACTGTGCATGTATAATTTATTCATAGCCTAGATAGGTGTGAGAATTACATTTAAATTTGTTGTTTTCTAAAATCAAATTGCGTTAGCTACTCGGATCTGATGTGGACGGGGCTAGTATTGAATAAACACTCTTGTCGAACTTATCGTAGGCTATTTCTTGTTACATCATATAACTGACAAGCAGGCATTGTGCCTCTAGTCTGATATGCTCTATATTTATAATGAAATTACAACCGCCCCTTATAGAAATTCTTAACGTGTGCAAAATTGTTGTTAACATATAAGCAACATATTGACTAAATAAATATTTTCTGTTGGCCTTGTTATATGGGGAGATAATTTGTCTTTCCTTAGGAATTACCGTAATGTTTTTGCAGCAACCATTGTTTTAATGGCATCAAATACATTTATGTCCAGTTTGTGTACTTCTGAAGGAGGGGGGGGGGGGGGGAGGGGGGCAGACAAAAAACTCCCATACCTCGTTTTTTTTTTTCGTTAAACAGTTGAAGTTCGCATCTTCAGTAAAACCCTTTGTTTTCATATCAACATTTTTTTCTTGGATAAAATTGTTGTGACATTTTAAATCCGGATTTGTTATTTCTTGTTTTTATTTTAATTTTAAATGTCTTGTACCTTTAACTATTTAGACAACATTGGGCAAGACAACGCACATATTATTTCTTCTGCCTTGTTTATGTTAATATCAGTGCGTTCCTTTCAGTGTTACAATGCGTTTCATTCAGACAAAATTAAAATCATCTGACGTTTTCTTAATTTCGACCGACGACAAAGCAAGTTTGTTTCCGTCCATGTATGAAAAGAGTCTTTATGAAAAAAAAAGAGTTTAAATCTGCTGTTAAATCGTAAAAATATTAAATCTATTTTCTTCTTCTGGGTTGTAAAACTTCTATCTACATTTATTTTTTCTATAGAAGTCATTATTTCCAGCATAAGCAGTCTTTGACGTAAACAAAACTCGTCGCGAACCAGTTCATCTGAAAAAAATCGCGAAAGAAAATCGTTGCAAATAAAAGTTGGTTTAAAGTAAGTTTGACAAGAGTGTTTATTCAATACTAGCCCTGCCCATATCAGATCCAAATTACTTACGTAATTTAATTTAAGAAAAAAATATTTCAATGAAACTCTCATGCACACATATAAACAAATTACAAGTTGTGTTATTGGGTCATAATGTCACCCCGCCCTATGTAGTGTTCGCGTACATCAAATTAAAGAATGGATTCTACAGATATTCCAAAGGAAAACAGATATACTGTTTCATGACCACAATCGAAACAATGAATACATTATTTTTTCATGGAAATGAAAACGAAATATACGACACATTCATCTTAGCAAATAACCTTTGCCGATTGCTTAAATCCGTCTACAAAACATTTGCATTTTTTGACACTACGCTATTTTAAAGGGGCATGGTCACGTTTTTGGTGAAATTCCATTTTTTTTTTATATTATTTACAATGCTTTAGAATTGCATTTCTAATGATCGAATAAAATTTGAGAGTCATTCGTAGAGTTATAAGCAAGATACATGGCTAACAATACAAGGCTCTTGCCCTGTTTTTGTTTACATAGGTTCAATATACCAGTAAAAAGAAATTTCAAGCTGATTTATCTTTTTATTTATTCTAAGCATAGATAAACAGTTCCTTACGTTTAAAACATTCGTTTAAGGTTTAAAACTGAAATTATTACTTCAACGTTCAAAATGTAAACAAACGCTTTGTTTACATAGCGAAGCATTTAAAGCTCTGTTACTCGCTTATAACTCAAGAAATGGTAATCAAATTTCAATTGCTTATTAAAAATGCCTTTCTGAAGCATTGAAAATATTAAAATCGGAAAAATACTTTTTAACGAAAATGGTGACCATGTCCCTTTAAGGAATACGATTCATGAACATGCTAACCCTTGATTTAATCATTCATTAAACCAACTTATATATTTCAATCTCTGGAGCGAAGTAGTGCTCATAATGCATCAGTTGTCATAGGTTTCATCAAGAAGAAAACGTACCGCCATATGTGAAATGCAAGTGACCCTACTATATTAAATCAAATCTTAAGTGAATTTAATGCACACTGTGAAGAAAAGAGGACATAATAAAAATGAAATTAATGATATTATAGAAGAAGTTCTGGAAAAATACAATGAAGACTTGACTCTCACAGCTCAAAATAATACAAAGAAAAGGAGCTCTCAAATTTGAGTTGTAACAAATTCATAACCTTAGGAAAAATCTATCAAATGTTGGCACACTATACTAAAAGGTGCACTATGCGTACTTCTCTAATAAAATGATACCTAGGGATGGCAGATTTGCAGCTACAAATCTATCAATTAACCTCGATAACATCACACCGCCGAAACACTAAATAAGTGCCGAGTCAAGTGATCTGAACTACGCGGCTGATAGGAGCTATTCATTTTTCCATTTTTGTTTAAATCATAATATGTTTAACATTCATAAGCAGACGGTCTTAAATAAATTGATATAATAAATGCATACATTAAACAACATGTGCCTTTGGGATAAGTACAATGGCATAAAGAAATAATAACGCAGGGTTCAATATACTGCGAAGAGAGCCATGTTTAAACATTTCTACTTTTAATCAATGACGTTACGTTTGTAGAACCCAAGGTCAAGATTTTTTAAGTTGAATTATCATCATTACAAACGAATAAAAGAACTCTACCAAGATTAGGCGTAGAGCCATTACAATTTGAATTTGACAAATCCTTGAGGTGTTCTATTCGATAATATAAAAATATTGAAACGTGCAAAACATATCACAAGCACTTTTTATAATAGGAGAAATTAATTATGATGAATTCTAAAATGTTTAAACGTTTATTTTTTTTTTTTTTTGATTTAAAATGATTAACTGTTTAAATCTTACTGTAAGCTCCGTTGAAACGTCTGTCCATATCATCGACATGGCATTTGTCTTCATACAACGGTTGTCCATCAAAGCCGTCCATGAAACAAATGCATATAGCCACTTGAACAATGTACAATTTATTCATCTTTTTTTTTATTGTTTTTTTTTCGTTCTGCAACTGCAAAAAATGTAGAAAAGAATAGCTCACAATTCACCCAAATCTGTGTTGCAATGAAAAACGTCTTAGTCGGCTAAATACTGTCGAAATATTTTATGCTGTAATACTTGAGACAAGTCGTCTGTCTGAGACTTTTAACAAAGAGGAAGTAAACAGATCTCTTTTTTATATATGTTGCATGTAAACACTTGTTCGAGATACTTGACAATTATGAAACATGTTATATAATAATAAACAGAAATGATAATTGTTAGAATACTACTCATGTACACATTTCCTTAAACGTTAAAATGTAATTATTTCTATGTTTTCTTCCTTATAGGTAAAAACACAAAATTCTACAATGTAATATTTGAGGAATTCAATGGGTAATGAAGGGATATTAAACAAGTTTGAATCATTAGTTAACGAGGCCGAGTACAGAACGAGCACGCACACTTTCGCGCAGCGTTTCATTTGTATTGTGCCGTCATATCGTGATAGTTTCAACAGCAGATATTCAGCGAAATTTGTTGAAAATAGCTCGTTTGATGTGTGAAATTGATATTATATATAAATGTTTCGAAGTATAAGCTTTATTTTGGCTCGACTCGAAAAGGTGAAGAGGGTTCAGCAAGCCTAGCCCTTTGTCACGTTTTCCTAACTCGCCTAAATCTAGCTTAATTCATATATTTCAAAACAGTAACCATGTATTTTTTATTAATGAACCTTAATATGTGATATATATTTATTTATTACTTAAATCTGTCTGAATGTTTTAATAATACTATAAAGATCACCATTTCCGCTTTTGTCAAATAAAAAATAGCCATTATCGGACAAACTGGGAGATTGGGCATACCAAAAAACCCCACAACTTTGATAAGACCCCTGGAACAAACCAGGAGGTAAAAAGATACTTTTCATTTGACCATTTGATGCCTTTTATCAATAACTTTAATATGTAGAACAGAAAAAGAAAACCCTTGAGCAGAAGTTTAAAAAAATTGTAAAATATGCGCAAAATTGATCAAAATCCCATAGGGTCCTATGTTAAAAATTAACAAACTTTCAGATGACCCGTTAAACAAACGGGGTGGTAAATGTCTTATTTTTCTATCTTAAAATAATCATTACATCAGTAGCAATTCATGCAAAAAATGTCATTCAAAAATCTCGGGCCGAAAAAACAAGATTTCTGTGAGCCAATGCTCACTAGTGATACCCCCGCTCTGATGTGAATATGCAAAATAAGCAAAGTCGACATTTAACAGAAAGCTGGCATCCGATTGGTACAGAAATATATCCCACAATATGGCATGCCTAAACAAATAGTGTGTTAAAATTTCAAGCATCTGCGATAAATAGCTGCTGAGAAATCTTTGAGGAAATTGGTTTGAAAATGTTGGCTAAAATAAACAAAGTACTCATTTAATAGGAAGTTGACGTCCAATTGATACAAAAATAAATCCCAAATATGGCATGCCAAAACAAATAGTGTGTTAAAATTTCAAGCATCTGCGATAAATAGCTGCTGAAATATCTTTGACGGAAATTTGTTTGAAAATTTTGGCTAAAAATAAACAAAGTACTCATTACTCAGGAAGTTGACGTCCAATTGGTACGAAAATACATCCCACGATATAGCATGCTTACACAAGTACTGTGTACAAATTTCAAGCATCTGCGATAAACAGTTGCTAAGAATTCTTTGACAAAAATTTGTTTGAAAATTTTTGCTAAAAATAAACAAAGTCGTCATTTAACAGGAAGTTGACGTCTGATTAATACAAAAATATATCCTACGATATGGCATGCCTTAACAAACACTGTGTAAAAATTTCAAGCATCTGCGATAAATAGTTGCTGAGATAAATGCGACAGAAATTTTTGTTACGGGCGGACAGACAGACGGACAGACAGACAGACACACAAGGGTAAAACAGTATACCCCCTCTCCTTCGGAGCGGGGGTATAATTAGACCCGGTCTCCTTAAATATCTATTGCTAGATGATGGGACTTCAAAACATTTTTTATCCATTCATGGTGTTTATGATCTATTTATTAGATATCGAACTCTGTTCTACATTTATGAAAGATTTAGGTAGTTTCAATGAATTACCAACATGCAAAAATACTTCTAGTTGCATTCATATTTATTTCAGAGCACTCAGAAAGGACATCACCATACAATACCAATTTGAAACTGATGGTTGAAAATATGTCAAGTGCCAAACTTGTGTAAATGTCAACAAATTTAAAATAATAATAATAATAATAATAATAATAATAATAATAATAAAAATAATATTTATTCATGTCAACAGTATGGTCAGCAGCAAAAATATCTGTCAGAAGATACTAGCAACCTCTTGTTTCAAAAACAGATTGTAAATATATGCACCTGCAATATCATTACTTCATATTTTTGAACAAAATAGTACTACATTGCTTCGTTGTTCCATGAAAAAAAACCATATTGCTCAATCAATGTAGGAATTGCAACGATTCCCACGACGTAGTTCTGATAATTGGGTTACAAATTCGACACAGCTTCCTTGTTTTTGTTTGTTTATATTTTTCTTCTATTTTATTATAAATATATATCAAGAAAATGAAGTTCCGTAAAAATCTAAAATGTGCAAATCTGGAGCATGATGTGTTTGTTACACGAATCAATGTTTTTATCATTGGTAATTGTAAATTGTAAACAGAATTTATACTTTAAATTTAGTCTTTATTTATATTCTAACTATGTATATCAATTTTTGTTATTTCAGATCATGCTACTGCCTGTCGTCGCACGTATTAGCATCGCAGGTGAAATGTTAACTGAGTGAAAATACAGAAATATAAAGATCTTTGGTGGGTTTTTTTAATAAACTAAAAGAGGAAAATTAATATATAGTGCTTAATCATTGATGTCTGACGGCGACACAAAAACACTTCGCGTGTTTCTACCTAAAGGTAGTCTACAAAATAACTACAAATAGTTCCAGTCGATCAACGCGCGATAACTCTCCACGGCCACGTGTGGGGAATGAGTAAATACTAAATATTTTACACAAAGCTTAAGTTTAAAAATGTTGCAGTTATTGTATGTTTATAGTCAAATGTTCATTTCATTCTGTTTCTGTGCTTAATTAACAAAAGAAAATCAAAGACTTATCAATTCTATTTGATTAAATCCTCCCTTATTTTGTTCTCATTTTTCATAAGAGGATGACAAATCCAAAAATGAGTTGTGATAAAAGCGCGGGGTACTAAAATAGCATTCTTGATAAATTTGTATTATCCAATAAAAACAAGAAAAGAATTAATTGCGACCTTAGAACAGTATTACACACAGGGGGTTATTGCTTTTTAGCAAATTGAATGCGGATTTACATTTTTTTACGTCAAACTTTTCACTCTCTTATTACGCACTATCCAACCAATACTATATAACAATTAAATTGATATGGTAAAAACGATTAACTTTTCCAGCGGGAGCATTATCGAAATATTTACCGTTTTTTTAGTTATAAAGCAAAGACTTTCCAGGCGTTTATTTGTTTCACTTCTTTAAGGGACCATCCCCCTTTATATGGTCTCAACTGAAAACCCCAAAATTATGCACAACTTTTTTTTTGTGCATTGACTAAACTAAAACACAAAAATCAGAGGACAACGTCCAAATTGTCAATATTAAAGTTTTTTATCTTTAAATCATTTGCTATCCACCATTTCAGAGCATTTGTCTGAAAATGAATGCCCCTAAAATTTAAAAAGATAATGAGAATAACTCCAAACCGAAAGTTGTGGTTTCCAATCTTTTCCAAACTGCCAATGACCTGAAATTCATTCTTTTTTCGAACGAGCTATAACGTCTTTCAATTTTAACATATTCCATTTTTATAATGGCTATAAAAAGATGTACATAAGTTTAAGATTTAAAAAAAAAATCCTTTTATTACAATTTCAAATTTACTTAAAATCCATATTTGTTTCGCTACAAGTACACATAGTAAACCTTTGATATAACGTTCCCTCCTCTTTAAGAAAACTCTGGTAGATACAGAAAGGTATCTAAACAGGAGAATCAGTTTACAATACTTAAAAAAATCATACAGCAAAATGGTTTGAGCAATTGATTTTGGACAAAAAGGAGGTAAACTGTTGTTTCTTTCGTAGTTTGATCTAATGCAATGGAAGAAGCACATTACTTTTTGTCACTACGGAATGCATTACAATTTGTGTAGCTATGTAGAATGCGTCCGTATACAGATGTGAAAAATGATCTGAACTGTGATTAGGCGAACAGCTTACATATTACAGGCCTCAGACATAAGACATGATAAAAGAAATGTAGCAGAAAAAATTCCTTTTACGAGCCGTAGTCAGCTGTAGATTTTGATTTTTTCTGTTCATTGTGATTGAAATTATACTGGAAAATAAACCAGAAAAAGACAAAATGGTCATAACATTAATGTCTCTGTTATTTTCAATATCACATTAAAATTATTTTACACAATAACCAAGAAGTATAAAACACCGATAATATTGGTCTTTTCAAATTCACGGGTGAAAACAACAAAGCTATTTTCTACAGATAGAATGACTCTAGATACATTTTTTTCTTCTCCATGCTGAATTTTACATTTACATCCAAAACTGATAAAACTATTTCTAGCTCAATATTATACAAAATGTTCGTTTCATTGGAACTACAGCCAGTATGCACCACTTCAACTTTATTTACACGTGGTCTGTGTAAACTATACATCCTCGGTCTCTAACTCGTATTAAGCTACTAAAAATCACCTATAATACTTGTGTGTGCAAGTCATAGACATAATTAACGAATTCTTAAAGTATCTTTTCAATTTAAGAAATTAGTTGATGTTAAAAGATAAAACGAAGAAAAAAGCTCTTCGTATTTGCCATTAGCCGTAACCATGCCTGCTTCTTTTATACAGTTGTTGTCAGAGACACCATCAAATGTCGAGAGGTAGCGTATCAGAACCAAAAAATGATTGACCCCTTTTACGATAATTGCAGTACTTATCTCTTGTAGAGCAAATTGATATACTTTGACAAAGATGTTGAAAGAACATCAATGAAACAATCAATGTAATGTCCCTCCTTTTTTGTTTACCAAAATATGTCATTTTGCCCTGCAAAATAGCGGTGCGCAGTTACCGTGAAAAGGTATATTTATATTTCCATTAAAAAGCGTTATTTACAACATATTATGCACCGTGAAAGCATACATATTTAATTGTCTCGATATACCCCCCCTCCCAAAAAAAAACAAAAAAAAAAACAAAACAAAACAAAACAAAACAAAACAAAACAAAACAAAACAAAACAAAACAAAACCAAAAACCAAATAAAAAAAACCCAAAAATCAAAAGAAAACAAAAAAAAAAACAAACAGAACACCCTACCAAAAGCATTATTTATTCCTGCAAGTTTTAAACGACTTCGATATGATTAATTTTTTTTTGAGCTCGAAGTTCAATAAAATAAGCCCCGCCTACTTAAACATGCCTTTACTTTGCAGCGTAGGTGAATCTTTTAGTCCTTGGTTTTGGGGGAGAAAAAAAGGAAAACCTATTGTTGTCTCCATTAAATATATTTTTTAAACTAAATCATCAACTTGAAATCTTGAAATCACAGGAGAAAAGTTAGGAAAAAAACGCATTGAAAAAAATAATGAATTTAAAATTGATAAAAGGAGCATGTAAATTTCAGTCATGTCAATTTCAGCCGCTGTTGATTTTGACCTATGGATAAAGGGACATGTAGATTTCAGTCTTGCTGTTTCTTTGGAACTATGAATTAACCATAAAGTTTCCGTAAGAAATAGAGGCGTCCCACACTCGGTAGATGTAAATAATGTCCTTAAACAATCTCATTCAATTGTTTATATGTGCTAGCTAACTGTAAGTTTTGAAAATAATTAAGCAATGGACAGTTTCCACCACTTAAAGATGAATTCGTTCGATAAATATTTAAATAATGGATTATTAATTACACATAACTGGGAATAACTTCCATCACTGTTTCAGTTTATGAATAAAATTGTCATAGTTATAGTATACCGTATAATATCAATAAAGTCATGACAAATGGTATGGAAAATTAAGCACACAATTTTCATATCTTCTTTTAAAAAAAAATAATTCACATGTTCCACTTGTTTATTGCTGCAGGTTAAATTGTCCTTTTTGATGGTAGGACATACCCATAAAGATGTGGACCAGCTATTTCCTCGCATGTCCATCCAAATTGGCAACAGGCCATCAAAACCCTGGACCATCTTCATGCTGAAATCCACCAGTTGTACCATCCGGAACCAACGACAACATTCCTGGAGAACATTTGGGACTACAGGGGCCTTGCCTTGGAATCCCCAGTCCAGTTGTCCGGCCACAATTCCCCCCACATCTTCAAGTTCAAACTGGTGGAGGAGGAGGTCAAGCTATTCTACAAAGAGTGGCCAATGGAGCGGTCAGACTACAAGTGTGTGGACATAACCAACCTGGCAGGGGCTTTCAGAGGCGAACCTCTGCCAATTGGAACCATGCCAGAGAAGGGGAGGAAAGCATTTAGCAGCATGGAAGCAGACCCTCGGAAGTGGGAGAAGAGTGGGAGTATGTCTCCAGAGGAGAAAAACTGGTGGACTGGCCACTTACATGGACAGTTTCAATATCACCAACCCAACATAACAACGCTGAGTGCCTTCAGGGAGCATCTGAGGCTGGTTCCCACTGAGGAAATGGTCCCTCAGCTGTGGCGGAAGCCATCTACAGACACATGACAAGTCTGACACAGGAGTCAACAGTAAGTGATCAATAGCAAATTATGTAAACTATTCTTGTAAGAGTTTCCTTAGCTGTAAAACTTTGGTGATATATATCGTTAGTGAAAACATTTGGAAACAAGTCTTAAAGGAAAACCTTTTAAATAAATTTCAAAGTTTTAGTCTGTGTGTCTCTCTCTCGTAAGTTGTATAAATTTATTTTATATCTATTTTTAGGTACTTTTTTACAGATTCGAACAGTGAGACAAAGAATAAGACCTTAATTTACTTGATGGAATTGTTGGTTTAAGTGACAAAAGTCAGCATCTGAGATTCAATGTAAATGTCGAGTTTGAAATGGTGAAAGAGTGTTAATTCGGGTGCAGTAATATTCCGCTCCAAAACTTTTTAATATGTTTAATAGATTTGAATTTAATTTTTATTGGGAGTGTTAATTCGAGTGCGGCAAACGTCCGCTCCAAAATTTCAAATTTGTTTGATTTGAAATTGTTATTTGTTTGGAGTAATTGGAGTGTTTATTCGGAGCAGCCATAGTCCACTCCAAAGCTTTTTTAAAAGTTTGATTTGTACTTTTATTGGGAGTTCTAATTCGGGTGCGGCAATAGTCCGCTCCAAAATTCTATTATCATATGTTATATTTGAAATTGTCATGAAAAAAATGCATGCAATATTATTATATTAAAAATGTTATATGTGCTTTTCAATATATTTATAACATACATGCTCCAACAAGCTGGAATTGAACAGTTATTGCATTTATTTGTGTTCATTTGATTCTTTATCTTAGCTTTTTAAATTTATTGTACTGTGTAATCATAGAAATTTAGAGGAGCTTATTTTCAAGGGTTTTCTGGTACACACTTGCCCCTTAATAAATCATAAATATATTGCAACATGTACCTAAAGATTTTTTAATGATCAAGAAACTCAGGCCAATGAATTCAAACTGATTACACAGTATTATAAACTGCTGTTTTGAGGAAATAAGCCATTAAATAAAGCAAATGTATATGAAAGGTTGAAAGTGTTTCTTTGATTTATGTGGCTAATTTTGTATCAAAAAGTAAATAAAAAAGGTTATGTTTATAAATGGCTCTAGTAGAGGTCCTCTTAATAATTGAATCTCATTCAATTAATGTCATCATAATGCATGCAGCATTTTTTAGGGGGGTAAAAAGTATGTAAAAAGTTATCACTTCAGTGACGGCATAATATGATAGTAATGACGTCTTGAATATTGTCTTATTTTGGTATAATGTTTTTTAACAAAATATGGGTGTTTTTTTATAATTTTAAATTTTGATTGAGAAACATCAAGTGCATGCAAAAGTGCTCAAGCAGAATTTTTAACTCAAATGTATATAATATAGTTTACTTGATCAAACATTTGTTCTGTACTCGAAAGCAAATTTTGAAGATAAAGTTATAATATTTTTGCTTGTTTGATTATATAGCCCAGTTTAGTTACATCATAGATGAAATGATGGAGATTCACACTGTACAGTGGTGGCTCATAATTAACATAATGTGATAGACATCTCGGTAGCATCAATATTATTGATTTTGATATCATATCACAGTATATACAAATTTGTCAAAAATCGGGGCCAGTTATTTGACCATATCAAATGTAGTCTGTTTCTATTAGTTTCTTTCAGTAAGTCATTGTCTAATAAAGGGAGCATTGTAACCCCACCACCACCCAATCATGCACGATATCAAAATTTAGATAGTGTATTTCTTAGTACCACCTATTACTGTAAGCATTCCGTCATCATTCTTAATCAACTTTTAAATTAATCAATAACTTTTTGTCTTTTGATTTTTTCGGGGAAGGGGGGTAACCGGCTATAAATCGTTAAAATTCGGACCTGAATTTTATTTTCTACACCATTTTTCTTGATCAACAATGCGCTTAAGTCAAGTGAATTTAAGAAAGCTTTTAATAACAGCATGCTTCACATCGATTCCAAAACATTATGAGCTTCGAGCTGAGGTCTATTTTGTTTCATACATTACAAAAGTTGATAACTTTCTATGGTGACATGTATTACGCGAATCAACGATATCTATAGCCATGCTGAAGTGAAAGACAGAGGTTATGAATTACGACGCTGTGCCGTTTGTGGGCTATCCAGACCAGGTTGCCAAACGGGATGCCACTACAGAAAACCGTATAATATCCCAGATGGGGTGTAATTTTACAGTGCAAAAAATGAAAAGAATCGATAAAAATGTTGTAATAAAATCTCTGAATAAACACCACAATACAACAACTGTTTGTAAGCAACCCCCCCCCCCCCCGAAAAAAAAACAATGGTTACTCAGATTCATGAGATTGGTACTGAAGAAGTTTTGATCTACCGAAAGGTCTATAAAATAGTAGTTTAAAAAAAGTTGTTTCATTTATGCATTTTATTGCGGATTTACAATTTTTGCCCTGTATTTTTACAACCCATTTGAGCTATTATATCCCAGAGATTATTATAGCATATTTGGAAAATTGGTCGCACATGCATAGTATAGCAAGAGTTACAGTCTAAGATACATGTAGTTTAAAAAAAAATACACACACACGAAGGACTAGCACAACTTCAGCAAGATTAATGAAAGGTTGTTCACTTTTTATCAATTATGTTCATGATTTTGATTAAACAGCTGAGAATGAACATCACACTATCAAGTAATTTAGTAAAGCTTAATGAGGTGGATGAAAAGTAGAATTATGATTAAAGAGGTTGTGCTTAACCTTTTTGAAATCAAAATGATCAGAATATAATATGGGGTTTTTGTACCTATTTTAAAAGTGGGGTAAAAAGAAACCCTTGATTGCTCAATAAGAAAAATATGGGTGAAAAAAAAAAAACCATTTAGTATTTGGGTTTTTTAAAGAAAACCCAATGGGGTTTACATGGGGTTTTTCATGAGTTTTTTTATCACATTTTTTCCCATGGGGAGGGAATTTAAAAGCTGAATATAAAAAAAACTATCTAGTAATGCTCCTTTTATTTATTTCATAATTGTTTTAGAAGGAAAAACTCAACCTTTTTAACAAAAAATCACTAAGATAGCTTAAGCGGAAAAAGGTGCAACGCCGGAAAATGTCCATTCCGAAGTTGTCCGTCCCACTGTTTAAAATCATTTTATTCTTAAATTTCGTTTCATTTAACTTGCATTCCTATATTTTGAAGGTATGGGATAGGATAGGATAGGATAGAGCTTTTTTGCAAGATAGGATGCAGGATACAGGATATAGGATAGGATAGTTTTGTCAACTTTCACGATAGCAGCAGTGTATAAAACCCATTTCGCCGCAAGGAAATATTTTCTATCACTTGATAATCTGCTTCGTAAATATTCACACTTATCACTGCGATGACCGAAATATCTATCTCGTTAAGGTAAACCAAATTGTACGTAACAAATCACTTATCAATTACAGTCAGTTCAAGCATATCTTTTACAACATACACCATAGCATAGCATAGCATTGAAATCTCATAGCATAACATTGGAATCTCATAGCATAGCACTGGAATCTCATACCATAGCATACAATCTCATAGAATCGCATTCGTCATATCATACCATAGCATACCATAGCATAGCATACAACGTTATTTTAACTCGGTTTTAAATGTTTTTATTTGAAAAAATAAATGTTTACATGATAGATTTGTGGTAAACTTTGGCTTCTTATTATTTTACTTCGAAATGTGTGGAACTCTTCTGTGTATGGAGGCGTTTTTGTTCAAATCTCATAGCATACCATAGCATAGCATAGCATACCATATCATTAAGCCCTTCATTTCAATTTCTCATAGCATAGCATACAAATCTCATAGCATAGCATACAAATCTCATAGCATATCATTAAAATCGCATACCATAGCATAGCATTGAATTGTAAAAGATATGCATGAAATGACTGTAGACACTTCTTTTGATGTTTGATCTCCTCAATTAGTGTCAGGTCATCGGATTAAGCCCCTTTTGTCTGTACCCACGCTCTGATTATCTTTTTGTCCAGAGGCCCTCGCAAGGGAAGACTTTCTTACTTTTATTGATACAATAAGTAATTAACCTGTAATGTACCTGACCTTGATTTTTGTCCCAAGATCCCAGCGCGTCACTTTATGCTGGATCTTCGTGGAATAAACATTTACTGTATATCGACTCAATTTATCAATTACAGAAAACCAACCTTAATAACCCAACCCTAAGCACGAAACATTTTTCGTGACAATCGGTTCATCCCTTTGAAGAGTCAACAAGCAAGCTCCAGGACCTATTACTAGGACCAACTAATACTGAGAGAATGAGTTCCTCCAGAGACTGAAAGAGACCAACCAGGACATGGGTCTCGACAAACAACTCTGACAGCAGGACCAACAACAACTGGGGCAGCACCAAGGCAGCAGCGCAACAAAAATCCCGGTAGTAGCCAACCCAGAAACCATGGCAATGACCTCCACAACAACACTGGTAGCAGTCTCCACAATAACCAGCCCAGCAACCATGGCAACGACCTCCAGAATAACTTTGGCAGAATACACTGCGTCTTCCAATCACTGCAACAGTGGTACCATTCTCCAAGACAACAGTGACCATTACAAACTTTACAACTACACAAAAGACTGTGTTCAAGGTGGTAAGTCTTGTTTTCCAAGACATTCTTCCCCTTTATACAATTACTTTTTGTTCCAAATTTAAAACACATAAAGTCATTTTGCATCCACATAACACAAAAAAATACATTAGTACCTTTAAAATCACAATTAACAAATACTTATCTTAACCTAACAGATACAGTCACTAACACTGCACTTTATCGAACACCAAAATGCAGTCTACTATCATGCTTACAAACCCAATTTCAACACTCCTTTACGAAACCTTAACAATGCTAATAAGCAGGCATCCCATTCTTCTCTAAACACATCCGGTTATAATGTTTAACCAGAGCTTGCATGTTTTTACAAATGAATTTAAATTGTTGCAAGTCCTATTCTCTGACCGTCCTTTCCTACAATCCTACCTCTAACTTTGCTCCCTAAGCCACCCATCATGTATCATTGTTAATATTTGAATATATTGCTCAAAAATTGTTACGGTTATTTTACTGTATTAATATTAACAATGAATACCTGACCTTTTTTTTCCCCTAATCTACCTCACTTCCTTCCCTAGGTCACCGGGACTACACAACACTTTCCTATTCACCTGCAATGTTTTGAATGAATTAATTGCATGTTCTTGAGCATACTTACATTTTTACTAATACATTACCTCATTTTTACTCATACATGACCTGTGCACATTTTCTGTACTCACTAGCAACCTTAAACCACCACACTAAACCCTTAACTCACAACTTGTACTGACTGCATGCTTCATCCTGTTTGCTCTGACAACCTGCATACCCAACTTTGACCATCGATAATCCCAATTAATCCAATCATTCAAAACAAACACACACACAATTCAGTCAAAATTTCACCTTTCACCTTTCAAAGCATACAAACTCCAATCAATATAACACCCACCTGCACAACATGCTTCTTGTTATATTCGACTCCCATTCAGAATTTCAAATTGATTCAATAATTTTTATGGGAAAGAATCTTGGAACACAATACTTCCAGTGTAAAAGTGTGTATGTATTCCCTTAAAATAGTGTACACCCTGAAGTGTTTTTCTTGCACCATTTGTTGTACAACTTTTACATTGTAGGGTACTTGTGTAGTTATTTTTATATAGCCAAGAAGAAGGGAGGGCATATTGCTTTGCTGGTGTCTGTCGGTCGGTCGGTCGGTCTGTCGGTCGGTCCACCGACAGTTTCCGTTCATTTTCTTCGCAGAGGATGAACATATTGAAATACAACTTGGTATTCAGGTTAATCATGATAATATCTAGGTCAAGTTCGATATTGGGTACGATCGAGCAATTTTCGAGTTATGGCCCTTGGGCTTAGAAAAATTCCAGTCATTTGCAGTTTCCCTTCATTTTCTTCACAGAGGATGAACATATTGGAATGAAATTTAGTATTCAGGTGTATCATATTAATATCTAGGACAAGTTCGATATTGGGTACGATCGAGTAATTTTCAACAGAGTTATGGCCCTTGGACGTAGAAAAATTCCAGTTATTTGCAGTTTCCGTTCATTTTCTTCGCAGAGTATGAAGATATTGAAATGAAATTTGGTATACAGGTTTATTATGAGAACATCTAGGTTAAGTTTGATATTGGGTATGATAGAGCAATTATCGACAGAGTTATGGTCCTTGGACTTAAAGAAATTCCAGTTACTTGCAGTTTCTGTTTGTTTCCAAGGGAGCGGGGCATAAGTGTTTTACAAACATCTCTTGTATCATTCTGTATGCAAACATTAATTCATTTAACTAGATACCTAGCTTATTCACCATGTCATTACCCCCCCCCCCCCCATTTTTTTACCCGCTACCATAACTTTTATTTTTGAGAACAAAAAATTTCCGAACCAGGAGGGAATTATCATAAAGTACATTTGACCCCTTATCAGAAATATTTTAACATAGAAAATTTTCCTATTTTCTTCATATTTTAGCTTTAATCAGAAATATTCTAATATAGAAAATTGTCCTATTTTCTACATATTATATCTTTATACTGAATTGTGTTTCAAACTATTTCTGGAACAAACTGCATAAAAAGTAACTAATATCTTTTTGTCACTATAAACCCCATTTCGCCGCAAGGAAATATTTTCTATCACTTGATAATCTGCTTCGTAAATATTCACACTTATCACGGCGATGAGCGAAATATCTATCTTGTTAAGGTAAAACAAATTTTACGTAACAAATCACTTATCAATAAGACACTTCTTTTGATGTTTGATCTACTCAATTAGTGTCAGGTCATCGGATTAGGCCCTTTTGTCTGTACCCACGCTATGCCTTTCTTTTTGTCAAGAGGCCCTCGCAAAGGAAGCCTTGATACAATCAGTAATTAACCTGTAATGTACATCACCTGGACTCGGTCGATTTTTATCCCAAGATCCCAGCGCGTCACTTTATGCTGGATCTTCGTGGAATAAACATTTACTTATTTATCAATTACAGGTAGGACATTATTTCATATACATTTTTATATGCATTTTAATTACAACTCTTTTTCTTTTTAAAGGGTAAAACATTCTACTTTTACTGTCAATGAATTTTATAATGTCTTGAAATTACATGTATATACATGTATATTACATGCTATGATATGAAATTATTGTTAGTCAGGAATATTAACTTGTATGTTTATTTTCTCAATCATTTTATGTTCATAATCATTTTTCCATCTGTTCTTAATATTTTGTTATTTGATTCATTTTTGATTTTCTTACTTATCAATTATTACTATCCCCCGCTTTTCACTTTGATAATATTGCTAACGCGTCTCCGGAATTACCACGTGATTGGTTCTAAATCTAATCATTGTTTACACTTCCGCCCAAGAGGAAATGCGGGTTTTACAAATCTATTTCGCTAGGAGAATGCGTGCTTCATTATATGATTCCAATCGATCGTTCATGATTTATAATGTAAGTGTATAACATGTTTATTTTTATCTACGCTTTCTTTTATTTGAACTAAAGATCTATATTTCACTTTACCCCACTTTACATTTTTATTTCGGCTCGTCAATATAGCCGAGTACATGTGTACTCGCGCTAAAAATAGGTTTGTAGCTTACTACTACATGTAAATAAATATAGTTGAATTTTCAATAATTATGGTCTTCATCATAGCCAAGCGATCTCTCCATTTTAGTTCATTTTCCCCTTATTTATTTTATATAAATATGTACTTATAAAACACAGATTTAATGTGGTCAATATTCACTTAGCATGTGTATATGTTACAATTGTGTTAGAGTATGCAAAGACTTATTTTTATTGTGGTCCTTTTTAGGTTGCATCTCTAATCACATTTTGTAAAGACGCTTTGTTAAGTACTCTGTTTTCTTTGTTATCATTTTTATCATTTGTTTATAATTGACTTTATGCTAGATCTTTGAGGAATAAACATCATTACCTTATATCGACTAAATTATTAATTACAGGACACCAAACCAACAACCACAACCCTAAGCACGAAACATTTTCGGTGGCATATTGACAAAAAAGGAGTTTCGTTCATTTCTTTAACAGACATCTGCACTCATATGTTAACAATATGCTTGCATCCTAGGAGCAGCGGGTACGTGTTGGCGTTTGTGTGTATTGATGATAACTGACATCGGTCTATATACAGTGTACGTTCATTAAGTTACCAACCTCAGACATGTCTTATTGTATTTCATTTTCGTCATCTTAAGGTAAAGTTTAGTGAGATGGTGTAGTTTAGTGAGATGGTGTATGTAAGCAATGAAGGTGAAAACGTTTTTATCCAGGGAGTAATCCTCAGAAAAATGCATCTTTATTTTTTCTTTAGTTATTAGGGATGATGATACAGTTGTTTTTGAGTCTAATGAGACATAAAAAACAAAACAATTAAAACAACAAAATAACAAAGATAAACATACAAGTAAGTAAAGCGTGTCTTTATGGTTTTTTAAATAAAATCTTTAATTTTCAAATACTCCAGTGCTATGCCTGTGGTATGTAAGCCCATACTTGTAACCATGGATATGTTGTAGTTCCTTTCATATAATTACTAATCAGTGGTGAAAGATAATCCGATTATTCAGGTTGATGATAACATTTGGATATGGCGGGAAAAGGGTATGTGCCAAAACATAAAGATACAATATACAGGAAATCTAACAACCTAGATATTATGCAATTATACAAAAGTTGTAGTCGCAAACATACCTATAACAATGTAGTTGCACAGAAGAACAGTAATGATGATATGCAGACAATGTTCCACAAATACGAAGTTTCACCATTCGCATGGCAGCACTAAACATACACTATATGTATTTTCGGATCCAGATACGAAAAATCAAACATTTCCAGAAAATACTAAAACGTAATTAACATATAAAGGGGAACTAACTATGATTAATAGCACACTTGTCCACATTAAATTCTCAACTGCATAATTTAAAGGTTTATCTTTCGAATACATGAAAAGAGTATGTAGAAAAATTTCTTAAATTAGTTTTGTGAGACTCTAAAATAAAGGGAGGTAACTCCAAAAACATCCTGATTTTACGCGTGCAGAATTTCATGAATTTATTAGCAGGTAATGTAACTCTTTAAAAAGCTGATGAATGTACCATGAACATACTATAAAACGATTCCTTAGGACTTACTTTGAAAATGCACACAAATTAAAATGGCTGATGTATTTGCAATTTGTTGTTAGGGGAGTCTAAAATACATGAATGTACTGAATTTAGAGGCATCCTTTTGTAAATTTTCCTCATGTTATGAGTGCCAAATAAATTCTTGTATTAAGTTACATGTGCATTATTTTTAAATATTCACAAAATTCACAATTTCATCTTTCTAGTGATATATATAGATATATATGTCACATGTTTTTACAATTTATTTTTATAGGGGTCAGTTTTGCTTGTCCCTCATTTAAAAACATCCTTATAACCTTACATATAAAACTGTGTGTTGCACCCTAATGACAATCAATTCACCAAAACTACTAGAGCAAAGATTCAACTCCACATAGACACAAGAAATTGATTTTTTAATAATAATTTTCACCTGGTCAGCACCGAAAACATTGAGAGCAAATATGGTTTATTTTTTAACTTAAAACAACACAGATCAAAACGATTTGGTATTTCCCACAAGTGTTAATCATTTTCAATTTAATAAAGTGTGGGTCTTTAATGATCAAATCTTCAAAACTGTACTTAAGATAGAGCCAAAGAGGACTTTGTAATCCATGTGAAGAGTAGTTTCAGTGTTGAAGGTAAAGCTTGCTACACTGAAATAAAAAAAATGTAAGCAGTCAACATTATTTACAATACAAAGATAAATTTCAAAATATTTCACATGCTTTTGTCTTCATTTATTTAAATTCATTATTATCTGTGTATTGTCAATAAAACGTACCATGTTGGAAATCTATAATCTTATGAAATAACAATGTAACCCTTTATATTACGGTATTAATACGAAATTGTTTTAAAATATAAACAGCGAATCTTACAGCAAAGGATTAATTTCAAAAATGAACTTTCTTGAATAGACGGACTGCAGTGAGACACGTAATAAATATTCAAAGTTGCGATCACATTGCGAAAACATTGATGTTCTTCTGTATCTAGCTGACGTCATCCTTATGTTTTCCTTCAAGTTAACATGTATTGTCAAATTAGTATTGTTTTACGCAAATAGAGTACCAGTATTAACTATCTCCGATCCTCGGCAAAGTTCGATAACTCTAAATTATCCGGATTTCTTTTATTTGTACAATAAATCTGACTTTTATACAGACAAGTTTAATTTAGTATTCTACTCCTAGTATAACCACCAGTCACATTATATGCTTGGCGTAGTGGATTTACGGAGCTTTCCCACTTATATACATCTTGCCATCGATGCACCGAACTTTTTGTAAGACTCAACTTGTTTCTTTTTTCCATTATACAAATATATCCATCATAGGCGAATTTGCAATTACTTTGTAAAATGCATGGATACCCTCTAAAAACATTCATTTTATATCATTTCATTTATAAAGGTGGAAAGAATAATATCATTCTTATGATGAAAAAAAATTCTTTGAGGCTGAGGATCGGAGAACCTTAAATGAAAAGTAAAAAATAAATGTCATTTTCTAAAGTTCTTTTATTGTACATAAAATCCACAACAACATTATTTAAAGCAAACATTTTTTTTTTGTTTTACTATAAGTTAGAAACGTTGTTTAGAGTAAATAACAACATATTACGTTAACTTTTTGCCGCACATAAATTTGTACGAGCGTTATAAACCAATAAAATATAGTCCATATGATAAATTTTGTCACAGGAAAAAATGGGTTGTACTTGCTTGTTGTCACATTTTGTTGTTATCGACACAATGGGAATTTGTAATTACTATAACCGAAACTGTTAGTCATATATCATGCAGATGCAGTATCCATATACAAGATTTATAAGTGAATTGTTTACAAAAGCAGGCACAAGAGAAGCTTTTAATATTTATTGTATGACATTTAGATGACAGTTTTGAATAACTTCCTTTTATATGTAAGAGGGTTTTGTGGTCAATGGCCTATCTGTATAATCGACTTTAAACTTTTGTATTTGATTCTTATCTTATTTCAACAGGGATTATTTTTCAAGCACAGAAAATAATACGAGATACCGAAGTTGCCCCCCCCCCCTCCCAATTTTCCTTCAATATTGGGAGCACAGACTCGGAGTTAAATACATTTGCATCGCCCATTTTATTTGCATGCAAAACAGTTTTGCCAAAAATGTTTTTATGCCAAAGTATTAACGATTTTTGCGACAACAGCACACACATACACAAACAACACATTGGCGAATTGTAGTATTTCTTATGTATCTAAAGATATTCTACCTGGGAAATAAAATTGACTTAAATATATATATTTCATTTTATTTTAACAACAGCAACATGTATTATTTTCAAAAAAAAGAAATGCACTAATTCGTGATTCAAAATATTATTAAACAAGTAACACACTAATGTTCATTTTTAATTGGAGATTTTTATCAAAGAGAGTCCTTATTCAATTTGTTTGTGGAAATAGAATGGTCATAAAACCCATGGCTTTTAAGGATGCTTCAAAGTAAATAATATTTGTAAATTGAAACCGGTAAAACATGAAAATGAATGTAGATCCAAATTAGTTTATATTTCCCCGAAACTCACCAGATGATACAATGTAATCTTATTTTAATCGAAGCATTTATAGTATGATAAAAATCATCTAAATTTAAAAAATCTAAAAAAAAAACCAACAAAAAACCCAACAATATAACAGCAACAACAATAACAACAATAACAATAACAACAAAAAGAACAATAATACCAAGACGTTCGACACTTTGACAAACTATAATATTTAGCATGCATATATTTTTTTCTACTTAAGGTGGAATAACACACCTGGTAAAAGTCACTCAAATTAACAGTGAATTGCTTGATTATAAAAGGATGAGCGGTCAAAGAACCATAAGTAAAACAGACATAGAAACATACCAGTTTAGTTTTTTGGGGGTTACTTATAATTTTTAAAAGGAAAAAAATCTAATAATTCTAGATTCAGAATGTGAGTAACAAGTTTGAACCTGTTTTATTTTAGAGTATTTTTTGTGCATCATTATTTTAAATTGACTGTCGCATGGTTCCACTCTAATGATCGCAAATTTCCATTTAATTGTCCATGATATATCACTGATGCCAGCGCATCTTTTTAAATGGAAGGTGTTAATTGATAAATCATTGGACCAATCACTAAAGTAATCTATAGGATCGTTTTCAAAGAATGTATAGCAGACAAACTGTTTAAGTAAAAATTAAATTTAAAAACATTTAACAGTGATTTATTTAATTTAACTGTACAAGTGCAATGAATAAACAAAATAAAGTTAAATTTCCATTATATCACTTTTTGGGGGGAAAAGTGAATATAATTCAGAACCTTGTTGACAGTTTATCTGATACGGTCCTTACCAATCAAACCCAGATAAGTTTGATTACTCAATCTAGAAACAAAGACCATGCGACAAAATGGTTGCTACACCGTTGCCTTGGGCGCGCAAAGCGCGCCCTTGTCAAGCCGTGTAACAACCCTTACTTGCATATCCATATTGAGAACTACTTAGAAGGAAAATGCGTTGTTACATGTATTGCCTTTTTTAGGTGCGATACTGTTAAAAAGCAATTTAAATCTCAAACAATATATATTTTTGTAACGTGTAAGTGATAGATGTTTTTGTATTCCATTTAAGAATCATTAAAAAAAAAGAAATTTAGGAAAAAAAACCTAATTATTTTAGATTTTAACTATAATCGTGACATGATATTGAAATCCCATTCTAAAAGGGGATGTCAAAGAAAAATATTGATATACATGTTAGAATCCTTAGAAAAACGAGAACAACACACAATTAAACAACACTTTAACAAACTATTGTATTAAATATGAATCTAAAAGTACTTTACTTTGTAGTATGATCCTCAATCAATTGCATTGCTATAATATATAGATCCTACTCGTAGTGAAATACGCTATAGTGGCCAATACTTTTAAATTTTGCTATACGGATAAAACGGCAATTATTTCGATCAATATTTTTGTAATTTTTAAGGAACAAATGCTCATATTTGATAAAACATATTGAAAAAAATAATGTGTTTAAGTTTGTTTTTTTTTTCAACATGCTTGGCATCATAATGAAGTTACATTTAAAAGTAAACATTTAAGGATTATACTTTTCATTTTTTTTTTTAAACAGATACAACAATAACAAAAACAATAGCAACAATATTTTAACAAACTATAATGTTTTGTATTTGATCTATATGAAATTCTAACAAAATAGCTACCGTTCTAGGAAAAAAAAAACCCACACGTGTTTCAATGTCGGAACGGTAAAACAATTTCAATTTTATGGATATATAATCTCATATTTATGTTAAAGTACAATTGCCTAATCAATAATCAACTGCTTGGTTTGAAATGTTTCTTATGTCTGTTAGTTTTCTGATACCTGTTGGTACATGAATACTGAGTAAAAATATCATTCCAGTTGTTTTTCTTGTCCTACACGGATTTTTAGAATTTTTAATATTCAAAATCTAGAAAAAAACCCATTAAAAATGCACTTACAACTTTCTCTCTACCAAAACACACTGTAATCATAATAAAAAAAAAAACTTCTGACATAAAAGCCTAAATTTGACCAAAATCAATCTCATGATAATAACTTTCATTTCTGTCATGCATAACAGGATCATAATAATTCTAAGGATGAGTTATGACCTATGTACAGATTTATAAACTATGTACAGGTAAAAAATTTTCTTTCAACAAACAATGTTACACTTGTACATCTAACATTCTCGCGATGCCTTCTTTTGCCGTTAGTCTCGAAAAGTTATTATTTCGAGGTTTTACTTTGTAACACTAAATATTTAACAATTTGCATCGAGTGTTGTCTGTGAAAATCATTATTAAAAATGAATCGGCTGACACGAACACCGCTAATTGTTTCCCGCTATAATCCGCTTAATTATTAATCTTAATGTCTTTTTAAACACATGAAACTCATGTCTTGTCGGGTAATCTTTTAAAAAACATGGATTGATTACCATCCATTGTTTTACAAAATGGCAAACAAGTAAAAGTTTGAGAAAAAATGTTATAAAGCCTCCCAATCCCCTTACTATATGTACCTCATGGTGTTAATTTAAATAGACCCAATCTGAACCAAATATTTCAGGTTCTACAGCAGTATCGCACTAAAACCATATGCAGCATAAGTTTTAACTCCCGAAAACATGAGTCCAAAATGTTCCCCACAAGTTGTAGACACAGAAATTTCACCCTCCGGTACTCTAATAGACCTCACGTTGTATGTTAAGTTCATAAATGATACATTTTCTTCAAATACAATATTGCTTCCGTTTGTCAATGTGTTGTTAATTCGGATAGAATCTTTTAAAGATTGTTTTATCATAATAGTTACATAGTTAAAACTGAAACCGGATGGTACCACTGTTTTGTAGTAATCAATGTATTGATTTATCCCCGGAACAACCGTCATGGAAGGATCGCCCATTGTAGATTTGCTAGAGCGTAAACCAAAACTGGTGACAGTTATAGGTGTCTTTGATTCAATCACACACGCTCGTCTACTGGATAGAATCGTGTCGAAAGAATCCAATTTATTAATTGTTACTGTTTGAGTTATTCCATTAACTGTGTACATTATGTTGCTGCTTTCTGTCGCTGTTATACGAACCTTTGTTCTTCGATCGTTTGTATTTGGGGGTACTATGTATGTTTTGTCTAATTCTCTAGTTGGAATTATTTGTTGAATAAGATGATCACAGGCGCCAATATTTTCAAGCCTATTACAAGTATTTCCCGAAAAAACTGCGATAGGTACAGACGATTCAATAACTGTTCCTGTCAAATCCGTTTCATGGGAAATCTGATATGTTTCAAATCGATCAAGTGTTAAATTGTATACATCGCCATTCAAAAATGACTTTCCATCGATATACAAAAAAATGTTTCGTTTCATCTTAAAAGTTATTGAAACTGACGTGTTATTTTTAAGAGCAGCTATAGCAAACTGACTCTTCTTCTTTGATGTTGGCTCTGTCGATATTACAACGTAATGGGTTGCCATTTTATGTAGTGGAACAATTGCAGTGCTTCCAATAGTATCAGGAAGATGGTCATGACTAACGACAAACACATCATCAAACGTTTCGATGAAAATTGACTTCACTTCTTTCCTAAAGCTTTCCAGTTCAATTGCAGATGGAATGATAATACGATGACTCGAAGGTACGGTAATCATTTTATCTATCTGTTGTTTAAGGGAATGGTCTAGACGTGACGATGTTGTTATATTCAGGAATGCACCTTTCTTGGATGAAAAGTAAATATCCTTCATGGGAATGTCTATATGTGCCATAAACAAAACGATAAAACCAGTTTTCTCATGTTCTGCAATGGAATGGAAAATAATATTATATACATGTACAAAATAGGTTAATTTGAAATTCATCAGTAAGAAAAAGTGATTGTATTTGATTGATCAGGAAATAGTAGATCCAAAAAGAATTATATTCTTTCAAATAATATTAACAATGATTTCTTTCGTTTTTATTTATATATAATTTTTGAAAAAAAATTAAAACAATGTATAAATATTTGTGCTCGATAGTATATGTGCCTCTCATCATCAATTATATTTTTCTGACATTCTTTCTTAAAACAATTTTGGCATAAGAGATACTTTTGGCTTGTACAGTGTTATAACATAGAAACTTTAACTCATATTCTTAGATGATTGATATATGGACATGTTAAATAAATTGTACGATATACTTAGTTTGATGAACTCGGCAAACTTTGTTACAAATGTTTGCGCACGAGAAAATAAATAAAAAACCAACAACACTAACATGTTTTCTTATATATGTACAAATAGTCCGACTGTTTCGCGTTAAAGCGTGTAGGAAGTAATACTCGCTGTAGTTGGTGTATCAACAATTTAACTGTTCATTATTCAATTTCAATTTGTTTAAAAAGTGGCATTTCATTATTAAACACCATATACATACCATTAAGTATTACAGAAGGATCGAAGAAGAAACGCAATCCATTTTCAGAGCCTGTCATACATGCATGCAAGGGATTGCATGAAGCAAAGAGAAGACACATGCCCGTAAGTAGGTTGAAGTTGAAACAGTTGCATCCATTACCACAAAGTGCGCTGCAACTAAGGAGAGAGACCGTTGTCTTGCTGTATAACGGTTCTTTAATATACACTTTGTTGTCAAATTCTGGGTAAGCCTGGTAACTTTGGAAGTTTTTGGCTTGTGTAAGTCGCAGATACATGTACATTATCAACAACACAAAGTGAACAACAGATGGCTCCATGACTTGTAAAGTATATTTACTAGTATGATAAACCTTGACTTTAAAAACAAGTAAGTTCTCAATAAATTTCACCCGGATCTTTTCTATGTCCATAAATTGAAGTTACACAGATATCACAGTATTCCATTCAAAAATCTTCTAATCTGGTGACGTTGAATAGAATTCGGATTTTTTTCTTATATTTCCTACCTCTTTATTTCAAATTAAGCTAGACAGTCATATGAACGGTTGTGTATTAAAACTTTGTATTAAAATGTATTAAAACGGTCGTGTATTTTTTTTTTCGAGTATTGATACAATCTATTGATTGACAGGTGTCAGTGTGTAATAGTACCCATTCCAGAAATGTGAAATTAATAGCCAAACATTTTTTTGCGAGTTAATTTACATAAATGCGTGTGTCAAGCGATGATACATTTTCAAATGGATATTTATTTAAAACGCTTAGAATCCCAGTTTGCAATATTTACCCTTTGTTTTTGTTTTCTGTGGTTTTTTTTTTGTTTTTGTTTTTTATTATTTAGAGGTTTAACATTTTCATCATCATTTATAGACCACTGGGAGAGTCATACTCTCCATTAAAGTAGAACGCTTCAATTTTTAATTTTAATGATTTTTGATTTCATAGTCTTCATCCGAACTTATTATTCACAGAAAGATAAAGAAGTCAATATTTCAGTGACCATATCCCAATGAATCATTTATAAACTTCTCATTTCTCAACTTTAAAATTTGTTCTTGTAATTTTATATTTAATGAATTGCTGTTTATTTTTTTCTGAAGTAAGTCTATACCTTTCACGGAGCATGACACTGTCGTTTAGAAACACAACCACACGACACGATTCCCATATGTTCTTCTTTTGTAGAGTTGACATTTTATCAATTCATATTTCTGCGAACGTTTAAATCGGTAAATGTGGTATCGATTTTTTGATACAGAATTTGAAGATACCACACAGCTGAATCACTCAAACTGAGAGTCGTAACATGTAATAGAAACAGATGTTGACAATAGTGTTCCAATCCTTTTTCTCCCCCATCTCTCTTTTGAAAAGCATACTGTATATTGCTAATTGAACGCGAGTAATTAATGTCCGCGTAAAATCGCGAGAAGCCCTCGTAAATTTAAAAATCTCACTTTAATTTTTAGAAACTTTTTAGAATTTTTTAGAAGTAAAGGAATTATAACCAAAAAATGGTGATTGCGATTTTATATTCTCGCGATACAAAACGGCGGAATCGCGAAATTAAGTACTCCCGCAAAATAAGGAATTGACAGTACTGCCGTGCTATTTATCGTAGAGTAAGAACAAGGTACACTTAGTATATTATTTTGGCCTATGAAAATCATAAAAAATGAAGCAGCAGCTAAACTGCCATCACCCATTGAAGTTAAATTTGGACAACCCCCGTGCTTGAAACATGCATGGGAAATGACGCCAAAACGTCACATATCAGAATTATAAATTCCAAACTTAACCCGATTTCACTTTTTTGCAAAAAACTACGAATTTGTACACACGTATGTAAATATTTTGATATGTGCACAGGCAACGCGATAGATAATACTTGTATATGTCAAAGCTATTGCAATGACTAGTCGAAAAAAAGCATATTTCGTAAATCGCGTTTGCTGTGCTCATAGTGAAATTTAAACATTTGTCATTTCCGGAACAAGTCCCGTGGCTTATATATTTAATGAAAAATCGCCAAATTATGTACCATGGGATCTACAATCGCTGCATTTCAAGTACAAATGTAGCAATAATCCAAATTTTAAAAATATATTTGATTAAATAAATGCAAAATAGTAATCATTGTAATTCGGAATTTTTAATTTCGTTCGGCGGTTTCTGTCGTTGCAAACCAGACGACAAGTTCGACAATCGCAATGAATAGATTGAATGAATGACGGTGCAGTGATTGACGGAACTACTATGTTCATTATCGATACGTAGACATATTCAACACAACTGATGTACCACTATGGGATTGTATTAGGTAAGGATTGATTGGCGATCTTATGAAAACAAGGAAAGCAACAAAATGCATGTTAATCCGAGATTCTTGTAATCCTGACCCGACGCCGCTAGTTTTTTTGGCGTGTGTTGTAGAGATAGGGATAAAAATCAAACAAACTAGTTGTCACTGTATAAAGATATGTCAGTTTGCATGCCCCTTTCACCAGAGACATAAATAACGTCTCTGCTTTCACGTAACAGGCCTATCTGCTTTTGGAAATAAGATAAAAATATTTTTTTTTGTAGGCCCAGTGATGCTATTTTTGATGTGTATTTATAAATATATTCATGCAAAACTATCAGGTGTGAAAGCACGTATTTAGGCATATGTGGCATGTTTCTGGTAGGCATAAGGGAAACTGCTCAACCACATATGCAGTAGCCAAATCAAGACTATTACATGTAACTTTGACCAGAATTTGCAATATGACAATCTACAGATGCGTACTATCGATATTAATGCTACATTTATCGCATGATTGTGAGGGAGATACAGAGATTTATTCATCCAGGGAAAATCATATTTCTCGAGGGCAATGCCCAAAGGAAATATGGATTTCCCTGGATGAATGAATCTTTGTATCTCCTGAATGTTTATGCAATCAATTGTTTATTATACCGAAAAAACAGGTGATCATTTAATACACTGGGTTCTAAAGGGTTTTATGCTATTGCAAAGCAATAACGTAGTAAATGATACATGTAACTGACTTTTTTCTGTTAGTTTTTGATATAAAAGGTATTTGTAGCAATTATTTAAGAAGAATTTTAATCATTTGATTCCATCGTATGCATGCTCATCCTCAGGATTTTTCATATGAATGGAATAAAAAAAACAAAATCAAAAAAATAGTTATCTTCACTTTTGCCACACATAATCTATAATTACAGTATTATCACATTTCAACTGAAAATGTAAATGCTAATAAATATGAACAGATGTTTGAAGCCATGTAAGTAATTGTACATTTTTCTACAGTCTACATAAATCAGATGTTCATGTTTGTGTGACTTTACCAGTGTTCAGAGGTCAAATTAAGTTTATTTCCATAGTGATGATGAAGAAATAACAATAAACAGAGGTACGATAAAATATCTTAATAGCAGTTATAATTTAATACCTGCAATCCTTTATAATTTTAACATTTATTTTATATCATTTAAATACCGGTATTAAGGTTTCTCCATGCAGCTTGATAAATGTTATTAAAGCAACATAAACTAATGTATAATCATCATGCAAAGATAAAGTAAATTCTAATATAATGGAAGACAAATTTTTTAGGGGAAAATATGAAATTTAAAAACTTTGCGCAAGTCAATGAAAATATTAGTTACTGTTGGACTAGAACCCAATATCTTGGGGTCCAAAGGATTGGCAGTCGGATGACTAACCTTTGGAACTGTCAAGTAATACACTTGAAGTGGTCGATATTTTACATGTACCGGTAGCTAGAACAATATGTTGAATTTGCATGTTGTAATGCACTTCTAAAAAGTACAGGTCACTGGGTGTGGAGGAACCTTAAAGATATTAAATTGAATTTCTTAAAAAAAATTCTACAGAAAGTTCTTTCATTATTGCAGATATTAAATGTACATCTGTCATATACATGTAGCATTATTATACTTGTACAGTAATGTGACTGTGCGTGATTAATGACTTTTTAATATATTTTTAAAATGCCTAAGTTCTACCCCTGCTTGCTGTGCTCCAAAAGAACATCACAACAGGACAGAAACAGGATAAAGAAGGAGCATGCAGACTTCATCAAGAGAAGACTCCGTATGGATGTTTCTGGTGACAGCATGCTGTGTAGGAAATGTCGTCACATGTGTGAAACAAAATCGACAAGAGATTCTATTTGCAACAGCCCTGAGCCAAACAAAATACAGAAAACATTATCAAAGCAGAGTATGAAGAGCCCTCCTTCAGTAACACTGTCCATTCCAAGTACTTTTACAAGTCATGCCAACTGTGTAATATGTAAAAAGCCAGGGCCAAAGCTTGTTGTTGTTCCTGAAAACACTCGTGTAAATGTATTCATCCAAAAAAAAACCATTTGTTTCACCTGGTTCTAGATGCTGTCCTAAACATATATCTGATGGAGATCTCAACACTGAGGCATTGCATCTGTTGAAACAAACAAGTCTCCAATGTCAACAGGACCACCATTGTTGGAGTTTAAAACAAACAAGGGAGGTAGCAATCCAAAATCAGAACAAGAGACTGAATTTTGATGACCCACATGGAATGGAAAATGAAGATTACTGCAATCTAACAGGTGTTACAAAGGATCAGTTTGATGAATTGATGACATATTTGGTGGAGACCAACTTAAGATCATCCAAGAACAGAAGTACTAGAACATGTGTAGCATTATTGTTGACGAAACTTAGATGTGGTTTAAGTAATCAACTACTTGGAACCTTATTTGGCATGAAAAAATGGCAGGTATGGACATGTTAAGTAAGACAATACATTTAAGATTTCTTATTATTTTATTATACATAAAAAATAAAAACTCGTACGTGATTGAATGTACATTAATTGAAACTGGGTTTTCTATTTCCAGGTTCGACGTGCTGTTATATCTGCGAAAAATGGTTTGATGGAAGATTCTGTGCCAAAGCATTTGGGGTTCTCTAACATAACAAGGGAGGATGTCATTTATCACCATACTCGTCCCCTTGCCAAGAAACTTCTATGCAGCATGTCAGATAATCCAGTCATTCTTGTACTCGATGGGACTTATGTATACCTCCAAAAAAGCGGAAACTTTTCTTTCTCACGTCGTTCCTACAGCACCCACAAACACCGGCCATTAGTTAAACCGATGATTATTGTATCAACTTCTGGATATATAATTTCTGTATTAGGTCCCTATCTGGCAGATTCCAAAAATTCCGATGCAAAGATCTTAAGTCACATGATCCAAACAAATGTAGAGGACATTAGGAAATGGGTAGAAGACGATATTTTTATTGTCGACAGAGGTTTCAGAGACGCAGAAGCTTTGCTTGATGACTTGGGTATACATGTTGAAATGCCATTCTTTCTGACTCGTCATTCAAAGCAACACTCAACAGAAGAAGCCAATTCAACCAGATTTGTGACCAAGGTACTTGTATAATATAACATGCCTCAATATAATACTGATTCAATTTGTTTATGTTGTTGCAGGTCACCTTTTAAAAATTTTAAGCTTAAAATGTTATTGATGTGTTTTAGTACTGTATCATATAGTACAGATGTGTTGTGAATCCAAAGTTTAAGATTTAACAAACTTTTCCTTTTAATTACATTGCACTACAGTAAAATATTTATTTCAAACACACATATAGGGATTTCTTGGATATAACGAGGTTTTGAGTCCCCAGCACTTATTTTTAAAAAAAAAATGTTATACGTATATTACGATTAATGGATATAACAGTGTGAATTTGTTGCCCCTACGACTTCGTTATAACCGAGTGTTACTGTATATTTAACTTGCATGCATGTGTAATATATATGCATATTCATAGTATGTGTTGTGTGTTACAGCTTAGATGGGTTGTCGAGTCAGTGAATGGCAGGCTCAAGACATGGAATTTTTTTAGCAGGACCATCCCCAATACACAGATACCACATATTGGCGATTATGTCCGCATAGTAAGTGCAATCTGCAACAAGTTTAGACCAGACTTGAGCACTGGAATTGAGGAGGAAGATGTTGCCATGGCTACAAAAATGCGATTTCTTGCAAACGGAGTGAATGAGTTAAAGGATTATTTTGAGACAAGTGGTGAGCATCATCTTGAATCTTGATTATGTTTTCTCACAAGGTTTTGGCAGGATTTTCAAATATAAAAATTGGTTGAGAATAAATTGAACTTCTATTTGAAAATAATATTTTTAAGGTTTAGAGAAGCGGAGCATAAGATGGGAGAAGATAGACTCCCATGATGTAGTCTTCCCTCATTTGACAGAGGAGGAAATACGTCAGTTAACCTTAGGTGTGTACCAAATAAGATTGGCAAAGTCATATGCATATGAACATTTTATGGAAGGAAGGTATGAAATTTTCATCAGTGATGACTTTGATGGAATCCTCTGTGCCAAGATTCAAACTAGACACATTTCCGCAAAGAAATACTTACTTTGGATAAGACATGATGATATCAGTATCAAATCTTGGTTTTGCAAATGTAAAGTTGATACAAGAGTTGTGGGCATGTGTGCTCATATTAACAGTGTGATTTGGTTCTTGGGTCTTGCTCGTCATGAGGAAAGTGGTGTCTGTGGTGTGTGCGATTGGTGTAGTTCTGTTGATGATGCTGCTGCACTTCCAATTGATGAATCAGAAAGTGAGGAAGAAAATGAAGAAAGATGTTACATAACAGAAGAGGAGTGAATTTCAAAGTGACTCATCAGTCAATAAATGCATAATAATTTCAAACTTTTCAGAACTATTGTCTAACATTACATGTAATATCTCTATAGGCAATTTCTAGTACAGGCATTGTGAATTGAAATGATCAGCATTTCTGTTCTTTTTTGATTGATTTACAATGTATTGTTCTGTTAATTAAAGTTTATTTTCAAAATTTAACTAGTTTTTAAGTTTAAATTATGTATAGTAAAAAGGCAACTCCAGATGATAATGTACAAAACATGTTTGATAGGAGAATTTTTCTGAATTTTAGTGTATAATATTATATCTGTAAAAATTAGTGATGATTACAATGTACCTGAATGTGTATATTGATGTTCTGAGTTCATACCTAAATGCAAGTATATTGTTGATTGATTTATTTCTACAATTATTTTGATTGCAATTTAAGATTATAAGCAAATCAATTTATGACAAATTTGCAATATCAAATGATTTATTGTATGAATATTGACAACCATTATATAAAACCATATATGTGTAAAATAAGAATGTCAGAATCACTTTGTCTAGAGGCTTATTTAGTTATGACATGCTCTTTGATTTATAACTGTATAAAGTATAATGGATGTGCTTTTCAATAATTGATATTGTATGTATACAACAAATATTGTTCAAACGCTGTATACATTTTGTTCATAATTGTGTCTCATTGAAAATAAATACATGTATAGGGATAACCTCATTTTCTTTTACCACAATATTTATATGCTTGTCTATCTTTTAACTTGTAAAGTATACTACTCTCATAAATACATAGCATATCTTTACTATAAAATTGAAAATATTTAAAGTTAAACATTTTCAAAGCAGTTCATATCAATATATTACTTATTTTGGGGCATCGTACCACTGTATTTGAGATCAAACTGTAAAAATGAACAATGTGTTATACTTTGAAAAAAATATTTTGATTAAACCTCCATGGAGTCCAGACCACTATCAATTTATTTTAGTTTTGTTTTATTGTGGTTAATATCATTGCATGTAATAATTTAAACCAATACTTCACACCAGCTTTCATTGAATATTATTATTGACATTAAATGTTAAGTAATAGGAAATTTTGTATTTAAGTGCATACAGGTCAAATATGATGTGTTATACATATAAGTGTTTCTCTTTTTAATTTAACAATAAATATATATATATAAGGTCTTTGATACAAATACAGAACTGTTCATGGGATACTATTATCAATGCAAATATAAGCCAACTCATCATTAAAAGTACATTGATCTGTCCTAAGTTACATGTACTATCTTGTAAAATGCGCCATGGATTTGATGACGACTTCAGCAGACATTAACAACTAAGGAAATTGAATTATTTGCAAGCAAATGTTATGTAATCATTGAATCATATAAATATTAAAAAACATTTATTTCAAGTTTTTAAAAGTCAAAGGAATCATTCGACAACTCTTGATTATGGTCCTTTTTTTTACCCCCCCCCCATACTTTGGACTGTGAATAGTTAACTCCTTAGGTAGCCAAATGAAACCATGTGCAGTTTTATATTGTAGTAAAAACTCCACAATTGTGTAATGTGCACCCAGGTATCAATTTATTAAAAAGTTTTTAATTTAATTTATTTCGTTGAATATTTGAGAAGAAAGCGAATTTTATTGCCACTAAGGGCATTAACGTTAAATAACGTCATAATTTTGCATGTCATCTTTTTTCCGGGTATCTCAAAAACTATTAGTGAAACAAAGATAATATTACTATATATAGAAAGCCCATGTCCTAGAGAGTATTTGGACCAAAATTTGTTAACCTCTGAAAATAGGCCAAATATGACCCTAAGTGTACCTTGTTCTTTATTTGTACATGTATTTACATGTATATGTTTGATTTCGGAAATTAATGATATGTTTATATATTCTTAAAACACTTAAGGTCATGCCATCTACTAGATCTCGATTTGAAGCAGGAATTGAGTTCCGTTGCTGCCCATATTTTAGGTCACACTATCTATCTATCTATCTATCTATCTATCTATCTATCTATCTATCTATCTATCTATCTATCTATCTATCATTTTTAACCAATTTCAACTTGCAATACTGTATTGGGCATTTTAACGTTTATATCGGGTAATTGCCGTTTTTGTTATGGTGCCATCATTTTGTATTTATGTTGAATTTGAGTTGGGTATACATATGCATATTTAAAATAGCAAGCAATGATTCAATCACTAATTATACAGGAATAGGAGCAGGTATTAAGATGAATGTTATCAAATACATGATACCATCATGGATACGTCTAGACAAATAACTGATAAAATCAACGAGTCATTTTTTTTTATATAAATTTGTTTAGTTTGCATTGGCAGTACTTGCCAAGTACTGTGCTTACAGATAATATTCCTCTGTAAATTATTTTTTGTCACCAAAAGAAAGGTATTTTTTTAACCTTGTTGAAGTTTGTTTAAGTTTGCGCAGAACGTATGCTGCAAGCTGACTGCTTTCTAAACCAATTATCAATAATTATTTGCTTCAGAAAAAAATACGACTGACTACATCTTGCCCATTGGTTATTATTCATTTGAAAAATTTGTTAAAAAAAATTGTACAAACATATAAAAATAGAATACTTATATATTTTATATAATACGAATGCAGAAGTAATAATTGCTGTATAACTTTCAAATGGAAGAGATAAATGATTGCAACTTTGGCATGTTGTTTTCAACACAGATAACTTGATTTGATTCGTTAAAAACCTTTAATTCTATTCAAAGCCATTTGGTTTTAGTGATACAATTGATATAGCATTCAGTAAAGAAATGAAATAACTTACAGTATGGTTTTAAAAACAGCCACACAAAATAAATTGTCATCGGTTAACGTTATTAACAGAAATGGAAACTATATGAAACAAATTATTGAAAGAAATATAGTAGAAATATAATCGAAAGTATTATTTAACTGACCGAAATCACAAGAAGAGATTCATTGAAAGTATTATAAAAATGATGCCATTTACAGGGAATCATTCGTCTCCTTTTTATAATCGCCTCTAGTTCTTTTGCTGTCGGCAAGCAAATTTGAGATAAAGTGGATTCAAAACAGTTTTATTTTGTTCATTAAAAGGAGTATATGTAATATATATCATTTCTGGGCGAATTATAGATGGGGCAAAACCTTTTGCGAATGTAGAAGGGCAAAAATACATGACACGAATACAAAATCTAAAAAGAAACTCTGAATACAGTCGTTTGTGTTGAAAACAATATATTGCATGTTACTTATTACCTTAAATATTTTTGTTCGGACGTAGGCAGATAGTGTTGTGATGTTAAAGTGATTTTTAGAAAATCAATCTACTCTCAGCGAAATTCATTTTTTGTTAATTTTGTCACAAAACACGATACCCCTAGGAACTAAAACAAGCTAACAACAATTAATCTGCCTATTTATGGGGGTGGGTGAGGGGGCGGATTCATATTGACGGAAAAGTCAATGTTTTTTTTTTTTTTTTTTTGTTTCTTTTTTTTTCAAAAACCAAGCTTTTTGTTGTATCTTTGTTTGCAATTTAAATGTTGTCGTACCAAAACAATATATAGTTATAAAACGTTGAATTAAACCTTAAAATTCCTAATAAAACAAGGCACAATGCAAGCACTAATTAAAATGAAACGTATACGGCGAATGACTACAGTGGAAACCTCTAATTGCAAAAGTGTTACATTGTATGATAAATATTATAGTAACAAGCCTGGATATGGTACCTTTAACTTTGAATTGTGCATTGTATCAACCACCTCAATGTTCACTAGTGATTCCCCCGCTCTGATGTGAATATACAAAAAAAGCAAAGTCGACATTTAACAGAAAAGTGGCATCTGATTGTTAACAAAATAAACAAAGTACTCATTTAACAGGAAGTAGACGTCCGATTGGTACAAAAATATATCCCACGATATGGTATGCTTTTAAAAACTCTGTGTATAAATTTCAAGCATCTGTAATAAATAGCTGCTGAGAAATCTTTGACGAAAATTTGTTTGAAAATTTGGCTAAAAAAAAACAAAGTCATTATTTAACAGAAAGTTGACGCCCGATTGATACAAAAAATATATCCCACAATATGGCATGCCAAAACAAATAGTGTGTTGAAATTTCAAGCATCTGCGATAAATAGTTGCTGAGAAATTTTTGACGGAAATTTGTTTGAAAATTTTGGCTAAAAATAAACAAAGTACTCATTAAACAAGAAGATGACGTCCGATTGGTACAAAAATACATCCCACGATATAGCATACCTATACAAATACTGTGTAAAAATTCAAGCATCTGCGATAAACAGTTGCTGAGAATTCTTTGACAAAAATTTGTTTGAAAATTTTGGCTGAAAATAAGCAAAGTCATAATTTAACAGGAATTTGACGTCTGATTTGAACAAAAATATATCCCACTATATGGCAGGCCTATACAAATATTGTGTAAAATGTTCACGTATCTGCGATAAATAGTTGCTGAGATAAATACGACAGAAATTTTTGTTACGGACGGACAGACAGACACACAAGGGTAAAACAGTATACCCCCTCTCCTTCGGAGCGGGGGTATAATATTTTTATACTGATAACATAATAGTGAATTATATTAATGAAGATTGCATTTATAGTGTTTGACATCACAACAGCTCGGTTGTTGGATTGTGGAGTTCTGTATTATTTGTTCCCGAAGACAAAGAATATTAAAACAAACTAGTAATCTTAAAAGCATTTCTGTGTATTGCATTAAACACATTCAATGGAACACCTATTTCAATCATATTTAAAAAGTGTAGTCAATGGATATTAAAAAAGTAAAGGGACAGCACTCGCCATTCTTGAAACAAGTTCTCCAATTTATCCAACAATTTCTGACGAGGTATAGGTTGGGAAATTATCCAACTAATAATTCCCAAAATCTGGCTACATCTGCTTACCTCAGATTAAACGTATCGTGTCGAAATGTACTAGGTCCTCGCCAAACTTATCGAAAGCAACGGACTTTTACATTTGAGTGACGTAATTTAGTTATATAATCACTGAGATGTTCGATCTAGAAAGTTCTATCAATCCGCGAAAAGATTCCTCTTGGTTTATCGTATGCTTTCGGATATCCTCAGTGATTGCATGGATAGTTTACATAAACTTCCGTTCCTTTCGATAAGTCTTGCGAACAGAATTTTCATTGCATATATGTATAAAGTGGGTAGACTTTTTATCTCTCTAGTGATTTGAAATGAGTATTTTTTTTTTTTAATTTAGATTTTGAGTGAAATGAACAAAAATGTGAATGAAGATGGTTTTGTCATGGAAGATTTTGATCAGGTGTAAAATAATCAAAGTATACCGATGTTTCAATCTTAGTAAATATCATATCCAAAATATATTGAAAGAGGGGAAGCATGATTTCTTAATATCATGAAAAATAACTCGTAATTGTAAAAATTTCTTTAAATTGCAATTTACTTTCAATTATAGCCAACAAATACTCACCAATCGGATCAAGAAAGGGGTCAGTGAAAAACAAAAACAAAACAAGAGGCCCATGCGCCACATCGTTCACCAACATTAGCTTTATATGGTAGATTAAAAAAAATAAATATCCGAATTTACACTTTTGTTTTCATATACTTAATCTTTGACATGTTTACCTTTATGGAATACCATTTTTATCGAAAATAAGATCATATGCAATATATATAATCAAATTTTCGGTTAGTGTTCACGGTTAATTTCAGTTCTTTTTATTTCAGAGATCAAAACCACTTTATAAAGCGATCAAAACACATGAGAACATAGCTTCGCCTCGCCACCTATAAGATTGATCAACCCGATATATTTCTGTAGTGAGTTAGTAACAAACCGAATAAGTAATAATGTTACAACATTCCACCCTATTCTAGCTTAGCGTTATTATCACGTAATGATCTACTTGTCACCTCATGCAGTTGATGTTTTTTCAACAAAAGAGGAAGTTATTTAATCATATTTATAGAAACGTTTTAGAAGCACACACAACCAGAAATCCGCAATCAAATGTTATTTATTCCGACGCTTATAATTGATATAATGAGAAATTCGATGTGTTTACTGATGACATTATGTGCTTTCATGACCCTACGAACACACAACGAATATTCGCACCTATTAGTGCTGATAAAACTCTTTCACCTCTGTGGGCAGCGAATACATCATAAATCGCAAGAGCTGGTTGGATTTTTTGTAACACGGATAAGTTCTCGCGCACTGACTCGACATAGAGAATTAAAACCTCTTACTGTATAAAATCATTTTCTTTTTCTGTACTCCAGTAATTGCCCATTCTGTCGGAAATCGTATATTGGTGTGCAACATGGTCGTCGAACCCTGGTAAGTTAGCAGAGAGGTTAAAATAGTGAGCGTGAGTGTCAGACAAAACAGAGCAGTTATGTGTCGTTTGATCCCTAACCCTGCAACGTTAACCTATTTTGCACCTTTATGTTGTATTGTCCAGAAACAATGAAAAGCCATGTTCAATCCAGTTTAATCCCGATTGTCGGGAATTTAGAAATCCTTCATTGTTTAATCGTATCGAAAAAAAATTGCTTTGCGTTATCCAAATATTCTACTTTGTGTTTGATGCTCATGGTAGCCTGTCTCTTTGTGAAAGTCATTCAACGTGCCCATTTATTTGTCAGATTAATTGGACCACCACATTCTTCTAGAAGATATATGTCCTAATGTAGTAGAACTCCACTGCCAACGCAACGATCGATATTAGAGTTTATACCCCCCCCCCCCCAAAAAAAAAAGTCAGGCAGATCTCTTATGTATCCCTACATATGAGCGTGGAGTTCATGGAGCAGAATACATGTAGGTCGTCCTGGTTTTTTTCCGGCGTAAGAGCTCGTTCTGTAGTTTCTTCCTTTTATTTTCCGATTCTACAAGATGGAATTTTAATGTTTAGGTCACCTGAGTCATTCGTGTGACCTATTGCAATTGGTCTTCGTCTATCGTCGTGCGTTAAAATTTTTACATTTTTAACTTCTTTTTGAAAACTGCAAAGCCAATATTCTAACATCGTCTTCTTAACTCCAACACATGTGAGAATAAACTGGATACATGGTTAAGATGTTCATGAAGAATTGTGAAAACCATGGCCCCTGGGTCAAGCATTCAGGCTCTAGAGTAGGGTCAATAGGGCCATGTAGTTAAAATGTATTAAATCTTATAAAAGTTTCTTCTCTACTCCCATATATATTTGAAAAAAAAAACCACCTAAATGCATAGTTATGATGCCATTGGAGTATTCTACATAAATTTTTTAATTCAGGATCCCAGGGACAGGGGTTTGGGCCCTAGGATAGGGCCAATATACCCATATTATGAACATGTAGTAAATCTTAGAAATTCTTCTTCTTTACTGCCACACATGTGGGACAAACGCTGAATGCATGGTTACGAGGGTTGTTAGAAAAGTTCACGGACAAGTTTGATAGTGAGTGGACTATTCACCTGTTACCAGCGAAACTTTCCAGATTTAATCCTGACGTATTTTCTAAGAAATATGCGAATATTTGTTTGTTTTTCAATGCATCATAAAAATATACACCTTAATTATTTTGATAAGATATGTTTCATGAATCATCACAGGATGAATCTCTGCCATTCAGTCAATTGAAAGGTGACTGAAAGGTAACTGAAAAGTGACTGAATGGCATATGTGTGCCATTCAGTCACCTTTCCAGACCATTCAGTTATCATTCAGTCGACTGAATGGCAGAGCTTCTTCCTGTGCATGTCAGGTTTTTTTTAGTTTTTTTTTTTTTATTATGTACGCATTTTTCCTTATTAAGAAAATGCACCGCTTAAGTGCATCAAAATAAACGATATTTCATATAACATCACAATAACGTATGAAGGTCATTTTGTGAAAGTGAAAGTTTCAATTAAATTGAAGAATTTTTGACCGTTTTATCGCCGAATTCTGACAAACAACGCCTGAAAAAAACTCAAGAACGTTGACGTCAGTGGACATCTTTGAGCACCTGGCCTTCATTTAATTTTTTATGCACGCAGGAAAACCTACGATGGAGACCAAAATGTTCTTAAATACTGCTATTTTTATAGGACAAAGGTTTACAATTAGAATTACAGAGGATTAAAGATGGAATAACCCCCTTTTTAGCCCTTGCAGCACAACCCCTTCCCCCCATACAGCCCGAATCTTGGGCGTAGGAATTTCGATTTTTTATCTATCTAAAGTCGAAACCGCGTAGACAGAGATTTGTTTTACCTAAATGATCTACGATATGCCACAAAGACATTATACTAAAACTGGTATGAACATGCAGTTTATAAATCGGTTAAATGACTTGAAAAGTGTGTTGACCTGAAAGGTGTTTACTATGAAAAAGAGTAAGTTTAACATGTTTGACTTTCTGTTGTTTGACGTCACTTGACGTCGTGAAAATATGAAATGGTGCTCCGTAAATCTAATTCATGAAAAGTAAAAATCACTGTATCTTTTGAAAAAAAGTTCGAATTCATATGATTTTTGCATACTTATTTTCAATTGGTAGTCATTTAATAAAACATACGCCATCCTAGAAAGTACACAGTTATTTTGCCATAAATCACTTTGTCCGCGAACTTTTCTAACAACCCTCGTATGTTTTCCACGAACTCCTCTACCTGAATTGTGGAATTCATTGCCCCTGAGTCAGGGGCTCAGGCCGTACGGAGAGGAAAGGAACGGCGTAATGTATATAATGTTTAAAAATCTCCTTCTCAACTCTAACACATCTGTAAGAAAAAAAAATTATCTTCACCAGGAATAGCAATCGGCTAACCAAAATCAGCGATAAGCAGTACATGTAAAATGATTTCGGTAAAAATGCCAGATGTTGAAATCTAAATAATTGAACGTGAGAAGTGAGTAACACCAAGTCATTTCTTATTCCTTGTTTGTTTCTTTTTTGTTTAAATGCCCTCAAAAGAAGGATTTCTGTCTGCCCCTGGGGATGGGGGCAGGGAGGTTGTTTTAAATGAAACATGTAAACTAGCCGCCTTGTTTGAGTTTTTCTTCGAAAACATATACACATAAAACATATATTGAAAGTTAACAAATATGGGAAAATTATTTTCTATCAGTGTCTTGCACCTTTTCAATATCGGGCCATGCACTCTATTATGATCTTTAAGTTTTTAATAGGTTTCATAGCTCTTTTTGAAAGATTAATCCAGGTAGGGAGGCGGTCGTCATTACAATACAGTAAAACTCGTTCAGTATGAACACGGATATAGCGAATTCTCGGATATAGCGAAATTTTTTAAGTCCCCGGTAAAAATCGTATGAAATATTTGCAAAATTTTCCGGTTATAACGAATTCGGATATAACAAATTTACGGATATAGCGAACTGATTTTGAATCCCGTAGAGGTGAAAATTAACGAAATTTAAAACTTTTATAACGAATTTCTTTACAGATTAGAAAAGTTCGCACTACCATTTAACATAATTATTTGAATGAATTTATTTTAATATAAGTTTTTCAATTCACAATCCGATTATTAAAGGTATCAAAGTAATGTATTTTTATTTTAAGCCTCAATTAGCAAAAGTTATAGTCTGGTGAAAGAAAGCATGTACATGTATATAGTGAATTCGCTATAGTTATTACAGTAAAACTCGTTTAGTACGAACACGAATATTGCAAATTTACGGATATTGCGAAGTCATCTTGGATCCCCAGCTATGTAAATTTAATGAATTTCTTATACGGTTATAACGAATTACGGATATAACGAAGTAATTTCCGAGGTCCCAGTGACTTCGTTATAACCGAGTTTTGCTGTATTACGAATTCGTAATACGGATATAACGATTTATGGATATAACGAAGTAGATCATCTGGTCCCTAGGGCTTCGCTATAACCGAGTTTTACTGTATTTTATATATATATTTTTTACTCTAGAATAACTTAATTAAATTCATATATGCGACTCCTCGACAAGTTTGTATATGGGATATGGTACTCAGGTGACCGTTAAGGCCTATTGGCCTCTTGTTTTGGGGGTTTTTGTCTTTTGGGTTTTTTTGGTTTGTTTTTTTTTTTGTTGTGTGTGTGTGTGTTTTCATCTATCTTCTTGTTCAGACAAACATAATGGTTCGCTGCTTTATAACACCGTGGTGAATCTACATCCATTTGAATGATTGCAGCTTTGCGTCTCTTTGTGGTCCATATCGTTTTCATCTTTGGCCAATGTTTTTTTCCATATGTCTTTGAAACGGATGGGTCAGGCTGGCCTGGTTTTACAGGAGTTATTTGACCAGGGAAGGGCTTTAAAGGACTTAATTAAGCGATTAGATTTTACGTGGGAGTGATGATTTGATGTGTGCTCATTTTTGTTTATATTTTTGTATTTGAGAAATATAGATTGAAGTCTGTTAACCATATAGCCAAAGACACATACAGTTAACATCTGTTGAATCAAAAATAGATAACTCTTGGCACTGTAATCCGTTATTTTAACTTTCAATATCAAGAAAGGCAACTCCAGATTTTGCTGCTGTCTGATAAAAGAGAGAAAACGCCAACGACTGATATAACATTTCGTCAAAATAAAGACTTGTAATTTTTTTCTGACGAAAAATCGTTATTTTTTTCAATTTGCCATAATTACTAAGTTAACAGAAAAGTGTATAATGTTTTTGTTTCTAACATCAATGTATTTTACATACATTTGCCAAATCTCAGTTTAAATTGAAGCTTTAAAAGAATATATTTTCTTACATGTGTGAGATGACAATTATTGGAAAAAAAGATTGTAACAATCGTTATAATGAGTATATATATGGTGTTTGTCTTCTGCATGTTGTCCCTACCACCACCACGATTACATCAAGTGAGGACATGCTATTTTCATTACGTGAAAGAAAAGCTACAACATACGTTAGTTTTTAATAGCAGTTCTTAGATATGAGTTTAGGTCGACGTGATAGAGATTTTAGTTTTTGGCCTTTCACTGTATGCAATTTAGGTAGTATGTGTAGAAATGACACAGTATATTTCACTTTATAACCATTGCGAATACATGTATTAAACCTCCCTGCACTAGTATTGTACCCTGTACGACTTTTGATCTTAATTATGACATTTTTGTTATAGGTGAATCGTTTAGTCCTTGATTTTGGGATTTAAAATTACAGATTATCGCTGTTTTTATTAAGCATTTTTTTTTGAATTATCAATATCAAAATTGAAATCATATCAGTTAAGATGAAAAAAAGCCCACACACATTGAACGCATTATTTGATTTAAAATAAAACATAAAGTAAATAGTACTTTTTTGCGAAAGTTGACATAAAAAATTGTTTCATCTCAAAGGTTATTATTATTGCTTTGACAACATATTAAACTGTAAACTGTAATAGTAAAACGGCACGTCAGGGCGATTATTACTTAAGATGTATCAAGTACAACATAATATAGCCTTACACGATAGAATCGTTTTATTCGATAATATTGGATACAAGTCCAACCAGTTTAACAATTGAAAGAAAAGAGAGAGAGGTAATTAAAAAAAACATGAAATATGAAGCATGTTCTTGCTGATCAATCATTCAGTGCAACGGCGAATCAAGAATATTAATTTTCTTTGAACATAAATAAAAGTTAAAACTAAAATATGACTATTTACACAGTCAAAAGTAAGTTATGTAGCGTTTGTATGAAATGATACATTAACGTTTGCTTCAATGTTTATTATACAACTCTGTATTAGAAAGGTATTGCCGTTTCTTAAGTCGCACTTAATCTGTTCTTGAAAAATATGTTGCAGACTCGGTATAAGCCGGAGTAGGTAGGTTTTACTATATTATAGTTTCACAGATTGAATGCAGAGAAACCATAGGCAGCCCAAGCTTTAACTCCGGAGAACATGAGTCCAAACTTCTCCCCGCCTACCGTAGATACGATAACCTCCCCTGCCTCTACTTGTATGGACCTCACATTGTATGATAATTTCATGGCTGATACATTTTCTTCAAATACAACATTGTTTCTGTTTATTGCTGTGTTGTTAATACGGATGGAATCTTTTAAAGATTGTTTCATAATCACGGTCACATAACTATAATTGAACCCGTATGGCACGATTGTTTTGTAGTAATCAATATACTGATGAACTCCAGGTACGTTTGTCATTGAAGGATCGCCCATATCAGATATCTGAGATGAAAGGCCAAAACTTGTAACGATAATTGTTGTGTTTGATTCAATCACACACGTTTGCCTGCTAGAAATTATTATATCAAAAGAATCCAGTTTGTTCAATGAAACAGTGTGAGATGTTTGATCCACTGTGTAGGAAATATTACTCTGATCTACCGCAGTGATAAGAACTTTAGTGTTTCGGTCATTTGGATTCGGAGGTACAATGTACATGTTATCTAGCTTTGCTGTTGGAATAACCTGCTCAATGAGGGGATCACAATAACCTATATTTTCAAGCCAATTACAATCATTTCCTGAAAATACTGCGATAGGTTTTGAAGATTGAACAACGGTTCCTGTTAAATCCGTTCCATGGGCAATTTGATATGTTTCAAATCGGTCAAGTGTTAGAGTGTATGCATCACCATTCAAAAAGGAGTTTCCATGGATATAGAGAGGAATGTTTTGTTTCATCTTAAAAGTTATTGAAACCGATGTATTGTTTTTAATAGCAGCCAAAGCAAACTGACTGCTAAAAGAACTCGAAGGCTCTGTCGATATAACCACATAATAGGTAGACAGTTTATGTATTGGTATAAGTCCTAAGCTTCCAGCATACCATTTCATATTATCCAGACTTACGACAAAAGAATCGCCAAATGTTTCTATGAATACTGACTTCAATTCTCTCTTAAACTTGTTAAGTTCCAATTGAGGTGGAAAAATAATATGCTGACTTGACGCTATACTAACCGTTCTGTCTATCTGCCGTTTTAAGGAGTTGTCAAGATCTTGGGATGTTGATATATTCATGCTTGCACCTTTCTTGGATGCAATGTAAACATTCTTCGTATCATTTGATGTCCTCCCCATAAATAAAACGACGAAACCAAATTTCTTGTTCTCTGTAAATTGTAGAAATACATGAATATAAGAAGGAAACACCTTATTTGTAAAAGGAAAGCGCTAGTTAAGTTAAAATGCGAACAATTTTACAATATTTGTCTAAGATGATCACATATGTTTTTTTCTATAGTGTTTAAGACGTTTAGTCATCATAATGTAACGGTTTAGGGAACGTTTAGCATAAAGTTGATGTGTGCCTTTTTTATCTATAGGTATGGGATGTACAATGTAAAGAATTAATTGTATTATCATAAAACACAACACGTCCGATGCTGATTATTTACTGTCGAACATAACTTTTATCACGTATTGATTATATATACCCATTTTAATAAATGGATTTATATTGAAATATTAACACAAACACACAGTGCAGGACATTCTAATTCATTTTAAATGTTTCATTTTTGAAGCATTAGATGCAGAAAAAGGAAACATCTTATTTGTAAAAGGAAAGTGCTGATTAACTTAAAATACTAACCATATTAAAAAAAAATCAAGAAAATCACTTTTCTGTTTATTAATTTTGTTTGAAAAATAAAGATTATTAATTTTGTTTGAAAAATAAAGACTATTCTCTATAATACACAAATTAGTTTATAAGACTCTTTGAAGAGTTAACCGTCTGATCATGACCGGAAGTAAACCCGCAAGCTACCTAATGATACTATAGGGAAAGTCGAGACTTTTCTTTTTGAATAAAGTAAGATTCAATGGTTCAAACATTTTGTGACAATTTTGATTACAAAACTGTTGAAAAAAAATATGGACTTTGTTAAGTGACCATTTTTTGTTTCATTAATTTAATAATTTAAACACAATGATTAAAGTTGATCGACAAATGAGCATTCTATACATGTATACATTGACACACGGAAATATGAATTAGTAATTCATAAGAAGGAAACGATGATTTTCCTTCTGATTTTTATTTGAATGTTGGGGTGAAATGAACAAAACATATACGCATCTGGGTTTGCCATGGCATAAGTTTTGATGAATTTAGAGTAAATGTAAATGATGCATGCAACAAAATAAGATTTAAGTAGTTATAGCAATCATATAATGGAAAATAAAATGATATAATGCGCGCTGATCTATGTAATTTGTTATGTAATCATACACTGGTATTTAGTAAATGTATTTATTTTTCTTTGCAATAATCTATAAATGATCTGACAACATGTACTCACCATTTGGATCAAGAGAGGGGTCAGTAAAGAATCTCCATCCGATTTCGGAGACCGTCAAATGCAAGGGATTGCATGAGTTATATAAAAGACACGTGCCGGTCTTTAAATTAAAGTTGAAACAGTTGCATCCAATGCCACAAAGCACGCTACACCTAAGAAGAGAGCCTGTATGTTTGTTTTCTAATGGTTCGTATATAGACACTTTGTTAAAAAACTCAATCTTTCCCCCGTAAGTTTTGAATGACATGGCTTCCGCACTCAACAGGCTTATGGTCATAAGCATACAATGAATCATGAAGGGCTCCATCCTATTTTTCTATAAAGAATTTAAAATTGTAAATTCAGCCCTCGATTAACTGATTAGGTTCTTTTTTTTTTGTTTCAAATGTAATTAACAGATTCAACCAAGAATGTTACAAACACGGACTTTCCCATACATATGCGGCATATCAGATCAAATTGAAGCTATATAAAGAATACCTTATTGTAAAAGAGATAATTGCTAGTTATTGGAAAATGAAGTGCAGTTCTGATTGGATGATTATTATTTTTACTAATTTTACTAATTTAGACGTCATACATTTTGTGTACGCATACCTGAAGTGATATTAATGATGACATTCATATATTTAGTGTCGGCATACCTTAAGTTGCTTCGATTCTGATTTTATTTTATTGGCTGTTACTGACAGAATATTATGCCCATTAAAAAAAAGCAAAAACAAAAATTTTTAAAAATTAAAAAAGTAAGCATTATCTACTTGCATTAATAGTTTTTCCGGTTAAAACTGTATAGTTATTAACACTCTCTCTATCAAAGGGAAAATAAGTACAGTAAAACTCGTTTAGTACGGACACGGATATAGCGAAATCTCGATAATAGTAGAGTTTGTTGAGTCCCCGGTAAGATTCTTAACAAACCTTTGTAAAATTTTACGGCTATGACGAACTCGGATATAACATGTAACGAATTTACGGATATAGCAAACTGATTCTGAGTCCCGTAGATGTGAAAAAAGACGAAGTTTAGCTCTATTATAACGAATTTCTTTACAGTTTAAAATGTTTGCACTACCGTTAAACATAATAGTTCAAATGAATTTATTTTCACAAAAATTCATCAAGTTACAATTTGATTATTATAGGAATCAAACGAATGTATTTTCATTTTAAGCCCCAATAAGCAAAAATTGTAATTCGGTGAAAGAAAAGATATATAAAGCTATATAAGTTATTATTAGGAATTCGTTATACGGATATAACGAATTACGGCTATTACAAAGTAGATCCATTGGTCCCTAGAACTTTGCCATAACCGAGTTTTAATATAAATATTAAATAGAAGCGATAACATTTACAAACAAGTGATTCATTGTAGAAAAATAGATACTATCATATAACTTACACGTCATTCTCTTTATATATATACTACTATATTAAAAAATTAGACTCGAATTTTTGGGCCTTAATACCGAGAAATCCGAAGAGTACTGTCTTTTGTTTTATATATTTTAAACGTCATTGGTACTTGAAAATTACCATTTTGTTTTTATTTTTTTCTCAATCAAGCTTCGCTAATAATCAACGAAATTTCCTTTTAAAAATCCGGAAATCATCTGGATATTTGGGATTTTACAATCTTGCGCATGTGCATTATATACACGCTAAATCATTGGAGGCTTTTTAGTTGATGTTTCCACAATATCACATTTGCATGGATAAACTCAGAAACGATATTACAAATACGTGTAAATTTTCATTGAAAATTTGTTATATTTTCTGTTCATAAAGGAATACGGGAGACAACTCTAACTCAGTGCATTTAATATGAAATATCCCGAGAGTTCCGAACGTCAACATAGTGTGAAAATTCGAAGCGAGTAAAAACGTTGGTGAAAAAGTTTTGAATTTTTTACTAAAATTTTTAAATGGAAATGTGACTGTTATTTTCAATGCAGCCTCATTGATTTTCTAAAACATCGTATTGGAGCGATTCTGCATTTTTGTGCTACATTACGGGTATATGGGAGGCAAACTGTGGTAAAAGGCCTGTTCCGAGACATAGTTAGAATATTCTAACTAAGCAGAGTGTAGTGAAATTAATAGCATTTTTGTAGTCTTAAATCTTCGTTATGTAAATGTCAACAATACGGTGTGTCGATGTATCTATTTCGTAAATGTCCGATATTATATGCAATTTCAACCCGTGCACGCACGGGTCAAAATCTACTCGTTAATAAAATATTATGATTTTTCCAAAAAATAAGTCTGGTTTTTTTTTTTAGCAGATTCTTCATTTTTATTTTGTTATTATCAATTGAGGTTTCTTACTTCCTCAAAGTTGCTTCCAACTTCAAATGCGTTAAAAATTTATCATGTAGAATTCAGTAACGTACAATTTGAGTATAAAAGTTCAAAGTAAAACAATTTACCTTATTGTGCTTTAAAGCAAGAACTGTCCTATACATTATGTTTCATGTTTACATAAAACAAAAGCTGTGCATAAAATCAGTAATTCTTAATCACTTTGTGGGCACAATTTTTAACGCATCTTTTATTTAATGCAGAGTCATCAAAGTTGCCATAGGCCAAACATCGTGCAATATTAGCTTTTAACAAGTTCATGAACAAACAATTTGCTATTTTGAATGAATCATCACATGTCAATTGAACTCCAAAGTAGGCAAAAGATGAAATGAACTAACCGTAACCTTTAGTTAAGAATGATAAAAAAAGTGTAGAGAAAAGTTAAAATAAAAATTGCTGATAAGTTGGTGTAACATTATTCTAGAGTACTTTGAGATATGATTATGATTGTTGACATGTTTTTATTTTTTTTAAATGTGCGTTTGTCGATGTAGAATGACGAGCCTCTTAAAATCAGCTTATAATACAAGGTATCTGTCTCCATTTTTCAACGGCTATAAGACTAAATTTGTATCTGCAACGTATGTAATACTGATCAAAGAGATTTTTTTTTCAAAGGAAAAACGATAAAAAAATCAGATTATCTTAAGTCTGTATTTTAATCCGTTGTCAACACAAAAACACTTTGCATGTGACACTGCCGGCGGGACTTCCTAATATCTTCATGTAGACGTAAATCAGCGATGAATGACAACTTAATACTGTTAAGTGGTAAATAGGTACGTGGTTAAGTTGATCAACAGTACTAACTTGTTTTGTTGAAACCGTTATACATATACAGACAAAGCGTTAAACCTACACACTTTCATATGCACAGAATGAACTAGATATTGAATGAAAGGTCTTGGAAGGAGACTGAATAAATCACATTTCAATTGACTGAAATGGATGGGTTCATTTCTGATAAATGCTACTATTGATAACATTGTTTATAATATATTAAATATAAGTATGTTTAAAACTGTTAAAACAGTTCTCTACTTTTGCATATCCTAATACCGGTAGAGGTAGGATGAACGAACACAAAGAACATCAACATCACCTGCTTTTGATAATGACATGGCTACGAATACTCACAATCCTGTTATGATTCAACCTCCACCTTACAGCTATACATGGAAATTAACAAACTAGACTCTAATTTTGCAGTTGTCTTTCTTAATATTCTGTGTCAGAGAGAGAGAGAGAGAGAGAGAGAGAGAGAGAGAGAGAGAGAGAGAGAGAGAGAGAGAGATGTATAAATATTTTGATGTTGTTCATACGAGAATAAACCAGGATATGTCCCCTGCTTCTAATGGGAATAACAACATCTACTATGCTGGTATTTTAAAATAGTATTTTGCAACTATTATGCTGGTATTTTAAAATAGTATTTGGGCTGGTATTAATAGCATAGAAAAGTGAAATGTAAACATAGGTCCTATTTCATGTTATGAAGCATTGCCCAGATGTTTCTGTGATTGGTTTGAAAATTGTTTGAAGAGTAGGATAATCATTCATTTAATGCACGCTTAAATGATTCGTTAATTTCCTCATGGATATAATTTCTTTATTTATAATACATTTTCATTTTATTTTTACGAAGTTAGCAAGTTTGTGTTGTTAAATGTTCATTCACATATGCTTATCAATTCCATCCTCTTATTAGCATTTCACTATTCTTTTTTAAATTAAACTAAATATTAACTATTTAGATACATTTTCTAATCTTATTTTTACCAAACATCTGAGAGTGAATCTCTTAAGTTTTCTTGGTTCACAGATTAAACTTTTACGATTATCTAAACAAGTTTGCACTATGAATCAGATTCAGTGAACCAATGAACTGTTTGATTTTATAGAGATACAATGCTAAATCAATATTTCAATGATGCACTTCTCATATAGCTTGACAGACTTTACAAGCCTTTTATAAATGTTAAATCAGTGATAGTGAGGCGTGATTGTGTGAAATGAGATACAAATAAACAGCTGAAAAAAAAACAGAACTTTGTTTATTCTACAACGATTGATAAGCCAGTTCTACAATTTTTATTAGTATCTCTCGTTGGCACGGATGTTAGCGCGAGGAGGTCATTGGTGTGGGAAGAAGCCGGAGTACCCGGAGAGAACCCACGTGTCCAAGCAGGCGACCGCCATACCCTATCACATACTACCACTGTCGATCACGGGGATCGATCTTGGGTCGCAGCGGTGAAAAGCAGGTGCATTGTCCACTACGCTACTTGGACACAAAAAAACAGCTACGTCCAATTAAATCAGCTGTTTATCTTGTACGTTTTTCTTTTTGTATCTATTTTCAATTTTAATTATACATTGTCATTACGATATATAATGTTACAAATCTTTGAGCTTACGGAACAGTAATTACAACACAAATAAAATAATACAAAATAGCAAATAAAATAACAAATACCAACCTGATATAGGTCAAGTTACCTACTCAATCATTCTTTTCACTCAATGCTATTTATTGATATGAGATTTCAATGCTATGCTTTGTTATGGTGTACATTGTAAAAGATATACCTGACCGACTATATATATGCATTCATTGTCTTTTAAATTACCTTCTGACAGTATGTCAAGTTGTCGTCTATCGCTCACATATAATTTCAATTAACAGTAAATGACAATATGTATTTCTATAGTAGTTACGGTTAACTCGTTGAACACATTTCATTGTATATTTAATAGTATACAGTGCGATTGAATAAACGTTCTGGCATTTCACAACGTGTTCACCCTTGTTCTAATATTTAACAATATATAAAACATGATTTATCCATAGAAAGGAAAGGTAAAAAAACTAGAGCAAAGCTCGTTGCAAAGCAACGAGTGGGTCTTCCGTTAATGTCGGATGTAAAGCTGGAAGTTCCTGTAAGAAGCAGAGCTCTAAAACCAATAACAAGAGTAACTAAAATAAAAAGATGAAAAAATCGAATTATTCCTGGTACGACTTAACAAAATCCGAATGATTTTGAGTACGAATTAACAAAACCTTTCCGATTTCAAGAACGACTTAATTAAAAAAAATCCGAATGTGTTCAAGTACGACTTAACAATTATTTTTGGTACGAGTTAATTTTACTTTGAACATTACACTATTTTTTAAACCAAGGACGCAGAATCAAAATTTCCGGAAAAATCAATTTTTAAACCCCGATATCTCTGTAATGCGTCGTTCGATTTTCAAACGGATTTCAGATTTGAATTCACCATGGCAAGTTCTATAAGACTGTAGTATTGTCTTATTTTGTTCAAAAAAATGAAAATTTCCAAAAATTGGAACTGCTTCCGGTTTTGAGCAAAATTGATGAAGAAATTTTTAAACCCCCCAGTACATTATAGAATTGATACATCTATCATCAGTAAAAATTTCAAAGCGATATCTTTAAAGTTAACGGAGATTTCTTCCGGACAAAATCACTTTTTTTAAATTTAAAAATGGCCGCCAAATTTGAACGGAAGTGACGTAAATGCTGAAACTTTACCATCTTTGAGGCACGGTAACTTTACAAAAGCTCTGAAAATTTCATTGAAATCGGATGAAAACTTTTTGAGATATAAAGCCGAGAAGGAGTCAGAAAAAAAATAAAAAATAAAATAATAATAAAAAGAAACCGAAGAAAAACAAGAGGGTCTTCCGTTGGAAACGGAAGACCCTAAAAATATGAAAACCATTCTATACGTTTGTAAATTTGCGATAAATTGGTTATTTATTTCTGCACAGCAGTAAACATCCTAACATTAGTACATTAATTCGATAGTATCAGTTATCATTACTGTAAAAATGCAAGTTTACAATACCCAAATTGTGTATTTGGAATTGTTCGTTAGATAAAGTATTTCTTGCATTTGAAAATAGTTTGCAAAAATTATACACGACTTCTCTCTAAATGTGTTTCAATAGTGACTACAAAGTAATATTTTTAAAGAAATTCATTTCCAACTACGATTAAAAAATATTTTAATAGCAGTTGTATTTTAATAGTGGTTGTAAAGTGATTCCTATAATGAAATACACCCCAACGACTGAAAATAATTCATTCAATAGTGGTTGCAAAGTGTTTTTTTTTTTCCAATGAAAAACATCCCCAACCACTATTGAAATAATTTTTTCAAAAGTGGTTTTATTTCATTTTTATAGTGGTTGCAAAGTGATTCTACTAGTGAAATACATTCCCAATCATTATTGAATGAATTCATTTCAATAGTGGTTTTATTGCAAAAGTGCATGCATACCAATCTGGTCTTATAGATGTACACATTCTGTGTATCTTGAAACCGAGCTTGCCTCCCCTGTTATTTTATTTTTTTATAAAGGTATTGGACAGAAATGGAACAGACTGTTCATCTGGTCGCCGAAAAAAATATATTTATTAAGAGTCAATAAAACGATCAAAGTAGAAAGAATACCTTGTCCTGTGCAGATCCATGTTTTTTTTTGGGAGTTTTTTTTTAGCATTGGATCCTTATTTTTGAAAGATATAGTCTCAAACCTGCAGCGGTGTGTGCTAACAAATTGAGATACGCGTGTTAGCGCATTATGAAAATTTGTATGCACACCCCACTGCATTTATAGTACTATATCTTTCAAAAATAGGGATCCAATCTTTAAATATACATTTAAAAAAAACCTTTTTGCCTTGTTTGCAATTGTGATTTATACCTTTAAAATCCTATTTTATCCTAAGGGTAAGTGCATATAAATTGAAGAGCCACTGTAATAACCACAAGGGTATACTTTGATTTTTGCTTGTGAAGTTGAGTTTTTTTTTCATTTGATCGAGTCTGCGTCATGTTTCATATTTTGACATTTTACTGGTAATGGACATTGATGGCAACCTAACGACAAAACATTATAATATTCGTGATGACTTCAATTTTTCTATTGTCAACTTTCCTTAATTATGTAACAATATACATTCACCTGCATATAGTGTTTTTGTCTCTCAGTTTATTCGATACACAAGGGTTTTTCGTATGAACAGTTTCTAAGGCGAGACAAGCCACTGAACCACAAATTGATAAAACATGACTATCAACAGTCTTGTTTTAAGTCATCTTTTCGTAGGTTCTATGGTCGATACAAACCGTGTCAGCAAATACTATATTCCACTGGGTCGCATGCTGACTGACGTTTTTCATACTAACCGTTAGACCAAAATTAATCACCTAATTGTCTACGGACTTTTCCATTTTTCCCCTATTATTTCTAAGTTTATTTAAAACTGAAATAGCTTAGAATTGCCGTTTAATGAATTATAATACATTGATCCGAAACGTTGTTTTATTTGCTTTTTTGTCAGTCATGTGCCAATCTTATGTTGGCAATTTGCTTGGATCCGAGGCACAGCTAGCGGGTGCTAGCGTTAGTGTATATCATAGTGGCCACATATACAGTGTACAGTCAAAATATTACAAAATCACAAAATTCAGAGTAAATTATGTGCAACTCATTTTCATTATCTTAAGGTAAATTTTAAGGAGATGGTGTATGTGAGCAAGGAAGGTAATAATGACCAGTAAGAATATGCTATGCATCCTTTTTGATTTTTACTTCCATTTTTCCTGTAGTAATTGCTGCTTTTTTGTACCGGTGATCTTGAGACATCTTTACAAAATAACATCATTAGCAATTTATATGCTAGTTTATGAATATGTGTAACGCAGTTTCTCTTAATATAACGATATTTAATCCATTTAAATATTTGATTCATTAATAAATCATCTCATTTACAAAAACCACACCCTTTTTGGTCAATATTAAAACTATTTCATCGTTCAAATACAAAAGGGAATAGTAGGTTTATGATATAGGTATATTATAATAATGGTACTTGATAAAAAAAAATGTCGTGTCAGAATTTATGCATTGGAGGTACAACTGTGTCCTATATTATAGTCTTTGTACGCATCAGTGAATTTCAAAACACGATTTAATTTTGTCTGCCATGTTATATATAATGCCTCGAAAAAGTTCACGCAAGACGGCTTAAATTTTTGTGCCACTTATTTTAAATTTGACATTATTCTTTCGAGTCGACGATTTTCTTTTAAATTATCTATTAAGTAATGTTCTTTTTAAATGATGCAGGGTATATCATGCACAATGGATATCAACACCTGAACCGACTTTTATGAAACCCTATCATAATGTCTTCACCCCTTTAATTCTAAAACTGTATTTTTCTGTACTGTATTTAAACCTTTTTCTTTACCTAGTTGTGCGCCATTGCAACATATTTCGGAGATCACGTATGTACTTTGGTATTTAGTCTCTACAATTTTTTTTTTGTAAAAAATACAATTTACAGCTACTTTAAAGACACATTAATTTTGTGTTAAACTACAGATTTCTAAACAACCTAATTATTTTGCTGATATTCATAGTTGTATAAGTTTGATAGCTATTCTTTAAAATATATACATGTTATGTGTCATTTCTTTCAACTAATTGTATCTTTGATCCTTTCAAAAATGAAAATGTTACAAAAATCATTAAGGTAACAATAATGCAAGATGAAATGTCTCCAGATTTTAATTTAGAAATTAGGAACACAAGTAAATGGGTTGAAAGTTATTTTTTAGAATGAGGGGTGTCAAAACTGCTAAAAACAATGCACTCTGCTGGACTACGCAGTAAATAATGTAATCATTCCAAATAAAATATGTGTTACCTTACTTTTTTTCTCTCTCTTTTTTAATATGAGTGTGACACAGACAGAGCGCATTTTTTTCCCTTGTTTATTGAAGTAAAACCTTTGATATGGGAAACCCGATTTTGTTGGTTTCGTTTTCAGTACAGACGTTTAACACGCAAAATTAGAACAAGTACACACACGTCCAAAACACGATTTAGTTTTGTGGTCTGCCATGTAAATTCAATCAGTTATATATAATGTATCTAAAGAGTTCACGCAAGACGGCTTTCATCTTTGTGTCTCTTATTTTAAATTTGACACTATTCTTTAAAGTCGACCATTTTTTAAAAATTATATATAAAGTAATGTTCTTTTTAAATGATGCAGGGTATACAATGTATCATGCACAATAGATATCAACACCTGAACCGACCTTTATGAAACCCTATCATAATGTCTTCACCCCTTTAATTCTAAACCTGTATTTTTCTGTACTGTATTTAAACCTTTTCTTTACCTAGTTGTGCGCCATAGCAACTTATTTCGGAGATCACGTAAGTACTTTGGTATTTAGTCTTACAATTTTTATTTTTGTAAAAAATACAATTTACAGCTACTTTAAAGACACATTAATTTTGTGTTAAACTACAGATTTCTAAACAACCTAATTATTTTGCTGATATTCATAGTTGTATAAGTTTGATAGGTATTCTTTTAAATAAAAACATGTTATGTGTCATTTATAACAACGTCATGTATGTTTCATACTTTCAAAAATGAAAATGTTCAAAATCATTAACGTAACAATAATGCAAGATGAAATGTCTCCAGATATCATTTAGAAATGGGGAACACAAGTAAATGATTTGAACGTTTTTTTTTAAGAATGAGGGGTGTCAAAACTGCTAAAAACAATGCACTTTGCTTGACTATGCAGTAAATATTGTATTCATTCGAAAAAAAAAATGTGTTACGTTACTCTATTCGCTTTTTAGCTCACCTGAGCTGAAAGCTCAAGTGAGCTATTCTGATAACATTTTATCTGTCGTTCGTCTGTCTGTCTGTCTGTATTTTCACACTTTCAAAATCTTCTCAAGAACCACTGGGCAAACTTCAACCAAACTTGACACAAAGCATCCCTATCCTAAGGGGATTCAAAGTTATGAAAATCAAGTACCACGTCTTTTTGCAAAAGGAGATGATTAGGAATTTATAAAAAAAATAATCGAGAAATTGTCAAAAACCTTGTTCTCACGAACAATTTACTATTGCCAGGAGTATAGTTGGGTTATTATTTGGGGTTGTTTTTTGAGACGGGTTTATTTGCATTTTTAAAAATCGGGCTCGGTGTTCCAAAAAATAATTTTAATATCAAATGAGAGGCAGCCATTTTGCCAAGTTCAGTTGTTGGAAAATTGCTCTGTTTCGTTGTTTCATTACAGTAAGCTTCATACATTTTCAGGCTTTGTGCAGGTAATGTGATTGAAATGACGCCAAAATGACTCACTTATGAATGTGTTAAGACGACACACATATTCATCATGTATCGATAGACAATTAGAACATTAATTGTTGCATTTTGTGTACATGTGTGCATATCATATTTTCAGAATCCCGTGGGCTTGCATCAACGCAAGTTTGAAGTTTGTTTGATCTACGTGTTTTTAGCTCACCTGAGCTGAAAGCTCAGGTGAGCTATTCTGATCACATTTTGTCTGTCGTCCGTCTGTCTGTAAACTCTTCAAATTTTCAACATCTTCTCAAGAACTACTGGACCAATTTAAACCAAAGTTAGCACAAAGCATCCTTAGCCTAAGAGGATTCAAAAATATGAAAATTAAGGACCACACCTTTTAACAAAGGGCGATAATTAGAAATGTATGAAAATTTTCGAGAAAATTTAAAAAAAACGTCTTTTCACGAACCATAAAACCAGGAAAGCTGAAACTTGTGTGGAAGCATTCTTAGGTAGTGTAGATTCAAAGTTGTGAAAATCATGACCCTCAGGGGTAGGATGGGGCCACAATGGGTGGTCGAAGGTTAACATTTCAATATAAAGATTAAATCTTAAAAAAATCTTCTCAGAAACTAATCAGCCGGAAAAACTGAACTTTGAGTGGAAGCATCCTCAAGTAGTGTAGATTCAAAGTTGAGAAAATCATGACCCCCGGGGTTAGGGTGGGGCCGTAATGGGGGGTAAAAGTTTAACATACGAATATATGGAGTAAATCTTTAAAAACCTTCTTCTCAGAAACTAATCAGCCAGGAAAGCTCAAACTTTTGTTAATTCAAAATTGTGAAAATCATGACCCCTAGGGGTTGGGTTGGGCCACATTTGGGATAGGGGTGTTATAGTTTAACATAGGGGCATATGGAAAGATATTTTAAAATCTTCTCAAAAACTAATCAGCCAGGAAAGCTAAAACTTGTGTGGAAGCATCCTCAGGTTGTGTAGATTCAAAGTTTTAAAAATAATGACACCCTGCGAGTAGGGTTGGGCCACAATGGATGGAGAGGGGGTTAAAGTTTTACATAGGAATATGTAGAGTAAATCTTTAAATATATTTTTTCAGAAACTAATCAGCCAGATGATTCTTTATAAATGTCAATACTTTGGCCCTAGGACAATTCTTTGGCCTCACAAGAAGGTTCAGAGTTTGATATAGATTATATTCCTTATATAAGCAATTAATTGTTAAGGATATTTTTGAGAACTGCAATACTCAACAAATGATATGACTATTCCTGTTAGAAAAGGAACTAATGATTATAAACATAAGAATATCCAGGGGGAAAATGGATTTTATTTATACAGGATCTACATGTTTTATTGTACATTGTTCAGATAGTTTGTATTATGACTCCATTAAGCTGATTTTATCATACCTATTGTTACTCAAGTGGGCGATGTAGCCCATGGGCCTCTTGTTATACCCGCACTTTAAAAAAAAAGGTCGGGTATATTGTTGTTACCCTGTTCCGTCCGTTCGTCTGTCACGTTTTACTTTCTCAAGCTGCTCTTACATCTTGGTTTCAAAAACGTCATTTTCTAGATCTTCTAGAATATGATTGGGGGTGTCGTGTTGAAGTGTGATCAGGTTCCAGAATTTTTTTTTTATTAAGGTGTGCAGTGGGCAACAAAATATGTCTGTTTTTTGGCAAAAAAGTATGGTTCTCAGAACTCCTCTTACAACTTTTGGAGTAGCTACGTAATCTCTTGGGATTTAATTGGGGCTGTCCTGTAGATGTGCAATAAGGTTTTAAAAATTTAAATTTCATCCAGGGAGTCTAATAGTAGCAGAAAATTGATGTTTATCACTTAAAAAAAAACATAGATCCAAGAGATCCTCTTATGAATTAATGGATAGACACATCATATCTTGGGATATGAAAGGAACTGTTCTATATATGTGCAGTAAGGTTTAAAAAATTTAAATCTCATCCAGGGAGTCAAAAAGTAGCAGAAAATTGACGTTTATCACTCGAAAAAAACATAGATCCTAGAACTTTTTTTACGATTTAACGGATAGAAACATAATATCTTGGGATATGATAGAAACTGTTCCATAGAAGTGCATTAGGGTTTTGAAAAATTAAATTTAACCATGAGGCCCATTACCTACATACCTTTTGATGCCCTTTAAGAATCAAGAATATATATGGATAAGGGGTGGGGATCTCAACCGTTTTCGAAATATTCGTGCACTTCCTGTTCAAGGGGGGTCATGACCACCCCCTGGGCCCATGACCAACATACCATTTAATGCCCCTTGACACAAGGAACAATTATATATGGTTTAAGGGTGGGAATTTCAACTGTTTTGAAGATATTAAGGGACCTGCTGTTCGAGGGGGTCAGGACCACCCGCAGGGCCCATGACCTACATAACAATTGATGCCTCTTGACATCAGAAACATGCATATATATGGTTAAGGGGTCATGATACAGCTTTAAGGTGGTGCAGGACACCTGCATATTGTGATGTATACATCCTATTAAGATAAACAATAAATTATAAATAGTATTTAAATATTTCCCCCCAAAATAGTGTTACCTAACATTGAAGCGCAATGGGTTAGGGCGTTTACATGTCTGAAGGAGCATTGGGGTCCAAGGTGTACTTTTCATCTTATTGCTATTGATATAAACGAATTTTAATGGGGGGGGGGTCTGGACCCCCCACTCCCACCCCTTCTCTAAATCTGTGCACACTATGATGTACATGTAGGCACACAAAAGCAAATCTAAAACCGGCAACCGCCACGGGGAGGGGGCATAATTTAATTTTAAATTTTGTTTGTAATAATTATATAGACCATTATACTTTCTATGACATGAAATGTTAAGATTATTGATTTTTGAAAAATCATGCAAACAGTTCAACCCCAAATTGCACATAAAGTGCTTCTCATGTGTATTATCATATGGGAAGGGATTGTATCCTTCAGTTATGAAAATTATAATTCTTAAATAAATTCCCGGAGCTTGCACGTGGCCTTCATGTTTAATTAAACTGGTACAAAACAGTATTATTTAAGGGCTAACACTTGGTGCGGGTATTCCTGTCTAATGACAGCATCTAGTTTTAATTTGAGTTTAACACACTGAACACATATTTTTCCTTGTTTATTGAAGTAAAACCTTTTATATGTTTTCAGTACAGACGTTTAACACGCAGAATTAGAACAATTACATACGGGTACTAATTTATAAGATTGAAGTGTTTATATCGCTGGAACTGACTTCAACATGGCCGAGGTAAGAATGCTCCTAATATTAAATAGTACTTTCATATTTTTCGAATATTACTTAATACGCTTTGAAACACACTCTTCCCGATTTAAACAAAATAACACAAGTGTAGGAGAGCAACAGGTGAGCGCACTCGTAGTATTTGTACGTGTACGTTATAAATACACATAACTGCACACATAACATATCTTGTTTACATCGAACATTCGGAATTGTTTTTCAAATGCAATTTTTAATATTATTTTGTTATTTGTCTGGATTTTCAAAAACTACGGTCAAGCTTTGAAGATTGTTCAATTAATTGTATTGTTTATTGTTCACTACAGTTAAACATAATCATTTATTTATTATTTTCAATTATACGATTACTTTTAAGGATTAAATCGTTTCTATAATTTAATGAAGCCATGACATATTCTTTAATGAATCATAAATATACATATACCGAACCACAATCCATCTGAATGAAAAATATTAGTTTATCCGCATTCAAAATCCACGCTTTTGACAACTAAAAAGAAAACATACAAACAACTAGTAGACTAATTGTTCTCGAACAATTAGAGGTCTTTCCACCTCATTGTTTTTTATTTTGAAATAAGATTGATTTAATAGAATAAACTATTTTTTCTGCGTTACTCCATTAAAAAAAGTGTCAAACGATTAAGTTTGCAATTTTTCATTGCTTGACGACCTTGACCTTTGACCTTTATGTCATTCTCATCTGACAAGGTAGACGCTTCAATACCAAGTGGTCCGATGTATCAATGATTATTGATTCAAAAGTTATTTGTGTTTTTATTGAATGTTCGAATCTTTCAGGGGCAATAACTGCTAGAAAGGGACTTTGGACCCTGTTGGTATGAATAGATTGAAGAAGCGCCTAAGTGTACTGAATACATTAGTAAAAGTTTCAAATCTCTATCTCTAACGGTTAATGAGAGTAGCGATAACAAGCATTTTGTACAATAGGGGCAATAACTCTATAATTGTTAAAAGGTAAGGGTTAAAGGGTTATATTTTTAAATGTCTTAAGATGTCCTACTACATCCATGAAAAACTTTTTCTCTACCATCCTAAAAAAAGGAGATACAAAATGTCATTAATTAAGAGATTTCCAAATGACCTTGACCTTTGACCTTTATGTCATTTTGTTTGGCCAAGGTAGACGTTTCCATCCCAAGTGGTCCGAAGTCTCTATGATAAGTAATAAAAAAGTTGGAAGTGATTTTATAGAAATGTAAATACTTTCAGGGGCAATAACTACTAGAAGGGGGGCTCAGATCCTTTCGTTATGAATATATTGAAGAACCCTCTAAGTGTACTGAAGACATTGGTAAAAGTTCCAAGTTTCTATCTCTTATGGTTTCAGAGGAGTAGCGATAACAATCACTTCGTACACAAAGGGCAAGAACTTTGTAAGTTCTGGGAGTGGTCAACCAAAGGGTCATTTGGTACCATAACTTTTAATGGCCAGTCACATAAAGAAAAAATTGCTTCAAAATCTCTTGAAACAAAAAAGCTGTCCCTGGAAAAAAAGAGAAGAAAAATAATAATAATAATAAAAAACATAAGAAAAACAAAAGGTCTTTCACCTGAAAGGTGGAAAGACCTAATGATAATATTTAAAAGAGTACTGGCTGGTACTCAGCAAGATAATGTTAATGTGTGTAAAGGTGTTTCGTCATTCCGAAAACCGAAAAAGTAATGTTATGTCTGTAATCTTTCTAATTATTCACTGAAGACGGTGAAGCATGAATAGTGTTTTGACTTTGTAGCGTAACAATAAAATTTGACAACTAATATGGCATTAGTCAGAAAAAATTGCGTATATATGTATTAATTTCAGCTTTGAATCGTTTGATAATGCAAACTCATCCGTTCGTGCTGTGTAACGAAATGACACTGACACGAGAGAAAGAGAGGCATACAATTACCACTTTAAATATCGTGGGAAGGCACCTTTAATCAAGGTCTAAAACAGCGATGTGAACTTAAGAAATTACGAGTGTAGCAGGTCTATTTTAGGTTGTACTTCTACAAAACTTCTAATATATAACAGTTACCTGCATAATCTTATTTAAAAAAAAACCAACTTTGTGAGGCTATCTTTTTTCAAAATGATTTTGCGTAAATTGTAATTAGTTTAAGGTTATTTTTTTATTGCTATTATTTTGTCTCCTATTCCGGTTAATTGTGATTGTAAAACTATTCTATGGCGTAAATTTGCATGTACCTGTATCCAGACTTGTCAAATGAAGTAAGTAGTGTATAAATTTAAAGCATAATTCATTTAAAATGGATTTAAATTGGGGTTTTTTTTAGGTTAAGTTGGAGAGCTGTGGGTCCGCAGATAAAAGCTACTTTCGTTCCGCTACAGACACAATATATTGGCGTTATAGATTGTTGCCTGGCGTCAGGCATATCTAAGGTTTGGAAGTTGCATTTTCCGAAAAAGTGCAGATTTTTTCATAAAAAAACTGATGAAAACGTAGTTAGGATATAATAAGCAACAGTTAGCAAGAGTTTTCAAGTAAAATGGTTGTTCACCATGCACGTGTGTACATGGGGTAATCCTGATTTAAAAATACATTGCCATATTTTAACGGCGGATGTAGGGGTGTCAACGGAGCATTTGTCAAGTTGTTAGTTACACATTTCATATTACGGTACATGTACATTGCAAGTAATAAATGATGTTGGATTATCATCACCATTTTGAATTCAAACAAATAATAATGTAATCAGGTATTTATGTAGTTTGAATATTTACTGCAGGGACATTCGCCAAAGCGGGCTGTGACCCTATTTTCGAGCGATTGGGCGATTTGATTCATCTTGAAAAAGGTGAAACCCACGTGTCGTGCTACAATTGCAACTCAGTGTGTATTTATGTTAATTCGATACATTTCGTCTGAAACAATCGATCCAAAGTATGATATATGTAGTTGTTACAAAACAAATGTAAAAAAAAAAATCCGTTGATCCCCTCCAAATGGATCTGAGATCATAGCTGCTGCGTGAATCGTAAAGCAGGGCTTCACGTCATAATGTGTCTCATCCATAAATTTGCTCGCCGAATAGTTGACTAGTTCAAATTGGGATCATAAGAATACTCCAGAGCACACCGTGCAAGTGCACATATCACAGGCACGCAGTATCGGGGATGGGTGGGCTACCTCTCCCACTTCTTTCGCAGCAGACATTGTATGTCAACCAGACGCTACAGAAGTGTAAACTTGATTTGTAGTTTGACATTTTGAAGCTGTTCAGCAATATTCATATTATTCCTCAAACGCATAAAGAAAAAAGGTCTTGAAAACTGAAGTGGGACAAACAGACGGACGGACAAACGGACGGACGCAGAGGAAAGCTAATAGTTCCCTCCTGTGAAAACCGGTAGGGGACTAATAATGACATCTAAAAAAAAACTTATTGTTTATTAATTATTGGTAGAACAAATGCATCTGCAGTTCTCCCTACTGTATAGTTGTAATTTTCCCAGAGTACGACTTCTATATGATACGACGACTTCTCCAGCATCCGCCAGTAGATTGCGATATTTAAGAAACTCGAAAAGGAAAGTGAAAGTAGGTTTAGAAATCTGGCGACAAAAAAGCTGCAGCTATGCTTAGCGCTTTAAAAATGGAGATGTCATGGGTGCCCGCTATCATCCACTTTTGTCGGAGCATGTAATATATGACACTGAAAATACGGAATTTTAATTGAATTGAACTGCAGTTAAAATAACTACCCAAACCCCACCCCTTTATCTCAAAAATTATTCAAGGTGTCCAAGTAGCGTAGTGGACAACGCACTCGCTTGTCATCGCTGCGACCCGGGTTCGATACCCGTGAACGACAGTGGTTGTATGTGATAGGGTATGGCGGTCGCCCGCTTGGACACGTGGGTTCTCTCCGGGTACTCCGGCTTCTTCTCACACCAATGACCCCCTCGCGCTAACATCCGTGCCAACGAGAGATATTAATATAAGTTGTATATCTTGCTTATCAATCGTTGTAAAATAAATAAAGTTCCGTTTTTTTTGTTTTTTTTTCAAGAATTATTGTTTTTCTTCTTTAAAACAATTTTTAATCAAATACAATTTCAATTACTCACTTCATCACAATCTTAAAAATGAACATGCATAGAAAAGCATAGTAATGCAAAGCAATGCCATGTAATACCAGCACTAGATTTTGGAAAGTAATTCATTGCATTACCATTACTCGTAATGCTATATACACATTATTAGCATTACTTTGAAAACATGTAATGCATTACCATAACATTTATGTCAATTCTTCCCATCATACTATCAAATTTACGGCTAAATTTTTTTTTCTCATTCAACAATACGTTTCTCGACACTACTTCAACTTTAGTCGATGGAAAACTCGATTTCAATTTCCATACTAAACCCACAGATTCCTACCTTAGTTTAAAGTGGTCTAGCTGCTACCCACCCCATACGTTTAGAGACATAACAAAAGGTCTAGCCACCAGAGTCAGAGGTATTTGTTCCACTCAAGTCCTAAAATTCCACTTATGTGCCATATATTCCATATATTTTGCAGACTCGCTCAAACAAAATACCACAAAGACTCGTTGATACGAAATTATAAGTTATTCATATCTCATCAAGGATGTGCGGATATTTACCTTGGGTTGTTTGCATACTATCTGAGGTTAATGGTCTAAGGGCGTATAGAATACATGTACAACTCGGGTCAACCCGGGGCACTGGTCCAATATATCCTTTTATGAAACACATGGTGTAAAAAAAACCACTAGTTTACATAAATCACTAGCACGTCTATATTCCGCCTTAAATCGGTTGTAATCTTTTCCTTGTTTGAATTTTAATTGTTTAACGTGCTTGATACCCACTGTTCTACTTACATGTATCAATGTGGAGTTTTTAAACTAATTTTACCCCTTTTTTTGTCATAATAATAACACAGAACAAACATGTCGGTATGTTGTAGATGGCATCAGAAGAACCGGAATTGGTCACGAGTATAGAAGAATGTGAAAGAATTGCTTCACTTTTGAAAGATGAGGCAATACTAGCTTTAGATTGTCAAGGTGTTTATCGCGGGTCCCACCTTAGATTGACCCTTTTACAGATCGGGACGTCCAAAGGAAAAGTTTATTTGTTTGATGTACAAAAAAATAAAATTCTTCTTTTAAATGATGGACTCAGGCATTTGTTAGAATCAAAGGACATTGAGAAGGTGTGCAATGTTTTATGATTGTGTGATTTAAAAATGATAGATAATAAAATAAAAAGAATATCTTGCTTCCATATTGATAAATTGTAATGCACTGAAATTGGTTTTATAGGTCATGTTTAAATGTTCAAAGGATAGTGGTGCGCTGTATCACAATTTTCAAATTACTCTGCAGAATGTCTTTGACATACAGGTACTACATGATTAAAGTAACTTTGTATGTAATAATAAACCTATTAAGATATTTAAATGTCAAACTTTTGTATATTCAAATGGCTTTAACGCAATGCAAACTATTGAACCCGTTGCTTTTTATGAAATATTAGCTGATTTACGTCTACATAATCGTGTCTTATTTTAATCTAAAACTGTTTCTTACGAGTAGGATGCACATATTATACTAGAAGAACAGACAGGTCGAAAACTCTTCCCATCATTAAACCTACGCAATGTTTGTCGAGTTTATTCACCCATTGACAAGGTGTCTCAACACGAAGAAGATAGCATGGTGTGGTTTTTTTTTTTAACATTTTTTTTTTAATTTGAGAAATGCATTAAAAACTGATAATAATAAACTTTTAAGATTTTGTTTATTATAGAAGTTTCTGTAAATGATATTTCTAATGATTCCGATAGAAAGCGTTTATTAAAGCAATAATAAAGTTATTTTTCTGTAGAAAAAATGTGCTGTTGAAAGTAGTGACTATTGGGAAACATTAACTGCAGAAAAGATGTCCGTTGCAGCTGGCCACGTTAAAGCTCTGATTCCAGAAGTCTACAAAGAACAAAAAGGGTAAATTTGTTTTCATATAAATCTATATGCGTGGAATGTATGATAATTATATTGTAAATTTTATGTTATTGTTTAAACAATTCGTTTTAGACGTATTGAAAACTTTGGATTAAACCAAAAGTTTAAAGAAAGAGTTCTTGAGTCCGTGAAGCTGCATATTGATAGAACCGTCTACACACAGAGAAAAGATCGAATCAATGGACACGTAATGGAGATACTAAAATCACTTGAAAACGAATGCACTACAGACACAAAATTGCAGGACTTTGAAAAAGACAGTGAGGAACGGCTAGCCTTGCAAATTGTTGATGTTGAGATTGCTCAAAAAATGTCCGAAATCATTCAGCAGTTGAAGAAGGAATACATTGATTCTAATTTAGATGAAATTCTTGAAGAAGTCGAATCAGATGAAGCTGAATTACTTGTTACCTCAAGTAAACTTAGATTTCTTAACAAAACTAGAGGCCACCCTGATAAATCATTTGCAAGAAAAGCAGGGCGTATAAGAGAAAAAATACAAAATATTGTTCTTTCAAGCATAGAGAGAAAATACGACGTAGGTACAGATGTCAGCTTGTTATCAACATGTGAACAGGAAATATTAAGAGATTTGCCGATATGGAGTGACGATGACACCAACTTTCCCAAAGTTATTAAAGGTCTGTTTTGGCGTCTATTAGATAATGATTTGGCCAGAAAAAGTGGCGCACTTCATAAGCATAAGGGAAATTACAGACTGAACAAACATTTTTATGATCGAATGCAAAAGTTCGCCCGTGGTCCTTCATCAGTCCCGATACCAACGCATGTGCGCGAAAAGGTTAAAAAATTCTTAGACGACATTCGTTTATACAAAATAGACACAAACTTTTAATCACGCGATGGAAGTACTCAATAAAACCAGCACTCGGTCATAAATCAAGTACGATTTGTCAGTTGCACTGGCTTGTTGTTTGAAGAAGAAACTGAGAGTATATAATTCCGAACGGCTGGAAATAAGGTGTTTTAACTTTTTTGTGTGTTTATAACTTCAATATTTTTATGGTGCATGTTTTTTTATAGATTTATTCCCAAACTTTTCAATTTATCAATTATTTGATATAGTACTCGCATTTTACATAAGATACACATCCTATTCTTGGGAATATTGACGACTGAGGAATGATTAAAATATCTAAATAACTTGTTTCCCTTTTTCTTTTCATGTATATTTAACTTCGATGTACTAATTAATGTTTTATGATTTTTTTTCGAAATGTATATCGATGCTTATCTATGCAATAAAAGTGTAACAACTATGTATCGTTAACATTTATTTGGAAATTTGACACATAAAACACTTCAAATATAATGATATATAAGGGATATGTATTCATCTGAATTTTTGGGTAGAATGTACTGTATGTGAATTCAATTACGTAAAATAAAAACATCAATTCTATTTTCAATAAATAGAAGAATTACCTTTTTAAAACAAATATTTAAACTCAGAACAATAAATAATTTATCGTAAGAATTGCCTTGACGCTAGTCACTTCAAAATATTATACTACCAGTGTATGAAATACAGTACCGATCAGACCCAACCTAACACCAGATTAATCCCCAACTAAACCCGGGATTTACTTTTGGGGTTTACTTTGGGTTTACTTTTTGAAAATTTTGGTCCACTCGGGGTTTACCTTGGGTTTACTTTGGGTTTACTTGGAAATTGCTTTTGAGGTCAACTGTTCGCACTGAAGTGTGAAGCAGATTCGTCTTTTATCTGACAATCCTACTGCCTGTAATTCCTGCCCCTTGTATATTCCGAATACACAGTTAGAGTCTGTTTTCAGGGGTATACTTGTGACTGGGTTTACTCTCTGTGTCCACTCTGGGTTTACTAGGGGTTTACTCTGGGTCTATTCTAATAAACCCGGAGTAAACCCAGGGTTTAGTTGGGGTTTACTTTCTGTTAGGTTGGGTCTGATCGGTACTGTACCTCTGGTGACATTCGTTAATTAATAACTTCTGATATTTGCTAATACAATCCTTCCTAACTCTTTAAAGGCTAATCTGATTATCCACATAACGGACCTCCGTACGTCTATTTATACATTCACTTACAATAGCAATACATATTTATATATGAACAATAATAAATAAATAATACAAGCCTTAGGTCCTCTTGATCTACTTTAGGCTCATCTCAAACTTAGGAATCACCAAGTCCAACTTTTGGTTACCAAGCAGTTTATTAGCAAGCGTGATCGTATAGTCAAAATTACAACACCAATAAAAAGCAACCCAAATCAAAGATATAAATCAAAATTTTTTATTTCACATCCCAAAAAAAAAATCCTAAATAAAGTTCAAAGCTCAAAAAATCAAAAATCACAATTTAAAATCAAGTAGAATTCTAAAGAAAATTCTCTAAATCTAAAAATTGAAAATCTGCTTTAACATTATTTTACAGAGGATTATATTATATTTTATTTATGATTGATATTGTATTAATATGTATATAATAGACCCAGTACAGCCAGACTCCTACTAGCACTAGCTAGTGGGTTAACCCTTTTAGCTGAGTCGGTACATCGTTGGTATTTTAACTGAACGGTCTCGAGTTCGAGCGTAGCTTTGGACTACCTCCTCTTCTATTACAGTATAAAGTCGAAATTGGGCTTGGAATTATAAAAGAAACTAATGGGATTTCCCGGTTAAAGTTGAACAGACGTAATTAATGTTTGATACAGTTTCCCACCAAATATACTTTACAATGAGACTAAAGGTAAATAAACATATACAATATGTATAATTATGAAATAAAAATTCTGCAAATAATGCTAAAAGAATGTATACAGATTGGAAATAGGCAAACATACTCAATCTGAATTTTCTCGACGATATTAGATATAAGTCTATATAATTGATAAACGAATCAAATAGTTTTATATTATTTACAATTAGAACATGAGCTATAATTATGTTGTGGTTTTCTTAGCTACTTTCTTCATATTCACCCTATTGAATATATGCACATATAAATTACTGATGTTAATGTGTTCATTGATACAATAATTTATTATAACTAGAGCAGAGCTCGTGGCAAAGCCCCGAGTAGGTCTTCCGTTGTTGCTGCGAGTTGAAAATATATGTTATATGGTGTCAAACGATTATAATGACTATATTTTCTGTTCTGCTTTTGTTATAAAAACGTGTTGTGATTGAAAGCCTGTATATAAAACGTGTTTTGAAAAAAGAAAGGAAGAAAATATTTTAGGAAAACTATTTGTCGACCAGAGTTTATGTAATCGTTTCAAACATTCTTTAAAAAATGAGATGTTTAATGGCTAGTTAAATTTTCAAAGGGTAGCAAGCATTGTTATAAACAGTATGTACTCGTGAATCATGTCAGGAATTGTATTTCTTTTTTAAACTAAACGTGCCTACAAAACACGTAAACTTTTCACAAAGATAACTTCTATATTAAAATATTTCTAAATTTTTGAAGACTATGTGCAAGTTTAGAATTGCGTGCTGACAAAATTTACAGACCCTAAAACGTACTACTACACCAAAAAGCATGCGACCTATGTGCGAGAAACGTTTCGTGTAAACCTTTCAGAGTTTCGTGTAAACCGTTTAGCGTTTCGGGCAAAGCGTGCGAGAACCGTGTGAAACGTTCATCAGATTTCATTCGGAACTCCCTGACAAGTTAATTGTTTCAAAATGGCGCCCGTGTTTTACATTACTTTAACAAAATTGAACGAATTTTTAACAAACAAAAGAAAGGTATATGTATTAAAAGACGACTAGTTACAGAGTACATGTATATTTAACGTTTTCATGCGATGTTTCAGTACTGAAACAATATTAAAATTCGCTATACATAAAAAATATTAAATACAGTTAGTGAAACATGATTTCTATTGGAACAAACCTAAATCAACTTTAACTTGCACGATCATGTTTTGATAGGCATGTATTTTTATTATTTATTTGCATCGATAACTCTTACTGATAACTCTTACTGAGACCATTCGGCTGTGTACAAGCAGCACACATAACCTCGGACATCGGGTGAGACCTGCACCTGGCTGAACCTGTCAATCAAACTCTGTGTATTTGTTTTCATTGGATGGTCAGGCGTCTCTCTTTTGTCAAAAGCCAATGGAAAATTAATGACTTCAAGGTAATCGGAATCAGTATTTGATGAAGCACACAATTTAAATGATAGAAAATTTATTAATTATTTGAAGAAAATTAAATGTAAACATAGAAAGGAAATAAAAAAATTAATTATTATGGGAATCTATACGCATGATACTCAATTCAAATAGATTATATTATGATTTTATTATTTTATGTAGTAAAATCACCCTTCCAAATGTTACTCAATTACATAACAATTGATGACCTGGGGCTATAAATGTTCTGAGCTGTGTGCGCTGAAGCGACACAAGATTCTCGGTCGCATGCGGCAATTAAATTAACACAGACTGGCCGAATAAACAAAGGGGTGGGAAAGTGAAACAAAATGTTACACATAAGAAGAAACCACCAAAATTGATTTTCGACAGATCTTGCTATCTTTTCTCCAATTCAAAAAAAAAAAAATTCAACGCGAGCACCTGTCAGCGGGGCGGGTGGAGCTGGGGGGGGGGGGGGGGGGGCAGCAATGAGTTCGTTTCCACAATGAAACTACAGAAGTGATTAATATGTGACCGATAGAACCTAATCTAAAGTTGTTTAAACTCATGTGAATATTTTTTTAAATAATCATCGAATGCCTCAATTCAGGGCATTCCTGTATCGTGCTAGCACCTACCGCAAACATGGAACTTTGATTATAATTTGATTTCATTTTTAAACTATCTTGTACGCTGTCGTATAAATCAATGCTTAATCAACTGTACAAGTAAAATAAATTTATCTTTTCATCTTAAACCAATATAATAGTTGAAAACATAATAAAATATAGTTGTGTCCGTGCAAAATATGAAACATAAACGCGTCATAAGGAACATGTACAAAAACACAAACCGACCGCGGATCACTTATCCACTCGCGCCGGATCTCCTCAGCCATGTGCGAGGGATGATCATCATTTAAAGGTTTAATATTTGAGGGGGGTTGTTGATTTAAAACATTAATTGTACAGTTTTTAAAGTACTTTACCTAAATAAACCAACCATTAGTTGTCTAACGATTTTTCCGATTTGGAGTAATATCGTTCGTTAATATTCATTTACACTCAAATATTTAATTAAATATATATACAAGTAGGACAAACTTTTATAACATAAAATTAAAACAGTTCTTGTATATACGGCTATATTAACTCAAACACGTTCATATGCATGTAAGTGTTAGTCGCGGTGTGCGAATCTTGTGTATTAAATAACCGCTTACCGCTAAGTAATGCAGCCGTGGCTGATCTCCTCGGCCGTGGGCGAAGAATAGATTACGTAAAGGTACAACGCACAGAAACGCACAGCTCAGAACCAAGGAAGATTTGAAAAGTTTGCAGTATAATGACCTTACTCTATCAAATAGAAGTTATATATTTTAAACTTAAACCCCACAATTGATCTATGTCTATTATTGCTTCAGAGAATGACATTGCTTTTATTAATTAAATGAACTATTTCTTACTTGACATCCAATCGTTTAATCCACAAAAGATTTTGTGTAATCAAAACTTAAACAATTCTTGAGTTCGCGGCTTATATAAACTCATATATGAGAGACGCAATTCTCGTGTATTAGATAACCGCTGACCGCTAGGTAGTCCAGCCGCGAGCATGGTAACCGATTTTCTCGGCCGAGGGCAAGGGAGAGCTTACATAATGGTACACACACATGCAGCTCTGATTCAAAGTAGATTTTAAATGCATGGAGTTAATAACTAAAATATAATGCATAGAGTTTTTTAATTCCATATTTTGTGGTTTACTAGAAAAGAAAAAGAATGTTTTGTTTTCCAATTGCCGTTTTTAATGATTGTGCACTATAAGAACTTAACAACAATGACTTTAACTCCTAAAGGAAAAGCTTATACTCCAACAACAAAAAAATTCTTATGAATTAATGCCTCCTGTATAAACCAGCATACTTTCTGCGGCAACTTTATGCCAGTTGTACGCACAAAGACTTTCGTTAACTTGTCAAATGACAACAGGTACATGTCAACATGTAAAGCTTTTTACACTCATACTACACAAATCACTTATAAAATAACATTGTTACGACCTTTATGAGATCCCAACAAACAACTTTTCCAGCGACAGCCATATCAAAATCCTAACCGTTTTTGAGTTATTAAGCAAAAACTTTTAGGGGCTATTGGCCCTTAATTTAAGGGGCCAGCCCTTTTTTATTGGTGTTAAATGTAAGCCCTTGATATTCTGCACAACTTTTATTCAACATGTCTTAACAAAATATTTTTCGTTAAAAAGATATAAAGGAAAATATGTCTAAATTTTTGCACTTTTTGGAATCCTGTTTTTTGACCCCCTACCTTTTCCTAAATAAAAAACGTAATCTAAAAACAAAAACTAATGTGCACCACTACAATGCCTCTGCTATTCAAATTCGTTGGATTCCCATTCCCTGCTATCACAGTCTCGGAGCCTTTGTCTGGAAACCAAAGGCCCTAAAAAATTTTAAAAGGGGAATAACTCGTTACCGGAAAGAGAATTCTAACTTTTATGAACTGAGGAAGATAGTGTTTTGTAAAGTCCATTAGCCCTGAAAATTTGAGCAAAAACCGTTCACAAATGAGCACGATATGAAGCCTCAAAGTTCGCGTCTAGGAAGAAAAAAAAAAAAAAAAGAAAAATAAGAATAATCTTAACCAGCACAATAATAGAAAGGTCTTCCGTTGGAAACGGAAGACCTTAATTAAAACAGCTTAATTTATCTCCACATAGTTTGCAGACCGGTTATCGGGCAGTTATAAATGCAGTGCTCAGTGCATGTAATTTATGATGCACCCTTCCAAAAATTTTCAAAAGAGGTCGTTGAACACTAAAAATACTCCTTAACCTCACTTCAGCTGATAGCTAACGTGAGACTTTCTGATCACATTTTGTCTGTCGTCCGTCTGTCTGCCCGTAAACTTTTCACATTTTCAATGTCTTCTCAAGAACTATTAGGCCAATTTCCACCAAACTTAGCACAACCCATCCTCAGGCAGAGATAATTCCAAGTTATGAAATTTACAAATCAATTTTAAGAGTTAAATACTGTTAGAGTGTTGTTCATCTTCATCATTCAAAGATATCCTTCAAAGTTACAAAAAAGTCTTAATATTTATATATAATACAATTGATAGTCATTTGGATTTAAAAAAAAAATTCATAAAAAAAACTTATTAAACAACATTCAGTTTGATTGTATGCTTTAAAAAAATTCACATATTTCACAATTTCAATTTTTTTAATATATTCTCCAAACATCATAACAACAAAACATCATTATGATTTTATAAAACTACCTTCATAATACCTATATAGTTTGAAATATGTTTCCTAAATCCTATATTTTATTTTTAAAATTGGCGAAATTCAGTGTATCCTTTCCGAATAATCGACATCACACAAATATAACAAGTGTCTTGTTATCCAACACTGTAAACAGTATTTAATTCGCAGCGACTTTATTTGCAAGATATAAATTGATTCACGGGATCTTTTTGAGCGAATTAGCTTCATCTACATCCATGTTAATATTGCAACTATATAGGCAATAAATAGTTCGCTAACACTTGGTTTACAGTACATACAGCACTGTATTGAAATATACCAATACAATATTGTTTTGAGTTCTGGAAATTAAAAGTCATATTTTTTTTCAAAATTGATCTATCGAAACGAAATATTTTGAAACTTATTTTGATTAAATAACTAAATGTTGTCTAATCAGAGAGACAGACAGACATTCTTTATTTCCTCTATAAGTTTGAGATTAAATCCATTAAACAAGTGTTTGGTGCAATGTGCTTACAATAAATAGTGCTGAAATTTCAAGCATAAAATTATCACGAACACATATCTAAAATTACTTATATACAGAACACAATCAATGCTCAAATATCATGGAGTGTTCATCTTGAATCGCACATATTTTTAACAAAATAACGTTACAAGAGTGCTCGCATGTCCTTTATCATCACTGTCATGCCTTCCGAAACTGAAAGAATATAGCGTCCACTCCTCCTCTGGAATGACGTCGTCGTCCTTCGATCCGAGAATAGTACCAACTATTACGCTGTCCGAGTTGTATGTCAACTTGACATATGTATTTACAGTCAACGAATTTACTATAAGATGCATATGATACTCGCGACTTTTATATAGGAAAGGACAGTCTAGAATAAAATGCTGTACTATATCGTTTTCTTTTCTTTTACAGAGCTTACACGACACTTCCTCTGTTTCATATGTCAAAGGAAAGTTGATTAATTCAAATAATTTCCAGGTGTATTCCGGATGCTGAAGGCTCAATGACCAGAGTGGATGAGGTTCAATATATTTATGCACTTCGGCAAAGCGGCTAAGTTCTGGTCGACTTTTCAAAGATTCTCTCCATTCGTCCTGAAAAGAAATACGAATGAGAGTGTCGATGTATTGGTTCCAACTTGACTTTGAAGGTGTTTCCCTGTTACGGAGATAATCATTAAAGAAGTAATCAATTTTATAGTTGTTCATGGTTCTATAGATACAATTAACGAACCCACGTTTCTTTTGGGGCGTGCCTACCGAGTATGTACACAATCTTGCAATGAACAATTTAAAAAAAAAACAATGAGTAATTAGATCTGCAGAGCCGATTCCAGAAGAGTAGTTGAAGTTTTTGAACCATCTTTTCCATTTTGATAAGACCTAGTGAGTAAATAGTGCACGCAGAGGGAGATTGCTGATCAAAACCTTGAATCCTGCGTGCAGCAAATCTTTGTAAGATTTCAAGGTTTTCCAAAGATTTTTTAGATATATCTGTCCATAATTCACAGCCATAAAGGACTGCTGGTGCAACAACAGTTTTCCACATTTTGCAGCTCAGGATCGGGTTCATGTCATGCTTGTGCACTCCTATGTTTATAAGAGAGTTCATTATTTTTCGCCCTTTACAGCATGAACGCGAAATGGCACTTGCACATGAAAGTTTGTTAGTAATTGTCACCCCGGCGTAGATGTTTTCGTCTGTGATATCGACAGGCGAGTTTTTGTTCCCTAAGACGAATATGTTTTCAGTGGCAGGTTTTCCATGGTTGCGTTTGGACGTAAAATATATAATGCAGCTTTTCAAAGGGTTATATTTCAACCGCCATTTTGACGCATTATCAACAACAACATTTAGTTGCCTTTGCATTGTAGTATGAGTATTTGAGATAAGTGATGTGTCATCGGCGAGAATAACACAAGGAACATGTAGATTGCAAATATGTGGACCAATGTTGAGACGATCTAGCTCAAGAATGAGGCCATCTATCATTAAGAGAAAGAACCAAGAGGAAAGAACCCTGCCTTGTCCAACTCCTTGTCTCATGGTATAATTGCTTGACATTTTCCCCTCGTAAAAAATACAGGAAGAAAAATATTCTGAAATGAGTCAACAAGCAAGCGCCATCCTTTTCCATTTATCCCAATATGAAACAGTTTGTAGAATAAGCCGGCGTGCCACACACTGTTTAAAGCTTTTTCGTTATCTAAAAAAGCTACATTAACATCCTAGTCTCTTTCTAGATAATGATTAACAGTTTCAGATAAGACAAACGCTGCCGTTAGAACTGCCACACCCTGGTCTAAACCCTTGCTGTAGAGGGTGCGGAAATGCTATTTCACTGCTGTAGTTCTGCAATCTAGTGTACAATATATTTTCAAAGAGTTTCTGCAGGATGGACATAAGAGTAATGTCGCGATAGCTGTTCATATCTAGTTTGTCTTTAATGCCTCCTTTGAAGAGTGTTATGGTAACTCCTCTTTTGCATCCATAATTGCATTAAACAATTTTACTAGATGGATAAGTAAGATACATGTATCTTGAGTGATCTTGATGTGTTCTGTTACAATTCTATCGGACCTGGGGCTTTTCCATTCTTCATTTTTTGTAGAGCAGCTACAACGTCATTTTCGTTAATGTGTGTTTTACTGATTTCATCACAGTTTCCCATTGAGAGCGAGTGCATTTTGGAGACTTCATGACAAATTGCATTCTCAAATTCTACATCAAACGAGGGGTCTTGCTTTATTTGGACTAGCCCTTTGTAATGTTCGTACCAGGCGTGCCTGATGATATCAGGATCACGAACAATTTTACCATCGACACGAAGTTCATTTGATGTCCACGATTTTTTATTGCGTCTTTTTAAAGAGCGATAAAATAGCCCTAAGTCCAGTTCGGCTGTTTCTTTTCAAGAGTCGAATAAATTCTTCTTGTTCGAATTGTCTTTGTGCTCGTTTCAGAGCATTTGTGAACTCACGTTTGGCCCGCTTATAATCTCTGTATGACGCATATTGCATGCCTCTAGGTTTACAATCGAGTATCAAAGTATTTCTTTTCTGCCTATTTACAGCGTGCAATTTTTTTAAATTTCCACTCTTCCAGTAAGGTTTCAGGAACGGTCGAAAACGCTTCCTTGGTAGCGCAAGTTCTGCTGCGTGCACCAAGGAATAAGATAGTTTAGTAATATACTCCTCGATATCCGCAACAGTAGGACCATTAAGAACAATGTTATCCGTAAAGTCACGAACCAACTGCCTATAGGTACAAGCATCATCATCAGACACTTTACGCCAGTTTACACCCATTTCTTTATCGTTCATTTCCGATTTGATGTTAGGAACCTCCTCTAATGAGACATTTAAGAAAATCGGAAGGTGATCGGAGCAGTTGAGGTAATGATATTTAAGTATGCCTGTCTCCTTAACGAGATCAAGTTTGTCCTCTGAAATAACCACATGATCTATCAGAGATGTCTGTTCTCCGCTATGACATACGTAGGAGTAGTCTGGACCTATGGTGTCCATCTGGCTTGACAATGACATAAGCCTGCGTTCATCTAAAAACTGCTCTAGAACTCTCCCACGTTCGTTCGAATTGACCGGGTTTTTATCTCCATATCCATGCGATAAGTTGGCATTGAAATCACCGAGTATTACCACAGGACCGTTTGCACTATATGTGGCGTAAAGTTTTTCAATATGCTCCAAAGTATGTCTGAATTCATCCACTGTTTGGTTTGTTGACGGTAGAAATGCACCAATTATATGCATATCGACATTTCTGCATTTAGCAACGACAAGGATCACGCGATCGGTACATTCGCGTTCGACTGGAAATACAGATAGTTCCTTTCTCCACATGATTGCAACACTTCCAAATCCTATTGAACGGGTTCTTTTTTCCGGCTCCATGGGTATGTGTGTGTCACAAATGCCATATGCTTTAAAATCGAAGTTGATTGAGTCTAGAAAACTGATTTGTTCCGGTAGAAGCCAGTGTTTAACAGCAATAAAAACATCTGTGTCATTTAAAAGTTCTGACAGATACGGTGTTCCATACATGATTCCTCTTACGTTCCATGACTTTATTCGCAACATGATTTGAATAAAGAAAAACATGTATATAATCTGTGATAAAAGTTTAGCCATTGTAGGAATGATTATTGTTTTCGCGTGTAGCTTGCGATTGCCACTGTCTAACTAAGATGCCCGATGGCCAAAATTCCTGTTCAAGTGCTTTTTCAAAGTCCTCGGCTCGTACGTTCATCCGAAGTGTATATGTAGGATTCTTTTGCTTCCAAAGTTTAAGAACTGTTATTTGCGTAATGAACACGTCGCTGCCCCTTGCGTACTGTTTAATTGCACTAATTATTGATTGAATATCTCCATCTGCTTTAACTCTTGACATTAGTAAGCGTCTTACTCGGGATCCTGACTTGACACCACGGAAGACGTATGTATGTCCTCATTGTCTTTAATGACTTCGCTCGCGTTTGCACATTCGCTTTCGTTCTGAACGCTGTCATTGTTCATCCGAGATGCATGATCCTGACCTGCACTTAAGTGTTGATCATTACGTATGCGTCGAATTTTGTCTGCGATATGATTTTCTCCACTTTTATATTGATTGTTTTTATCTAGAAATGACACGACTCTTTCTGTTTTGTTTTTACCTTTTGCCTCTTTTACTTCCACATGGAGATTACTAGAGGGAGATTTGACAGCGTATGCATATGAACAAGACTGAGAAGTGGGTCGAGTGGAATTACCGATTGTGGAATCAGACAATAGCTTGTTTTGTTGCTCTTTAAGACAAAGTATTCTTTATCTTACTGTTGCACTAATGTACGAAGTGCAATTACCTCCCTATTTAATATTTCATTTTGAGACATGAACCTTTCGAACATTTCATTCAGTTTGTCAAGAATGTCTTCTCGAAACCCAACAACAATATTGGCCAACTCCGGAATGTCGATAACGGGTAACTGAGCGAGTTGCACAGGTGAGTGGTTAACGGATCTATTTAAAGGGCTATTGTAAGTTTGGCTGTGTACCGTTTGATCGGCCGTCGGGCTTGACTGCACATCTTCGTTGTGTCCGTAGACTGTTTTGACTGACGTTTGTGAACTGTTTTGGGAATTACTCTATAAGATTACACTGCTTTTACCTCTGAAGTTTGCACATTATCCTCTATGTAATGAAATAACGTGTATATAGCTTCTAAAAGTCCATTGGCCCGAATTGTTTCGTTTAACTAGTTGTCCTTTTAGTGTGTCAGGTCTACGATCTAACGCTACTTCATAGAGACATTGTCTTACATGTGTTATGTTCTCAGGAGAATCCCTGTATACAACACCCAATTTTTGCTTAAACTTGACACGATCAAAACTTCCAAATTTTCGCGCTATTTCTTCATATATAGCAAGAGCACACCCACTGTCACTCTGACTTCGGTTGTCCGCCATGTCTATTTCTTTTCAAACATTCGTTGAATGAGAAAAATCCAAACACTCTGAGTGGCTAGTACGAACCAATTATAATTGTGCTACTTGATCTAAGTATTTGCTTCTTACCCACACGCTGAAAGAAGCAAGCAAGCGTGGAGTCGTCTCTTTCACCCAAAGTTTGTCAGATAATCACCGGAGGTCCTTGCCATAGGTGTTGTGCGGTGGCCGCCGTTTTTTTTTCTTTTTTTTTTTTATTTCTTTTTTTTTTGTTATTCCACTCCGCTCCTTTGAACATATGTCAAATTTCATTACGAAAACTCGAAGATTCGGTGAGGCTATCAATCGCATGTGCCCGTGGCAATTTCACATTTTAATCTAATAAAATATCAGGCTAAATACACTAAACGGTATAAAACATGGCCTGATTACATATCTAAAGAAACCATATGTGTTTTATTAATACGAACGTATACGTCGTGAAATTTATGGGAACAAGATATAACTAGGGCACCGCTAAGCGGAGCATCCCCTCGCGACATGAGAATAATGAGTTATTGTGTGGCAGGTGCATTATTTAGGAATACATAGTTATGTAAAGAAGGAGACCACATTCTACTAACTCTCCATTACTACAAAACTACTTCTAAATCTACAAAGTATCAAGGTTTTGATTTGAACTGCTTCCTTTCATTTTTATTTCATATAAGTGAAGCGGAAGTAGTTATTGTTAATTGTACATAAAATTTCTGTTTAAAATTGTGTTATTTTAACGATATAATAAAAACACCCCTGCGAATGTTATTGTCATTCAAATTTTAGACCACGTGGTTTTATTTGACCCTTTCAGTTTCGCAGTAAAAATTATGCTTCGTGTTTATCGTCTAATTCATAGAATCTAAGTATTTGTACTTTGTAATCAAATATAAAATCTAGAGGTTTATTGATTTTGAACTTCATCTTCGTTAATTGGTGGATAAAATGTGTTCTAGAAATAAATGTGACAATACAAAAAATAGTTTTTATCTATTCCAACAATTAACATGCTTTAGTAGAGATCCCCCATATTATTAATTTTCGATCTGCGCCTGGCCTAGTATTAGCATCAAAAGTGAAATAGACTTTCCTATTTTATGCAGAAAATGGCTCGATATACTAGATTTTTATGCAAAACAGACACCCATTATTTTTTAAAAACATGATATTGCACACCACAAGCATCTAACATGGCTATGATTTTATTTAACAACACAATTTTTATATTTACAACCACTCTACACGTAATTGAACACGAACGATAACTGTGTTCTGAATATTATCATTTAATATAAATAACCGCTAGATGGTGAAATAAGACATAGATCTTAAAAGATTTTCTTAACAACATAAATCAAAGAAAGATATGATATGAAAAACGACCATTACTTACGTATTTTGAGAATATTATCCGAACACTTATACTTCCGCTCAAAAAGGAACTGAAAAAAATCTCGTTGAAGTCTTGTGAAATTACATTAAAGCACCTCTGGATTTTTTACGTACTTAACAACGATAATGAAAACATTCCAAACACATTCGCAGGGGTGAAAAAGTACTCAACTTATTGACTTGAAAATTAATAGGGTTTGTCTTTTGACCATACTAAATAAGTGTACGAAGTTTGATAAATATCCGTACAAGATTTTTTTTTTCAAACTTGCTCCCAAGCTGAATACATACACACACACGCACAGCAGCGATGCTATACCCCCCTCGCAACAAGTTGCACGAAGGATAAATGAAATTAAAGGAGAAAGAATAGAAAACAGTTTATTGACCATCCTAATAAAGCAAACCTTATAAGCGATTTTTCAGACCATCTTTTTGGAGGCACTTCAAAAGAGCACTTGCGTCAACTTGTTAAATCACTGAACGTTTAACCAAAGACCACACCTGTTGTTCACACTTTAGACTCGGACATATTCATGATGCCTGTGTATTAAACGTTACGATTGGATCAGCTACATGTACTTACATCCTCAGCCAAATATAAAACAAGGCTCATTACCGAGTTTTTCTGAAGATATTGGTCAAAACCCTGGGCTTGTTATGATGTTGAATCAGTTGTTTTAAAGAAAATATACAAGTTCCATTTATAAATATCATTCTATTGAAAACATCCAAAATACAAAAAATACAACATTTACAAAATCAAATACTATATGTAATGTTAACAGTTACACCAGTACAATTTAAGCATGGATAAGAAATACATACAAGTACATTGTCACACACCAGCTCAGGTGCTTGTGGACTGGACTGTGCACTACCCCCTCCCCCCTTTTCTATTTTTTTTTTATTTTTTTTTTCTTTTATTACTGATCGTTAACAACCCCTTATATAAGTTTCCAGTTGAAAAATAAAAGAAATATCACGACTCTGTGGCATTTCATATTCACACTCGTTTCCCCTATATATAAAAAGAGAGAAGGTAAGCAACTCCCGTTTGTTTACATTGATGTACCAGCTGGGAAATTCAAACGATAACTATATCAAAAATCGCTATACCTTTGGTGTCATCTATTTTTCTCACTTCCACACATATCCTTCTATCTGAAATCTGATATAAATTAGCACGCTGAACCGTAATCTATCCAATTAATAAACATTTGTCACTCGCGACCACGATATTTTGAAACGTTCCAAGTAGACGCTATAGAAGTAAGTTGTACGGCGACATCAATACTAAGAACGATAACTTTCCCAGGGTTCCGAATGCTATTGACTCAATGATAACGTACAGAATTTACAGGTAGATTAGGATCAAATGTGTAAGTTTGCTCATTTGTTTTCATGAGATAGCGCCTATTCCTACGGTAAGTATCAACGTTTGGGGCATTGACAATATTGGAAAGTACAGTAGCTGGCTTCAAGGATTTGTCGTTTTGTTGAAATCTAACACTATCTTCTTGTTTGTCATTATGATGCATTCGGTATTTGTGGTTTTTGTTTAACATGACCTTGACCTTGTCATGATCAATAACCTTGGGAATTAGTTGATCACTAAAATTTAACGCAGTTGTGTACCTTGGAGGAGTTCTGCCGAGGAATAACCAACTTCTGATGGTGTAGTTCGGTATTCAAGATTACCCAAGTAGGGGTCACGGCCATCAAGCTCAGCCTTTTCGAATATTCTCTTCGCAATTTGTATTGATTTTTCAGCCAAACCATTGGATGAGCGTATCGTGGGGAAGAAGAATGAAATCATACTCTTTAGCAAAATGAGAGAAATATTGAGGGCCATTATCTGACACTACCTTTTGGGAATATGTAACTTAGCAAAAATACTATTAAGCTTCCAATTTATAGCTTTGCTCTTTGTGTCATGAAGCTGGACGACCTCAAAGGGCCGTCTGTAGTAATCAGTGACAATCAAAAAATCCTTGTTGTCCCACAAAAACAAGTCTGGCCACAACTGCCATTAAGAATGATGTGTTTAGGCAACTGAAATTGTCTATTATTGTCTGATTCTGTCTCTATCTTTCTAAGTTTTCTATCACTAATATGGAGGTTAGCCAGTGCCGAGTGTATTTGGGCTTCATTATCTTTAGGAAGACCCGAGAATGTGTCATCTACAAAACTGCGTGACAATGAGTCAGCAACGGGTATTTGCTTACCCGGGATATAGTCTACGTCAAGATCATGGCTCTGTAACTGTAATGACATTCTCTGAAGACTAGGTGGGGCTGCAAAAGGTGCTTTCTTAAAGATAGGTACTAACGGTCTGTGGTCTGTTTCAACTATAGATATATTGATGAAAACGTTTGAAACCAAAGAGGATCGTAAGTATCTCCTTTTCTATCTGGGGAAATTGCACTTCACTCTGGGCGAGACTCTTAGATGCAAATGTTATAGGCTTGCCTTCCTGCATCATGGCAGCGCCAAGACCATACTTTGATGCATCACAATGTAGTGTGGTGACCTTACGGTGGACAAAATGAGCTAACACAGGACTTGGACCAGAAGTGATTAGGTCTTTAACCATGTCAGAAGCTTTCCTTTGGGCACTATCCCATAGAAATAATGCGTCCTTTGCAAGCAGATTTTTAAGGGGACTAGTTATTTCGGACAAGTTAAGTGCAAACTTCTCTAAGTAAGTCACCATAACTAGGAAGGTTTCCTTTTCAGATTTATCTTTGAGGGGTATCAAGATCTGGACCCACACCCTCTAAGGTTATCAAATGACCAAAATATTTTACTTTTGTTACTCCTGTCTTCAATTTGTCTTTGTTTAGCTTAACATATCTCTCTTTTGACCTTATGATAACTTTACGCAAGTTCCTGTCGTGCTCTTCCTAGTTGGACAAAATACAAGTAAATCATCGATTATAGCTACAACACCGTTCCGACCTTCATTGCATTCATCAATCTTTCTCTGAAACTCGTCTTGTGATGACTTGGGTCCAAAAGGGAGTCTAAAATACCTTTAACGACAAAATGGCGTATTAAATGTAGCAAGGTAAGAAGATGCCTTTGATAATTTAATATTCCAATACCAACTTCAAGCATCCAACCTAGTTTGGAATCTAGCTTTTGACAGTATGGGAAGGACATCCTCAAGGGTTTACATTGGGTAAAGAGGTTTAAGTATTGCCCTCTTGAAGTCTTTCAGGTCAAGACAAGCCCATAGTTTGCCATTTGGCTTTTCGACCACTACTAGGAAACTCATCCATTGACTGGTTTTAGTGACCTTTTGTGTAATGTTAAGAGATTCTATTCACTCTATTTCGGTTTTTATTTGTCTTGAATGGCAAGGGGTACCCTACGGGTTGGGTGCACTGTCGGGTTAATGGATGGGTCTGTGTGTATAGAACATTCCCCTTGGAAAAGACTAATACCTTCAAAGACCTCCGATAATTTTGACACGACTCGACTTGCATTCAGGGGTTCACTATTGTCTTAAGTTGTGTCCAATTTCCATAAGCAGACCAGTTATATGAGACCAAAGTCTAAACATGATCTCATTCCTAACATGGGAGGGGAAGAAGTCTCAACAACATGAAATGTTAGACTCCCCCCAAAAAACACTTTTCAAAATACTTGGTCATGGTTATGATTTGTCTCAGTGATATCTTTGAAAGATTCTGGTTCAGCATCTGATTGCTCTGGCAAGGTCTGTGATTGTTGAAATACAACAGTTTTACATTTCTTAGCAGAATGGACCCATCTATTACAAGTCTTACACTGTTTATCCTTCGCAGGACATTAAGCACTTGTAGAATGATCATACCCACATTGATCGCACTCTTGTGATGATGCTTTGTTCTGGCCTGCGGGGGGTCTTCTTCGCTCTGTATCTTTGGTGTCGTATTGATATGGGTTGCTTCGACCTGCCTTCTTTGTGTTCTGTTTGTGAGAATGGCTGACTGCATGGTCCTCTTGGCCCGACATGGTCTTCAGCTGTTCTCGAGAATACTCGTGTGACTGAGCTATTTGTATTGCCTTTTCTAATGTCATTATTTCACCTTCTGCATATAACAATAATTCTTTATATAAAAAAAGACTCGTATTTAAATTTAATTGAATTTATTTCATTCAATATTATCGATGCATGTAAAGTCTTCTACAAGAAATCGGTTTAAAAATCCGGTCTAAGGTCCACTATTTCAGAAAATATATTTTGTTGGTTTATCACTTTTTTCCACATTTTCAAATGTATATTTTTAGTCTTCAATCGAAGAATTTGATATTTTGAGGCATAATTCACTGTAATATCTAGCAGGGTCATTTCAGCCAAAAAGCCATCCTTGTTTCTTTCTTTCACTGACAAGATCTGAAAATCACAACATTAGTAGTTCAAATCAATGCATTGTCTCATAAATTTAATATTGATAATGCACCTTTGTGCGTTTTCTTTTATTTATTACATGTTTTCTTGTATTTGATAATGTATTGAAACGATAAAGCGTATGCATATTTTCTTCATACATCATATTTAGAATTACCCAATTTGAAAAAGAGATATATTGTCTGAAAACTGCAATATTGATAACGCATCTCTTTGTTTTATTTTACTTATTACATGTTATGTTGTATTTTAAAATTTAATGTAACGGTAAAACATATACACCGTTTCTCCATGAATCACTTTAAAATTACCCCGTTTGCAAAAAAAAAAATGCGTTAAATTTGGGAACAATCATTGCACTTTAAATATGCGTTATTATGGCCAAAATCAACTCATGTGGAGAAAAAATTATGTGCGAAGATTTGTCAAAACTGGTAAAACTATCATATACGATTAAATATTTGTTTAACTTAGTTTGATTGAGATTCGATTATTGGCTATCTTGAATAAAAATAAAAAAGGTTTTTCGATTAGAAGATCTATTTTAACAATTGAAACACAAAAAAACAAAACAAAATTATGCAATTGTTATTTAAGATTTGTACATCCACACATCACATGAACTGAGCTAATTAGCCAGCACGTGTCCTTTCACTTTGTTATCGTTTTTACTCTGTGAATATTTCTCTTTTTTTAAAGGAACCGATGATTAATTGAATGGAAAACGAAAGCCGATCTAGATTTAAATGGCGTTCAGAAGCTTATGAAAAAAAAAACCATGATGACAAATACAAGAGAATTACTGAATAATAATGCAGAAGGCGCATACCCGAATTTCTATTATTTCTGAGTTAGAACTGCTATAACAACTGTAACTGTCTTACTTTTTTATAGCAATGATTAATTTGGGTTGATTACGTGGACTTATGCGTAGAGACCTACAGATTGTTCATTATACAATCATGGAATAAGCTATTGATTTTTTTCACCAGTTTATAGAATGTATACAATGTTTGGTAGGAAAATTACTCCGGTTATAATTTGAATAAAATATTAGAAACTTAACTGTATCTGTGAGTATGCCCTCTCGTTCCCAGTGATGCTAGGCCAAATCTAACAGTGTTTTTTAAATAAATATAAACACTTAAGGTAATGGTCCATACCCCACTAGATAAATAAAATGCGTACAGAATTTTTTCATATTTTTCAAACATGTATCTGAGGATATCTTCTCATCAAATTTTACCCTGTTGGGTGGTCCATCGGTATTATAAGAGCTAGGGTCGTTGCTAAAAATAGAACCGATTGCAGAAAATGGCGCTTTTTCATACATAGAGAATATAAGCCTAAGCCTGAAATTTGAATTTCACAAAATCATTTTTTGACTTATATCCTATGTAAAATAAAGGAATTATTATTTCAAATCAAAAAATTTTATGTTACACTTGCTTATTTATCAAAAAAAGATAAATCCGCATACAAATGAGATAAAATGAAATAAATTTTCAAAGAGAATTTAAGCTCTTATAATTTTATTTACGTACAGAATTCTCTAAAATTTTGATATTATTTAAACCTTAACGCCCTTAATCAACTGGAAATAAATTTACCCAAGGGACCGGCCTTTTCAGGATCACAATGGGCGTATTTTGGGTAAAAATCATTAAAATATATATTTTGAAAAAAGATCCGTAAAATTTAAATTGTGCATAGGTTTATTATTTCATCATTCTAAAAAAATATGTTAAAATTATTGTTAATTAGAAAACATGATTTAAACAAACTGTTGATTAATCTGTATTATTTAAACCGCAAAAGATTGTATCTTTGGATATCGGTAAGTATTATGGATCGAGATCGGTATTTAGAAATTGCAGTCACACGCGTGGATAATGCTAACTACCTGATAAGCCTTTACGTCAGAACCTCTATTCAACCTTTTTTTAATGGTTTTAAAGACTGTTCTTAAAATGAAATAACTTTTCTTCAGCGCATGATTTTAATTCTAAAAACATTTTTTGTTGTTGAAAATATATCTATGCTCGTTGCTAAGCGAATATAGGATAAAAATGAAATAAGTCAAATTATTTCCCCTTGTGTATTTATCTCCTTTATTTATGCACTGGAATATATATAGATCTCGGTCAGGATTTCATTTTGGATGTTTATGGACTTTCAGGGATTAATGTTCAAAGAATTGGATTAAGTTCAGCCTTGTAATGAATTGATGTTTATGCAGGACAAAAGTAAGCGGTCTATATTTTCAAAACGAGTACTCAATCGACACAACCCAGTCAAATTTTCATTTCGCTGAGTAATAGGCTAATTGATTGCAGTTTTCAGGATTTTTAATAGATTTGTTTTGAATTAATTTCTAGATCAGCTTGATTTTTTTGTTTTGAAACACATGTACACCGTAGCGTTAGGTTTCGATTAGATCGGGCACGGAAAAAACGTAATAACGCGTGAATTACGTCAGACGTTGTTTTGTGACGTATGGATAATTACCTTAAGCTGACTCAATTTGTTAATACGAAATCAGATAAAAAAAATTGCTCGTAATTTGTGATTTTTGTTTTTACAAATTGCATCAAGTGTCTTCATTATTTACTAAACAAAATTTATGTACACAAATAGCGCAATTTGAACAAAAAATTACGTTGACTTGGTTCCAAATTTAATCCAATTGATTTTTGTTCAAAATTTAAAGCATTCTGATTTTTTCCCCGAAGAAATTTTTTTAGGGGTGCGTCATTACAATAGAAAAGACAAATATATTCATTACAGTTTTTAGATTGACAATAAGACTCTTTAAAAATAAATGACTATAATAATAATGCATTACGTATGCCAAATTAGAAAATCACCACTGTTTTGTTTCAAATTCAAGTTCTGTTAAAAATCCTCCCTTCACAAAGATTTAAGCCATTTAGATTAAGTTCATTGAAACGAAGCACTTTTTCACTAAAACGCTGATCAAAACATGTTGTGACAGTGACAAATGACCTAGTACAATGACAACATACTGAAGTTTCTGATCGTACTCCTTTAATTATCGAATCCCGCTCAGTGGTTGCCTTAATCATCGATCAATTCATTGTGTACACCTGAAATAGCCGGCGGGTTCTTGGTATTACTAAAGTAGAAATAAATCAAAAGTAAATGGATACCTACTACTGTGATGTGAAAGACAGGTGAGTGATTTTGATTCTCAGCAGTACAACAGTACTCTCTTGAAACAATTATATACAAAGCTTTGAAACCGTGGGATTACAGTTTAAAATGAATCGTCACATTAAGACTTAATTGATCATTCTTCTTTAATTTGTATATTCTTACTTATATATCTCTCTCCCTCTGTATGTTCCCCTTCTCTTTTAATTTAACAATTATGCTGTATTATGTGAAAACCAGATACTCACCATACGTGTTAACAGTTTGATCATCATACAAACGCCATCCTATTTCATTGACTGTCATATCTAAGGCATTGCATGAATTGTAAGGTTGGCACATTCCTGTCTGGAGATTGAAATTGAAACACTTGCATCCAAAACCACAGAACGAGGCACACATTGCAAGGGAATCCACGTGTTTGATGTAAATTGGTTTTATAATAGACATTTTGTTATCAAATTCTAGATTAGCCTTATAATGTTGAGACATTAAGACAACCAGGAGGTACATTAATGTAAAAAGCAGTAGACATCCACCAACATAAGATGCCATGATTTTTCTAAAATCCTTTATAAATATAAAAACTCAAAACTTTAATAGTACCTGAACATTCAGTTTTTCTTTCCGAAATGCGCTTGCTATCAAATATGACAAGTTTTTACAAACAGCAAACCAAATATCAAAAAATCAATAATATTGGTTGCATAACATTAGTGTGTGAATAGTGGATCCGACTTTGAATGCAAATATAAGGAAAAACAAATTTAAGACTTATGACAAATTACTAATGATTGACATATAGCTAAAGAGAAGTAGATGACACCCGTCATTAATTTTTCCTACGTAGCATTAGAACGAAATAACAAAATATTCGTTTCGCACAACTACTCTTCGAAATAAATATCCTTCATAAAGTTATGAATTCATAACACTACGTCCGAAAAAAAGAGAATGTCATTTTAACCATATTTAAATTATTTGTGTTTTGCAGTTAAATTTCAAGGTATATCACGTTTAATCAAGGGTTTATTTCATAACAACAATTATATTTAAGTCCACACTTTACCCCGATCATTAAAAGAAACAACACTTATAAATTTCAAGGTATATCACGTTTAATCAAGGGTTGATTTCATAACAACAAGTCCACACTTTACCCCGATCATTAAAAGAAACAACACTTATACATTTAGTTATGTACATCATAGCGCACTGTAGAGGGACTTTAGGTTTTTATTTGTCACAGAAAACAGAGCAGAGTAATGTAATATAAATATATAATTATGCTTCCCTCGCCGCCACGGAAAAACCATAGATAAAAAATCACAATGTTATGTGTTCAAAAACTATGGAAACCTGTCAATCCGCAGCAATTACAAGGTAAAAAAAATGAATGGCGGATTCATTCTCACAAAAATTAGTCATAAATTTTACAACTTAAATGATCTTTAAAATAATCTAAATTGTACATGCTCGGGTAGAGCGTGCGCTAGAAACTGAACTTTAAAAATTCTACGTCACGTCATTCCCAAAACTCTAATTTCATTAGCTATTACTAAGTATAAAAACGCTACTAAATATACGAAACGGAATTTCCGTTTCGGCGCCACAAATTGTTTACATGTCGTTAGGAGAACTATTTCTCGCTATACTAACGTAACGAGCGAAATTAAATTTATTTTGTTATTTTCCAGGTGAAGATTTAAATACGATTAATGATATTGGAAATCAATGAATTTCAGAAAACATGTACGATTGAAAACATTTAAAAGTTATCAGTCTCATTAAACATTTAAAATATCCCGTAATCGATATCTTGAAATCTTTAATTTTTTGTCGATGTGAGAAAAACAAATGAAAAAAAAAAGAAATGTAAAATAATATTAAAAAAAACAGACAATTTATAGTAAAATATCAATGTAACAACCGTTTTTGTAATCACACAGATGTAGACAAAACAGTAATAAAAAGATAGCAAAAAGTACCCTCTTCTTTGCGTCTGATAATTATTTGTTTGCTGAATGCCTTCGATGGATTACGGTTGTGTTTGTATAATGAAAGCAGCAAAACTCAATAGTTGTACATGTACATATATTGCGCGTTGGACTAATTTGTTAACTATGCAGTGACAGCTTCATTATACCACCCGCAATCAAAGTTTTTTTTGTTTGTTTTTTTTTTTTTGGGGGGGGGGGTATATAGGAATCACCTACTCCGTCCGTCCGTCTGTCTGTGCAATCGTGTCCGGTCCATATCTTTCTTATGGAGAAACACTGGAAGTTCTTACTTCACACAAAGATTTCTTATGACCTAAGGGTGTGTCATGACCTTGTTCCAAGGTCATTCGGTCAAGGTCACTGGCAGTAAAAATGCAAAATTTCTGTCCGGTCCATATCTTTCTTATGGAGAAACATTTAAAGTTGTTACTTCACACAAAGATTGCTTATGACCTAAGAATGTGTCATGACCTTGACCCAAGGTCATTCAGGCAAGATCAGTCCGTCCGTCCATCTGTCTGTGCAATCGTGTCCGGTCCATATTTATCTTATGGAGAAACATTGGAATTTTTACTTCACACAAAGATTGCTTATGACCTAAGGGTGTGTCATGACCTTAACCCAAGGTCATTTGGACAAGGTCAAGGTCACTTACAGAAAAAATGCAAAATTATTGTCCGGTCCATATCTTTCTTATGGATAAAACATTGGAAGTTCTCACTACACACAAAGATTGCTTATTACCTAAGGGTGTGTCATGACCTTGACCCAAGGTCATTCAGGCAAGGTCAAGGTCACGCGTAAAAAAATGCAAAATTCGTGTCCGGTCCATTTCTTTCTTATGGAGAAACATTGGAAGTTTTTACTTTGCACAAATATTACTCATGACCAAAGGGTGTGTCATGACCTTGACCAAAGGTCAATTGAGGAAGTTCAAGGTCATTGTTTCTAAAATGCTAAATTCTGTCTGTGTCATGTCTTGTATATATGGAAATATAAGAAGCTAAAATTTGACACAAAGCTTGCTCTTCTCAGTCCACATAACATTATTTTTAGTTTTTCATTCACGTCTCTTTGAAATAGGCCTGCCCGGATGAAATTTATTTGGGGGGAAAAATATATGGAAACAAATTGGAAAAACGTCGGGCTCAGTATACCAAAAATTCAAAATGTTTAAATATTAAATGGCTGCTTGACATGTGGATTTCGTTTAATTCGAGTCATGGTTGTTAACGGAAGGATGCAACTATCCTCATGCATTAACAGTTAACTTAAGATAAAATGGAATTAAAGGATAGAAATTGGTTTGTTTACTCCTGTTAGCATTAACAGTTTTTTTTTTTTAAAAAGAGCAGTTGTTATTTATAGAAAATGGACATTAAAATAGATTCATCCAATATTTTCTATACGCAGCACAGTTAAGGCTGTCAATAAACTCCGTTCAGACAAAAAGTACGGGAAATGTGCATTATGACATCACAGTATATTACAAACCTCGAAAGTACTTATTAAACTATTTATTAGTAAAATTAACTTATACTAATCTTTTAATTAAAAACAACAAATGCTATTACTTACAATTTTGATGTCCGTTATATCGTACACACTGAAAAATAAGCGAGATGTCGTTCTCGCTGTACTACAAAATATGACGTCATATGCTTCAAAATGACGCATTAAGTTAAATCATTGAAGGCTATCGTGCAGTTTTATAGCGAAGAAAAATAAATGTCATACATTAACGGAAAAGTATAAATGAATATTTTGTTTACAATTATTATTAGTAGAATGCTACCTATATAGTCTTATTTTCATTTTGTTAAAAGTATGCATCGTATAAAGAAGCCACCTCGGTTTTGTATAAAATATCGTATATCTAAAATCTGAGTACCTAAATAAATCACTTAATTGCAAGGGCATACACTTTCCTGATCCCGACAAACTTTTACATGTGAATTTGAAATATGCTATGTAACTTAAAAACTTCTACGATCCTTGTAAAATCTTACAAATTAATTATTTTTTAATGAAATTAACCCTGTGACCTTCAAAATTATTCAACATATGCATCATAAATTACGGTTTCTACTAACAAATATTCTTATCTTAAAAAGTTCGCACCGTTTTTCAAAATCTACGATATAACATCAAGTTATTTCATAATTCAGTTGTGAATTTTGACATGATTATGCCCTTGCAATATTGAATTTTTTAAATGACCTCAAAACCACAAATACATCTGCTTGTACCATGCGACTGCCATATCACGTGACCACTATGAACATAAAATATTGTACTGTTATATATATATTTTAGAAATATATTGCATTTGAGTGACTGTTATTGATTTTAAAAAGGACATGCCAGTTTAACTAAAGTATACGTGTTTTCATTACAAAAATTTGCCCATATTTTTATTGACCGCCTTAACTGTACTGCGTAATAGCAAAAATACGCGCGTTTTGATTTTTTTCTTAGCGGGGGGTCTCAATTGTGAGCTTGATCACAGTACCTCTAGTTTGAATATTAATTAATAGCGTAATACATAAGAAAATTTTTTTATGCATTTTTCTTAAAATGAAACATTTATACAGTTACATATTGATTGGAGTATTGCTTTTTGTGATTGGCTTCGGCCGATCACATTTGTGACCTTATGAGGTATCCGGAAAATTTAACTTATTGCGCACGAATTGCGCCTTGCACTATTTTATTTACTATGCAATGACAACCTTATTTAAATCTTTAGTTAGACGTAGATTACTAAAACGGTAATCTTATCCGTTTACCCTGAAAATAAAACATTTATAGAGTTACATACAAAATGATTCAAGTTACGTTTTTTTCACATATATGCGTAAGAAATATTAGTCGGAAGTATAATTCGCCTACTAAAAGTAAAGCTCACTCATGCCTTGTCATTTTGGAAATCAATAAAACGGTGCTATATATAGTTCACTACATGTTGCGTATACACTACATGTTGCGTATATTATATAAACAGAGCTGACCAATAATATTTCAAGTCGATCATTCCTTTAAAAGGAATACTTGTTTTTACATGCGTTCGAAGTTCTTTTGGAGGAACACTTCGCTTACTAGACATAAAGTTTTATTGTTTCTTGCTACTTGGAAAGCAAAAATACAGAACGGTTCATCATAACATGCTGTGCTTCTTGCACAACATAACATGCGCTAATAATAAAAGTGTTAAAATTCTAAAGTCCAAAAAAAAAATACAAAAGAGGAGCAGGAACAACCACGGACCTCTTAAAAATTAGATGCAGGACCAGGTGTCATGGGGTAGTGAGCATCCTCTGGTGAACGGTCACACCCACTGTGTGTTCATTTTCGTTATCGGGAAATACGGAAAACTTACGGAGGTGATTGATTATGATCTAACAATAAGTGTGAAAAACGTTAGTCAGCATGCGACCTAGTCTAAGATGTATTTGCTGACAAGATCCTTTAAACCACCACAGAACTTACGAAAAACTGACTTCAATTGAGAGTGTTGATAGTCAATTAACTGAGAGACAAAAACTCCATATGCAGGTAATGAAGGTATATTACTACATAAGTTAGGAAAGTTAACTGTAGAAAAATTGAAGTCATTACGTTTTTCATTAAGTTTTGTTGTAAAGTTACCATCAATGCCCCTTTCCAGTAAAATATCCAATATGAAACAGATGACGCAGGCTTTTATTCAAATTCACTGAGATATTACGATTTTTTTAGCGTACACGATTTTGAACAAATTCTGCTTCATAAGAATACAAAAATAGGTCAGTTAACCATTGGGCGCAATTGGTGCCCATGGGAATTCAAACATATTGTTACAGTATAAGACCTTATTTCCAAAAAACTACTGAACGCAGGACAGATAAGGCTACACGTCGTTTTGATATGCAAATGAAGGGATAATGGGATTTGCCGTCATTATATACGCCTCGCCTCTTATTTTGTGTTTTTTTTATTACCGTCTTCTTCCGGGTTGTGCAGTTCCTTTCCTTTGTGATTGGTTGAAAACACATGATGTGAAAATTTACAATTATTTCATTGGTTGAAATACTGTTCGGCGCAAGGGAGATAATTTTCTGATGATCTTTTTCACGTACGACTTAACAGATTTCGTAGATTTCAAATCTTAAAAAGTGAGAAAACGCAAAAGCGATAGAAATTGCTATGAATGAAATTCAGCCTTTGGTTTTCAGGTCGAACTAGTTGAAAGTAACATTCTACAATATCTATTGAAATTAATTGTTTATTCAAATATTTTTACCAAAATGTAAAACAAAAACAAAAATTGATGCGGTATGCCTAATATCGGTAAAGTTATTTGCACCTTAGATAGATAAATGCAGTGGTATAACTTTGATTTTATCAAAATAATACGAGTCTACGACCCTACCTAAGATCTTTTTCACCCTACAGTCGATCTCAACTTACAAGCTCGGGTACACAGTTCTCAATTTTAGACAGGCAGGCTTAAACGACACATGACACAAAAATGTTCGGATAAATCCACTCGCCATGCTATGTAGAGTAAGGTGACATTTATATAAAACAAGATATCTGTGAGCCAATGCTCACTAGTGATACCCCCGCTCTGATGTGAATATGCAAAATAAGCAAAGTCGACATTTAACAGAAAGCTGGCATCCGATTGGTACAGAAATATATCCAACAATATTGCATGCCTAAACAAATAGTGTGTTAAAATTTCAAGCATCTGCGATAAACAGCTGCTGAGAAATCTTTGACGAAAATTTGTTTGAAAATTTTGGCTAAAATAAACAAAGTACTCATTTAACAGGAAGATGACGTCCGATTGGTACAAAAATATATCCCACAATATGGCATGCCTTAACAAACACTGTGTAAAAATTTCAAGCATCTACGATAAATAGCTGCTGAGAAATCTTTGACGAAAATTTGTTTGAAAATTTTGGCAAAAAATAAACAAAGTCATTATTTAACAGGATGTTGACGTCTGATAGATACAAAAATATATCCCACGATATGGCATGCCAAAACAAATAGTGTGTTAAAATTTCAAGCATCTGCGAAAACTAGCTGCTGAGAAATCTTTGACGAAAATTTGTTTGAAAATTTTGGCTAAAAATAAACGAAGTCGTCATTTAACAGGAAGTTGACGTTTGATTAGTACAAAAATACATCCCACGATATAGCATGCCTATACAAATACTGTGTAAAAATTTCAAGCATCTGCGATAAACAGTTGCTGAGAAATCTTTGACGAAAACTTGTTTGAAAATTTTGGTTAAAAAATAAGCAAAGTCGTCATTTAACAGGAAGTTGACGTCCGATTGGTACAAAAATATATCCCACGATATGGCATGCCTTAACAAACACTGTGTTAAAATTTCAAGCATCTGCGATAAATAGTTGCTGAGATAAATGCGACATAAATTTTTGTTACGGACGGACAGACAGACGGACAGACAGACAGACAGACGGACGGACGGACGGACAGACAGACACACAAGGGTAAAACAGTATACCCCCTCTCCTTCGGAGCGGGGGTATAAAAAGAATTAAACTGTCTTTGATAACTAATTACTGTTTAGGATTTGTTCTAAAGACGGTAAGCTTTTTAAAAAAGCTAAACTTGTAAGTTTACAATAATCAGAATAGACGAAAAATTTTCAAAACGCATCTGTCGTATGGGTGTGAATCTGTGTCCTAAAAGCGCTCGTCAGACGATGAAAACACGTGTAGCTGGTATTTTACGATGATAGTGATTTTTTGATGATTTATCAGCTAAGTAGAATGGATATACAGTGTATTTGTTATCTACCAGATAGCTTAATAACAATTTTTTGTGATTGTTGATGAGTTGATGAATTTTCAACCGACTAAATGTGTTGTTTCATTCAAAACATGAGAAGAGACTGTATTGTTTACATTAAGGCCTATACAATGTACATGTTGCTTTATTGCCCGACCGTTAAATTGTTGATCATTTTCATCAGAACCAATCGATACGAATCAGTTCATAGTACTTGTACTGACAATACTTAGCTTTACACAACTTTTTTTTTTCAATTTGTCAGTAAACAGCACACGACTGTGTGAAAACAGCTGATTTGATTTTCCAAAAATCAGTACAGTACAGGCTAAAATATTATTATAAACAGCTGATTTCATTTTCTGGAAATTGATGAACAGCTGATCAATAACACCTTTCTACCGTGTTCAAAATTATTCTAACACAGTCCATTTATATTCCTTACACATTCATTTAGTTGATATAAAATGTTCATGCACATTAATTCTTATTACTTGTTTTTTTTATAACTCAGTATATTACTATCATAGCATTGTTTGAAATTGTCTCACAAGGGTTCATACTTATGATGCTGTACTATTGGTAATAAAAAAGAATAATAATAATAAACAAATGACTGCATGTCTCCATCTGATTTTCTTTAAATGAGGAATCTACATGCATGGTCATGCATGCATATGGTACTGTTTGTGTAGAATGTCTATGTGTAACTTTCATTTGGTCATTTTACCCATCCATGCAAAATATATGTAGACCTTTCATAAAACATCAAATTACTGTTGACATGCCTTATGCATGTAAATTGAATTGTACGATTTCCCATAATTATTTTTTGTTATTTGCAGTATAATTTGAAAAGTGCAACACTGATTTGAAACAAAGTATTGACAAAAAATGTAAGTAAATAACATGTAATGGTAAATCTAATAACCATATGAGACAATTCAATTAGAAAAGGCAATTTTATTTACGAATGGTTTCATGTTTTCAAATGATTGATAGAAACCTATGTTATTTATTAATCTACAATTTTGAATAGTTCATGTTCATCAGCTGTAAGAGAGAAAGGTGCACTTTTAAGGTTAGGCCGGGTAAAATAAATGGGTGCAAATAAACTATCATGCACATATTAGGGATGAGGATGCTAATAATTTCAAATCGACCAAACCGAAAAGCGTGCGTGCCTAAAATTGAGAAATGCATATTACGTGCTTGTGAGTTGAGATCGAATATAGTAGGAAAAAAGAGACCTTAGGAAGGGTCGTATTATTCAAATAAAATCAAACGTAATACCACAGCATTCAGCATCTTGTTCTGCTCATGTTAGTTTTACAGTATCTAATATGCAAAGTTTAAAATCTACGAAGATTGTTAAGTAATACGTAAAAAAAAAATCAGAAAATTATCTCCCTTGCGCCGGATAGTTTTTCAACCAATGAAATAAATGTAATTGTTCATATAATGCATTTTTCTACCTATATACATTTTTCATATAATGTATTTTCCACCTATCACAAAGAAGAGAAAGTTCACAACCCGGAGACATTTAATTATTTCAACTCTCTTATTTTAGGAAGACAGTAACGATGTTAATGTTCAACTTCTTGTCAGCCAAATAACGGTTCTCATTTCCTAGACTTGACTTTAACGTGTCGGATTCATTTGCTTTCTTTGCATTCATTAAGAATCTTGTTAAATGCATATCCAGCCCCCCCCCCCCCCCCACCGGAATGTCCTTCGGTATAATAAATTCACCACTCCTCGTTAGATAACCATGTTTTCCTTAGGTCAAATTCAGTTTTTTCATCTTGTATTTTTTATATGAAGGCCCCTTACAATATTTCTTCTTAGGTTTGTCACTGACTTTTTACAAAAGTTTGTGGGTCGGTAAAGTCCATAGAAGGCGAGGCGATAACCATGCGTTTTATACGTTGTAAGGAGCTATTACACTGTACATCGTTAAGTATTAAAATTATAATTTTGTTTTAATCAAAACTAGAGTTAATAAATTCCTTTTTTAAACAATGTATAATCATTACCATTTTTTCATAGCGTGATTACAGTTAAGAACAACAGAAGGAATTGAAATGTTAAACCATTTGCAATTAATAAATATACACATCGGTCACACAAGAAATGTACATAAAAATACATCTATCAGATATTGGCGTTAGTAGCATCATCGGGAGGACAGGCGGCGGTTAAAGTTTGACATTGCTGACATAGACCATTGGAGCTTTTTATTCTCCTCTCTCACAAATCATGTTGAATGTGTCTTGACACGGATAATCATGCCAGAAACCGAACTCTGACAAAACACAATTTTCATCTTTTTCCTTACTCTCGCCGTTCGGTTGGGAATCCTTCGAATCCCAGTTCGTGAAAACCAGTTCACTGTCTGAATGATCCCATACCCAAATGTTCTTATTTCTATCTTTGATGGCGCCTGTCCACCAATAGCCTCCTGAAACTAATAATCGATGAGTCTTTGTATAATAAAGATGAGATTTAACTAAGGTATCTCAAATCTCACGCTTTGATTTAGGTGCGCAGATGATCATTATATTTTAAATGAATAATTGCATTTATTTAAACATTTCAGAAAGATGATTATTTCATAAATACACAACATTCATTAAGAAAACCATTAGATTTTAAGAAAGTTTTAGAGTAACAATTGTTTTCTTGCCGCAGGTTTTTTTTTTAGACGAAAATGACAGAAACAAGCAATTTTTGATTTTTTTTAATACACATTTCTTTTTATTATACTTTATTTTTCACATTTTTAACATTTGTAGGTATGTAACATATTACATAGGTTCTTTGTGACATGTTCAAAAATTAAATCTTGAATGATATACATTTAGCATAAAATCATGCAAATATCTAGAAAATGTCTGAAATTCTTAAAACCAAATCTTTCGAGAAATTTTACCTTTTTTACCTGAATACATATCAAGGCACACAGGAATGATCTTATAAATTTTTTGATATTCAAAATATTTTCATTTCAAATCAAATTGTAACTATTATATAAACTGTCTATGAGTAAAAAGATCACAAAAGAATTTATGCAACTTTTAATTTTTTTTTCTAATCCCAATATTCAGTTAGACCATTATGCATTATTAAATACAATATCTGAAGAAATGATTTGCTTAATCAAAATTACTGACAACAAATCCTTAAACTGCATTTTAGGTGCAAAAAGGTAAAATTAAATTGGCCATAACTTGAAAGAATAATGACTGACCCCCATTGTCTTTGATTTTTCTAAATATGCTTTTCTACAGATTTCAGTGATATTCTTCTCAAGAAATTGTTGATACAAGAACATTAAGTAGTGGGATACCTAAGTGATTTGGCTTATCTTTAGTGTCGAGTTATTTTGGTCCAGCGTGCTTAGTTGGCTGTGTGTTTGAAAACAGTGAATACAATGCTTTGCGGTTTTTTCATTTCTCATGTGAGATTTTCTAATGTAAAACAGATTGTCAAGATTTACCATTATGCATAAAATAAATTGTGTTTGGGCAAATATTATGTAATTTAAGAGTTTCTTAAACACGAATGATTTTAAAGAATTATGAATTTATGTTAATACACATAATACACATTTACCTTTATCTTTCAACCAGTTTTGTTCTGCTTTCGAGTTGATCTCGAGAAGATATGACTTAAATGATTCGCATTTCTTCTGTAAAAAAATACATAATCTATCAAATATCTGCACAAACATAGGGATATGTTATAAATCGATAGAGAATTTCTAAACATTTAACATAGGACACTTATGTTTACATTCTCACAGGTAATACGTGAATATCGTAGAGGGGTAAATTGAATCATTCTCTATATTAATTAAGATAAAAAAGTTAAAATCGTGAGAACATTAGCACATATTCCAGTTTTACTGTTAGTCTTAATATCAATATCCTGTGACAATTAAAAATGCCATCTGATAGAATAAACTATATCAAAAATCTTAAATTTAGTCTGCCATATATACATGTACTTCATTTAAGAGGTGCATAGAGATATAAGGAATTAAATATAAAATGATGTTTTATAACAATAAATTTGTTTGACAGGTTATCAGGATTTTTCAGAAAACACAATAAAAAGCCATGTCATTACTACATGTACACATTTATTAACAAATCATTATTGGCTAACGAAATGTATATAAATTGCCACCTACAGTCCCTTGAAAAGAAAGTTTTAAACAAGCTTTTGCCTCCTCTTCAAAATGATGTCAAATTGAATATTGGTAACGGAGTATATTTCACTTCAAAACAATTTTTTCAAAAATATCTTGGCTTTTTCAAAAAGCTTCAAATATCGGTGATATGAAAAGGAAACTACTGGCATTTGATTAAGTACAATTATAAAACTTTAACATGCGAAAAAAATAATAAAATACGGCGGGCTTAGCACCCCTGCGAATCCTATTGTCATCTTAATTTAGACCATGTGGTTTTATTTGACATTTTTAGATTCGCAGTAAAAATCGTAGCTCGTATTTTTAGTTAATTTCCTAGAATCTAGGTACAGTAAAACACGCAGATAACGAAGTCCCAGGGACGGGCAGTAATACTTCATTTTAAGTGTAATTCGTTATCTCCGTTAAATTTACAACATGAAATAAAGTCTCAGGGAATAAATGGCACTTCGCTATAAGCGTCAATTCAATATAAGCGTGTTCGCTATAACCGTGTTTTACTGTACTTGTAGTCAATAATATAAAATCTAGAAGGTTTTTTTTAAATGAGTTCTAAAAATAAATGCCAATAGAAAATATAGCTTTTTTTCTGCTGTTTCAACATTAAACATGCTTGGTAGCGAATTCGCCTAAGGATTAATTTTCGATCCGTGCCTGACCTAGATATAGTTCACAAGTGAAACAGACTATGCTGTTTTATGCAGAATGTTCCCTAAAAATGGCACGTAACATTAATAAGTTATTATACAAAACAGTCGCCAATTTTTTTAACAAGCATATTATTGCACACCAAATGCATTAAACATAGTAATAATTTTATCAAGCAACCATATGTTTATATTTTCAACCACGTGTAAAATGGTTGAACAAGAACGATAACTCTGTTATGAATATCATGTTTTAATTTAAATAACCACTTAATGATGACATAAGACATATACCTTAATAAATTTCATATTTTAACAAAAATAAAGGTAGAATATGATATGAAGCACGACCAATAATTCCGTTTTTTGAGAATACCATCCGAACACTCTTACTTCCGCTCAAAATTTCACAGGAATTGAACAAATATCAAGGAAATCTCATTTCAATTTTCATTAGAGGGCCTCTGGATTTACTACTTTATTACATTATTTTATACTAAGCAACGACGAAGAAAACATTCCAAACATATTCGCAGGGGTGTTTGTGGTTTTGATTACTTTTACACGGACAAATATGTTTGTTTGAAGCAATGCTTTTCTTCAAAGTAAGTGTAAATGATGTATACATATTTGAAAAAAATGAAATTGGTAGGTTATTTGAATATAAAACACAACGTACCTTGGCATCATTCCAGGTCAAAGAAGTTTCTATGAAACAATATTGATTCTTGAAGGAGTTTTCCTCATAATCTGAGTGTACATTGATAAAAAGTACATTGGTTACGATATATCTGAACTGTATTTGCAAAACAATGAACTTCAGACAATTCAGATGTAAAGAAATATTTAGTAATATTCATTTTCAGTTTGTCCTAATATTAATACCAGATGACCTAAAATGGTAGCATATTATGAACTACGCAGACAAAATACATGCATATGAATACTTTTCAGATAAAACACGAAAGAGCAAATGGATCTCGTTTGAAAAGGCATATGTTAAGAACAAATTTAAAGGTAATTTTGAGTTTGTTCTTGTTGATAGATACAACTATTTTCTCTGGCTAACCTCATACTTATTCTTCCTGTATCATTGTTATTAGCGTGTGCATTTCAGTTATACAGTAATTTCATTAATATATTGCTATATATTTAAGTTGCATTTACGTTTACATTTAAGATAACTGTAATGATGATTGTTTTACGTATTGATTACGATAGATAGATAGATAGATAGATAGATAGATAGATAGATAGATAGATAGATAGATAGATAGATAGATAGATAGATGGTGGGATAGATAGTGGGATAGATAGTGGGATAGATATAGAGACAAATAGATCACAGATAGAACACTAAATAAAAAACTTACACATATGGTATTTATTCAAACATTATTTCAAAAACCGCAAAGAATGAATGTAATTTCGTAAAATAAATATGTTTTTTCGTATGTCTGAATTGCGTGTTTCATTACAACACGTGATTTTTTAACGAAAAGTTGTTGGTATGAGTACATAGAAAAATGAGTGACCCAAATAATTCATGCGTTACTTTGACATTTTGAGCCAGTCTGATGGTATGCAGGAATAACAGCTAATCGCTCAAAAAGTGAATGCGTAAATATCAAACGATATGTGTCCGTCATCTCAGACAGACAGACTGATGAAGACAGAATAGAAGACTTACATGTTCCGTTTTCATTTAAACACATACGATGAAATTGTAAAAATTCTACTGTCCCTGAAACCAAAAAAAAAACCAGTATTATTGTTGTTGCTAAGTGCAATCAGTTTTTGTACTTCTATGCAGAGGCGGACCCAGCAATATGATAAGGGGGGGGGGGGGGGGGGGGGGGGGTGTTCCAGACAGATGATATAGAAAGTGCTATAGAAAAATTCTTGGAGAGGATCTCTTTGTTTGAAGAATCTGTAACTTCATCGGGAATTACACTATAAAACGAATTTACCTCCCCTGATTTTAAAATTTTTGTAAGGTGGTTCCTGATAAACATACCAATGATAAATATTAATTGGTTTTGAATTGTTTGTGAAGTGTATTGTGCATTTTTACGACCCTCCAAGAGATGTTGCCTTAGAACTTAATCACTGTCAGATAGCAATGACAAAATAGCATGGAAATTGCCCTTTCTACCGGTGGTAGAAGTACTGTCGTCCCTGTGCCTCTCAATGCGATGTTTTGTTTTCCACATAACAAGACAACTTTAATAATGCTTTTAAGAATGTGTTCATTTTTTGTATATCAATCCGTTGGCCTCTTAAAGTCTATATCAAACACTTTCTTTTGGATTTTGAATAACTGCAGCGAAAGAAGATCCTTTGACTTTTAATGATAATCGCAATTTGCGTGATTTTCAGGAACGCCTTCTTTGCCGACAGCTTTAGTTAAGTTTACAAATGGTCTTGAAACGAGAACTGCATATTTGCCACGACCTGTCTGAGGTGGGAATAAATGCAATATTTGCAAAGTCCGCCGCCCAAAATGGGACTGTAAACCAACCAAGGATATTTTATCAACCATGAATATTGGAAAGTAAGCGTGTACTTTTTTAAGGGTCCCCTTAATAACGGTTTGCTGGCAAAACTGTGAAAAGTTTTCATCAGGACGAAAGTGGTGTTTTAGAAATGTATACCTCTCTTGATCAGTTAAAGTAAATGAACTAGAGTTTATCTCCCGATGTCATATAAAAATGACTGAGCATCACCAAAGTCCTTTGAAAGTTTTTGCTCCTGAGCATTGTTAGCAGTATTTTCCCCGCTTTTGCCACTCATATTATATGTATCAATGTTTAACTTTTTTCCCGGAACTGATGCTTCAGAACACTCAGGGACAGAGTTTGGCACATCTGTAAAACTCTCAGGGCCAGAGTTAGAAATATCTTTACATTTTGAAACAGATTTAGAAACATCTTTACAACACCCAGGGACAGAGTAAGAAACCACTTCACAACAATCATCAGTAAAGTGCATATGCAAATCCAGTCCTTGTATCTAGATTACCATCTCGTGACCAAATAATGCCAAAATTTGCATCAACAACTCAAGGTGAATCGAAAGGGGAAATGCGGTCATGAAAAAGAGGACAAAGTCCTTCATTTGCGTTTAGATACATAAACTCTATATTTAATTGAAGTAGGTTTGAAAGGGCCAGAATATGTATCATTGACGACTATATTTTATCGATACACGTAAGCAGAGCCTCGTAGCGGATAGCCGCCTCTCTGTCTCTTGTTCTGTCAAACAGGTCACTGGCTTCGCCTGTAAGTAAAAGGGGAAAAGCGTATCCTCGTGATCTGTAAATATCTTTGTATGTGACACTCTGTTTTCTAGCACAGGACGGTTTGCATATTTTTTTTTAGATTTAATAAGCGATTCTGCAGCGACAAGAACACGCAACTGTGTTGAAAGGGAAATGTTACCTGCTAAATAGACGGAAACGCAGTTAAACAAGCAATTTCCATCATGGGGATTTGAAGTGCTAACGTAGATGCTAGAGCATCTTCAACAATGTTTCGAACTGTTGTGTTTTGATTAACATCCTGTAAAACCTTTTCACGGATTTCTTGTGTCAAAAACTCCGAGTCTTGAAAACATATATTTATGTTTTTTTATCCAATATTGCTTTACGTAATTTTTCAATTATCCACATGTTTTAGTCAAATGAAAACCGGATGCTGAGGGAGCGTACTATATTTTACTAAACTACACTGTATCCGTATGAATTAATTATTCCGAAACGACTTAATATAGACACATTAACATATTATATCTGTTTGTACAGAATTCATATAAATACGATATTTTTCGAAGTATTTGTGTTTAAATATATTTGTGAAACATAGAATTGAAAATAGTCGTCTATATTATAAAATTTAATGGTAAAAAAAACACCACATTTCCAAGAGAAAGGGGGGGGGGGGGGGTATTCAAACCCCCGGAACCCCCCCCCCCCCCCCCGCTCTTGATCCGCCAATTCTATGACAACCTTCAAATGCACTTAAAAAAATATCCATTATACAAAACAAAATGATATATTTGGTCATTACGTTACCGATTATTATCTTGACGAATTCAGGGGCAAATGTTACAAAGCTCAGCTTTTCTTGTAAAAAAGAAAGAAAAATGAACAATAAGAATTAAGCACCCAATAACTGTAAGACTTTTTTATAAATCATATCTTTGGGTAATGAACTTTAATAATCTAGTGTGTTATTAAATAATTCAAATAGTTAAGGTAGTAAATGTATATGTACGATTTTGCTTAATTGTTGAACTTAACATAAAATCTCATTCATAAACATACCTCTAACAATATCAAGTTGATTTTTTAAGTTGTCCACTTGAGTCTGCAATAGCACGTCCCGATCTGTTAAGAATAAATGTAAAATTTGAAGCCTAACTTTTGATCTGATTGCGTTACGTCAGTGACATGTCAAACAAACAAACAAAAAAATAACATAACAAACATTTTCAAATTCGTACGGCTTAGAAAAAAAATCCATCCACTATTTTTTTTACACATTTTACTTTTGTTAACATTTGGTAACAAATACTACACTTTAGGTAGTTATTTAGAGACACAACTCGCAAAGTTTGTCACCTATCAAAAGTTCATTTTATCTTAATACTGAATTTTAGTGTCTTGTTGGAATTCTCTACTATTAAATCTCAATGTTTTAAGATATTTTTCTTTACAATTTCTATAGATGAGTTGTTGTGATAACGAACAGTGATTCAAAATCAAACGTCCAAAGAAGAAAAAAAAATACAAAACAGGATCATAGCAGACACGGATTTCTCCAAACTTAGCGAACTAATCAGGCGACTAGGACATTTCAAAAATTAAAGAAAAAATATTATTTGCAAAAGATTTCGAAATCCAATGATATATTTTTTTATATATTTATCTTTATTATGATACCATCAATAAATAAATAAATAATAAATAAAACAATGAATTACATGTTGTCGGAGTCGTAAGAGTAAACGACTAAAGTGGGTGATTGCAGGATAAAGGTATATGCATCAAAATGCGTGATTGTAGATAACAGGTTATACGTTATAGTGCGGAGAAGGTGGTTAATAATGGCATAACAATAACTACGTAGAACCTTAATCAGCATTCGGAAGATTGTACATTGAAGTATTGGCTGACCATGTCGTTGTATCGATCGTAGAATGATAATTTCAATCGAGACCGTTGATAATATTGTTTTGTTAACTTGTTTGTCAGTAGTTTGCATCTTTTCAGAAATCCTTCTTACATAGAGCATGCTCTAGCCTATCAATCACTTGCCAGACAAAAACACCATATGCAGGTGATGAAGGTACATAGTATATGTATATTGCTACATAAGTGAGGACAGATGAAGATAGAAAAATTAAAGGCATGTCGTTTATCAAAAAGTTTTGTTGTTAAGTTATCATTGATGTCTTTCTTTAGTAAACCATCTAAGTATGAAATAGATGATTCGGACTCTGTGGTATCTTTTAGTTCAAGTTTACTGGGATATATCGAGTCGACGTAAGAATGGAGGTAACAATTGTTAATGGATAAAATGCCATCGATTTACCTAAATAGCCACAACGAGTGATTTCTTTTTTTTTCATGTACAAGTCCTTAAAAAACACTGCTTAATAGGAATAAAGAAATAGTTCTGCTCACATGTGAGCGCCATTGGAAGCCATGGGATGACTAAATCATATTTCAGCTGGACGCTAAAACATGGCTTTCTACCCGTGATTTTCTTTAACAAAGAAACACATTCTTGATGTATTGGTAGATGCTGTTCTATAAACAACCTACGCTATAGGAATGTTTTGCGCACTTTGCAAAATTACGCACTTTGGCATTTTTTTTTACTTTTTGAGTGCGTTACATTTGGAACAAAGTCAAGTCATTCTGAATAAAACAATATTAATAGTCCTGTTAAAAATGTCAAAAGACTCAAATATGATAAATAATTTCTATAACCTTATTTAGCCCAAAAGGAAATCGAAAAAAAAGAACCCATGATATGTTTAGTCAACATCAAAATCAGTTTAACAAATTGTCGTTAAGATCATTTTGTTATTATAATTTCCACATGATGAACAATAGTTCAAACGTTTATGGCAATTTGAATATCAAAATAACACTATAAGTGCACCTTGTTTTCTTCCTGTTTCATTGTTTTACTTTGCAAGTATATTTTTTTCTTTATAGACAGGGGAAAATGATAAACTAAATGATTAAAACAAAAGATGGCCTATTTTGAGATTGCAAATAACATAGGACCAATTACAAACATAAAAAAATGAGATGTATTAAAACCTCTAATAATTTATGAAACATATTCTTTAAGTAGAATCATAATATGTTATTTTCTAAGAGATTTGGATAAAGACCCATACGTTATAAATGCTTTATTAAAAATATTAATATTAGAATATGAGTCAGTATCCAGAAATATCACTAATCTTATCTTTTTTTGCTGAAACATTGAGCTCAAGTCACAGAACCATGCATATCCCTTATAATTTGTTCTTAAGCTTTTTTTTCTAAGAAAAAATAATTTAAGCTTTTGTATAAATACCTTGTTTTTCTTAAGAGTAAAAACTTCATTTATGTATAGCGTTAAAACCTTGTATTATATACCATATGTTATACATGTAACACACGTTCATATCGAGCATTATACAAATTGGTTACTCATTGGTATCCCAAAACAAAAGGAAACTAATATCTTGCCATGGGATTATTTTATTGTCAATAACATATGTCTCGTTCAAAAAGGAATGCCTACCATTCGTCACCTACAGTACCGGCAACGTTATTCTTTACAATCCTATCCTATCGTATCGTGCATATATATTGTTCTATCGTGCGTTCATCCTATCCTATCGTGCGTGAATCCTATCATGCTTATCGTTTATTATCAAATCTGCAATCACCAGGAGTTAATTTTCAAATCTTCAAAAGTAAAATATTTAATAAGGGAGAAAGTAAGGCATCCCCCCCTTTGATTTTTTGTGACACAGTTTGTAAATTTGAGAATACATTTTTTTTAATTTTTTTTTTAGCCTTTTGTTTGTCGATATATTATTATATTTTGTTTAAGTTAACGAATTTGCGGGTTATTCTTAGTTACAAAGACTAGTGGAATAGGTTTTAACCTTTGTATTATTATCAGCTGCGAGAGTCATGTCTTTGTCGTAATTTTCAAGCTAGAATTGATTGCATTTCTATTTTAGAATCCTTTTGTAAAGGTCTGTTTTATATTCCCTTGGGATTTCTTTTTATATAGTAAGGTCGCTCGCATTCCCCATATGGCGGCTCGTCTCTCCCTAGACGAAACCCTAAAAACTTATGCATTCCGAGTACTCCTTCCTTCATAGTAGTGGTATGCATTAGCTTGCTACCGTCTTCCTTTCAAGACGGTATAAATAAAGAGTTGATATAATTTACAGTCTCCGGGTTGTGCACTTCCTGCCTTTGTGATTGGTAGAAAATACATGATTTGAAAATTTAGATTATTTCATTGGTTACACTACTGTTCGGCACAAGGGAGATAATTTCTAATGATCGTTTTCATGTACGACTTAACAATTTTTGAAGATTTTAAATCTTAAAAAGTGAGAAAACCAAAAAGCCATACAAATTGCCATAAATGAAATTCAGCCTTTTGATTTTCAGGTCAAACTAGTTGAAAGCAATTTTTTATAATATCTATTGAAATTATTTGCTTTCATTTATTATTTTTATTTAAGTACAACAAGTTATTTGCACCTTCTAAAAACTAAGTGTAAAAACTTTGTTAACCAAAATGCTGAATGGAGCGGTATAACTTTGAATTAATAAAAATAATACGAGTCCATGATCCTTCCCAAGATCTATTTTACCCTACTATAGTCGATAATAACTTACAAGCTCGGGTAGGCATTTCTCAATGTTGGACAAGCAGGTTTAAAAGACACATGACATAAAAATGTTCCAAACGCCACGGTATGTAGATGAAGATGACATTTATATACGAAAAAATAATTGTCTTTGATGACTAATTGCTGTTTAGGGTTCGCTCTAAAGACGGTAAGTTTAAAAAAAAGAAGATAATCTTGTTTTATTCATGTTTTTAAATCAAGGGTTTGAATGCCAATACATACATTTTTTGAATACCACAATGTTGAGAAAAATAAAATGTTTGCTTCGTAAGTGAATTCATGCAATTGATGATTATACATGTAACTCATGGGTTGGATTTTAGTTTTCATGAAAAAGTATGAAACATTTTTTTTTTCGTGTAAATTTTATGAAAAGTTTATGTTATTTGATGTAAGCGAACTTTGCAAAAGCAGGGGACCACTTCGACCACATAGCACAACTTATAGTTGTTTATACAGTATATGTTTGGGAGTTTAATTCAAATACATTTTCTAAATTTAGCTTGAGTAAGTCACTCGGATCTGATGTGGGATGGGCTTGTAGTGAATAAACACTCTTGTCCAACTCATCATAGGCTATTTATACAGTGGTAATTAGTTCTTCGAACTGCATGTAAGTGTAAAGGGATGTCCATCATAATTGACACGCAGACATAGATTGCAATCGGAAAGGCTTGATTTTTATTATGAGTGTCGGAGATATCCCTAACATAAGTGTTTAAAGTGGTGTGTACAATTAGTGTGAAGAATTGGCAACATATTGACCAAGATTCTCTGTTGGTGTGTTTATTATCGAGATGATTTTTCTTCCTGTTATATGACAGCATTGTTTTATAGGAACTATTGTTTTAATAACATTAAATTAGCTTAAGTCCAATTTGAGTATTTAAGAGGGGCTGATCCAATCTTTAGTTTTCGTAAGAAATTTAAAAGTCACAGTGAATTTTAACCCTTTGTTTTCATATATGATATTTTCTTGAATCAAATTGTTTAGACACTCTCAATTGTGATATAGATTTCTAGGTAGTTTCTTTTTTTCTTTTTTTAACTATAATATTGGTTTAATTATGAAGTCAGCTCTGTTTATGTTAATGCACATATTTTCTAACAATAAAAGGGAGTTTCTTAACTTTTGTAATGCTCTCTGTTAAGGCAAACTCAAATTATATGACGTTTTCTCAACTTTGATCGACGACAATTCTAGTTTGGTTCAAAAGCAACCTATATCAATAAGGGTGAAGACATCCCTTAAGTTGACATACGATGTAAACACCGACTGGAACGTCAATTTGAAAGTTGTAGAACATAAACTTATAACGGGTTGTTTAATAGCTGAATCGATTATGTCGTTGCTATAAATAATCAAGAGTTTTGTTGTTTTTTTGTGTTTATTCTTGTTTTAGTTTTTAATATATTGGTTAAATTGAATAAAGATAAGAACTCGGCAATAAATTTAAAAACGTCACAAAGTTAATATTCAGTTCACTTAATGGCAATGCTTCATACTGTTTAATTATACAAGCGGCATATATGTTGAGAAACAAATCAATGATTGTACTTTTCACTAGATGTGTTAAAAAGCCACGAGTGCCCCTGCATGAAACCAAAATTTCAAATGCCAAATTTAGCATAAAAGTTATTTCAATGCTAAATTGAAAAGAAGCTATAAATCCTTAAAACATTGTATGAACATAGTTTCATGAGGCATAACCCTGTAAAAAAATCATTGGACTTGAACCAAGTTCAAACTTGACGACCTATATTACTTAACAAATTAGCCTTTTATTACTTATCAACATTGATAAATGGGAGTTGTAGTTTACATGCATTATACTAAGATAACAGCCATGTTTGATCCGTTCTTCTTTAAAATCAATGATGTTACCTTCAGAGAACCTGACGTCAAGATTTTTCTGCTGAATACATGTTATATTTGTATCATTATATGGATAAAATATCTATTTGATCAGACATAGAGCCAGACCAGATTGGATTTGACAACTTTTTGGTGTTCCACTCGATTATACAAAAATATGAAAATCTGCAAAAATGTCATAGGCGTCTTTCTATGATAGGCGGAGGATAGTATGATATGTAGGATTCTGTTTAGTTATAAGGATTCAACGATTTTTTAAACGTCTATTAGTTTAAATCTTACCGTAGGCTTCCTTTAAACGTTGGTCCATCCCATTGACAAGGTTGTTTCTGCATCTGTCTTCATACAATGGTTGCCCATAATAACCGCCCATGAAACAAAAGCACATTGCCACTTGAATCAAATATAATCCAGACATTTTTATTTCCTTTTGGTTTTTTCGTTGTGTAATTTCAAATAGTAACTGAAAGAATAGCTCACAATTCAAAACGTATACACGGATAAAATCACTTAGGGGAGTGAATATCCCGTGTTACATTGACAAAAGACAGTCTGAGTCAACTAAATCTTGTAAATATTCCATGCTGTATTTCTAAGAAAATCATAGAGGAAGTAAATTATATATATATATATATATATATATATATATATATATATATATATATATATATATATATATATATATATATTACTCAAACTCAATAAATGGGTGCAAATGAAAGTGGGTATTGGAAGAAAAATGAAACAGTGTCCTCATTGATGGAATATTGTTTTTTCAAAAGAATAATATGTAAGGTTTATTTTTCTAAAATATTTTTAACATCAAAGAAAGCGTTTTTTTGTGAGCTCGTTTCAAACATTGACCATTTTTCTGTAACTAAAGTACTAAGAAATATCCGTTACTAATCCATTGTTTGTAAATTCTCAAAAGAGACATAAAAAGGAAAAGACCCTAATAAATTATATTTTTTTATATGAAATACATAAAATAGCTGTAAACCAGTTTAGGCTTTCGTTGATACTTCCGATTAATTTCTATCTATTGTCAGCTAAAAGAAACGACCCGAATATGTTTTTACCAAAATCAAATGTCATGTCATATTATCTAATCATACAAACTAATTCATGTTTAATAGACACGGACTAAAACTAGACTTGTGTTCAAATTTTATTCATTTAACTAACACCAAAACATATAAACATTTAAACAAAATAAAAAGCAATTATAAACTTTTCAAACAGAGATTTAAAAACAGTACCTCTATGGTAACGAACATTACAGAATTAGACATTTGTTATTTCAAAATTAAAACATATCTTTAAGGTAATCTTGCATAGTATTTATGTTCATCCTAGAAATACAGTGACTAATATTAATCCTATTTTTAATTAATATGGATACTAATGGTTATATATTGATTTTATGTTCATTTCTGTACAAAATATTGAACAGAAATAAATTTAAATACATAAATTTTAAAATAAGTTTAATTTCTTAAAGCACGTGTTTTGTTTTTGGAAAATGTAGTATACTACGGATTAATTACAAAGACATCTTTTTGTAAAAGTTTGTAAAATAACTTAGACTTGTGTTGTAATTTTCGTTACAATTTGTAAAATGTACGTTACATTTTGTACAATGCACAAAATGTATTAAATTTAATTAAATTCTTTATGAAACTTTTTGTTTCGTGTAAATGATGAAACATTTAACAAAAACATACCAACTTAAACATCAACAAAAACATTATTAGCTCGGAGTAACATATTTAAACTGTTTTTAATCAATGTTTGGACATGTCCGTTACTTAAAGATTGTCAAGTTTTTCCCAGAGATCATTGTCGATTATAAATAATCTTTTTGACTTTCCTGAGGGTTTTGGCTCATTTATGGTGTACACAATGTCGGATGTTTTGCACCACAAAACATCTGGGGTTTTTGGCCACGCAAACATCTTTTTCTTCTTCTCCATAAAAGAAATCTGATATGGAAATTCGTCATGTTGTATTACTGAATTTGTTGCTGCTACGGTCACAGCAGGCTCTTCGGTTTCAGATTCAACTGGTTGTCTACCTTCAGTGACATCATTCTGATTAATATCAAATTGAGTTTCCTTGTCAAAGAGTGGTGTAGGTAAAGTTTCTTTCGGCTTTGTTGATTCTTTTCTCCACGATAAACATTTGCTTCCAGCCAAACAATCACTGCAGTAGCAGCTTACGTTTCCGACTAGAATGGAGTTTGATCCTTGTCCAACAACTGCATGAACTTTCATTATGCCTTTTACAGGTTTTGCATTCCATAATGCAATTTCTTTCTCTGTTTGTTGACAATGTTCTTTTAGAACAAATCTAAATTTCACCTGCTTCATGGAACAATGTGCTGACTGTGTCCAACAAAAAAATCATTTGCGTCCTGGATGATGACTTTTCCCGATTTTACTGCCTCATCAGCTAAACGTTTGGTTGATCCACCAAGCCCATCACACGGACCTTTACCGTGTCCTGCTTAAAAAAAATTCCACTTAGCATCTATTCCGAACGTTTCTTGGTGATTTGCCACTAAGTGAAATATTGTCTTATTCCTGTACTGTGATGTTGGACTGTAAGTCCAGTAATGGATACATTTAATTTCTGGATCTAGTAGTTTAACGTCCTTCACAATCTCTTTAATAAAAGTAACCACAGATGTGGAGTTGTGATTCTGGTCATCAGATATAATCACAAAACTTTGATGTTGTAATTTTGACTCCTCTGTTGGGCGTGTGTATATTACTGTGAGATGCAATGTCAAGCCTGTCTGATTCCAGTATGCTGACTGGATTTCCTATACACTCTTTCAGTTGTAATTTTCTGCAAAATCCATGTGAATTACTGCATTATTCACAGGAAGTTTCTCTTTTAGTAAACGTATCTGTTGATATTGGACTTTCATTCTAGAAACGTGATCTGAAAATTCCGCTGTTTGCTTTTCGAGGTGAGCAAGAAACTCTTCTTTTGTTTTGGTCACATGGACAACCCGCATCACCATCTTTGTCTGTCCCTTGTCTTCCACACTTACTCGTTTCCATTCGTCAAAAGTAAACTCGTTCGTGTCAATTCCTTCTCTTACTAGATCAATCGGAGGGTCGTCAACATAGGTCTCGGGGTTTAGGGGTACAGCAATGCCAATCTGACGAATTGCTTTCAGAACAAGAGCCATATTCTGATGCTTGGTACATAGACAGCAATCCCGAGTGATGAAGGAAGTGGTTAAGATATGTTTAGATCGTATCCTCTGAAATGACACCAGTGAAAGTTTTATGGTTGGATTTTCACTCAGATACTTTGTGTGAAGGTTAGACATATAATCAGTCAGTACACGCTCTTGGGCGCTTTGTCTTAGAACTGTCCTGACCTTGTCTGCTTTTCCAGGCATGTTACGCCTGTTATCATCTCTTGATAAGAAGTTGATTACACTATTTTTAAACTTCATAACCTCTCTCATTCGCTGCTGTTTACTACACAGTAGTGTCTTTGACTTTGATTTTCCTGCAGCATTGAGTTTATTTCTACTCAGACCTGTCCACTTACTAAGCAAATTTGAGCATCTGTATTTCCGAACTATTGCCCCCGCTACAACCTTGTGAAGAATCTTTGCTCTTCCAGGATTATTCTGCTCCTTTGCAGACCTTACTTCATCCATGACAACGTTGCTCAATAAAAGATGTTTCCTGACCGTGTTTGCCTGATGTTTATCTAATCTAGCAGAATTTATCTGTGCCTCTGTCTTACTCCTTGGGGTTGATGGTCCTTGTTGACTCGAAGAAATTTTTCTACGCAGCCGCAAAAGTCGCCTCTGTGTCGTCTTGTGTTTAGTTTTCAGCTTTTCTAACTCTTGTTTCAATGTAGATACTTCTCTTGATTTTTTTGCAAGTGCCTTTGCAACTCTTTTTCTTGGCCCATTTCTCCTATTTGGAAATGCCATCTGAACGACAAGTCTGGGGCTACTATGGTCAGGTGATCGAGGATCAGCAGTCTGTGTGTCTAGACTGTCATCGCCACTTGTACTTTCAACTTCTGGGACATTCTGTTGTAATAGTTCTGCTATTGCTTCCTTTTTTCTTCTGCGATGACGTTTTACAGCTTCGTTCAGTTTTACATTGCGCCTTATACGTTCTCTCCTTGACTTGACGGCACGTAATTTTTTCTTCTTCTTTCCCTTTCTTTTTAAAGATATTCTTCATTATTTTTGGCCTTTAATCTCTCCCTGTAGCTTTTTTGAATCTCGGCTCTTGTTTTGGCCATATTTTTCTGTTAACAAATTAGATAATTTCGCTGTTAATTATTTCTTTAGGTGTGAAAATGTCAATGAAATGTTCGTTACTTTCGTATGAAATGTACGTTACTCAAGATGACAAGATTATAATTTGAAGATATTCAAGCATGCTGACGTTTATCCTATTGATAAGCATAACATAACTTCAAAAATACATAAAATATTTGTTAATATAGTTTTTTTTTACTTCCTTTATTAATACGTTTGGTTTTGTGTGTTATAAATGCTGAATTGTATTATGTAATTATGCATGTTCCTTTCCTACCTTGATATGCGATGCAATTTATGAGATAAATCCCACTTAAGTAGCAAGAAATTAATCAAATATTAAACTAAAATAAAAATGTGTGTATGATTTCAATTTAAAGCTATTTATAATTTCAATATTTGTTAAAAATTACAATGCTTGTCTATTGAAATGTTCGTTACAATAGGTAACGGACATTTCATTCTTTTTTTAGATATACTACAACAACATAAATAAACATGTGGCTCGTTTATAATATTAGAACTGATCTTGACGACTTTTATTGTATGTACACATTTAAATTTGTTCGATACACATAATATAAATTAATTAGTCCTAATGAAGGTGTATGCATACTCACGAGGTCAGACGTTTAGGTTGTTTTAGCAGTCAATCATGCTCTCTAACTGTCCTTGGCACTAATGCCGGATGTTGATGTACCAACAATTTGTCACGTGTTTTATTTGCATCAAACAATTTGAGCTAGGATTGAAATTACAAAGAGTTTTGTAAAATACGGTAACGAACATTTCGGTAACGAACATTTTGTAACCAACATTTATGTGCCTAGGGCGCTTCAAAAAAAAACCTGTAGTGTTTATTAAAGACAGTTTTTGATGGCAACAAATACTATCGTTATGTTCAGTATTCACATTGAACAGTTGTTGCATTTGCTTTCTCAGTTTCGGCAGTAACGAACATTACAGTCTTAAATCTACGCTCAGACTTTTTTTTGTTTTTTGTAGTGATATGATTAGACAAAAGGAATTATATTAAATATCTTAACATTTATGTGGACAAAAAGACCTCACAATGTTCTCTTTAAGATTTTTGTATTTTTTCATAGAATGTACAACTCTTGCACTGGTTATATATCTAAAGTAACGGAGATTACACCGAAACTGGAGACAATGTTCAAATTAATTTAAGTAACTCTTGGACTGAAAAATAATATGTAGGAACTTATTTCGCTAATTGTCCAGTTAATACTGCAAAACATTCTTTTCAAAATGTAATTTCAAAATGGCGACAGTAACGAACATGTCAGTTTTAGCATTTTATATTAAATTTTCGCTGGGAATAAACGCATTCCCGTGATCTTTTTGTGTGTTTTTGAAACACTTATGGACTAACTTTGTATTGCAAACTCAATTACAATTCTGCTGATTTTAATTTTTTTGTTATTTTATGGCGACATTAATTGCACCCATTTATTGAGTTTGAGTGATATATTGTCACATGTACGCATCTGTTCGACATACTGAAACAGGATTTGATATATAAAATTTTGAAAAATGTGATCTACTTATATTCATAAATGATTAAAGTAAAAATGCTATACACGTATATATTTCCTTGCATGGTAATATGTGATTAGTAATATGTTTTCTGCCTTCGTAACAACATAATCAGTTTAAAACGGTTAAATATGTGCTGCTATGTGATGGGACGTCCGTCATTGTGAACTACCCAAATTGTTGGAGATCTCTCTGTTGAAAATATTGATATTGAACTGTATATCTAAGAAAGATTAAGCTGGTTTTAATGAATTGCCAACACATTGATAATATTTAGTTGTATATACACAACGTTAAAACAGGACACTATAATCGAATGCATCGAATAGTATTACTGAACTATCAATTTAGAATCAAAATAATTTAGAGAACTTCGGCATTTATCAAGAACATTTAACTTTGTAAGACGAAATGTGAAAGAGAGATTTAAAAATTTTGAAATCTCTGAGAACAACTGATGGTATTATCAACCAACAAGAATCCTATATCAAAAACGATAAGGAATCTGATCATAATCACCTACTGTAATATCTAATTTGTACTTTGTTGCACGTCATGACTGGCTATAAATAGGCAGATATATCTAGATTTGTTGCAACATCTGTAACATGTACCAGGGTATGCCATATCAAATGTAAATGAAACATTGTTTAGTGTAGAAAAAAAAAGTTCGTTATTAATTTTAATACGAGGGTTGTCAAAAAAGTTCGTGGACATGAATAAATTAATTTTTTATATGAAAATTTGACTGTTAATTCCAAAGCAGCCTCATTAACTTTCTCTGAAATCGTTTCGGAGCGACTTTGCAATTTTTTTGCTACATTACGGGTATATGGGAGGCATCTTTACTGTAATGAAGGCCCGTTCCGAGACACAGTTAGATTATTCTAACTAAGCAGAGTGTAGTGAAATTGATAGCGTTTTTGTAGTCTTAAATCTTGGTTATGTAAATGTCAATAAAACGGTGTGTCGATTTCCCTATTTCGTAAATGTCCGATATCATATGCAATGTCAACCCGTGCACGCACGGGTCAAAATCTATTATGAATAAAATTCGGAGCTATGTACATTTTTGTAATGAAGTTATCAATGTATATACATTGCCTAAACATGGCCACAGCCCAGTCTGATGTTTAGTTATAACGACTTTCTATAACGCCGTAGTCCTGGGTCTACCTGAGAGTAATATGCCGCATTCACCGTTTGGTCAGAGAGTACAATCACACATTTCATCAAAATATCACTTTTATTTACTCGAACTATTTTGATGGTTTTCCCGTTTCCTCCATCCTTTGTTGTTTTACCTCTGTTGACACAATTTCCTGACGGCGCGCTGTTCCATGCGATCAGATGCCGTCGCTTTTTCATGCATTTTCAAAGACATGTTTTTGCCGTAGCGCCGGCGCGAAGCGAGCTCTACCGACAAGGCGTGTGTGAATAGAAAATTCGGACTATTTGCACATTCATTCAACAGATATTTTTGGCGTCAGTAAATCGGACCATTAATGCCTTGTTTAATCGTCCCAGTAGTTCCCTGTAAGTATGGCTTCCCATTTTCATACTCTCACGAGAACAAGTACATGCATTGTTACTGCTGACTCAAGGCAAGACTAACGGAGTTATAGTCCTTTCGAGTGACGTCACAATGGATTTCTTACACATTGATCCAACAGAATTTTTCGGCACAGTAAATTTCGACCCACAATGCAATTCCGCAATGTCGGTCGATCTCACTAGACTGGATACCATTTCGCGAGAATCAAAGTAAAACTTTTGAGAAACAGATAAATTGTATAATTTCCAGAACATCATGCTTTTGAAGTAAACAAAACAGTATTTTTCGCTAAGTTTTTTTCAGTGTGTGTTCAAAAAGACAGACGACACTTGACCGACGTGAACTTTGACGTCACAATAAGGGGAAAATACTTTAAGTAGTTATTGTAAACATGGTAAATCTGATGAAATATAAATACCAAAATCTTCTCAAAATCTTGCAGAGCTAACGAATCGGGACATTTCTTCAGAGATAGGAAACAGCTGTAACTTGCTCTCATTTGGATGAATGCTCACATTTATTTTATTCACTATATTTACGGTAATTTCCAGGAACGTTTTTAAAAAAAATCTTCACAAGCAAAAAAAAAAAATTAATTCTCAAAATCAGGAAAATTCTAATCGGGGTGAGGAATGGGAGGTGCGTAGTATGCCTTTAGCTCTTTAGCTGCTCAAAAGTGTCTTTATTTTCACTACTATTTATTACATGCTCCCGGGGGATCCATTTTCCTTATATAATCAACAAATTGTTTTATAAGTAAATTTGTTTTTTTCAAACGGGGAGGGGGGTCTCTGTGATAAGTCAATTTTTATATGTAAGTTTAAGAAAAACGTCTGCTGCAAGAAAAGAGGAAATAAACTGCAATGTACATTATGTTAATTTAAAAATCTTTATTATTCAACAACATTTTATCTGAGATAAATTCTATACTGGCGTGCGACCAGTATATAAATAATTAAAAAATATCTTATGAATTTTGAATAATGAAAAAATACTGAAAAAATAGGTATATGTTTATTTTATTTTGCATTCAAATTCATTTACTTTACGTCACTACTTTTATTTTTATTGATTTATCATTATTCATTTTTTGATCAGCTGCTGCGCTCGCCTCAACGGTCGCACCGTAAATCATATTATCTTTTAAAAGTCCTTTGCATTGCTAGCTTGAAAATTCATGTAGCTTCAAATGACATATAAAAATGACAGTACTTTGACTAACAGTTCCAATCCAACAGTTCCGGTCTAACAGTCAAAATGCTGGAGGTTTTTTTTCGTATAGAGTTATATTGTAACTGTTTTACAGGGGTATAAGAATGGTGTTTCATTTTCAATAGGTCAGAACAGCGAAAGAAAATCTAAAAGAATGCATAAGTTGTCAAGCTGTGCCTAGAAAGAACAACATAGGTTCGTGTTTTTAACTTACGTTACATTTGTTGTCATTTTATTTCAGATTAATTTTATTTGTGTTTGTACTGCGCTGACTTGCTCAACTGCTGTTTCGTTGTTACATGTAACGTGATCTCTTGTAATGGAAGAAGCAGATTACTACATTACTTTTGTCTCTAGGGAGTGCTTTACAATATATGTTGCTATGTAGAATGCGTCCGTCTACAGAGGTGAAAAATGATCTGAACTGTGATTAGGCGAACAGATTACATATTACAGGCCTCAGACATAAGACATGATAAAAGAAATAAAGCAAACAAATTCCTTTTATGAGTCGTTGTCAGCTTTTATTATATTTTGATTTTTTTCTGTTCAAGGTGGTTGATTTTATACCGGAAAATAAACTGGAAAATGACAAAAGGTCTCTTGACATTAATGTCTCTGTATTATAACATTCATATATTTTTAGATATTTTCAATATCACATTAACATTATTTTACACAATAACCAGGAAGTGTAAAGCATGTATAATATTGGTCTATGCAAATGTCCGATGGAACCAACAGAGCTATATTTCCTGCTGATAAAATGACTCTACGTGCATTTCTTCTTCTAATGCTTAATTGCAAATTTACATCTATAACTGATAACACCATTTCTAGCTCATCAATATACAAATTATTCGTTTCATTGGAACTATAACCAGTACACACATTTTCAACTTTATTTACACGTTGCCCTTAGAAACTTTACATTTTCTGTCATTTTAAACTATTAAAAATCGCCTATAATAATTGTGTATGCAAGTCATAGAAATAATTAACGAATTCTTATCGTATAGATTCAATTTAGTATTCGCTGATGTTAAAAGACGGAAAACCAAGAAGAGAGCATATTGCGTTTGCCATTAGCCAAACAGTGATTACTTCTTTTATAGATTTGACGTCACATATCCGATTCAAGCGTCACATATCCGATTCAAGCGTCGAAAGGTAGCGGATCGGAATCAAACAATATCAGACCCCTTCACAATAACTGCAATATTGCTCATTTGCAGAGCAAATTGATATACGTTGTTGAGGATTTAGTTAATAGATAATCAAATGAAGTCAATTAAACAGTTAACGTTATATCATTTTTTACCAATATACCGGTATGTCATTTTGCCCTTCAAAAGAGTGGTAACGCAGTTACTGTGAATGGCCCTATTTATATTTTAATAAATAGAGCGTAAATAGCAAAAATTTTAACACCATAAAAAAACAGACATATTCAATTGTCTCGATATAAACAAAAGAAAAATAACAAATAAACAAACAAACAAAAACATTAAAAAAAAATAGGAAAAAAAGGAAACAATGAAAGGAAAGAAGAAGAAAAAAGGGACCCCCCAACAAAAATCATGATTTATTCCTGCAAGTTTTTAAAGACTTTGAAATTGCTCATTATTATTAATGATTTCAAATTTCAATATAAAACGTCCCACCTACTTATTCAAGCCTTTACGGTGCTGCGTAGGTGAATATACTGATTAGGAATTGACAACATTTTAAGAAAATAAAACCATCTTTTAAAGTTTATAAATCTTTGTCTTGCTATGTAAGGATTTAAATCTAGGGTTTGACCAAAACACTTATATAGGGTAAGGGTTCTTCATGCAGGGTTTGGATAAAATCCGAATAATCGCGAGATTCCTTAAAACTTCGGAATACCGTATGCACTGCCTCGTGCATTCTGTAAACAGCTTTTATTTAATTTTTCATTTTTTTTTTTAAAAACTGATAATCACTTGGCCGATTATTGTATTCAATGAGAGAGAGAGAGAGAGAGAGAGAGATTCATTCATGCATCGTGCAACATCGATAAGAAAATTAAATTTAGTTAACATGTAAAAATGTTACTACTCATTGAGCATAAGTCACGTCTATCGGCACTAGTACTATCGATTAGTGCCAAAAAGGGACATAATAAATGCAGAAGTCTTATTGAAAGTTACATGCAATCGAACATTTTGAAAACAAAATGTGGATAATACTTATATATTAGTAATTATTTCAACGATTATGGTTTATTGAAATCTTATATTCAAAATGTTTTGTTCTTTTTTGTTAAAATAGTAAGAAATCTAAAATTGTAGAACATGCTTAATTCATTCTACTTCAAACAATTAAAGACGATGAAACAGAGTACAGAGGAAAAAAATAATGCAAAACAAAATTTGACGTTCGTGACGTTCTCGACCGGCTACGTCAAAGTCGTGTTGACATGTCCTACTAAAATTGTCATACAATTTTTATAAAACACACAATATCTTGGATTTCGTTGTATATTTATTTTCAGAAAGGGTTGGCTAATCGGAATTGACAAAACGTGAGTTTGTGAAAATGTGGCCTTAAGGACCCTTTTCTCGTGACGGCAGTCATTTCCTTCAACATTGTGTGTTAATGCTTACCATGATACTGTCGTTCATTGATAGCAGAGGTCACTATCAACCAGACATATTGATCATTTTACATTCGTAGGGGATATTTGAAGATTTGGATAACAGAACAATACACACAATATATTTTTTGAAACATTTAATGGAGAAAACAAAATGTCTTTATTTATTCTCGATTAAATCTAAATGAGAGCAGCTAGATATGAAAAACTCAAAATAGACCAAACATTAATGTCTGCAATTTTGGTCAGAATATGTTGAACCGTACTTGAAAAGCGACAAGAATATCACCATTGAATAACAAAGGGCACCTTGCAATTAATCTAAAATAGCTATCGCTCAAAGGTCATATTAGTAATTGGGAAACGAGTTAAATGGCCGTCACTTAAGTATGATCTACATGATTAAAGTTTAAATACGACACACCACAAAGCGAGAGTATAAAACATTCGTATTATTTACACCTGATTGCGCATCTGGAATTAATGGTTATGTTCTACCTCATTGTAGGGACGTGTGAGTTTTTATTTTTTTTTCTTTTTTAAATTCGCGTACCCGTTCTGTTTGTTAAAAATTGCCCTGCGTATCTGATTTGACTTTTCCTCTGGCTTGAAACAAGTTTAAATTATTTCATCGCGACCAATTCACTAATATTTGATAATAGGATCCACCCCCCCATCCTTCCTTCCTCGAATTAGACGCACAGTGTATTTGGTACTTTTTATGGAAATTCCTCTAATGTCAAATAATCAACATTGGCCTTTCTAGATATCTAAAAGTTCACGGCAAATAATTAATCCATGTAAAACACCTACCAACCTGCATATAAAAAAAGAGAGAAAGGCAAGTCACTTTGCGTAGTATCTGGGACTGAAGTAAAACTATTTCAGTCAATATAACACGATATTATCTAAAAAGTATTTGCCAAAAATATCATAAAATTGAATAAAAAAAAAAAAAAAAAAAAAAAAAAAAAAACAAGACCAAAAAACATAGTATTGATGGATTACAGAACAACGTACATTCATTTGTGCGGGAAAAAAAGCATTCTGGGAAAGAAATACATTTAATGCGACAACATCAAGGCGGGCTTATTTGATACATAAAGCTGGTATATTTTGATAGTTTAAAAAATGAAGGCGAAGTAATATAAAGAAAGCAGAGTTGCACATCTTTCCTCTCTCTATCTATTTCTAAATGACGATGGGGGGGGGGGGGGGTTTATTTATCTGTTTTCCTTTAATGCCAATATATAAAGAAAGGAATATGTTGTGTACATGACATTAAAAGAATTGTTATTCAAACTAGAGACGAGCTCGTTGCAAGCAACGATTAGGTTTTCCGTCGTAGCTGCGTCATATTTGTGACGTATTACAAAAAATTGATAGCTGACCATAGTACAATATTAGATGTGTAAATACTGAGAAACAAAGTATTATATTTCTGTGACCGCGTAGATTTTACGGTGATAGAGAATTCGTCTGGATCTGCATCGGTCGTGTGCAGTACGAACCGGGTGAGGGAATGTTGGCGTAAAGTGTATAAGGTAAAAGGTTGGGGCGCGCTGTGGGCCGTAAGCTAAAACGAAGGGTAGGTTTGCCGTATTCCCGAAGGTCCACCAGTATACAGTTCCAGAGAAATAAACAGGCAATTGATGCAGGATTCCACATTATTGGACGAGACTCAACGATGGCAACATTATAACAATCTAACAGACAGACATGTTACAAACAAGTCGGATATGGCCAGAAGTGGCCTCCGGACTCAAGACTCTGGGAGAGTCGGACGTGGCAGGGGCTGGCCGCCGTATTCCAGACTGCGCATTGACAATTGTACATAACTATTTATAAGAATCTTAACAATGAGTATAAATTGACAGGTAATGATATAAGTAAGCTGAGTGAAAGGTTCACAGATATAAAATAATTAAATAAACTCAATGAGTCTTTGATGTCCAAGAAATGAAAATCTGATAATTGCACAATGTTGTTTTAAGAGATTAACAGTCCTTGAGACATGACACTCTGTCTCTTTGAAATCACATATAAAGTCTGAAAAGTGTCAATCACTAAATAAAAAAGTAACTATGTAAGAAATAAACTGTGGGAAAAAATTACGAAACAGATGTTGAATTTTACAAGTAAAGTAAAAAAAAATTATAATTGAACAGTGCATTTTGCACGATGATACTACATGTTTATAAGCAACTACAGATCTTAACACGTTGTCTCTAGTTTGATTCGCCGCATTTTATTTATAGAGTGGGACTGTGGTTATGCCCGGTACGAAGGTAAAAAGACCATTGGCAAACGTTTTACACGCATTTTTATCGAACGCAAGCGCCAATGAATCTCTTAGTATATATGCGGAGATCCTGGAAATTTTACAAGGGGTTTTGAAGAATAATTTTGTATTTCGAGGAGGGGGAATATGTGCGGATCCGAAAATTTTTCCGGGGTGGGGGTTGAAAAGTCAGACGGTTATTTGAGTTTGCCAAGGGATGTCCGAGGCATATTTGGTAAGTTTATAATGTACACGTAATTGACAGAAATTTCGCTGGGGTGGGGGGGGGGGGGGGTCTGGAACCCTTCCCCTTCTAGATCCGCGCACGGAGAAGACCGATGCCGGTAATTTTACTGTAATTTTAACCATTTTTATTTAATTATTCATGTTCATAATTATCAAAAACCAATATTACCTTTCAAAGCAGTTAAAACTTAAAACTTAAGATACGAACTATTTAGTCTCGGTGAGTATTGCGTCCGCGTACGAAAATAATGGCAATCTGTGTCCTAGGTCGTCCATCCGATTCTTTTTCTGACTAAAAGCTACAGACCTGCAGTTAGAGATTGTCAAACTCTTCTTGATTATGTCAATTTGTTTGTCTCAAAGAATCATTTTTTAAATATATAAAGTTTTACCTAAAAAAAATAGAAATCGGGCACAATTGTCAATATTAGCATTTTACAATTTTATGGTCTAATAATATTTCAAGAAACAACTCTTCATTGCTTTAAGCGAAATATTGCATGAAAAAAAATTACATCGCATTTTTTAAATTACAAAAGGATATTCAAAATGAACCGATTAACCGCTAACAAACAGGCATAAAGACAGACTGAGAACCAATTTCTTCTCTTTTTTTTTTTTACATCAAAAGAAATTCAAAAATAAATCAAAACATATTTTTTCTCTGTATGCGTTAATGAAAATGTAGATCAGCAAGGGGTTCTTTTTCGTGCAAGCACCCACTTAACAAATTGTTACACGGGTCTACAACGATGACAAATATCGAAAAGGCAATATTGTGGGTGAAGGATGAATGTGTAGTTTGTTTTTTTAAAGTTTATTTTTGATACATGTGATTATATTTATCTAGATCGGTTATGTTTGTTAATTTGTTTTGTTTACTAAAGAGGGAATAAAGAAATGAGTAATTTCCAAGCACGTAGCATCGTTTTTGAAAGTGTGTGGGGGGGGGGGGGGCAAACTCATCCAACAAATCTTGACAAGCAAAAAAATAAAAAAAAACATTTTCCCAAAATTTTCAAAATTTCACTCATAATTTCATGATTTTCATACCATTTTTTTTACATGCTACCAAAATGGGGAGGGGGGGGGGGGGCAACTCCATGATAATTCAATATTTATGTAAATTTTATAAAAATAGTTTGCTTCGAGAAAAAGTGGGGAGAGGACATCTTTATGTCATATAACATGTGAAACTGATTTCATTCCACCCACAAGCTTGAAATAATGAAATAATTTTAATGAAAACAATATAAATAGACGTCATAAATCCCATATCAAACGACATATTACCACTTGATTCTGCGCGTCTTTTTAATGAATTTATAAACAGCGGCAAATTCTAAAATGTATTTTTAAAGGTAATGTTAGCTGCAAGTCTGTAAACCTTGTATTAAAAATTTCGGATGGTAGTCAATTTTTCCGGGATACAGACCGAGAGCTACATATATGCAGCTAAGGTAACTAAGAATGATTCCAAAAAAATACTTAGTTGAGTAATGCAAGCTTTTAAGAAAGCAATACTTATATTTGTTTAAAATATAACACCCAAATACTTCGTCTTACATTCGCTATTTGTAGAACAAGCAGAACCAGTATCAGTCTGACCGGCCTCACCATATACATTGTTAGAATTTTATTGTCCTAGCATTGCATTGCTCTGCATGTACACAATTTCTTTTAAAAATTAAACACTTAAAGTGTTCATCTATATGGCTACACATAACGTACACACGTGATTCAAAATAACCCACACGGAAAACGGTAAAGAATTCAGTCATTGAGTCTACATTTTATAGAACTTGTAAAAAAACACATTGCGGGTCTGAATGTTTGTTGATATGTCAATCTATCAATATACAGTTTGTTAATTATTTTTGATTGCTAAGGCTACTGCGTATTTGATGAACAGTGAACAACATTTTTTCCATGCCACTTTTTTCCATGGAAGATAGCGAATACAAGTATAAAGCATTTATAAAATTTATTTAATTACCTCTTTAGAATTGTGTGTGGAATAAATAATTTATAAGTTGCTGCTGAAGGTTGTTTGGTATTTTCGTTTGTAGATGTTTTGCAAGTAAAAAACCTGAAACGCGGGACAAGTGATAATTATTTAATATCCCTAATAACCGTAACTTAAAACTAGCGGCTTTGGATTCAAATATTATCGTATACGAATATTAAGTTCACTTTTTAAAATCATCTCCACGATGATAATTATATTATATCCATCGCAAATTGCCAGCGTACATTGTCATGTCAGTAATACACATTGTGCTTTATATGACGGCCGTGTATACGTATTGTAGAAAAGTTGAGTTTAATTACCATGCATTGGAACCATTTTATTAACACATCTCCCAGTACTGAAACAATTCAAAATGTCTCTGTTACAGTAACACATTGGGGCGTTAAACGTGTACGTCCAGCTCTACAAGCACATTCACTGTCGTCTAGGCGACGGCCTGAATACAGCTAGCGACTCTCCTATCGATCGGTTACCTGAGTCTCGTAATGCATCTAAATATAGACAGGGGCACAGTAATGAAACAAACAACAAAAATTAGGTCAAAGAGGTTTATCTATATGAAATGAAAATGAACATATGTATAAAAACATTTGGGAATTTTATGTGGAATTATTTTTGCGCGCTACATGTCTCAGTTAATGCATTACAAGAAACCCTTTCATAACCTCATAAACGTGCGCACCCCCACACAAAATGGACCGAACTGACATGATTGTTTCTGCAAATACTGACTATAAATTACGAAAACATTAAATTGAATACTATAGAAGGATTCAAAATTAATTTCTTTACAACTTTGCTTCAATAATGCATTAGAAATGTTTATTCCTTTTTAAGTTATTGACAAGAAACTTTGGACGCCTCTAACTCCCTAATTATAAGGGCCAGCCCCTTTTTCGGTATACCGAATGAAAGGTCTGGGTAAGACCAAGAACTTTTAAAATACATGTTATAACAAATTTTTATCAGGTAAAAAACTAACACGGAAAATACGCGAATTTTTTTGATTTTTTTTCTTACCTTTGTTTCAACATCCATACCAACCCTTTTATTTGCATTTAAATGATAAATAAAATATATCTCGCACAAATTCAATGTATTAGCTTCCAAACCAGCCCATCTTTGAGACTCTGCCAGTCATCGTTAAAGCTAAACCCCCTGGACAGAAGAAGTCGATAAATTTTACTAAAAGGGGAATAACTCAAAACCGGGTAGGGATTTTCCTCAACTAAAATATGCAACGACAACATCACGCGGCATGTTATCAGTCCTGAAAATTTCAAAACAATCGGTGAACAAACGAGCGAGATATTAAGGATCAAAGTTGGCGTCTAGAAGAAAAAAAAAATAATAAGAAATTTGAAAATTTTTCAGAATAATAGTAAGGTTTTCCGCTGAGAGCGGAATACCTTAATTAGAGTCAACAACACTGGAGGTCTAAACTTGGAAGTGTGTGTGTGTGTGGGGGGGGGGGGGGGGGGGTAATTGTCCTCATGCACCTGTAAACAAGGTAACAGGGAAGTGTCAAATGTTAGTTCACATGTTTAAGTGCGGAAGAACAAAAGGTTAATTTAAACTTCGGACGGCAATTGCTAACCGGTTAACCGATTAATCGGTCGGAACGATGGTACAGTAACCAGTTACAAATTTTGTAATTGATATCAGTTAATGTGATTAAAAAAAATCGGACACATGTTTATAAAAATTCAACACCAGGACATATGAACGTTCATAATTTAAATTAAAAAATAAATAAAAAAGATATCGTTGCGGGCAACGAGACCTGCTGTCTGATTGTTTAACTTGACATACATGTATGACATTTACTTTGCTTTTTAACGGCTACATATCACATGAAAATAGAAGAAAGGGGTTTTCATCATAGATTTAATATGATCTCTCTTGAAGGACAAGCAGTTTATTACCACAAAGAAGATACTTGTCAATTCTTGGAGCATGTTCATGGAACTTCCAATGATTTACTAAAAGCCGGTTTGTTAGACTGCAAAGAGGATTTGTATATGGCAGGAACCAAATCTCTCTCATATATATCCAAATTCATAACTTCGCCTTTGTGGTGGCTGAAAGAATCACCAGGTCACTTCCTAGACATGAATGAAAACTTCAATACGTTGGTAAATTCATGCCAAAAAACACAACTCCCTTTCACACAGCTGTTCAACAAGGTGACTTGATTTTTTCCAAACTGCTTGAGAAATCTGACCAAATAGATGAAATTGTTCTGCCATTACTTCAAAACTTGTTTACAGCAATTAAACAACTTTTAGCACGAATGATTCCAGAACATTTACCAGGTGGAAAATACTGGGATGCATCAGATAACTTTCGACAACAAACAAGATCTGTTGCAAAGCACAATAAGATGCCAGAATTCATATTTGGTCAGCTAGACCATTCTATATCTTTTAGACCAAATGCATCTGTTCTTACCCCTGCGAGATGAAATTCATAATTTTAAGAACTTTAATGAACCGTTCATGAAGTTTCACAATGTATTCATGACTGGTTCATAAAGGTGGTTCATGAATTTTATTCATGAATATACTCATAAAATGTAATTCGTGAACAAATTATGAATATGCAAGAATACAGGAAATACCCGGTATTCAATAGTTCTAGGTATTGAACATTCATGAATTTTCATGAAGTTCTTATTTACGAAATATATAATAAATTTCAAATACTTTAATAAATAACATAGTTTACTCTAGTACTCAGAACACTATATTTTTTTAAAAAAATTATACATCTTAAAATATTAATATTAAAACATAGTCTTCATGAACATTCATGAATATTCATGCAAACACCTATATAAGTGTGGCATCTTTAATTTTGAAAAAGAAAGATTTGATATATTATAGTTACTTTATTTATTCAATTCTAAGAAACATCTAAATTCATTGACAACAGCGAAGGTCTCAGACATCATGATCAAATGGTCATTACTAGATCCTAAATTTGACGCTTAATTTCTTCATTGTTCAATTTATATTTTTTTTAAAAATGACATAATTTATTAGTGAATAATCAGTCTTTGCAGATGATACATTATGGCTGTTTTATGTTGTTAAAAATCTTGTAAACTAAACTGAAAAAGTGAAATAATTTAAAACTTTGCACATTTCTTTGGAAAAAAGATTAGTATACGTTGAATTCCAACTTGTTTGAAGTACATTGTATATCAAGTTTATTAAAGACTTGGTAGGTTGTCAGTCTATCATAGAAGCATAAATACACACAAGACGAAGTGCGTCTGTTCCTGAGAGAACGACAGAGAAAATGTTCCGAGCTTATTCGGTTGAAATTTGACCCCGTCGAGTTTAGAACCTTTGCGGTTTCTTTGTAAAAGGCATTACTGTTGCACACATTTGAAAGCGATTCATTCTAAGAAGTTACAAATCCGTTATGTAAATATTCCGTTGAGAACTTCCAACAATTCATTTATGATTAGCTGTTTAAACTCGGACAACTACCGTTACTATATTCCGAGTTTCGAGGAGTCCGCCATTGTTCATGAGGTGCCATGTCGATTCGCCTCCGTTACAAAAACACACTGAACTTCGTTTGTCAATAAACTTAATGATAAGCAATATTGAAAATATTACTTTTAAACATTAATGCAAATTATAGAAATAAAGTATGAAAGAATATTTAATTGAGTGTAAATTATTTTTTAAGTTCCAAAACCTTGAGGGTTAAATAACGAAGGGGGTTGAAGTTTAACAGACACAACTTGTGTAAACCGAACGATATTAAATCATACGTTACTTCAATCTCTGAAAATATAATAATGAAAACTTAAGCATTTTATAATGAGTTTCATTTAAAGATATTTTTTGATTATTATTAACATGTGTTAAAAAAATATTTAACTAAATGAAAGAGTCTCAGAATACACAGTCAGCGAGTTGTTTTGATTCTATTACGTCACTTCCGCCCAGTGATTACGCGTTTTGAATGAAAGCAGACGGATCTTCAACATGAGCGACGGATTAATTAAGCATGGAACATGCAAGAAGATAATGCAGCAGATGTAGTTCAAAGTAATGGTATTAAAGGTAATATAGTATGTATACATGTATATTGAAATAACTTTTATGAGGGATTCAAAACGTAAGATTAAGTTTCGTTCAATTTTCAAACATTTCAAAATGGCGGTTTTTAATTTGTAGTGACATTCTTTTTTGACTAACTTATAAGTTTTAACTACATAATTGATAATAAATTACACATTTGATATACCTATATCGGTGCAATTACAAGGTAAAGTTATATGCTGATGTCATTTGAGTTAATACAAATTTTTTTTTTACTCTAGAATTATGCAGTGAAACCAGAATATTGGACAGCCCTAAAGATAGTGATCATTGAACATAAATTTCAGTAAGTAATAAATAAATGCTATTGCAAGTAATTGAAAATTTCTAATAGAATGGCCAGTATCATTTACAAATTTGAAAACAGTTATAGTTTCATCGTAATAAATTAAAGAAGTATTTTATTCGAGTATATAGATACATTGAAATGGATTGAACAGCAGGCATAATGCCTATTTATGTTTTCTCCTGAATTTTTCATCTTGTTTCATCTTGAGTTGTTTTATTTTTCTGCGATATCACTTTTTCTAGGGTAGGCACTCTCATTCTTAAGCTCTAGTGCAATTTCAGCATTATCATTTGATAAAAATATTTGAAATAAGAATTAAATGAGATGATTGAATGATTAGTTGATGTTCCAAATGTTTTAAACGACATGTCATAATTATACTGCTATTTGTCATATTATTTTTGTACAGTACAGAGGTACAACTCTTCTGCCACCGAAGGGGCTATATGTGAAGCCTGAAGAATTGCCACCAAGAAGTATTGTCACCAAGACACTCTGGGTTTGTAGAAAATAATCATTTAAAGGATGGAGCATTTTACCTACCATGCAATAAATGCACATTGCAATATATGGAATACAAGTGAAATCAACATGAGCAGAGGCAAGGAAGATGCAACAAAGGAAGATTTCATAAAGAACATATTGATAGTTATCAACTAGTACAATGTAAGCATATTCTAATGTCGCTTATATTTCAAATCATTGCATATTGGTATGTCAATTCTAATATTGTAACATTCCTTTAAAGCTAATGAGTTAGTATTGATATCATTACCTGTTGTTTTTTAAAACAACTTTATTAAACTTGCTGATTATTTAAAGTGATAGTCAGTACATAAGAATTATGTGATACTTAATATATTGTCTCATTATTCTTCAATTTATTATAATAAAGTATTTTATATTTGATTTTTTAGGAGATTTTACCTTTTTATATACAAAATGTAGAAGGTAAGAATTTTCATGAATAGTTCATGGATTTTATTTATGAATTATTCATGAATAAAATTCATAATGATATTCATGAACAGTTCATGAAGATTCATTAAACTTATTCATGAACAGTTCATGAAGATCCGATGAACTTATTATTGGACATTCATCAAATGATGAAGCTTCAGAATATAACTGTTCATGAATTGTTCATGAAAAATTATATTCATGAATATTCATCAACATTTCTTCATGAACAAAAATTCATGACTTTAAAATGTCCAATAATAAGTTCATGGGATCCTCATGAACTGTTCATGAACATTTCATGAATATAATTCATGAATCATTCAAGGGAAAATCATGAATTCTTCATGATCATCTCGCAGGGGATTACAAATGAGGCGTTTCTTTTGTATCCATACAACAAAATATCCCAATGGCTGTCATCTATTCCAACAGATGAAAAAGACAAACTAATGCAGGATTCAATTTTAGAAGGAAGAGAGATTCGCGATAAGTTCAAGGAGCGGATACAAATAATTAATAAGAAAAGGTTAAAAGCACAGCAAGAGAAACAAAAAGAACTGGAAAGAATTGAGAGAGCACAGGATGAAACTCTGCCATTCAGTCAACTGAATATTAACTGAATGGTCTGAAAAGGGGACTGAATAGCACAGCTATGCCAGTCAGTCACCTTTTAGTTATCGTTCAGTCACATTTCAGTTAACTGAATGGCACAGATTCATCCTATGGAGAAATATTGAAGAAAGCAGAGGACATGACTAATGATATATGTTTTTATGGCGTTTGGCAGAGTGAGAAGCAAGTAGATGAGGGTGTTTCAAGACTGAAGGATGACAAGGAAATTGTAAAAGCAATGCAAGCACAACTAAAATTTGGGAAAAAATTTCTTAAACAGAAACCAAGGAACAAGAAGCTTTTCAATTTTTCAACGAAATCAGATGGAGGCAAATACAAGAAACTAACAATTCTGGAACTCAGGACGAACTTGCTTGAATTGATTAAAAGTACTTTGATTGGTGAAACAACTGAGAATGAAGTTGTAGGTATTCCTCTTTTAGTGGGAAAAACAGTCGACCACAAATTTACAGACCAAACCTATAGATATAGAGGTAAAGTGATTAGTGTTATACCAGGATTTCCAATGTGGTACAATATTCAGTATGAAGGGAATCAAGCTATTTATGCATATAATCTGCACGTAGATTATGAAAAGGGTGATCTGCAGATTGTTGTTTTATTTACTGTGTATTTGAGATTTTTGCAGAACATTATATAAAAACGTTCATAACATAATTTGAAAAAGCTCAGACCTTTAATTCGTGTACTTCAAAGTTGTTATTTTAGATGGTTATTTGCCTGAGCAAAGATTTAAAATGTGTATTGTGTAAGTAATACATTGTTCAAGTGTTGTCATGCAGAGTTCGGTTTTGTTGCAAGCTCATTTTCAATTCAGTTATTCTTATTTAATTTGTTGTTGAGATTTGTTGTTCAATTTTCTTTCTTTTACTGGGGTAGTTTAGAATATATAGAGCATAACAATCCAAACAAATTATTTAATTTAATTAACAACTTATATAAATTATATTTGATCAAATATGTTTACATGAAATGAACAAAAATCTACCACAAATATCACACACCCCTGCATTTAGAGCTCATTTTAAAATGCTATCGAATTTCCCACTTGGTGAAATTCTTGCTTTTGTCAGCAGCTCGCTAAATCCAGACGCCTGTCGCTTCGCCGGCATCAAAGACATGACGCCGAGACTCCCACGCAGTACAACCGCATTAGAACCACCGGTATCAAAGAAATGCCGCTATCTTACCGATTATGAATAAGGACTGTTAATTTTTCATTCACATAGATTTATGCATGCATTATAAAAAATATATAAACATGATTAACCAATCAGTTGTTTTTTTCATCAGTAGTACACTATATTTAATTCCGTTGCACGTTTTAACTGCATGTGTTCTCTCTCTCTTTCTCTCCTTGAGTCTATGTGTATGTTTAGGCTACATTTTTATAAAGTAATTTCAAATATGCATATTTATATTACTTAATATTAGAATTAAAAAAAAACAACAAGACAATTGTTTTCCGACCTGCAGGTTCCATCTCTAGTTCAATTGCACCGTTTATATCACATGCGTTGTTGTGACGGCGGCATCCTTTTGATGCCGGCCAAGTTACCGGCTGACTGATTCTAGCGAGTGGCTGACGTAAACATTGGCTGTCACCAAGTGGGGAAATCGATGGAATTTTGAAACGAGTTCTATGAGACTATATTTTAAAAAGAAAAAGGATTTGATGCTTACATTTAATTTTTAGGGTCTTCCGTTTCCGACGGAAGACCCTCTTGTTATTCTATTGTTTCTTTTCCTTATTATTATTTTATTTTTTATTTTTTTTCTGACTTTTTTCGAACGCTATTTCTCGTGAACTACTCGACCGATTTGCATGAAATTTACAGGACATATTGAGCATCACACGTACTTGATATTACAAAATTTTTGGCTGATGACGTCACTTCCGGTTTGAGATTCTGAGGATTAAGTGAATTTTTAAGGACCATTTTGTCCACGTAACTCCTCAAAAAGTAATTGTGATAGAAACGTGAAACTTTCAGGGATTGTAGATGAATGTCTGTAGATGATCCTATTTATTTGATATTTTGAAAAATGCGCAAAGCGCCGATGCTCGCCCGAGCTCAAAAATTGGCATCAATTTTTTTTACGTTATTTTCGCACATTTTCTGCCCTAGCTTTTAATGTGTAAATATTTTGTTAAGACATGTAATGCAAAAGTTGTTCAAATTTACTACGACTTTCGTTTGATTTCAAGAAAAAGGGACTGGCTTCTCAAATTAGGGGCCAAAAGGGCTCTAAAGTTTTTTTGCAATAACTCTTTACTGAACAAATATTTGTTATCAATTATAGAAGCAAAAATGTTCGTTGTACAGCTGTTTATCTATACAGTACCATACCTAAGTCATATGTTACGTAATTAGGGGTTTCAAGGGGCCAGAAGTCCAAAATTTCGATCATTAATATATGAAAAAGGAGAAATATTTTGAAAAGCATTGTAGAACAAAAGTTGCTTAAAATAGTGTTCTGTACAATATGCCACCTCAAATGTTTTTGTTCATGACCCCATTTAGGAGATAAAGGGCCGGCCCCTAAAACACATTTGTAAAGATATCCTAAGAACGGTTAACATTTCTTTAACACTTGTTGAACAAAATATGATTATATTTGCAAGACCTTTCATTTGATATCAAGAAAAAGGGGCTGGCCCCTCCAATTAGGGGTCAAGAGGGGTCTTAGATCTTCTTACAAGAGCTCTTTACTGAACAATAATTTGTTATGAATTATAGAAGCAAAAATGTTCATTGTACAGCTATTTATCTATACAGTATCATACCTAAGTCATATATTACGTAATTAGGGGTTTCATGGGGCCAGAATTCAAAACCTTGATCATAAATATCTGAAAAAAGGAGAAATATTTTTAAAAGCAATATAGAACAAAAGTTGTTCAAAATAATGTTCTGAACAATATAATACCATACATTTTGTTGTTAGTAGCCCCGGTAAGGAGTTAATGGGTCGGCCCCTAAAATACAGTTGTTTAGATATCTCGATAACGGTTAACCACTCGTGAACATTTGTAGAACAAAATGTTTCTATTAGCGAGACCTTTTATTTGATATCAAGAAAAAGGGGCCGACCCCTCAAATTAGGGGCCAGAAGGGCTATTAAGTCTTTTTATAATAACTCTTTTCTGACCAATAATTTGATATAAATCATAAAGCGACAAAGGAGCTTTTATGAAGCTTAATTTAAAACTGAAATCCGTTTTAAAATCGGCCGATGCATTACAAAAATATTGGGATTTAAATTGGGAGTTTTCCGGAAATTTTGATTCCACGTTCTTGGTTAAGAAAATAGTGTTACGTTAAAAGTTAAATTAACTCGTACCTTAAATAATTCGGAAATTGTTCATTCGTACTTGAAGACATTCGGGAATTTTTTTATTAAGTCGTTCTAGAAATTGTAAAGGTTTTTGTTAATTCGTTCTTGAAATCATTCAAACATTGCTAAGTCGTACTTAGAATTATTCGATTTTTTAAAAATATTTTATTTTATTTTCTTTGTCGTTGGTTTTAGAACTCTGCTTCTTACAGGAACTTCTATCTTTACTCTCGACACAACCGGAAGACCCACTCGTTGCTTTGCAACGAGCTTTGCTCTAGTTGTTTTACTTTTTGTCTTGTCTGCAAATGTGATTCATATCTCTAAAATCCTATTTTGTCCTAAGGTTAAGTGAATATAAATGGAAGAGTCAATGTAACAGACAAAAGCGTGAACTTAGGTTTTCGCTTTTGACGTTGCGTTTTAAAGTGTTCAGCTTTTAACCTGCAGTACCCTGTGTGTGTTACAGCGTTATAACTGCCGTAGCTTTCAACACACCTTACATGCAATATATAAGTGTAATGTAAATATTTTTTATTACATAAAGACAAAGTCTTCGGAGAGTGGATGAGCTGACATTAAAAATATGTTGTGTATCATCCCGTTGTATTACCTGTAGGTTTAGTTTATACATCAAATAAAGAAAACGGGTATGTGAACTTGATGTAATTATAATTGTAAGAGAGGTGTCCTATGCCTAATGACATTTGTCAGAGTAAGCGAGAATAACAATCCCTTAAATAAAAAATAAATTAGTAATTTTATTTAGAATTTGTCTGCAAAGCCAAATTATGCGTATTTATAACATTTTTGTTTCAGACTGACTCGATGCTAATCATTAAAAAAATAATTTAATCGTATCAATAGTCGCACTATTTCTACAATGTAATGACATTATATTTCGGAATCACATCAAAACATGTATACTGTATGAAGTTATGACACCAGGAATAATATCATATACCTTTTTGATGGAAATGAGGACGAAATCAAGCTATAAGCCCCATAGACATCACTTATTCCGCGATGTGAAGCCGAGGGAAATAGATACTGTCAATGGGTACATGTACAATAAAATTGCTCTCGACCGAATACTCAATTGATAGGTTTTTTAATATACCGAAGAAAACTTTATTTGTCAGAAAAAAAGATAGTAAGAACTTTTAAGCTTTAGAATATTTTATATGTCATTATTTTAATCATTCAAATGCGATACATCAAAGCATTGTTTCAATATATATATGAGCATTATCAATAAATATAAACAAAAAAAGTTAAATGTAGTCTATATGCGAGGTGTCCCAGAAAAAAAACAACTAATTTTTTTTCTTTAATGAAGCCGGTGCTTGTTGAGTTGTTTTTACCTAGAGTATTCTTGTTTCATAACTCGTAGAACTGTATCTGGAGTATGTGTTTAAAAAAGCAGCCTTTAAAAGCAAGATGCTTGCTTTCTTGTCCGATTCATTGTGAAAAAAAAATCAATTAAACTAAAGAAATATGATGCAATATTGTGACATCATAAGTCGATGAAAGGCATATTTTCACCTTAATTGTTTAAATAGAAAAATACACTTTCGTTTCCTTTTTTTTTTTTAAATTGAATCACAATTCTAAAGTTTTGGTCAAACATTATTTAAGAATTTCAAATGGTATAGGATATTATGGAACACCCCGTACGAATGAAATAATCAGCACGAAATCATATTACGAGAACTAATCTAATATATACTTATATTAAAAAAAGAATAATTCTTTTATGTACCTGTGTCATTTAACGTGGATATTCATATCTTTCTCATTTTATGTTTTGATTAGCTGATATAGATTACAAAATAAAGAACGTAATATATACATGCATTTTTGTTTAACTCCTTATCACTGGGTGATACATGTAGATCTGACATCAATGTTTTAAGTTATTGACCACTTTTTCCCGTGATAATTTCTCTCTTATTTTCTTTCACAAATAAAGTAGAACTTGCTAGTGCAAGGATAATCACGCCACCTGCCATCTTTTTTTACCAGGGCGCACTTCTCAAGTCCTTCACCATTGGGTTCTGCTGGATGCCAGTTTTTTAATGTCGATGCACTCTCCGAATGATCCCAAATCCATAAGTGTTCTACGGTGTGTAATACAAGTCCGATCCACCACATTCCTTCCGAGCTCGAAACTAAATAAAAGAACATTATAATTAAAATACCCTCACCGATTTAGAATTTTAAAATAAAAAAAATGACCAAAATATACTTTTTAATTGTTTTGAAAGGTAAAATTTGGAAAAGCCCAACCGGAATTCGAAATTACAGATTCGTAGCTAATGCTTCTACCAATTGATTTACTTGTTAGGTACGAATATCCGGAAAGTTAAGGATAGTTATAAAACTATCTTATTTTATTGGCTATTTTCATTTGAAGTATATCACAATATTTTGCAATTATCTTTAAAGGAGGCCTAAAAGGTAGGAAATGATATTACCAATGTGATGAAGTTGAATTCAGTTTATTTCAGTTTTGTATTTGTTTGTGTAAATAGTTGTAATTTTGGACCAAGTTGTGTTCCATACTTGTCAATCGAGAGTGTTTGGTGTTATGGCTATTTTTAGTATAACCGGTTTGGTGAGTTAGAGCCGTGGCTGCTTGTCAAGTGTGCGGCAACGTTGTTGAAATCGTCAAGTTTGTAAATTTTGGCGAATACCAGAAGCTAGTCTGGTAGACTGGTAGCCATAAATTACTGTAAATCTGTTTGGGCATTTGCTTTTCTCCAGCCGGTAAGTTTTTGTATGTATTTTGTCAGTTTCATAGTATATTTACGGGGTGTATATTTACAGGGTGTGGTCTTTGTTATTTTCGTTGTATAAATGAGTATGTCTATAGGTTTTAGCATAGGTAATTATTGTTTCAGTGCATGGATAATCATATCGTTAACCCGGTGGGTCAATGGTGAAACGTTAGTTGAAGGCTTAGCTTAGCATATGTGGGGCAGGACTAATACTGAGAACTATTAACGGAGCAGCGCGTGACGCAAGTGGGACGCACGGGAGCTCGTGTTTGACCAACGTTTATGGTTAAAGGGCCCTGTGTGGATAGTTTTCCAGTGAGAGACCTTCGAGTCCGGGACTAGAGACAGGATATTTTGTTTGTGTTTTGTCTGCTATGGAGGCCCAGTGGTGACTATTTTAGGATGGCTTTTGCAATTATTTGAAGCCAAACTTTCAATTCTATTTTATGATTAAATGATTTATCAGTTTACCTAGTGATAAAAATTGATTGTTTAATTACAGATAACATTCCAATTTACTTTTTCTGTGAAATTACATTTAACAGTATTGGTGATTTTGATTTGTTGGTTTTTTCCTTTAAATACTGTAATAGCTATATTTAGCCAGCGTTTAAAGCTTTAATTTATTCGTTTTATATATACATTGACAATTGAATGTGTTAAAAATTAATTCACTGTTGTTTCATTGTCAGTGTTGATTGATTAACTGTTTAAAGTTATATTTTCTTTCTTAGTGAGAGAGTGAAGGTGTGTGTTTGTGAGTGTGAGTCTCTTCATATTCTATTATTTTAATTTGTTTTGTTGATAAATAATTTCATATTGTTTTGTTTATTTTACTGTTTCTCGTTTTCGCTATCACCCACACAAAATCCAAAAGAACTTCATTACAACCAATCTTTATAACAATTTGAGAAAAAAAAGCTATTGTAGTATTTTTTAAACCTGCTCCGAAGTGCGAAACATGACAGTTTCCTATATATTTCTATAGCAAATGTACCTCTCTTTGAGATGTACCCTAACTAAAACCAGACGATCAATTTTCTAGAAACCTTTCAAGGTAACTAAAATTTAATTAAATGACATATGGTTAAACAATGAATAGTTTTGCTAATGTAGTTTTTCCACAAAAAAAACAACCCCAAACCGGCCTCCATAAATCATCATATATGAGAAAATCACTCTCTACTAGTATTGAGATACTTATTTCAATAGTAACTGTATGAATATATTGGTTACCAAGTGATTATGTTAATGAAATACATTCAATATACAACCACTAATGAAATATTGTTTTTAAGACTCGCAAATGGGGGTTGCGACGTATTGTGTTCGTCCAGCTCTTTGTCTTCTTTTTTCTAAACCCTGAACTTGTCGATCGCGTTTCTTAAAGACGGCCAAATGAAATTTTAATCACTTCTAGAACATAATGGGCCTACATATTTCAGTTAATACCTGTATATATTTATACTATATTTATACTAATCTATGGTATGCCATTTTCATGATATGCTGTGATACGGTATACTTTGGTTTGTTCAACTATGAGATTTAAATAGCTCTTAACATTTCGAATTTATAAACAGTTTTTCTCTAAAATGCAATATTAACATGTATTCTCAAAGAAAAATAAATAAAAAGAGTTGAGGGTGTGTTGTATGCTGTCCTATTGTATGCTATGTTGTGCCGTGAGGAATGAGAATATAATGCTTTGCTGTGAGATAGTATGCTATGGTAAGAGATTCTAATGCTATGGTAAGAGAATTATATTTTATGCTATGCTATAGTTAATGTTTTTTTTTAAATTGCTTGATCTCACTGTAGTTGTGCACCTCAGTAATATTCTTTGTTTTTCGTTTGAGTTAGTCAACCACATTTTTTTTTGGGGGGGGGGGTGGCTGAGAGAGGTGTGTGTCCAAAATGAAAAAAAAAAAACACCATATGATAATAACATGTAAGATAATAACGTATGCACTTCAGAATCACACATTGACTAGGCAAGATAGCGGGCATATTAGATCTTCCCTCTGAGGTTACCCCCACTCCGACGAATTAGAAATGGCCAATTATCTAAAAAAAATGCTTGTAATATTGACCCCTTTACCAAATATTTTCTTTTTCGGTGTATCGTGACGCACAAAATGGTATGTAAGCCAATTGTTCAGGGGGTAGTCTTGACCCCCTTCGAATAGGATTGCCCGATATTACTCTGTTGGCTTAGGCGATTTATAATGGGCTTTAGTCGAACAATCGTTGAGTACTGGAGTATTTATCTGAAATTGTGTGTCCTGATGAAATCAAATAGTGCTACTGTCACATGCATCTTGTGTAAAACTAAAAAATGCATTTAAAAACCTAAAATAATATGTACAAAAGTTTTCCATCTAGATATGTGTTAGCAAATGTCCTAGTTTTTTTCTTTTTCGTGTGATGCTAGTAGAACATATAAATGAGCTTCATGTTATCTTAAGCAAATCAAATGTGACCAGGTCCATGCTACGTCCGCGACAAATCAACAATAATAGCTTAATGATTATTAAACTGAACACCTTGAGATAATTTTGATATGATTAGATTTTTCAAGACACAAACACCTAATCCAATAGATAACTGATTAGAAGAAACACAATTTGTTCTCCTCAAGTACATAATTGCCTAAGTAAATCAAAAGAGATCATTCATTAGCCGCTTAAAAAATACACCAGGGAGACTGATGGAAAAAAAAACCTGTAACTAAGGCATAAAACATACCGAGAAAAAGAAACTTTTATTATCATTCGTAGCTCAAAACTGCAGCGTTAAGAACAAGCTTTTTTAAATTAATTTACTCAATAACTTGTACGAGTGTACGAGTAATCGACTAAGAAAACTTATATATATATATATATATATATATATATATATATATATATATATATATATATATATATATATATATATATATATAAGAGCAAAAACATTGCAAACACATTCAAATTGACATACACCTGCCCATAGTGAAGGATATAGATATACATAAAGCACCGTGAAATTCACTATATTGGAGCTCAAGCTCACCCCGGCCGGGGCTAAACACATGACTTCTGGAATCTTTTTTCCTAGCAGTGAGCGACCACCGGGCCAACCAATTGGCCTTCTAGGCAAGACATTATTCCTGCCTTCGATGACGAACGGAACCTTGTGCGCTGATCGCACAATAAACGGTCGCTTGAGGTACAGGTTAACCGACATTTTGAGAGGATCTAAACGATATACATTGCATAGATATATACATATATTAAGAAAAAACATTGCAACGACTCTAAAGTTGACATATACCTGCCCAAAGTGAAGGATATAGATATGCATAAACCACAGAGAAATTCACTATAATGGAGCTCCATCTCCGCCCCGGCAGGCGTTTGAACTCACGACCTCTGGAACCTACTTTTCAAGCAGTGAGCAACCTATTTATGTATATTTTGATCTTTCACTATAGGCAGATATAGGCAGATATAGTCAATAAGAGATTTAAACTGATTGCCTTTATGTATAAAATGCTTGTCACATTGTATTACTACTCCTATGAAACCATAAGAAAGAGATTGAAACGTTTATTAACTTGAAAGTAACCTATTGCCCGTTCCTGCAAAGTAAGAATTAAAGAGTTTACTTTTAAATCCCAAAAATGTCAAGAAGTTTAACACGTGACATTATTTTTGAAGGTTAAGCAACATAATTATATCATGGACGTAATCTGATGGCCAACTCAAATAGAACTATTTAAAGCACAAGAAACTACCTTTATCTCTCAACCATTTCTGTTCTGATTCTGTGTTGATCTCAAGAAGATGTGACCCAAATGATTGGCATTTACCCTGGTAATGAACAAATAGGTAAATGAATAAAATACAAATAATTCAATTATCAATGAATTGGCCAATGTCTTAATGAGGTAAAGTCACGCAATTAGTTTTCCTTAGAATACAGTTTCCAGCTACTGTCAAAAAATAGGATTTGTCTTATTCCTTTGACAGCGATTCGCATATTTGACAAATGTTGCGTTATTATATATGTGAGGAACAAAATAAAAAACAAAAAACAATGCAGCAGTTTATATACACATGTATTATATTATCAAAGTAATATGTGAATTGCCATGTTTAACTTTGTTCTCAATGTATACAGCCAACAAAGTTTAAAAAATGCGTTTGGCAAAATGTATTACTAGTATTTAAACAAGTAAATGCTTTTTTGGTGATCAATGTCGGAACAAAATCATCGGAATGAAGTGTAAACAATGTCAAAATTGGAACTATGAACCAGTGCACGCGGGAAAAAGAACAAACTAAACCTACAGATTCATTAAGAATTTTTTTTTGTCTAGGTCCCATAATGCTCGCTAATGTTTTCTCCAATGGTGCTGTGCTAAAAATGACTTACTTTTAACTCGTAATTAAGGGTGCCTTGAGGTTTGAAGGCACGTTTTGAGACCAAAAAGCTTCGGTGAGACCAGAGATTTTACATGCTTGCATTACTTCGTATTGAGTCGAGATATGCAAACAAATGATCATTGATTTTAATGTATGACGTCACAGTGATCTCGTGCTATATTTTCCGTGATAAATTTGTGGAAAATACGTGGATCAAACATCTGTAATGCTGTACTAACTATTTTAGTATAAACTGCGATTACTGCCTCAGATTTGGTTTGATAGAGATATTATATATATAGAAGCAATGGTCATTCTTACAGTCATATCGATCTAATTTTAAGTTAATTTTGCATGCATGTACAGTAAGTATAAGTAGGGGGGATGAAAAAATAGGTCATTTTGAACTAAATACAACAGAATAAAGAGGATGAAATAACATTTTAAAAAATCTATGCAGATATAGCATATTGTCAAACCATAAAATGAAATTCGGAAATTACATTAAGAGTGACTCCATTCCAAAGTACAAATATACATCCTTCGTGAACACATTCACTATACTCTGTTCCAAGAAATCCCGGATTCACATTTTGTTACTAATTCGATTTTTATAAGTACCTTAGGCATCATGTTTTCGTTCCTGTGAATTTTTTTCAGTGAGAGATGATAATGTGTCAATGAAATTATCTTGGAAATTATCCCTTTCAACTTTTTCAATTGTACTTCTTTCACAGGTATGTGTATTTTTATTACGAATCGTCCAAATGTGCTGCATAAATACCTTGGGACAGACTATAGATACTTGTATTCAGCATTGGTTTTGTTAGAATGAAATATTATTCAAAATGACCATAATATCTACTATCTTTAAACACTTGCCTTAAGGTGCCTCACTACACCTTGAAATAGTTTCTCAAATCAGCAGAAAATTACTTGATTATGATAGAAACCATGATAGATAAGAAGTATATATGTCAAATAGGCCAAAAAAAATGACCAATTTATATAAAAAAATGATATTTTCAAAAATGTCATTCAGTAAACATAAACAAAAGCCCAAGGTGGATTCGAACTCATGACCTGCGGTTCACAAGCCTGATACTTTAACCACTGAGCTATGACGATATGCATCTGAATCGATTGATACAAACAGTTTAACAAAGCATTTAAATCGTCATCTTGTGACGTAGTGTCTTAAAAAGTATAAGTATCGGTGTAGTGAAGTACCTTAACCGCGGTGTAGATTTCAGTCTTGTCAGTTTCGATTGAGATAAATTTACAATATATTTTCCTTTGAATTAGAGGTACACATACTTGATTATGTAAATATATATTAATTAATAAGAAAAACATGAGAACCAGGTTGTTTTCGTAAATTTCATATTCGAATAAACTAAGGATATAAACATTATATTAAAGCAATAAACAATTTACCTTGGCATTTTTCCAGTTGAAAGGTGCTTTAATGAAACAGTATCGACTCTTTGTAACGTTGTCTTCGAGATCTGAAAATAATGCATAAGTTATTGTTCTTTTTTCGCCGATTATGCAATGTTGGCATTGAAAATGTTAATAATTGAAATAAAACATACAATAGTGTGTAGTTTAATTGAAAGCACCCTCCCATACCACCACCTTTATAACCGTCTTCCTTAAAAGACAGTATAAAGAGTTGAAATAATTTACAGTCTCCGGGGTGGGCACTTCCTTTCCTTTGTGATTGGTTGAAAATACATGATGTGAAAATTTACATTAATTTCATTAGTTGAAATACTGTTCGGCGCAAGGGAGATAATTTTCTGATGATCTTTTTCACGTACGACTTAACAAATTTCGTAGATTTCAAATATTAAAAAGTGAGAAAACGAAAATGCAATACAAATTGCTATGAATGAAATCCAGCCTTTGGTTTTCAGGTCCAACTAGTTGAAAGTAACATTCTACAATCTATTGAAATTATGTGTTTTTCTTAAGCATTGTTAATTCAAATATTTATACCAAAATGTAAAAAAAAATGATGCGGTATGCCTGATATCGGTAAAGTTATTTGCACCTTAGATAGATAAATGCAGTGGTATAACTTTGATTTTATCAAAAAAATACAAGTCTACGACCCTACCTAAGATCTCGTTTACCTTATAGTCGATCTCAACTTACATGCTCGCGCACACAGTTCTCAATTTTAGACACGCAGGCTTAAACGACACAAGACACAAAAATGTTCGGATAAATCCACTCGCCATGCTATGTAGAGGAAGGTGGCATTTATATATATAAAAGGAGAATTAAACTGTCTTTGATAACTAATTGGTGTTTCGGGTTTGTTCTAAAGACGGTAAGCTTTTTTAAAAATGCTAAACTTGTATACTGTTCTGTTATTGAGAGCCCATTCGCAATTTCTCGGGCCTTTCCGGCAAGCTGGGAACACACCTCGAATGTATTACCTTGGCGTCCATGACCCCCCCCCCTTTTTTTTTATAAAAATTTGATATAAATACAACACATTTTACGATCTGTTGAGATGTGAGCTATATACTTCATTAAAGTCAACTATATACCCTAATATAGAACACATAAGCGACATACAAGGCTGTCTAACCGATAGTTATTTTGATGGGAATCGACTCCATTTTGTATTAAATTCTAACATCTGGTGATGTTAATACATTCGAGGTGTTTTTCCAAGCTTGTCGTAAAGGCCCGAGAAGTTAAGATTGTTTAAGAGTCATGTTTAAAAGAAGTATCATACTTAGGCCAGTCAAAGATTAACTCTTCAAACGATAAAAGCTACGCCCTGCGTACAATGTAGAAATGGTTGCTATAGTTGTGTACTTGTGTTGCCGAATCCTTGTTCAAGTGATTTAAACAGTAACACATGTGCCGTCATATCAGACAGACTGATGGACGTTCGAACGTATGGACAGCAAGAATAGATTACTTACATGTTCCGTTCTCATTTAAACATCCAAGATGAAATTGTAAACGTTCTATTGTCTCTGAAACCCAAAACAAAAGTATTACATATTTGATAGCTAAGTTTTTTTTTTTAAATTAAGATAAACAATCAGTTTTTGTACTTCTAAAACTAGCTTTCTTAAGCTTTATGACATATTTCTTAATGATTGAAGTGTACTAAGCATAAACTCATCGTTTATAAAAAGAAATACCTCTAAAGGAGTCAAGTTGATTTTTTAAACTGCCAATTTGTCTTTGCAATACCACTTCTCTATCTGTGAAAGTTAAATACACGTTTTGAAAAGATATTGTAAATTAAAAGTATATATAATAATATGTAATAGTTTTTGTCATCATTTTTGTTCATAAGCTTATTTTGTTTATTTATTTATGACAAATAGGTCGGCTTTTGTTGTCCATTAAAATGATCATTTTTTCACCTGTCTCTAAAGAGTACATCTACAAAGTAAATTAATAGAAAAAAAAGGATATGATATTTTGAAATACAAATCGCAACAAACTTTTGAACTGCTGGTCTTCCTGTGAAAATAATTAATCTAAGGGAAATAGCGACAAGCCTTTTCATTGCGAAATTTATTTTCATATTTGAGGGTCTTAACAATTTCGACTGTACCCTGAACATTTTATTCTTTAAAATGAGTTGACTTGTTACCAAATGTAATCAATTATGTTTTTGTTCATACATTTATCATAAGTCGCAGAATCATGCATACACCTTATACATCTTTGTTCACTTTTACCATGATAAAAAATTCAAGCTTTTTTAAAAAATATATATTTTTTAATAACGAAAGCCTCCATTTTACATGTTGTTCAAGTATTATAAAGTGCAGTCCCTGAAACGTTTTACTTTCTTATTCCGTGCTTTCTTCGTGTGTTTATTTGGGCTATACGCTTCGTTTAACTCGACCCTACTGTTCACAGAGCGCTCAACGTGCGTTCACCTTGCACTCACCGTTCGTCGAGCGTTCACTTATTCTTCAGTCAGATTATATTATATTTAGGCTGATAACAATACATACATTTTGTATATTTGTTATTTTTCCCCGATTACCAACGAAACACAATGTAAGAATAACTCCCAAGGAACTCAGAATAAATCATTCATCTTGCGTTCACATATTGTTACCGTGCGTTTACCTTTCACTTTGCGCTCGCGATCGCTCACCTTTCACCTTTCATAAGTGCTCATCAATTTCAATTCAGCCTGCGTTCATATTTAGTTCATTGTGCACTCACCGCTCGCTCAGCGTGCGCTCACCGTTCACTCGCCGTTAAAGTGGGAAAATAGAACGTTTCAGGGACTGTACATGTATAATTTATTCATAGGTGTGAGAATTACATTTAAATGTGTTGTTTTCTAAAATCAAATTGCGTAAGCTACTCGGATCTGATGTGGAAGGGGCTAGTATTGAATAAACACTCTTGTCGAACTTATCGTAGGCTATTTCATGTTAAATATCATATAACTGACAAGCAGGCATTGTGCCTGTGGTCTGATATGCTCTATATTTATAATGAAATTACAGCCGCCCCTTATAGAAATGCTTAACGAGTGCAAAATTGTTGTTAACATATAAGCAACATATTGACTAAATAAATATTTTCTGTTGGCGTTGTTATATGGGGAGATAATTTGTCTTTCCTTAGAAATTATCGTAATGTGTTTGCAGCAACCATTGTTTTAATGGCATCAAATACATTTATGTCCAGTTTGTGTTCTTCTGAAGGGGGGGGGGACGCAGACAAAAACTCCCATACCTCGATTTTATTTTGGTTTTCGTTTAATAGTTGAAGTTCGCATCTTCAGTAAAACCCTTTGTTTTCATATCAATATTTTTTTCTTGGATAATATTGTTGTGACATTTTAAATCCGGATTTGTTATTTCTTGGTTTTATTTTAATTTTAAATGTCTTTCACCTTTAACTATTTAGACAACATTGGGCAAGACAACGCACATATTATTTCTTCTGCCTTGTTTATGCTAAAATCAGTGCGTTCCTTTCAGTGTTACAATGCTTTCCATTAAGACAAAATTAAAATCATCTGAAGTTTTCTTAATTTCGACCGACGACAAATCAAGTTTGTTTCCGTCCATGTATGAAAAGAGTCATTATGAAAAAAACCTGTTTAAATCTGCTGTTAAATCGTAAAAATATTATAACTATTTTCTTCTTCTGGGTTGTAAAACTTGTATCTACATTTATTTTTTCTAGAGAAGTCATTAATTTCAGCTTAAGCAGTCTTTGATGTAAACAACACTCGTCGCGAACCAGTTCATCTGAAGAAAATCGCGAAAGAAAATCGTTGCAAATAAAAAGTGGTTTAAAGTAAGTTTGACAAGAGTGTTTATTCAATACTAGCCCCGCCCATATCAGATCCGAATTACTTACGTAATCTAATTTAAGAAAAAAAAATATGTCAATGACACTCTAATGCACACATATAAACAAATTACAAGTAGTGTTATGGGTTCATAGTGTCACCCCGCCCTGTATAGTGTTTGCGTACATAAAAAAAAAAGAATGGATTCTACAGATATTTCAAAGGAAAACAGATATACTGTTTCATGACCGCAATAAAAACAATGAATACATATTTATTTCATGGAAATGAAAACAAAATATACGACATATTCATCTTAGCAAATAACCTTTGCCGATTGCTTAAATCCGTTTACAAAACATTTGCATTTTTTGACACTACGCTATTTTAAAGGGGCATGGTCACGATTTTGGTGAAATTCCATTTTTTTTTTATTATTTACAATGCTTTAGAATTGCATTTTAATGATCAAATAAAAGGACTAAGTGCGGTTTTATTCAATTTTTGCCCCCCAAAATCAAAGTTTTAGAAATAGCTTTAAAATAAGGTGAAAGATAGTTAAAATCATATTGGAATAAAGGTGTAAAAGGTTATTACCACAGTGACGTCATAATGTAGAAATGACGTCATGAATATTGCATTATTTTGATAAATTGATGTTTTGTAGCAAAATATGGGTGTTTTCCGACGGTATCTTGACTGGGAAACATCGAGCGCAGGCTTGCTCAAGTTCCATTTTTTAGTATTATATGTATAACTATCTGAAGAAAAACATATATTAAAATCGCACTTGAGCAGACCTGCGCTCTATACTTCCGAATGCAAAATTTAGAGCAAAAATGAGAATATCTTCATTTGTTTGCAAATTTGCGGGAATTAGGTCATTTAAGTGACGTCATAGATAAAAAGCGAGTGAGCAATGATGACTAAAATCAAGAGTAAAGTTATAGGCATCCTCTTTACAATGATTTGTGAAGATTTCATTTTTATACGATACTATTTAAAAATTGGTTGAAATCGGGGGCAGATATTTGACCATACCGCACATAGTCCTTTGAGAGTCATTCGTAGAGTTATAATCAAGATGCATGGGTAACAATAGAAGACTCCCGCCTTTTTTTTTTGTTTTCATATGTTCAATATACCAGTAAAAATTCTTTTTCAACATATTCTATCTTTTTAATTATTCTAAGCATAGATAAACAGTTCATAACGTTTAAAACATTCGTTTAAGGTTTAAAACTGAAATTATTACTTCAACGTTCAAAATGTAAACAAACGCTTTGTTTACATAGCGAAGCATTTCAAGCTCTGTAACTCGCTTATAACTCAAGAAATGATAATCAAATGACTCTCACAGCTGAAAATAATACAAAGAAAAAGAGCTCTCAAATTTGAGTTGTAACAAATTCATAACCTTAGAAAAATCCATCAAATGTTGGCACACTATACTAAAAGGTGCACTATGCGTACTTCTCCTCTAATAAAATAATTCCTAAGAATAGCAGATTTGCAGCTACAAATCCTTCAATTAACCTCAATAATATCACACCGCCGAAACACAAATAAGTGCCGAGTCAAGTGATCTGAACTACGCGGCTGATAGGAGAGCTATTCCTTTTCCATTTTTGTTAAAATCATAGAATGTTTAACATTCATAAGCAGACCGTCTTAAATAAATTGATATAATAAATGCATACATTAAACAACATGTGCCTTTGGGATAAGTACAATGGCATAAAGAAATAATAACGCGGGGTTCAGTGTACTGCGAAGAGAGCCATGTTTAAACATTTCTACTTTTAATCAATGACGTTACGTTTGTAGAACCCAAGGTCAAGATTTTTTAAGTTCAATTATCATCATTACAAACGGATAAAAAAAACTCTACCAAGATTAGGCGTAGAGCCATTAAAATTTGGATTTGACAAATCCTTGAGGTGTTCTATTCGATAATATAAAAATATTGAAACGTGCAAAACATATCATAAGCACTTTTTATAATAGGAGAAATTAATTATGATGAATTAAAAATTGTTTAAACGTTTATTTTTTTTTTAATATAAAATGATTAACTGTTTAAATCTTACTGTAAGCTCCGTTGAAACGTCTGTCCATCTCATCGACATGGCATTTGTCTTCATACAACGGTTGTCCATCAAAGCCGTCCATGAAACAAATGCATATAGCCACTTGAACAATGTACAATCCACTCATTTTTTTTATTGCTTTTTATTCGTTCTGCAACTGCAAAAAATGTCTAAAAGAATAGCTCACAGTTCACACAAATCTGTGTTGCAATGAAAAACGTCTTAGTCGGCTAAATACTGTCGAAATATTTTATGCTGTAATACTTGAGACAAGTCGTCTGTCTGAGACTTTTAACAAAGAGGAAGTAAACAGTTCTCTTTTTATATGTTGCATGTAAACACTTGTTCGGGATACTTGACAATTATGAAACATGTTATATAATAATAAACAGAAATGATTATTGTTAGAATACTACACATGTACACATTTCCTTAAACGTTAAAATGTAATTATTTCTATGTTTTCTACCTTATATGTAAAAACACAAAATTCTACAATCTAATATTTGAGGAATTCAATGGGTAATGAAGGGATATAAAACAAGTTTGAATCATTAGTTACCGAGGCCGAGTACAGAACGAGTACGCGCACTTTCGCGCAGCGTTTCATTTGTATTATGACGTCATCTTTTTGCTTTGTTGACGCCATAGCGTGATAGTTTCAGTTGCGGATATTCAGCGAAATTTGTTGAAAATGGCTCGTTTGATGCGTGAATTGATATTATATATAAATGTTTCGAAGCATAAGCTTTATTTGGTCTCCAATCATCGAAAATGTGAAGAGGGTTCAGCAAGCCTAGCTCTTTGTCATGCTTTCTTAACTCGCCTAAATATAGCTTAATTCATATATTTCAAAACAATGACCATGTCTTTTTTATTAATGACACTTAATAGGTGATATTACATATTTATTTATTACTTAAATATATCTTAATGTTTTAATAATACTATAAAGATCACCATTCCCACCTTTGTCAAATAAAAAATAGCCATTATCTGACAAACTGGGAACTTGGGCATACAAAAAAAAAAACAACTTTGATAAGACCCCTGGAACAAACCTGGAGGTAAAAGGTTTTTTATGGCTTACGGCCATCTAGTTGCCGGATAGTCTTTACGGCAAAGAGTTCAGTTATCTGAACATGCGCGACAAAAAATAGTTCTATTCGAATGTTGCAAAGTTAACTGTTTGTTGTTCATAATAAATATCTTTAAGCAAGATTACATTTTCCATATGTTATTATCACTTATGTTATTGTAACCAATATGAATTGACTTTATTTAAATAAAATCCAACGCGAATGAATATTAACTGCAGTGTTTTCCCTAGGCCGTTTTTGCATAGAGGTATAGGCCCCCGCCATGCTTTCCGCTATGCATACTTACATGTATTATAAGCAAAAAATCTTTTCTCAATTATTTCAGATCCTAACAGTGATAAGTAAATGTAAAGTTGTCGTTATTTCGTTCAATCTTCATAAAAACGTTTGCACCCGCAGAGAGCGTCGCTAACATCGATCTCAGCAAGGGGGAAAGTGTTTAACGGTTAAAGAACTGAACTTATGATTGAGATATATTGAAACTGGGATCATAAATCGGTAATAAATGCATAAATAGAGGGGCAATTAATACTTGTTTTAATATAATGTGCCTTCTTAGACACCTCCGCCATTATCGAATGTTAGGGATTTTCCAAGATCTAAAACTAGCACAATGTTCCCTCGATGGAGTTACCTTGGTTGTGCTATGATTGAACTGTTTATTTGTCGTTAAAATATTTGAAACTTTAGACCAAATGTACTCAAATAAGAAAACAATTTACAGTTAAGCTTGATTGCAAGTCATATACGGAAGCGATGTCACAAATACAAATACAAATATTTTACTATAACATAGAGACGTCGACGTATAGTATGCCTCTGAAAATGACTGTGTACACCTGTCATGTGAAGAGAGACTGACTGCAAAGTAATAGTGCAATAATCAATTTTAATTAAATTTGGTGTCAAAACAAGTTTGCTGTAATTGCATAGTTCTGCCTGTTTCTTGCCCCCCCCCCCCTTTCCAAAGAGTTTATCTCTGTACAAAGGGAAAAAAATAAAACAGAAGGTGTTAGAACTGCCTTGTGAATCTATATTTCTTCTAAAAGCTTGTGAAGGTCAGCCTCTTAAAAAAGTAGAAAAAACCCAGAAAATATGAATAAATATACATTTATGAAATACAAAGAAAATGGAATAATACTTGTTGGTGTAGATTTCATGAAAATTCATTAATTATAGTACATAACATGCAGTACATTTTATCATTTGGTTATATTATTTTTACGCGCAGTGATTGTGCGCTGGCTGTGGCGCTGTTACGTCGCACCGTGCACCAACTCTCGCGCAAGTTCATAGTGCGTAGGAATACAAGGTATACCGATATTTGAGAGCATGTTGGTTTTAAGTGTTTTTGTGTCCTATATAGTTGAATGAATTTACAGTTAATGTACTTAAGTCGTTGGATAAAAGAAAGAAACAAATTGTCTCATATTGGAGTTTGAGTCTGACATCATCATTATTATTTTATGCAGTCTATGATTTTCCTAAAAGCAATGGTGGTTTCAACCAATTGATAAAACAGGCGTCCAGATTTCAATCCTGTCTGTTTCGGTCACTAAGGTGCAACCAATCAATAAATGGGGCATGTTCATATCGGTCCTGTTAGTTTCTATAGATCTATGAATTACATGTAGCTAGTTACTTTCTTTAGAGCTATAAATAAACTAAAGTTTCCGTAATAAATAGAGGGAATCATACTCGATCCATGTAAATATAGTCATATCAAACCCGTAAGCCATTATGGCCCTTCAGGCCTTTGATTTTATTTTACCATATGATACCTTTTAGCAAACCTTTAATATTTAATACAGAAAAAGAAACCTCTTGGGCAGAAGTTTAAAAAAAAGTAAAAAAAAAAAATTGCAAAATTGATCAAAATCCCATAAGGTTCTATGTTAGAAATTAACAACCTTTGAGTTGACCCGTTAAACAAACGGTGTGGTATATGTCTTATTTTTCTATCTTAAAATAATTTTTATATCAGCAGAAATTCATGCAAAATATGTCATTCAAAAATCTAGGGCAGAACAAATTAGACCTGGCCTCGTTAAATTTCTATTGCTAGATGATGGAACTTCCAAATAATTTTTTACCATTCATGGTGTTTATGGTCTATTTATGAGATATCGAAATCAGTTCTACATTTATGAATTCAAAGATTTAGGTGGTTTAAATGAATTACCAACATGCTGAAAATACTTCTAGTTGCATTCACACTTATTTAAGAGCACTCAGAAAGGACATCACCAATACAATACCATTTTGAAACTGATGGTTGAAAATATGTCAAGTGCCAAACCTGTGTAAATGTAAACAACTTTAAAATAGTAATAATAATAATGATAATAATATTTATTCATGTGAAAAGTATTGTCAGCAGCGAAAATATCTGTCAGAAGATGCTAGCAGCCTCTTGTTTCCAAAAAAAGATTGTAATTATATGCACCTGCAATATCATTACTTCATATTTTTGAACAAAATAGTATTACATTGCTTCATTGTTCCATGAAAAAATATTTTGTTCAAACAATGTAGGAATTGCGATAATTTCCCCGACGTAGTTCTGATAATTGGGTTACATGCACACAAAGTAAACTCGACACAGCTTCCTTGTTTTTGTTTGTTTATAGCTTTCTTCAGTTTTATGAATAAATAAACATCAAGAAAATGAAGTTCCGTAACAATATAAAATGTCCAAATCTAGAGCATGATGTGTTTGTTACACGAATCCATGTTTTTAGCATTGGTAATTGTAAATTGTAAACAGAATTTATCCTATGATAGACTTTATTTATATTTTAACAATGTATATTAATTTTTGTTATTTTTAAATGCATTATTTAAATGCATCAACACAGATCATGCTACTGCCTGTCGTCGCACGTACGAGCATCGCAGGTGAAATGTTAACTAAGTAAGAATACAAAATATATGAAGATCTTTGGTGTTTTTCTTAATAAACTAAAAGAGGAAAATTAATATATAGTGCTTAATCATTGATGTCTGACGGCGACACAAAAACACTTCGCGTGTTTCTACCTTAAGGTAGTCTACAAAATAACTACAAATAGTTCCAGTCGATCAACGCGCGATAACTCTCCACGGCCACGTGTGGGGAATGAGTAAAAACTAAATATATTACACAAAGCTTAAGTTTAAAAATGTTGCAGTTATTGTATGTTTATAGTCAAATGTTCATTTCATTCTGTTTCTGTGCTTAATTAACAAAAGAAAATCAAAGAATTATCAATTCTATTTGATTAAACCCTCCCTTATTTTGTTCTAATTTTTCATAAGAGGATGACAAATCCAAAAATGAGTTGTGATAAAAGCGCGGGGTACTAAAATCGCATTCTGATAAATTTGTATCATCCAATAAAAACAAGAAAAGAATTAATTGCGACCTTAGAACAGTATAACACACAGGGAGTTATTGCTTATTAGCAAAATGAATGCGGATTTACATTTTTTTTATGTCAAACTTTTCACTCTCTTATTACGCACTATCCAACCAATACTATATTACAATTAAATTGATATGGTAATAACGATTAACTTTTCCAGCGGGAGCATTATCGAAATATTTACCTTTTTTTTTGTTATAAAGCAAAGACTTTCCAGGCGTTTATTTGTTTCACTTCTTTAAGGGACCAGCCCCCTTTATATGGTCTCAACTGAAAACCCCAAAATTTTGCACAACTTTTTTTTTGTGCATTGAGAAAATATTTCATAACTAAGGTGCTACTTACATGCAGCAAAAACATCAAAATTTAGCAATTTTTAAAACAAAGATCTCAATTTAATAATTCGAGTGATACATGTACAACAAAAAAAAAAAAACAAAAAAACAAAAACAAAAAAAAACCTAAAACACAAAAATCAGAGGACAACGTCCAATTGTCAATATTAAAGATTTTTATCTTTAAATCATTTGCTATCCACCATTTCAGAGCATTTGTCTGAAAATGAATGCCCCTAAAATTTAAAAAGATAATGAGAATAACTCCAAACCGAAAGTTGTCGTTTCAAATCTTTTCCAAACTGCCAATGACCTGAAATTCATTCTTTTTTCTAACGAGCTATAACGTCTTTCAATTTTAACATATTCCATTTTTATAATGGCTATAAAAAGATGTACATAAGTTTAAGATTTAAAAAAAAAATCCTTTTATTACAATTTCAAATTTACTTAAAATCCATATTTGTTTCGCTACAAGTACACATAGTAAACCTTTGATATAACGTTCCCTCCTCTTTAAGAAAACTCTGGTAGATACAGAAAGGCATCTAAACAGGGGAATCAGTTTACAATACTTAAAAAAATCATACAGCAAAATGGTTTGAGCAATTGATTTTGGACAAAAAGGAGATAAACTGTTGTTTCTTTCGTAGTTTGATCTAATGCAATGGAAGAAGCACATTACTTTTTGTCACTACGGAATGCATTACAATTTGTGTAGCTATGTAGAATGCGTCCGTATACAGAGGTGAAAAATAATCTGAACTGTGATTAGGCGAACAGCTTACATATTACAGGCCTCAGACATAAGACATGATAAAAGAAATGTAGCAGAAAAAATTCCTTTTACGAGCCGTAGTCAGCTGTAGATTTTGATTTTTTCTGTTCATTGTGATTGAAATTATACTGGAAAATAAACCAGAAAAAGACAAAATGGTCATAACATTAATGTCTCTGTTATTTTCAATATCACATTAAAATTATTTTACACAATAACCAAGAAGTATAAAACACCGATAATATTGGTCTTTTCAAATTCACGGGTGAAAACAACAAAGCTATTTTCTACAGATAGAATGACTCTAGATACATTTTTTCTTCTCCATGCTGAATTTTACATTTACATCCAAAACTGATAAAACTATTTCTAGCTCAATATTATACAAAATGTTCGTTGCATTGGAACTACAGCCAGTATGCACCACTTCAACTTTATTTACACGTGGTCTGTGTAAACTATACATCCTCGGTCTCTAACTCGTATTAAGCTACTAAAAATCACCTATAATACTTGTGTGTGCAAGTCATAGACATAATTAACGAATTCTTAAAGTATCTTTTCAATTTAAGAAATTAGTTGATGTTAAAAGATAAAACGAAGAAAAAAGCTCTTCGTATTTGCCATTAGCCGTAACCATGCCTGCTTCTTTTATACAGTTGTTGTCAGAGACACCATCAAATGTCGAGAGGTAGCGTATCAGAACCAAAAAATGATTGACCCCTTTTACGATAATTGCAGTACTTATCTCTTGTAGAGCAAATTGATATACTTTGACAAAGATGTTGAAAGAACATCAATGAAACAATCAATGTAATGTCCCTCCTTTTTTGTTTACCAAAATATGTCATTTTGCCCTGCAAAATAGCGGTGCGCAGTTACCGTGAAAAGGTATATTTATATTTCCATTAAAAAGCGTTATTTACAACATATTATGCACCGTGAAAGCATACATATTTAATTGTCTCGATATACCCCCCCTCCCCAAAAAAAAAAAAAAAAAAAAAAAAAAAAAAACAAAACAAAACAAAACAAAACAAAACAAAACAAAACAAAACAAAACAAAACAAAACCAAAAACCAAAAAAAAAAAAACCCAAAAATCAAAAGAAAACAAAAAAATAAACAAACAGAACACCCTACCAAAAGCATTATTTATTCCTGCAAGTTTTAAACGACTTCGATATGATTAATTTTTTTTTGAGCTCGAAGTTCAATAAAATAAGCCCCGCCTACTTAAACATGCCTTTACTTTGCAGCGTAGGTGAATCTTTTAGTCCTTGGTTTTGGGGGAGAAAAAAAGGAAAACCTATTGTTGTCTCCATTAAATATATTTTTTAAACTAAATTATCAACTTGAAATCTTGAAATCACAGGAGAAAGTTAGGAAAAAAACGCATTGAAAAAAATAATGAATTTAAAATTGATAAAAGGAGCATGTAAATTTCAGTTATGTCAATTTCAGCCGCTGTTGATTTTGACCTATGGATAAAGGGACATGTAGATTTCAGTCTTGCTGTTTCTTTGGAACTATGAATTAACCATAAAGTTTCCGTAAGAAATAGAGGCGTCCCACACTCGGTAGATGTAAATAATGTCCATAAACAATCTCATTCAATTGTTTATATGTGCTAGCTAACTGTAAGTTTTGAAAATAATTAAGCAATGGACAGTTTCCACCACTTTAAGATGGATTCGTTCGATAAATATTTAAATAATGGATTATTAATTACACATAACTGGGAATAACTTCCATCACTGTTTCAGTTTATGAATAAAATTGTCATAGTTATAGTATACCGTATAATATCAATAAAGTCATGACAAATGGTATGGAAAATTAAGCACACAATTTTCATATCTTCTTTTAAAAAAAATAATTCACATGTTCCACTTGTTTATTGCTGCAGGTTAAATTGTCCTTTTTGATGGTAGGACATACCCATAAAGATGTGGACCAGCTATTTCCTCGCATGTCCATCCAAATTGGCAACAGGCCATCAAAACCCTGGACCATCTTCATGCTGAAATCCACCAGTTGTACCATCCGGAACCAACGACAACATTCCTGGAGAACATTTGGGACTACAGGGGCTTTGCCTTGGAATTCCCAGTCCAGTTGTCCGGCCACTAATCCCCCCACATATTCAAGTTCAAACTGGTGGAGGAGGAGGTCAAGCTATTCTACAAAGAGTGGCCAATGGAGCGGTCAGACTACAAGTGTGTGGACATAACCAACCTGGCAGGGGCTTTCAGAGGCGAACCTCTGCAAATTGGAACCATGCCTGAGAAGGGGAGGAAAGCATTTAGCAGCATGGAATCAGACCCTCGGAAGTGGGAGAAGAGTGGGAGTATGTCTCCAAAGGAGAGGAACTGGTGGACTGGCCACTTACATGTACATGGACAGTTTCAATATCACCAACCCACCATAACAACGCTGAGTGCCTTCAGGGAGCATCTGAGGCTGGTTCCCACTGAGGAAATGGTCCCTCAGCTGTGGCGGAAGCCATCTACAGACACATGACAAGTCTGACACAGGAGTCAACAGTAAGTGATCAATAGCAAATTATGTAAACTATTCTTGTAAGAGTTTCCTTAGCTGTAAAACTTTGGTGATATATATCGTTAGTGAAAACATTTGGAAACAAGTCTTAAAGGAAAACCTTTTAAATAAATTTCAAAGTTTTAGTCTGTGTGTGTGTCTCTATCTCGTAAGTTGTATAAATTTATTTTATATCTATTTTTATGTACTTTTCTACAGATTCGAACAGCAAGACAAAGAAGAATACCTTAATTTACTTGTTGGAATTGTTGGTTAAAGTGACAAATGTCAACATTTGAGATTCAATGTAAATGTCAAGTTTGAAATTGTGGACGAGTGTTAATTCGGGTGCGGTAATAGTCCGCTCCAAAGTTTTTTAATATGTTTAATAGATTTGATTTTTATTTTTATTGGGAGTGTTAAATCGGGTGCGGCAAAAGTCCGCTCCAAAATTTCTAATTTGTTTGATTTGAAATTGTTGTTTGTCGGAGCAATGGGAGTGTTTATTCGGAGCAGCCATAGTCCACTCCAAAGTTTGTTTTAAATGTTTGATTTACTTTTATTGGGAGTTCTAATTCGGGTGCAGCAATTGTCCGCTCCAAAATTTCTAAAAAATATTTTAAATTTTTATTTAAATGGAGGTGTTTAATCAGGTACGGCAATAGTCTGCTCCAAAGGTTTTTATATGTTGGTTTGATTTTTACTTTTTTTGGGAGTGTTGATTCGGGTGCGGCAATAGTCCGCTCCAAAATTTCTATTATCATATGTTATATTTGAAATTGTAATGAAAAATATGCATGCTATATTATTGTATTAAAAATGTTATCTGTGCTTTTCAATATATTAATAACATACATGCTCGAACAAGCTAGAATTGAACAGTTATTGCATTTATTTGTGTTTATTTGTTTCTTTATCTTTGCTTCTTAAATTTATTGTACTGTGTAATCATAGAAATTCAGAGGAGCTAATTTTCAAGGTTTTCTGGTACACACTTGCCCCTTAATAAATCATGAATATATTGCAACATGTACCTAAAGAATTTTTATGATCAAGACACTCAGTCCAATGAATTTAAACTGATTACACAGTATTATAAACTGCTGTTCTGAGGAAATAAGCCATTGAATAAAGCAAATGTATATGAAAGGTTGAAAGTGTTTCTTTGATTTATGTGGCAAATTTTGTATCAAAAAGTAAATAAAAAAGGTTATATTTATAAATTGCTCTAGTAGAGGTCCTCTTAATAATATAATCTCATTTAATTAATGTCATCATAAGGCATGTAGCATTTTTTTTAGGGGGGGGGGGGTAAAAAGTATGTAAAAAGTTATCACTTCAGTGACGGCATAATATGATAGTAATGACGTCTTGAATATGGTCTTATTGCGGTATGTTTTTTAACAAAATATGGGTGCTTTTTTTTATAATTTTAAATTTTGATTGAGAAACATCAAGTGCATGCAAAAGTGCTCAAGCAGAATTTTTAACTCAAATGTATATAATATAGTTTACTTGTTCTGTACTTGAAAGCAAATTTTGAAGATAAAGTTACAATAATTTTGTTAGTTTGATTTTATAGCCCAGTTTAGTGACATCATAGATGAAATGATGGAAATTCACACTGTACAGTGGTGGCTCATAATTAACATAATGTGATAGACATCTCGGTTGCATCAATATTATTGATTTTGATATCATATCACAGTATATACAAATTTGTCAAAAATCGGGGCCAGCTTTTTGACCATATCAAATGTAGTCTGTTTCTATTAGTTTCTTTCAGTAAGTCATTGTCTAATAAAGGGAGCATTGTAACCCCACCACCACCCAATCTTGCACGATATCAAAATTTAGATAGTGTATTTTTTAGTACCACCTATTACTGTTAGCATTCCGTCATCATTTTTTATCAACTTTTAAATTAATAACTTTTTGTCTTTTGTTTTTTTCCGGGGGGAGGGGGGTAACCGGCTCTACATCGTTAAGATCCGGACCTGAATTTTATTTTCTACACCATTTTTCTTGATCAACAATGCGCTTAAATCAAGTGAATTTAAGAAAGCTTTTTATAACAGCCTGATTCACATCGATTCCAAAACATTATGAGCTACGAGTTGAGGTCTATTTTGTTTCCATACATTACAAAAGTTGATAATTTTCTATGGTGACATGTATTACGCGAATCAATATTGTTAACGATCTCCGATCCTCAGCAAAGTTCGATAACTCTAAATTATCCGGATTTCTTTTATTTGTACAATATTCAGACTTTTATACAGACAAGTTTAATTTAGTATTCTACTGCTAGTATAACCATCAGTCACACAATTACATGCTTGGCGTAGTGGATTTACGGAGCTTTCCCACATATACATCTTGGTATAGAGTTCGAGCCATCGATGCTCCGGAACTTTTTGTAAGACTCAACTTGTTTCTTTATTCCATTATACAAATGTATCCATCGTAGGCAAATTTGCAATTACTTTGTAAAATGCATGGGTACCCTCTAAAAAAATCATTTTATATCATTTCATTTATAAAGGTGGAAAAAATAATGTCATCTTTATGATGAAAAAATTACTTTGAGGCTGAGGATTGGAGAACCTTAAATGAAAAGGAAAAATAAATGTCATTTTCTAAAGTTTTTTTATTGTATATAAAATCCACAACAACATTATTGAAAGCAAACATTTTTTTTTTTACTATAAGTTAGATACGTTGCTTAGAGTAAATAAAACATATTACGTTAACTTTACATATAAATTTGTACGAGCGTTACAAACCAATAAAATATAGTCCATTTGATAAATTTTGTCACAGGAAAAAAAATGGGTTGTGCTTGCTTGTTGTCACATTTTTTTGAGTTATCGACACAATAAGAATTTGTAGTTACTGTAACCGAAACTGTTAGTCATATATCATGCATGTGCAGTGTCCATATACAAGATTTATAAGTGAATTGTTTACGAAAGCAGGCACAAGAGAAGCTTTTATTATTTATTGTATGACATTTAGATGACAGTTTTGAATAACTTTTTTTTTTATATAAGAGAGGGTTTTGTGGTCAATGGCCTATCTGTATAATCGACTTTAAACTTTTGTATTCGATTCTTATCTTTGTCAACAGGTATTATTTTGAAAGCACAAAAAATAATACGAAATACCGAAGTTGTCTCCCCCACCCTTCCTCCCTTTTTTTGGTTATATACGAACTCTTCTGATTCCAAAATATGATATATATCAATTTAAATGAGCAATGATCAATTTTTTTCCTTCAATATTGGGAGCACAGAAAATGTTTTTAATGCCAAAGAATTAACGGTTTTTGCGACAACAACCCACACATACACACACAACGCATTGACACATTTCCTACCTGGGAAACAAATTTTTGGAACAACAGCAACATGTAATATTTTCAAAGAAAAAAAAAGAAATGCACTTATTCTTGATTCAAAATAGTATTAAACAAGTAACACACTAATGTTCATTTTTAATTGGAGCTTTTTATCAAAGAGAGTCCTTATTCAATTTGTTTGTGGAAATAGAATGGTCATAAAACCCATGGCTTGTAAGGATGCATCAAAGTGAATAATATCTGTATATTGAAATCGGTAAAAACATGAAAATTAATGTAGATCCAATTTTTTTTTATATTTCCCAAAACTCACCAGATGATACATTGTAATCTTGTTTTAATCTAAGCATTTATAGTATGATAAAAATCATCTAAATTTAAAAAATCTAAAAAAAAAAAGAAAAAAAAAACCAACAATATAACAGCAACAACAATAACAACAACGCAAACAACAATAATAATAACAACAATAACAATAACAACAAAAAGAACAATAACACCAAGACGTTCAACACTTTGACAAACTGTAATATTAAGCATGCATACATTTTTTTCTACTTAAGGTGGAATAACACACTTGGTAAAAGTCACTCAAATTAACAGTGAATTGCTTGATTATAAAAGGATGAGCGGTCAAAGAACCATAAGTAAAACAGACATAGAAACATACCAGTTTAGTTTTTTGCGGGTTCTTATAATTTTTAAAAGAAAAAAATCTGATAATTCTAGATTCAGAATGTGAGTAAACAAGTTTGAACCTGTTTTATTTTAGAGTATTTTTTGTGCATCATTATTTTAAATTGACTGTCGCATGGTTCCACTCTAATGATCGCAAATTTCCATTCAATTGTCCAAGATATATCACTGATGCCTGCGCATCTTTTTAAATGGAATGTGTTAATTGATAAATCATTGGACCAATCACTAAAGTAATCTATAGGATCGTTTTCAAAGAATGTATAACAGACAAATTATTTAAGTAAAAATTAAATTTAGAACATTTAACAGTGATTTATTTAATTCAACTGTTCAAGTGCAATGAATGAACAAAAGAAAGTTAAATTTCCATTCTGTCCCTTTTTTTTTGGAAAAAGTGAATATAATTCAGAACCTTGTTGACTGTTTATCTGATACGGTCCTTACCAATCAAACCCAGATAAGTTTGATTATTTAATCTAGAAACAAAGACTATGAGAAAGATGGTTGCTACACCGTTGCCTTGGGCGCGCAAATTAAAGCGCGCCCTTGTCAAGCCGTGTAACAACCCTTACTTGCATATCCATATTGAGAACTACTTAGAAGGAAAATGCGTTGTTACATGTATTGCCTTTTTAGTTGCGAGTCTATTAAATAGCAATTTAAATCTCAAACAATATCTATTTTTGTAACGTGTAAGTGATAGATGTTTATGTATTTCATTTAAGAATCATTAAAAAAAAAACCGAAATTTAGAAAAAGCTAATTATTTAAGATTTAAACTATAATCGTGACATGATATTGAAATCCCATTCTAAAAGGGGATGTGAAAGAAAAATTTTGATATACATGTTAAAATCCTTAGAAAAACGAGAACAACACACAATTAAACAACACTTTAACAAACTATTGTATTAAGTATGAATCTAAAAGTACTTAACTGTGTAGTATGATCCTCAATATATTGCATTGCTATAATATATAAATCCTACTCGTAGTGAAATACGCTATAGTGGCCAATAATTTAAAATTTTGCTATACGGATAAAACGGCAATTATTTCGATCAATATTTTTGTAATTTTTGAGGAACAAATGCTCATATTTGAGAAATAATATTGAAAAAAATAATGTGTTTAAGTTTTTTTTTTTTTAACACGCTTGGCATCATAATGAAGTTACATTTAAAAGTAAACATTAAAAGGATTATACTTTTCAATTTTTTAAAAACAAATACAACAATAACAATAACAAAAACAGCAACATTTTAACAAACTATAATGTTTTGATTTTGATCTATATGAAATTCTTACAAAATAGCTACCGTTCTAGGAAAAAAAAACCCCACACGTGTTTCAATGTCGGAACGGTAAAACAATTTCAATTTTATGGATATATAATCTCATATTTATGTTAAAGTACAATTGCCTAATCAATAATCAACTGCTTGGTTTGAAATGTTTCTTACGTCTGTTAGTTTTCTGATACCTGCTGGTACATGAATACTGAGTAAAAATATCATTCCAGTTGTTTTTCTTGTCCTACACGGATTTTTAGAATTTTTAATATTCAAAATCTAGAAAAAAAAACCCATTAAAAATGTACTTACAACTTTCTCTCTACCAAAACACACTGGAATCATAATAAAAAAAAACTTCTGACATAAAAGCCTAAATTTGACCAAAATCAATCTCATGATAATAACTTTCATGTCTGTTATGCATAATAGGATCATAATAATTCTAAGGATGAGTTATGACCTATGTACAGATTTATAAACTATGTACAGGTAAAAAATTTTCTTTCAACAAACAATGTTACACTTGTACATCTAACATTCTCGCGATGCCTTCTTTTGCCGTTAGTCTCGAAAAGTTATTATTTCGAGGTTTTACTTTGTAACACTTAATATTTAACAATTTGCATCGAGTGTTGTCTGTGAAAATCATTATTAAAAATGAATCGGCTGACACGAACACCGCTAGTTGTTTCCCGCTATAATCCGCTTAATTATTAATCTTAATGTCTTTTTAAACACATGAAACTCATGTCTTGTCGGGTAATCTTTTAAAAAACATGGATTGATTACCATCCATTGTTTTACAAAATGGCAAACAAGTAAAAGTTTGAGAAAAAATGTTATAAAGCCTCCCAATCCCCTTACTATATGTACCTCATGGTGTTAATTTAAATAGACCCAATCTGAACCAAATATTTCAGGTTCTACAGCAGTATCGCACTAAAACCATATGCAGCATAAGTTTTAACTCCCGAAAACATGAGTCCAAAATGTTCCCCACAAGTTGTAGACACAGAAATTTCACCCTCCGGTACTCTAATAGACCTCACGTTGTATGTTAAGTTCATAAATGATACATTTTCTTCAAATACAATATTGCTTCCGTTTGTCAATGTGTTGTTAATTCGGATAGAATCTTTTAAAGATTGTTTTATCATAATAGTTACATAGTTAAAACTGAAACCGGCTGGTACCACTGTTTTGTAGTAATCAATGTATTGATTTATCCCCGGAACAACCGTCATGGAAGGATCGCCCATTGTAGATTTGCTAGAGCGTAAACCAAAACTGGTGACAGTTATAGGTGTCTTTGATTCAATCACACACGCTCGTCTACTGGATAGAATCGTGTCGAAAGAATCCAATTTATTAATTGTTACTGTTTGAGTTATTCCATTAACTGTGTACATTATGTTGCTGCTTTCTGTCGCTGTTATACGAACCTTTGTTCTTCGATCGTTTGTATTTGGGGGTACTATGTATGTTTTGTCTAATTCTCTAGTTGGAATTATTTGTTGAATAAGATGATCACAGGCGCCAATATTTTCAAGCCTATTACAAGTATTTCCCGAAAAAACTGCGATAGGTACAGACGATTCAATAACTGTTCCTGTCAAATCCGTTTCATGGGAAATCTGATATGTTTCAAATCGATCAAGTGTTAAATTGTATACATCGCCATTCAAAAATGACTTTCCATCGATATACAAAACAATGTTTCGTTTCATCTTAAAAGTTATTGAAACTGACGTGTTATTTTTAAGAGCAGCTATAGCAAACTGACTCTTCTTCTTTGATGTTGGCTCTGTCGATATTACAACGTAATGGGTTGCCATTTTGTGTAGTGGAACAATTGCAGTGCTTCCAATAGTATCAGGAAGATGGTCATGACTAACGACAAACACATCATCAAACGTTTCGATGAAAATTGACTTCACTTCTTTCCTAAAGCTTTCCAGTTCAATTGCAGATGGAATGATAATACGATGACTCGAAGGTACGGTAATCATTTTATCTATCTGTTGTTTAAGGGAATGGTCTAGACGTGACGATGTTGTTATATTCAGGAATGCACCTTTCTTGGATGAAAAGTAAATATCCTTCATGGGAATGTCTATATGTGCCATAAACAAAACGATAAAACCAGTTTTCTCATGTTCTGCAATGGAATGGAAAATAATATTATATACATGTACAAAATAAGTTAATTTGAAATTCATCAGTAAGAAAAAGTGATTGTATTTGATTGATCAGGAAATAGTAGATCCAAAAAGAATTATATTCTTTCAAATAATATTAACAATGATTTATTTCGTTTTTATTTATATATAGTTTTTGAAAAAAAATTAAAACAATGTATAAATATTTGTGCTCGATAGTATATGTGCCTCTCATCATCAATTATATTTTTCTGACATTCTTTCTTAAAACAATTTTGGCATAAGAGATACTTTTGGCTTGTACAGTGTTATAACATAGAAACTTTAACTCATATTCTTAGATGATTGATATATGGACATGTTAAATAAATTGTACGATATACTTAGTTTGATGAACTCGGCAAACTTTGTTACAAATGTTTGCGTACGAGAAAATAAATAAAAAACCAACAACACTAACATTTTTTCTTATATATGTACAAATAGTCCGACTGTTTCGCGTTAAAGCGTGTAGGAAGTAATACTCGCTGTAGTTGGTGTATCAACAATTTAACTGTTCATTATTCAATTTCAATTTGTTTAAAAAGTGGCATTTCATTATTAAACACCATATACATACCATTAAGTATTACAGAAGGATCGAAGAAGAAACGCCATCCATTTTCAGAGCCTGTCATACATGCATGCAAGGGATTGCATGAAGCAAAGAGAAGACACATGCCCGTAAGTAGGTTGAAGTTGAAACAGTTGCATCCATTACCACAAAGTGCGCTGCAACTAAGGAGAGAGACCGTTGTCTTGCTGTATAACGGTTCTTTAATATACACTTTGTTGTCAAATTCTGGGTAAGCCTGGTAACTTTGGAAGTTTTTGGCTTGTGTAAGTCGCAGATACATGTACATTATCAACAACACAAAGTGAACAACAGATGGCTCCATGACTTGTAAAGTATATTTACTAGTATGATACACCTCGACTTTAAAAACAAGTAAGTTCTCAATAAATTTCACCCGGATCTTTTCTATGTCCATAAATTGAAGTTACACAGATATCACAGTATTCCATTCAAAAATCTTCTAATCTGGTGACGTTGAATAGAATTCGGATTTTTTTCTTATATTTCCTACCTCTTTATTTCAAATTAAGCTAGACAGTCATATGAACGGTTGTGTATTAAAACTTTGTATTAAAATGTATTAAAACGGTCGTGTATTTTTTTTTCGAGTATTGATACAATCTATTGATTGACAGGTGTCAGTGTGTAATAGTACCCATTCCAGAAATGTGAAATTAATAGCCAAACATTTTTTTGCGAGTTAATTTACATAAATGCGTGTGTCATGCGATGATACATTTTCAAATGGATATTTGTTTAAAACGCTTAGAATCCCAGTTTGCAATATTTACCCTTTGTTTTTGTTTTCTGTGGGTTTTTTTTTGTTTTTTTTGTTTTTTATTATTTAGAGGTTTAACATTTTCATCATCATTTATAGACCACTGGGAGAGTCATACTCTCCATTAAAGTAGAACGCTTCAATTTTCAATTTTAATGATTTTTGATTTCATAGTCTTCATCCGAACTTATTATTCACAGAAAGATAAAGAAGTCAATATTTCAGTGACCATATCCCAATGAATCATTTATAAACTTCTCATTTCTCAACTTTAAAATTTGTTCTTGTAATTTTATATTTAATGAATTGCTGTTTATTTTTTTCTGAAGTAAGTCTATACCTTTCACGGAGCATGACACTGTCGTTTAGAAACACAACCACACGACACGATTCCCATATGTTCTTCTTTTGTAGAGTTGACATTTTATCAATTCATATTTCTGCGAACGTTTAAATCGGTAAATGTGGTATCGATTTTTTGATACAGAATTTGAAGATACCACACAGCTGAATCACTCAAACTGAGAGTCTAAACATGTAACATGTAATAGAAACAGATGTTGACAATAGTGTTCCAATCCTTTTTCTCCCCCATCTCTCTTTTGAAAAGCATACTGTATATTGCTAATTGAACGCGAGTAATTAATGTCCGCGTAAAATCGCGAGAAGCCCTCGTAAATTTAAAAATCTCACTTTAATTTTTAGAAACTTTTTAGAATTTTTTAGAAGTAAAGGAATTATAACCAAAAAATGGTGATCGCGATTTTATATTCTCGCGATACAAAACGGCGGAATCGCGAAATTAAGTACTCCCGCAAAATAAGGAATTGACAGTACTGCCGTGCTATTTATCGTAGAGTAATTAATTTGTACATGTATTTACATGTATATGTTTGATTTCGGAAATTAATGATATGTTTATATATTCTTAAAACACTTAAGGTCATGCCATCTACTAGATCTCGATTTGAAACAGGAATTGAGTTCCGTTGCTGCCCATATTTTAGGTCACACTGTCTATCTATCTATCTATCTATCTATCTATCTATCTATCTATCTATCTATCTATCTATCTATCTATTTATCTATCTATCTATCTATCATTTTTAACCAATTTCAACTTGCAATACTGTATTGGGCATTTTAACGTTTATATCGGGTAATTGCCGTTTTTGTTATGGTGCCATCATTTTGTATTTATGTTGAATTTGAGTTGGGTATACATATGCATATTTAAAATAGCAAGCAATGATTCAATCACTAATTATACAGGAATAGGAGCAGGTAATAAGATGAATGTTATCAAATACATGATACCATCATGGATACGTCTAGACAAATAACTGATAACATCAACGAGTCATTTTTTTTTATATAAATTTGTTTAGTTTGCATTGGCAGTACTTGCCAAGTACTGTGCTTACAGATAATATTCCTCTGTAAATTATTTTTTGTCACCAAAAGAAAGGTATTTTTTTTAACCTTGTTGAAGTTTGTTTAAGTTTGCGCAGAACGAATGCTGCAAGCTGACTGCTTTCTAAACCAATTATCAATAATTATTTGCTTCAGAAAAAAATACGACTGACTACATCTTGCCCATTGGTTATTATTCATTTGAAAAATTTGTTAAAAAAAATTGTACAAACATATAAAAATAGAATACTTATATAATTTATATAATACGAATGCAGACGTAATAATTGCTGTATAACTTTCAAATGGAAGAGATAAATGATTGCAACTTTGGCATGTTGTTTTCAACAAAGATAACTTGATTTGATTCGTTAAAAACCTTTAATTCTATTCAAAGCCATTTGGTTTTAGTGATACAATTGATATAGCATTCAGTAAAGAAATGATATAACTTACAGTATGGTTTTAAAAACAGCCACACAAAATAAATTGTCATCGGTTAACGTTATTAACAGAAATGGAAACTATATGAAACAAATTATTGAAAGAAATATAGTAGAAATATAATCGAAAGTATTATTTAACTGACCGAAATCACAAGAAGAGATTCATTGAAAGTATTATAAAAATGATGCCATTTACAGGGAATCATTCGTCTCCTTTTTATAATCGCCTCTAGTTCTTTTGCTGTCGGCAAGCAAATTTGAGATAAAGTGGATTCAAAACAGTTTTATTTTGTTCATTAAAAGGAGTATATGTAATATATATCATTTCTGGGCGAATTATAGATGGGGCAAAACCTTTTGCGAATGTAGAAGGGCAAAAATACATGACACGAATACAAAATCTAAAAAGAAACTCTGAATACAGTCGTTTGTGTTGAAAACAATATATTGCATGTTACTTATTACCTTAAATATTTTTGTTCGGACGCAGGCAAGTAGTGTTGTGATGTTATAGTGATTTTTATAAAATCAATCTACTCTCAGAGAAATTCATTTTTTGTTAATTTTGTCACAAAACACGATACCTCAATGAACTAAAACAAGCTAACAACAATTAATCTGCCCTTTAATGGGGGGGGGGGGGGGAAGCGCATTCATATTGATCGAAAAGTCAATGTTTTGTTGTTGGTTTTTTTGTTTGGTTTTTTTTTGGTTTTTTTTTTTTTACAAAAACCAAACTTTTTGTTGTATCTTTGTTGGCAATTTAAATGTTGTCGTACCAAAACAATATATAGTTATAAAACGTTGAATTAAACCTTATAATTCCTAATAAAACAAGACACAATGCAAGCACTAATTGTAAATGAAACGTATACGGAGAATGACTACAGTGGAAACCTCTAATTGCAAAAGTGTTACATTGTATGAAAAATATTATAGTAATAAGCCTGGATATAGTACCTTTAACTTTGAATTGTGCATTGTATCACCCATAGCCCTGATCTTTTACCTCAAAATTAAAAAGACCATCAAGATATCTGTGAGCCAATGTTCACTAGTGATACCCCCGCTCTAAAGTGAATATAAAAAAAGCAAAGTCGTAATTTAACAGAAAGCTGGCATCCGATTGTTACAGAAATATATCCCACAATATGGCATGCCTAAACAAATAGTGTGTAAAAATTTCAAGCATCTGCGATAAATGGCTGCTGAGAAATCTTTGAGGAAAATTTGTTTGAAAAGTTTGGTTAAAGTAAACAAAGTACTCATTTAACAGGAAGTTGACGTCCGATTGGTACAAAAATATATCCCACGATATGGCATGCTTTCAAAAACCGTTGTAAAAATGTCAAGCATCTGCAATAAATAGCTGCTGAGAAATCTTTGACGAAAATCTGTTTGAAAATTTGGCTAAAATAAACAAAGTCATTATTTACCAGAAAGTTGACGTCCGATTGATACAAAAATATATCCCACAATAGGGCATGCCAAAACAAATAGTGTGTTTAAATTTCAAGCATCTGCGATAAATAGTTGCTGAGAAATCTTTGAAGGAAATTTGTTTGAAAATTTTGGCTAAAAATAAACAAAGTACTCATTAAACAGGAAGTTTACGTCCGATTGGTACAAAAATACATCCCACGATATAGCATACCTTTACAAATAGTGTGTAAACATTCAAGCATCTGCGATAAACAGTTGCTGAAAATTCTTTGACAAAAAGTTGTTTGAAAATTTTGGCTAAAAATAAACAAAGTCGTCATTTAACAGGAAGTTGACGTCTGATTAGTACAAAAATATTCCACGATATGGCATGCCTATACAAATATTGGGTTAAGATTTCAAGCATCTGCGATAAATAGTTGCTGAGATAAATACGACAGAAATTTTTGTTACGGACGGAGAGACGGACAAGGGTAAAATAGTATACCCCGACTCCTTCGGAGCGGGGGTATAATATATTTATACTTATAATAATGAATTATATTAATGAAGTGTTTGACATCACAACAGCTCGGTTGTTGGATAGTGGAGTTCTGTATTATTTGTTCCCGAAGACAAAGAAGATTAAAACAAACTAGTAATCTCAAAAAGAATTTCTGTGTATTGCATTAAAAACATTCAATGGAACACCTATTTCAATCATATTTAGAAAGTGTAGTCAATGTATATTAAAAAAGTAAAGGGACAGCACTCGCCATCCTTTAAACAAGTTGTCCAATTTATCCAACAATTTCTGACGAGGTATAGGTTGGGAAATTATCAAACTAATAATCCCCAAAATCTAGCTACATCTGCGTACCTCAGATTAAACGCATCGTGTCGAATTGTACTAGGTCCTCGCCAAACTTATCGAAAGCAACGGAATTTTACATTTGAGTGACGTAATTTAGTTATATAATCTGAGATGTTCGATCTAGAGAGTGCTATCAATCCGCGAAAAGATTCCTCTTGGTTTATCGTTTGCTTTCGGATATCCTCAGTGATTGCATGGATAGTTTACATAAACTTTCGTTCCTTTCGATAAGTTTTGCGAACAGAATTTTCATTGCAGATATGTATAAAGTGGGTAGACTTTTTATCTCTCTAGTGATTTGAAATGAGTATTTTTTTTTAAATTTAGATTTTGAGTGAAATGAACAAAAATGTGAATGAGGATGGTTTTGTCATGGAAGATTTTGATCAGGTGTAAAATAATCAAAGTATACCGATGTTTCAATCTTAGTAAATATCATATCCAATACATATTGAAACAGGGGAAGCATGGTATCTTAATATCATGAAAAATAACTCGTAATTGTGAATATCTTTTTAAATTGCAATTACTTTCAATTATAGCCAACAAATACTCACCAATCGGATCAAGAAAGGGGTCAGTGAAAAACAAAAACAAAACAAGAGGCCCATGCGTCACATCGTTCACCAACACTAGCTTTATATGGTAGATTAAAAAAAATAAATATCCAAATTTACACTTTTGTTTTCATATACTTAATCTTTGACATGTTTACCTTGATGGAATACCATTTTTATCGAAAATAAGATCATATGCAATATATATAATCAAATTTTCGGTTAGTGTTCACGGTTAATTTCAGTTCTTTTTATTTCAGAGATCAAAACCACTTTATAAAGCGATCAAAACACATGAGAACATAGCTTCGCCTCGCCACCTATGAGATTGATCAACCCGATATATTTCTGTATTGAGTTAGTAACAAACCGAATAAGTAATAATGTTTCAACATTCCACCCTATTCTAGCTTAGCGTTATTATCACGTAATGATCTACCTGTCACCTCATGCAGTTGATGTGTTTTCAACAAAAGAGGAAGTTATTTAATCATATTTATAGAAACGTTTCAGAAGCACACACAACCAGAAATCCACAATCAAATTTTATTTATTCCGACGCTTATAAATGAGATAATGAGGAATTCAATGTGTTTACTAATGACATTATGTGCTTTCATGACCCAACGAACACATACCGAATATTCGCTTCTGTTAGTGCTGATTCGCGTCTGTGGGCAGCGAATACATCATAAATCGCAAGAGCTGGTTGGATTATTTGTGACACGGGTAAGTTCTCGCGCACTGATTCGACATAGAGAATTAGAACCCTCTTAATGTATTAAATAATTTTCTTTTTCTGTACTTCAGTGATTAGCTGAGTGTGTAATTGCCCATTCTGTCGAAAATCGTATATTAGTGTGCAACATGGTCGTCGAACCATGGTAAGTTAGCTGAGAGGTTACAACAGTGAGCGTGAGTGTCAGACAAAACAGAGCAGTTATTTGTCGTTTGATCCCTAACCCTGCAACGTTAACCTGTTTATCGCCCTTATGTTGTATTGTCCAGAAACAATGAAAAACCATGTTAAATCCCGTTTGATCCCGATTGTCGGGAATTTTGAAATCCTTCATTTGTTTAATCGTATCGAAAAATTTTTGCTTCGCGTTATCCAAATATTCTACTTTGTGTTTGATGCTCATGGTAGCCTGTCTTTTCGTGAAAGTCATTCAACGTGCCCATTTATTTGTCAGATTAACTCGACAACCACATTCTTCTAGAAGAAATATGTCCTTATGTAGTAGAACTCCAGTGCCAACGCATTGATCGATATTAGAATTTATACCCCCCCCCCCAAAAAAAAAAAAATCAGGCAGATCTCTTATGTAACCCTACATATGAGCGTCGAGTTCATGGAGCAGAATGCATGTAGGTCGTCTAGGTTTTTCCGGCGTAAGTGCTCGTTCTGTAGTTTCTTCATTGTATTTTCCGATTCTAGAAGATGAAATTGTAATGTTTAGGTCACCTGAGTCATTCATGTGACCTATTGCAATTGGTCTTCGTCCGTCGTCATGCGTTCACAATTTTACATTTTTAACTTCTTTTTGAAAACTGCAAAGCCAATATTCTAACATCGTCTTCTTTACTCCCACACATGTGAGGATAAACTGGATACATGGTTAAGATGTTCATGAAGAATTGTGTAAACCATGGCCCCTGGGTCAAGCATTTAGGCTATAGAGTAGGGTCAATACGGCCATGTAGTTAAATTGTATTAAATCTTATAAAATTTTCTTCTCTACTCTCATAAATATTTGAAGAAAAAAAACCTAAATGCATAGTTATGATGCCATTGGAGTATTCTACCTAAATTGTTAAATTCAGGACTGGGACAGGGGTTAAGGCCTTAGGATAGGGCCAATATAGCCATATGGTGAACATGCACTAAATCTTCGAAAATCTTCTTCTTTACTGCCACACATGTGGGACAAACGCTGAATGCATGATTACGAGGGTTGTTAGAAAAGTTCGCGGACAAGTTCGATTGTGAGTGGACAATTCACATGATACCAGCGAAACTTTCCAGATTTAATCCTGACGTATTTTCTAAGAAATATGCGAAGGTTTGTTTGTTTTGAAAGCACCATACAAATATACACCTTAATTATTTTGATAAGATATGTTTCATGGAGCATGTCAGTTTTGTTCATTTTTTATATTTTGTACGCATTTTCCTTATCAAGAAAATGTACCGCTTAAGTGCATCAAAATAAATGATATTTCATATAACATCACAATAACTTATGAAGGTCATTTTGTGAAAGTGAAGTGAAAGTTTCAATTAAATTGAAGAATTTTTGACCGTTTTATCGCCGATTTATGACAAACAACGCCTTAAAAAAAATCAAGAACGTTGACGTCAGTGGACATCTTGGAGCACCGGGCCTTCATTTAATCTCCACCTACGATGGAGACCAAAATGTTCTTAAATACTATAATCATATGATTTTTGCCTATTTATTTTCAATTGGTAGTCATTTAATAAAACGTACGCAATCCTAGAAAGTACACAGTAATTTTGCCGTAAATCACTTTGTCCGCGAACTTTTCTAACAACCCTCGTATGTATTCCACAAACTCCTCTACCTGAATTGTGGAATTCATTGCCCCTGGGTCAGGGGCTCAGGCCGTACGGAGAGGAAAGGAACGGCGTAATGTATATAATGTTTAAAAATCTCCTTCTCAACTCTCGCACATCTGTAAGAAAAAAAAATTATCTTCACTAGGAATAGCAATCGGCTAGCCAAAATCACCGATAAGCAGTACATGTAAAATGATTTTGGTAAAAATGACAGATGGTGAAATCTAAATAATTGAACAGGAGAAGTGAGTAACACTAAGTCATTTCTTAATGCTTTTTTGTTTCTTTTTTGTTTAAATGCCCTCAAAAGAAGGATTTCTGTCTGCCCCTGGGGATGGGTGCAGGGAGGTTGTTTTAAATAAAACATGTCAACTAGCCGCCTTGTTTTAGTTTTTCTATGAAAACACATACACATAAAACATATTTTTAAAATTAACAAATATGGGAAAATTATTTTCTATCAGTGTCTTGCACCTTTTCAATATCGGGCCATGCACTCTATGATGATCTTTAAGTTTTTCGCTAAAATCATAGGTTTCATAGTCCTTTTTGAAAGATTCCAGGTAGGGAGGCGGCCGTCATTACAATACAGTAAAACTCGTTCAGTATGAACACGGATATAGTGAATTCTCGGATATAGCGAATTTTTTTTAAGTCCCAGGTAAAAATCTTATGAAATATTTGCAAAATTTTCCGGTTATAACGAATTCGGATATAATAAATTTACGGATATATAGCGAACTGATTTTGAATCCCGTAGAGGTGAACATTAACGAAATTTAAAACTTTTATAACGAATTTCTTTACAGATTAAAAAGTTCGCACTACCATTTAACATAATTATTTGAATGAATTTATTTTAATATAAATTTTTCAATTCACAATCCGATTAATAAAGGTATCAAAGTAATGTATTTTTATTTTTAGCCTCAATTAGAAAAAGTTATAGTCTGGTGGAAGAAAGCATGTATATAGTGAATTCGCTTAGTTATTATAACGAATTAGTAATACGGATATAACGAATTACGGATATAACGAAGTAAATCCATTGGTCCCTAGGACTTCGCTATAACCGAGTTTTACTGTATTAGATATATATATTTTTTTAACTCTAGAATGAAACTTACTTAAATTCACATATGCGACTCCTCGACAAGTTTGTATATGGGATATGGTACTCAGGTGACCGTTAAGGCGTATTGGCCTCTTGTTTTGGGTTTTTTTGGGGGGTTTTGTTTATTTTTGTTTGTTTTTGTGTGTGTGTGTGTGTGTGTGTTTTTTTTTATCTATCTTCTTGTTCAGACAAACATAATGGTTTGCTGCTTTATAACACCGTGGTGAATCTACATCCATTTGAATGATGGCAGCTTTGCGTCTCTTTGTGGACCATATTGTTTTCATCTTTGGCCAATGCTTTTTCCCATATGTCTTTGGAACGGATGGGTCAGGCTGGCCTGGTTTTACAGGAGTTATTTGACCAGGGAAGGGCTTTAAAGGACTTAATTAAGCGATTGAATTTTACGTGGGAGTGATGATTTGATGTGTGTTCATTTTTGTTTATTTTTTTGTAGTTGGGAAATATAGATTGAAGTCTGTTAACCATATAGCCAAAGACACATACAAAGAACATCTGTTGAATCAAAAATAGATAACTCTTGGCACTGTAATCCGTTATTTTAACTTTCAATATCAAGAAAGGCAACTCTAGATTTTGCTGCTGTCTGATAAAAGAGAGAAAACGCCAACGACTGATTTAACATTTCGTCAAAATAAAGACTTGTAATTTTTTTTTGACGAAAAATCGTTATTTTTTTCAATTTGCCATAATTACTAAGTTAACTGAAAAGTGTATAATGTTGATGTTTCTAACATCAATGTATTTTACATACATTTGCGAAATCTCAGTTTAAATTGAAGCTTTAAAAGAATATATTTTCGTACATGTGTGAGATGACAATTATTGGAAAAAAAGATTGTAACAATCGTTATAATGAGTATATATATGGTGTTTGTCTTTTGCATGTTGTCCCTACCACCACGACAATGACATCAAGTGAGGACATGCTATTTTCATTACGTGAAAGAAAAGCTACAACATATTATAGTTTTTAATAACAGTTCTTAGATATGAGTTTTAGGTCCCGGTGATAGAGATTTTAGTTTTTGGCCTTTCACTGTATGCAATTTAGGTAGTGTTGGTAGAAAAGAAACAGTATATTTCACTTTATAACCAATGCAAATATTAAACCTCTCTGCACTAGTATTGTACCCTGTACGACTTTTGATATTAATTATGACATTTTTGTTATAGGTGAATCGTTTAGTCCTTGATTTTGGGATTAAAAATCACAGATTATTGCTGTTTTTATTAAACATTTTTTATTGAATTATCAATATCAAAATTGAAATCATATCAGTTAAGATGAAAAAAAGCCCACACACATTTAACCCATTATTTGATGTAAAATAAAACATAAAGTAAATAGTACTTTTTTTTCGAAAGTTGACATAAAAAATTGTTTCATCTCAAAGGTTATTATTATTGCTTTGACAACATATCAAAATGTTAACTGTAATAGTAAAACGGCACGTTAGGGCGATTATTACTTTAGATGTATCAAGTACAAAATAATATAGCCTTACACGATAGAATCGTTTTATATGATATTGGATACAAGTCCAACCAGTTTAACAATTGAAAGAAAAGAGAGAGAGGTAATTAAAAAAAATAAATAAAATATGAAGCATGTTCTTGCTGATCAATCATTCAGTGCAACGGCGAATCAAGAATATTAATTTTCTTTAAACATAAATAATACTTAAAAGCTAAAATATGACTATTTACACAGTCAAAAGTAAGTTGTGTAGCGTTTGTATGAAATGATACATTAACGTTTGCTTCCATGTTTATAATAGAACTCTGTATTAGAAAGGTATTGCCGTTTCTTAAGTCGCATTTAATCTGTTTTAAGTCGCATTTAATATGTTCTTGAAAAATATGTTGCAAACTCGGTATAAGCCGGAGTAGGTAGGTTTTACTATATTATAGTTTCACAGATTGAATGCAGAGAAACCATAGGCAGCCCAGGCTTTAACTCCGGAGAACATGAGTCCAAACTTCTCCCCGCCGACCGTAGATATGGTAACCTCCCCTGCCTCTACTTTTATGGACCTCACATTGTATGATAATTTCATGGCTGATACATTTTCTTCAAATACAACATTGCTTCTGTTTATTGCTGTGTTGTTAATACGGATGGAATCTTTTAAAGATTGTTTCATAATCACGGTCACATAACTATAATTGAACCCGTATGGCACGATTGTTTTGTAGTAATCAATATACTGATGAACTCCAGGTACGTTTGTCATTGAAGGATCGCCCATATTAGATATCTGAGATGAAAGGCCAAAACTTGTAACGATAATTGTTGTGTTTGATTCAATCACACACGTTTGCCTGCTAGAAATTATTATATCAAAAGAATCCAGTTTGTTCAATGAAACAGTGTGAGATGTTTGATCCACTGTGTAGGAAATATTACTCTGATCTACCGCAGTGATAAGAACTTTAGTGTTTCGGTCATTTGGATTCGGAGGTACAATGTACGTGTTATCTAGCTTTGCTGTTGGAATAACCTGCTCAATGAGGGGATCACAATAACCTATATTTTCAAGCCAATTACAATCATTTCCTGAAAATACTGCGATAGGTTTTGAAGATTGAACAACGGTTCCTGTCAAATCCGTTCCATGGGCAATTTGATATGTTTCAAATCGGTCAAGTGTTAGAGTGTATGCATCACCATTCAAAAAGGAGTTTCCATGGATATAGAGAGGAATGTTTTGTTTCATCTTAAAAGTTATTGAAACCGATGTATTGTTTTTTAATAGCAGCCAAAGCAAACTGACTGCTAAAAGAACTCGAAGGCTCTGTCGTTATAACCACATAATGGGTAGACAGTTTATGTATTGGTATAAGTCCTAAGCTTCCAGCATACCATTTCATATTATCCAGACTTACGACAAAAGAATCGCCAAATGTTTCTATGAATACTGACTTCAATTCTCTCTTAAAGTTGTTAAGTTCCAATTGAGGTGGAAAAATCATATGCTGACTTGACGCTATAACCGATCTGTCTATCTGCCGTTTTAAGGAGTTGTCAAGATCTTGAGATGTTGATATATTCATGCTTGCACCTTTCTTGGATGCAATGTAAACATTCTTCGTATCATTTGATGTCCTCCCCATAAATAAAACGACGAAACCAAATTTCTTGTTCTCTGTAAATTTAGAAATACATGAATATAAGAAGGAAACACCTTATTTGTAAAAGGAAAGCGCTAGTTAAGTTAAAATGCTAACAATTTTACAATATTTGTCTAAGATGATCACATATGTTTTTTTCTATAGTGTTTAAGACGTTTAGTCATCATAATGTAACGGTTTAGGGAACGTTTAGCATAAAGTTGATGTGTGCCTTTTATATCTATAGGTATGGGATGTACATTGTAAAGAATTAATTGTATTATCATAAAACACAACACGTCCGATGCTGATTATTTACTGTCGATCATAACTTTTATCACGTATTGATTATATATACCCATTTTAATAAATGGATTTATTTTGAAATATTAACACAAAGACACAGTGCAAGACATTATAATTCATTTTAAATGTTTCATTTTTGAAGCATTAGATGCAGAAAAAGGAAACACCTTATTTGTAAAAGAAAAGTGCTGATTAACTTAAAATACTAACAATATAAAAAAAAATTCAAGAAAATCACTTTTCTGTTTATTAATTTTGTTTGAAAAATAAAGATTATTAATTTTGTTTGAAAAATAAAGACTATTCTCTATAATACACAAATTAGTTTATAAGACTCTTTCAAGAGTTAACCGTCTGATCATGACCGGAAGTAAACCCGCAAGCTACCTAATGATACTATAGGGAAAGTCGAGACTTTTCTTTTTGAATAAAGTAAGATTCAATGAATCAAACATTTTGTTACAATTTTGATTACAAAATTGTTGAAAAAAAATATGGACTTTGTTAAGTGACCATTTTTTGTTTCATTAATTTAATAATTCAAACACAATGATTAAAGTGGATCGACAAATGAGCATTCTATACATGTATGCATTGATACACTGAAATATGAATTAGTATTTCATATGAAGGAAACGATGTTTTTCCTTCTGATTTTTATTTGTATGTTGGGGTGAAATGAACAAAACATATACGCATCTGGGTTTACCATGGCATAAGTTTTGATGAATTTAGAGTAAATGTAAATGATGCATGCAGCAAAATAAGATTTAAGTAGTTATAGCAATCATATAATAGAAAATAAAATCATATAATGCGCGCTGATCATTGTAATTTTTTTACGTTATCATACACTGGTATTTAGTAAATGTATTTATTTTTCTTTGCAATAATCTATAAATGATCTGACAACATGTACTCACCAATTGGATCAAGAGAGGGGTCAGTAAAGAATCTCCATCCGATTTCGGAGACCGTCAAATGCAAGGGATTGCATGAGTTATATAAAAGACACGTGCCGGTCTTTAAATTAAAGTTGAAACAGTTGCATCCAATGCCACAAAGCACGCTACACCTAAGAAGAGAGCCTGTATGTTTGTTTTCTAATGGTTCGTATATAGACACTTTGTTAAAAAACTCAATCTTTCCCCCGTAAGTTTTGAATGACATGGCTTCCGCACTCAACATGCTTATGGTCATAAGCATACAATGAATCATGAAGGGCTCCATCCTATTTTTCTATAAAGAATTTAAAATTGTAAATTCAGCCCTCGATTAACTGATTAGGTTCTTTTTTTTTTTGTTTCAAATGTAATTAACAGATTCAACCAAGAATGTTACAAAGTTAACACGGACTTTCCCATACATATGCGGCATATCAGATCAAATTGAAGCTATATAAAGAATACCTTATTGTAAAAGAGATAATTGCCAGTTATTGGAAAATGAAGTGTAGTTCTGATTGGATGATTTTTATTGTTACTAATTTTACTAATTTAGACGTCATATATTTTGTGTACGCATACCTTAGGTTGTTTTAAGTGATATTAATGTTGACATTCATATATTTAGTGTCTGCATAACTTAAGTTGCTTCGATTCTGATTCTATTTTATTGGCTGTTACTGACAGAATATTATGCCCATTTAAAAGAAGCAAAAACAAAAATTTAAAAAATAAAAAAAGTAAGCATTATCTACTTGCATTAATAGTTTTTACGGTTAAAACTGTATAGTTATTAACACTCTCTCTTTCAAAGGGAAAATAAGTACAGTAAAACTCGTTTAGTACGGCCACGGATATAGCGAAATCTCGGATATAGTAAGTTTTTTTTTGAGTCTCCGGTAAGATTCTTAACAAATCTTTAAAAATTTTTACGGCTATGACGAACTCGGATATAACATATAACAAATTTACGGATATAGCGAACTGATTCTGACTCCCGTAGATGTGAAAAATGACGAAATTTAGCTCTATTATAACGAATTTCTTTACAGTTAAAAATGTTTGCACTACCGTTTAACATAAGAGTTCAAATGAATTTATTTTCACAAAAATTCTTCAATTTACAATATGATTATTAAAGGTATCAAACGAATGTATTTTCATTTTTAAGCCCCAATAAGCAAAAATTGTAGTCCTGTGAAAGAAAAAAATATAAAAAGCAATTTCGCAAAAGTTATTATTAGGAATTCGTAATACGGATATAACGAATTACGGATATTACAAAGTACATCCATTGGTCCCAGGACTTCGCTATAACCGAGTTTTACTGTAAATATTAAATAGAGGCGATTATATTAACAAACACGTGATTCATTGTAGAAAGATAGATAACTATTACATAACTTACACGTCATTCTCTTTATATCTATACTACTATATTAAAAAAAAATAGAATCGAATTGTTGGGCTTAAATACCGATAAACCGGAAGAGTACTGTCTTTTGTTTTATATATTCTAAACATCATTGATACTCAAAGATTACCAATGTGTTTTAATTCTTTTTCTCAGTCAAGCTTCGCTATTTAATAATCAAAGAAATTTCCTTTTAAAAATCCGAAAATCATCTGGATTCTTTGGAATTTACAAACTTGCGCATGCGCATTACATTCACGCTAAATCATTGGAGGCTCTTTAGTTTATGTTTCCACAATATCACATTTGCATGGATAAACTCGGAAACGATATTACAAATACGTGTGAATTTTCATTGAATTTTTTTTTTATATATTCTATTCATCAAAGGAATACGGGAGATAAGTCTAACTCATTGCATTTAATATAAAATATCCCGAGAGTTCCGAACGTCAACATGGTGTGTAAATTCAAAGCGAGTAAACAACGTTGGTGAAAAAGTGTTGAATTCTTCATTAAAATTTGACTGTTTTTTCAATGCAGCCTCGTTGATTTCCTTAAAAATCGTTTCGGAGCGATTCTGCATTTTTTGCTATATTACGGATATATGGGAGGGTATGGGAGGCATCTTAAGTTAACTGTGGTAAAAGGCCTGTACCGAGACACAGTTAGATTATTCTAACTAAGCAGAGTGTAGTGAAATTAATAGCATTATTGTAGTCTTAAAGCTTGGTTATGTAAATGTCAACGATACGGTGTGTCGATGTATCTATTTCCTAAATGTCCGATATCATTTGCAATTTCAACCCGTGCACGCACGGGTCAAAATCTAGTCGTTAATAAAATAATATGATTTTGCCATACAATAAGTCTGTTTTATCACCAGATTCTTCATTTTTGTTTTGTTATTATCAATTGAGGGTTTCTTACTTCCTCAAAGTTGCTTCCAACTTCAAATGCGTTAAAAATTTATCATGTAGAATTCAGTAACGTACAATTTGAGTATAAACGTTCAAAGTAAAACAATTTACCTTATTGTGCTTTAAAGCAAGAACTGTCCTATACATTATGTCTCATGTTTACATAAAACAAAAGTGCTGTGCATATAATCAATAATTATTAATCACTTTGTGGGCACAATTTTTAATGCATCTTTTATTTACTGCAGAGTCATCAAAGTTGCCAAAGGCCAAATATCGTGCAATATTAGCTTTTAACAAGTTCATGAACAAACAATTTGCTATTTTGAATGAATCATCACATGTCAATTGAACTTCAAAGTAACACAAATCTAGCAGGCAAAAGATGAAATGAACTAACCGTAACCTTTAGTTAAGAATGATAATAAAAAGTGTAGAGAAAAGTTAAAATAAAAATTGCTGATAATTTGGTGTAACATTATTCTAGAGTACTTTGAGATATGATTATGATTGTTGACATGTTTTTATTTTTTTTAATGTGCGTTTGTCGATGTAGAATGACGAGCCTCTTATAATCAGCTTATAATACAAGGTATTTGTTTCCATTTTTCAACGGCTATAAGACTAAATTTGTACCTGCAACGTATGTAATACTGATAAAAGCAATTTTTTTTTCAAAAGAAAAACGAAAAAAAATCAGATTATCTTAAGTCTGTATTTTAATCCGTTGTCAACACAAAAACACTTTGCATGTGACACTGTCGGCGGGACTTTCTAATATCTTCATGTAGACGTAAATCAGCGATGAATGACAACTTAATACTGTTAAGTGGTAGATAGGTACGCGGTTAAGTTGATCAACAGTACTAACTTGTTTTGTTGAAACCGTTATACATATACAGACAAAGCGTTAAACCTACACACTTTCATATGCACAGAATGAACTAGATATTGAATGAAAGGTCTTGGAAGGAGACTGAATAAGTCACATTTCAATTGACTCAAATGGATGGGTTCATATCTGATAAATGCTACTGTTGATAACAGCTATACATGGAGATTAACAAACTAGACTCTAATTTTGCAGTTGTCTTTCTTAATATTCTGTGTCAGAGAGAGAGAGAGAGAGAGAGAGAGAGAGAGAAAGAGAGATGTATAAATATGTTGATGTTGTTCATACGAGAATAAACCAGGATATGTCCCCTGCTATTAATGGGAATAACAACATCTACTATGCTGGTATTTTAAAATAGTATTTTGCAACTATTATGCTGGTATTTTAAAAAAGTATTTGGACTGGTATTAATGGCATAGAAAAGTGAAATGTAAACATAGGTCCTATTTCATGTTATGAAGCATTGCCCAGATGTTTCTGTGATTGGTTTGATAATTGTTTGAAGAGTAGGATAATCATTCATTTAATGCACGCTTAAATGATTCGTTAATTTCCTCATGGATATAATTTCTTTATTTATAATACATTTTCATTTTATTTTTACGAAGTTTGTGTCGTTAAATGTTCATTCACATATGCTTATCAATGGACTAATAAAATTCCATCCTCTTAAAAGCATTTTATTTTTTTTTTAAATTAAATTAAATATTAACTATTTAGATATATTTTCTTATTTTATTTTTACCAATCATCTGAGAGTGAATCTCTAAAGTTTTCTTTGTTCACAGATTACTTTTACGATTATCTAAACGATTTTGCACTATGAATCAGTTTCAGTGAACTGTTTGATTTTATAGAGATACAAAGTTAAATCAATATTTCAATGATGCACTTCTCATATAGCTTGACGGACTTTACAAGCCTTTTATATTATGTTTGATCAGTGATAATGAGGCATGATTGTGTGAAATGAATTACAAATAAACAACTGAAAAAAACCTGAACTTTATTTATTTTACAACGATTGATAAATAAGTTCCACAACTTTTATTAATATCTCTCGATGGCACGGATGTTAGCGCGAAGAAGTCATTGGTGTGAGAAGAAGCCTGAGTACCCGGAGAGAAGCCAACCCACGTGTCCAAGCAGGCGACCGCCAAACCATATCACACACTACCACTGTCGATCACGGGGATCGATCTCGGGTCGCAGCGGTGAAAAGCGAGTGTATTGTCCACTACGCTACTTGGACACAAATAAACAGCTAGGTCCAATTAAATCAGCTGTTTAACTTGTATTTTTTTCTTTTTAAGGTCTTCCGTTTCCAACGGAAGACCTTATAGTTTTCGTACTGTTTCTTATTAAGGTCTTCCGTTTCCAACGGAAGACCTTATTGTTTTCGTACTGTTTATTATTATTTTTTTTTTCCAAATTTTGTGCACGCGATTTCTCAAAAACTATTCAACCGATCTGAACAATTTTTTCACAGATGATGGGAAATTATCTGAATTTTATATGTTTTTGAATTTTTTGTCGTCGTCGCTTCCGGTCCGGATTTACGGTCGATTTTGTAATTTTTTACGACCAATTTTGTGCAGAGTTGATCTCAGAAACTATAAGAGATATGACTTTGAAATTTTCAGGATAGGTAGAGCATGGTTTGAAGTTGTGCACTATTTAGTTGTTTTGCACCAGTGGCGCTATTCCTTGGAGTTCGCATAGGCACAAAAATGGGGTACAGATTTCGAATCAAAATTTCCATATGTTTTGATCAGTATCTTTTTATCAGTTGATATTTTGACAAGACATATAGAACAAAAGTAGTAGAGAATCAAAAGTTCTATCCAATAAAATCAAGAAAAAGGGGCTGGCTTCTTTAATTAGGGACCAAGAGACTCGTAAATTCTATTACGAATAACTTGAAAACGATAAATATTTTGTTATGCATTTTAAAAATCAAAGTTGTTGATCTCTACATTATCGGTTTGAAAGAGTCATCGTCAGGCCCATGTCTGACGTAATTAGGGTTTTTATTCTTTATCTTCAATTTTTTTTTTTTTGGGGGGGGGGGGGGGTAATTTTGAAATTGTATCGATATCACATGGTATCATTTTATCTAAAAAAAAAAAAAAAATCGGACGGAAGACCTACTCGTTACTCGTAACGAGGTCGTATCTAGTGATACCAAATCCTGCACAATCTTCTACAAAAATCGTTATGTGCATGGCGTTTAAGAGTGGTAGACAATAAGTTGAATAATGTTGTCTGAGGTGGGATTGGAATGCACCTTTGGGTTCGCGCGTACGAATTTCATTGACCATGCAGAGAGTGCAATCAAAACCACTTAATTCATGGACGTGAGAGTGTGTTAATGCCACGATACGGATATAAATAGAAAGGTCAGGTCTAAATAATGTTAGTAATTGATTGAACAGTGGGGAACATGTCAGTTTCAAAAGCTGCGATCGGAAAGCAAACCGAAAGTAGAAATCGCGGGTTCAGTTTACACCAACGCAAGGATGTCGATAAACAATTAGTTATGCATTCTGCACATGTATTTCTGCTTTAAAAGTTTTTTTCACGTCGTTTACAAGGATAATCTACTGTTTGAATTAAATGGGATTGATATAATTATGCTTGATAAATGAAGAAATGACGAAACACGTAACATGTAAATTTATTCAGTATAAAATCGATGACTGTAATTTTCACAGTTTCAACATTCAGAAATAATGCATATCTTTTCTGATTTAACAAAATACAAAAAATATACATGCATCTGAATAGTTATACGTTTGCTTACATCCCGTGCACTGTGTACATTTTGATTCCCCGTACAATCAATACGTGCTGTTTGATTTCAGGATTTTAATTATAAATTGTTCATTCTGCTTAAGATTTGGCCGACAATAAGAATGAGGTCCGATGTACATTTACATGAGTTTTTATTTAAAATTGAGTGAAAGGATCGGGAGTTTCAAATTTTTCCCCTACAGATCAAGCCATACACGGCAGCTGAAGATTCAATAGTCATTTTTAGTCGCCTTAAACTCCTAAAAGGTGTCAAAAAGTAACCCCCGGACCACATTTTTTAAATTGTATTCTCTCCTCTGTACAATAAACCGAAAAGATTTTAAAAATCAGATGAATAGTATGAAAGTTACAATTTTTTTTTTTTTTTGGGGGGGGGGGGGGGGTTAGCCCCCTCTAAAACCCTTAATTTTTGGCAGTTTTATTCCCAAGACCCTTTCTAGGTCTGTGCATAACGTTAATCATTATATAGATGAAATTTGGAAAGCTTCACTTTTAAACTGTGCGAAAAACCAAGAACGCGTGATTTCAATATTTTACCTTATTAAGGTCTTCCGTTTCCAACGGAAGACCTTATTGTTTTCGTACTGTTTATTATTATTTTTTTTCCAAATTTTGTGCACGCGATATCTCAAAAACTATTCAACCGATCTGAACAATTTTTTCACAGATGATGGGAAATTATCTGAATTTTATATGTTTTTGAATTTTTTGTCGTCGTCGCTTCCGGTCCGGATTTACGGTCGATTTTGTAATTTTTTACGACCAATTTTGTGCAGAGTTGATCTCAGAAACTATAAGAGATATGACTTTGAAATTTTCAGGATAGGTAGAGCATGGTTTGAAGTTGTGCACTATTTAGTTGTTTTGCACCAGTGGCGCTATTCCTTGGAGTTCGCATAGGCACAAAAATGGGGTACAGATTTCGAATCAAAATTTCCATATGTTTTGATCAGTATCTTTTTATCAGTTGATATTTTGACAAGACATATAGAACAAAAGTAGTAGAGAATCAAAAGTTCTATCCAATAAAATCAAGAAAAAGGGGCTGGCTTCTTTAATTAGGGACCAAGAGACTCGTAAATTCTATTACGAATAACTTGAAAACGATAAATATTTTGTTATGCATTATAAAAATCAAAGTTGTTGATCTCTACATTATCGGTTTGAAAGAGTCATCGTCAGGCCCATGTCTGACGTAATTAGGGTTTTTATTCTTTATCTTCAATTTTTTTTTTTTGGGGGGGGGGTAATTTTGAAATTGTATCGATATCTCATGGTATCATTTTATCTAAAAAAAAAAAAAATCGGACGGAAGACCTACTCGTTACTCGTAACGAGGTCGTATCTAGTTATTAATATTATTTTTTTCCACGAATTTTGTGCACGCGATTTCTCGAAAACTATTCGGCCGATTTCGACCATTTTTTCTCAGATGATTGCCAGTGGTCATAATTCTAGAAGTTTTTTGAAATTTTGAAATCGGCACTTCCGGTTCCGATTTACGGCCGATTTTGTAAGTTTTTACGACTAATTTTGTGCAGACATAAACTCAGAGACTATCAGAGATAGGAATATGAAATTTTCAGGATAGGTAGACTATAGGTTGAAGTTGTGCACAATGTAGTTTTTTTGCGCCAGTTGCGCCATTTCTATGAGCTCGCATATGCTCGAAAATTGGGTACGAATTTCGAATCAAATTTTTCATACGTTTTGATCTGTATCTTTTTATGAGTTGATATTTTGTTAAAACATATATAACAAAAGTGGTAGATAATCAAAAGTTCTTTTCAACAAAATCAAGAAATAGGAACTGGCCCCTTAAATTAGGGGCCAAGACAGTCATAAACTCTATTACGAATAACTTAAAAACGATTAAGATTTTGTAATGCATTATAGAAGCAAAGTTGTTGATCGTACCAATATCTATTTGAAAAAATCATTGACACGCCCATTTATTACGTAATTAGGGATTTTTAGGGGCCAAAGTACTTAAACTTTGACGAAAAATAACTAGAGAAGTATACATATTTTGTTAGACATCATAGAAGAGAAAATGTTTGAATAAATGATATAAATTGATTCCAGTTATCAAAACACGATTTTCTGTCCCCGTTAAGGATCTAGAGGGCTGGCCCCTAAAATATTCAATCATTTGTATCTCAAAAATGATCAACAATTTCACATGGGTGTAAGAACAAAAAATATTTGTATTCTTAAAACCTTTTCACACAAATCAAGAAAAAGGGGCTGGCCCCTTTTTTTAGGGGCCAAGGCCTTCGTAAACTCTATTACAAGTAACTTAAAAACGATTAAGATTTTGTAATGCATTATAGAAGCAAAGTTGTTGATCGTACCAATATCTATTTGAAAAAATCATTGACACGCCCATTTATTACGTAATTAGGGATTTTTAGGGGCCAAAGTACTTAAACTTTGACGAAAAATAACTAGAGAAGTATACATATTTTGTTAGACATCATACAGTGCTGCTATCCTGAAAGTTGACAAGGATAGGATAGGATAGGATGCAGGATGCACGATACATGATAGAAATATAAAAGTTAAGTTCTATTCTATCCTATCCTATCCTATCCTGCATCCTGTAGCCAATCAGATTCGAGTATAAATTTCAGAGTTATTTTGCGAAACGAAAATTGGCTACACAATGTCAATTTAATACGTTTTACAAGTTAAACCATTTAAGAATAATTATTTTATCAAGAACGAGGTGCATAACATTAATGCGTGCTAAAATGTCGGCGCTACATCTTTGTCAATTCGTACGCAAGTACGGAATTACTGCGAGAATTCGTTGCAACATTTGACAACGTCAGAAATAGATTTCTGTATTTACTTCATTTAAAGTCTGCAAATTAATAAAAGCTGGAATTTATAAACGACTTATTTGGTATTTTAAAAGATAAATATGTATACAAGGAACAGACATTGCTTCACGTTTCATATAATTTCTTCGATGCCCAAAAACAGGGATGCATATATCTGTCCGATATTAACCTGAACATATCGAATTAATAAATGTCAGATAGCTATAAAGGCTTAAGAATTTATACTTTAAAATAACTCCGAGTGGTTTAACTATAAACGATATAAACTTCCTAAAGGAATCATTTATTTTCAGATCCTGATCACATTCATCGCCGAACGAATCGCTCGAATAATGAGAATTACGCTCAGTAATATGTGATAAGAAAATAATTTGATAAAAATATGTGACTAAACAGTTCCTCAATAAGTGCATCGAAGTTATTTATCTGTTTTTTATGCATAAATATAATTAAATTAAATCAAAAATCTAATCGCTTACTTTGTTTGTTTACGTTTCCATCCCGCGTACGATTTAATTTTACCATAGCACAGGTAATTAAGTTATCCCGCTCGATGAATATTCGGTTTTCAGATTTAATTATTCATTTTGAGTACTACATTAATTGATAAAATCATTTTATTCTTAAATTTCGTTTCATTTAACTTGCATTCCTATATTTTGAAAGTATGGGATAGGATAGGATAGGATAGAGCTTATTTGCAGGATAGGATGCAGGATACAGGATATAGGATAGGATAGGATAGTTTTGTCAACTTTCACGATAGCAGCACTGTAGAAGAGAAAATGTTTGAAAAAATGATTTAAATTGATTCCACTTATCAAAAGACGAATTTCTGTCCCCATTAAGGATCTAGAGGGCTGGCCCCTAAAATATTCAATCATTTGTATCTCAAAAGTGATCAACAATTTTAGATGGATGTAAGAACAAAAAATGTTAGTATTCATGAGACCTTTCGTATAAAATCAAGAAAAAGGGGCTGGCCCCTAAAATTAGGGGCCAATAGACTCCTAAACTCTATTACTCATACCTTAAAAATGATCAAGATTTTGTAATGCATTATAGAAGCAAAGTTGTTGATAGCAGCAATATCTGTTTGTAAAACTCATTTCCAAACCCATTGATGACGTAATTAGAGATTTTAGGGGACTCAAATATTAAATCTTTAATGTGCTGTATGTTAAAAAGCAAAACTCTTTGTTAAGCATTTTAAAGGATATTGACAATCGTATACATTATCTAAAAGGAGGTGGTTGAGGGAGAATTCTGAAATTTCATTGATATTTTAATCGAATCGTTTAAAAAACTAAACGGAAGACCTACTCGTTACTCGTAACGAGATCGTATCTAGTTGTATCTATTTTCATTTTCAACTATACATTGTCATTACGATATACAATGTAACAAATCTGTGAGCTTACAAAACAGTAATTACAACACATATAATTACCCAGTCTATCTTTTCCATTTACTTCAAGTTTGAACTTTCTATACCATAATACAAATAATACAAAAAAACCCCAAAAACGTAACAGCTGTCTTTTGTAAGGAACTGCAGTGAGACACCTATCAAACATTGAAAGCCAAGACATAGCATTCATTGCATTGTAAACTTGATGTCACCGACTTAATTAGTTTGTTTATTGTTTGTTTTTAACGTTCACAATACATTGACGATGTCGCATGATTTGCGATGATATGTGATCTTTATCTTACGAGTTGTGTGTTTTCTATCCCTGAGCCTTGACAAATACCATCGCAAATCATTAGAGAATCTTTGGATGTCATGTTTTACACGTATGTTGTAAACATACGGAATTTCTCTTAAAAAAGAAGAACAATTGTGAGCTGCAAAACACATTACATACAAGATGTCAACAACTTTACCAATGAAAAAAAAAGTTTTTTCATGCACAGTTTTAAAAAGATGACGTCAATATTTTTTTTTTATTTGCGTTACAATTTGATTACTCCAAAATTGTGTTACATGTGTTGTTGTGTTCATTATGTACTGGTCTTTGAAGCCACAGTAAAGCAAGAATGTTTAAACTTTGACTTAGATTTTTTAATCACTACATGTGTTCAACTTCATACTGTATTAAAATCATAAATAAATAATACTTCAAACTGTAAAGATTTGTTTGATTCTTCAAATTATCAATTTCTATGTCAAGTTTTAGCAAAAATTTCAGGAAAATTATCATTTCTGTTCGGGGCCCTATATTTCCAAAAATGGCATGTGACATGGGTCACAAATAAAATAAATGAACATTTAAGTTCCCTATCTTTATATCGAAGTGGTTTTCGAATGAATTACATTCCTATTTTTTTTCAGGTGTCAACCTCCTTAAAGATTTAATACATTTTCACTGAATGGCACTTTTGGTCCCATACTATAGCCTGAACCCCTGACCTATGGGTAATATAGAGAAGACTTTTTTTTTTTAAAAAGGCGTGTTTTGCTCATTTGGTCCTGCTATCGAGGTCCCGGAATGGTTTAGGTGACTCGTATGACCTAAAATATCCAAGTAAGCTAATATATGTTTCTATTATAAGGCCCTTTGGAGAGACAATGTCATCATACATGTGCCGCAGGTTCTTGTACTTTGGCTTGTTACGAGATGCGGGTGGTTCCCTACAATGACTGCATGAGGTCTTCCTAGGTGGACTCTGCATGATGACAGGAGCTGGGGGGTCGCGTGTACATGGGTTTCCATGGGCTCGTACATTTGTGATTAAACTTGAGTTACTTACCCTCCCCAATTCTTACTTAAATAGTAAGGTTGGGGTAGCGACACGGGTACATGGTAACCAAAGTTACTGGATTGGGGTACAAACAGACCTAGCGGGGTTCCAACTGGGCTAACCATAGGTTGATAGCTCGGGGGTCAGGGATAGTATGTGGTCCGGACATAACATAGGTTTACACAACTTAGGTTTACATGTGGCTAGAATACATGCGCTGCAGAAGGGGTCCCCCGCTTGATGCTGCAGCACTGAGTACCTAGGCGGTGTGGGTCTGGGATGCAGAGCCCTGTGATTGTAAATCAGACGACTGGACAGAGCGTGAGACAAAACGATCATTCCTCGGTCTTGGTGCATAATAGTAGTCCCTGAAGAGGTCCCCCTCGGACTGGCATGTTGACATCCCGAGGGCTGGGGTGCGGGCCCTGCGGGTGTGGAGGGATGGGGCGGCAGACCTTTAGAAGGTTAGGAATTGAAGACAATTGTCTAGGATACAAGTGCACCGCTGACCATGGGTTGGGTCTGTGGGGTATCAACGTTGCCCTTGGACTTAGATGTAGATTTAACACTCTTAACTGTAAAATTGTAGGAATATCCCAAGGGAAGGGACTCGTAAGAACCATGTGTAAATGTCGGAACCAAAGCCAGTCTTGAACGCTTCGACCATTCTTTCGAGTCCAGTTTCCCTGGATCTTTGTAACAGACCTATAATTTATGCATTTTAAACATTAATGCATTTATATACCACAAACAAATCAACACTAACCCGTCGTCAAATTATTTTCTCAACTTTATTATCAATAGACGAAGTAACATATATCATCACAGCCCTAGGGTCTTGATCAATTTAAGAAAAGTTCGCTTCTTCACTCCGCTGGATAAACCATTCTCAGTCCCGCAATCCGAGCACTATTTAGATGGTTTTCTTTTCGCTGGTCCACCAAATTCTAACCTCTGTCAATTCACACGCTACCTTTTCAAACAAATTAACAACCACAGTACTAAACACCACTATAACTTTTCTGGGCATATATTCTGACATAATTCATAAAGTCATGCGGCTCCCTCCAGACAAACAACACAAGGCAAACAATTTGATTGGTGCAGAATGCAGAAAAAAGTCAAGCGTAAGTCACTGCAATCATTTATTGGCATACTTTACTTTGCATGCAAAACGGTGGCGCCCGGCAGAGCATTTTGTAGGCGTTTAATCGATGCAATCATTGGCATCAAGAAGCCTCATCATTTCATTAGGTTCAGTAGTGGCATGCTGGATGACTTGGTCATATGGCAACAATTCCTTGAAAATTCAATGGGGTAACAGTTATCAGTTCAGGCATATGGACCTCAGACATTAGTCCTCAGTTCTTTACAGACAGCGCGGGGGGAGGGGGGGGTCTGCTCTCCTTTTCCGGCCGCTGCGTTCATGACAGGCGGCCTCCACACTGGGTATTGTCTTGTATCATAAGGGAATGACTTTTCTCTTTGGCTCTTCTTATTAAACTTAGTTCTCTCTCTCTTCTCTCTCTCTCTCTCTCTCTCTCTCTCTCTCTGGCTCTCTAAATTGTCTAACAAACGCATTATGTTCCACATTGACAACATGGCACTTTTCCATCTTTATTTTATAGGCTAATGAGCATGAAAGGTTCATTTCTTTGATTTCGATTTAAACATTTAAATGGTTATTCTATTTCACTATAACGAATTGCAATTGTTACAACTTTATTGCTAATATTGATGTTTGAACACGACTTCTCCCTTCTTTAACAAGTACTTTTAATTGTTATCAATATAATGTACAACTAATTTGAAGCACCATATGGTGTTTAATATCCTTAATTACTGTCCTGTTCAAATTTCTTACAAGACAATCTCAATCCGTTGGCACAGGACAAAAACAATTGTTATTCGTTCTTTGTAATGATATTTGTGTTTCATAAAAAAAACTTTAATCTGCGAACTTTTATTTTATCTGAAAGTCTGAATACCTATATATGAATGATTAATGTTGTATTGTTAAATTCTTGTTGATGCGCGACATGAAACCAAATAACAATACCTCAGGGTAGACTGTAAAACATGCATATTTTATTTAAGTATATCCATGTCGTTAGAGAAATATAAAGAAACATATCAAGCGAGACAGAAAAAGCGATGTAACATGAATTAACTATTAAGCGTTCAAATAAAAAAAAACTAGTTCCAAATTTATTTCAAAGAGTCTTCATCAACACATCGAGAAACGTGACACACTATTCTACTGTTTAGAAATGGCTGTTATTGTACATAATGGCTGAAGTGATCAATCTAAATAAATGATATGTTATTGCTCTTCCATTCAATAATTTATACGAATGAGATCTAAAAAATTAATAATCTTTGAAATGAAACAAAGGTTTTTGACTGTTTTACGGTCAAAATCGATTTTTAATACAGAAACCGATCCTTAGAAACATCCGCTCTATCAATTAGAAATATATTTTGTTTTAATATCAGAAAGATTCGAGAATCCACAATGTTTAGTCAAAAGCCTAGAAGGCTCATGTTAGATTAGAAATTCGAAATCAGAGAGTCGAAATACGAAAAAGTTCTTTGATTTCTTTGATTCTGATATCAGGATAGAGAAAGTACATGTACATCACACAGTGTGAGTCCTTTTATAACGGATATTACATTGCATCGACATTTCTTACATTCACAATACTTAACAGTTTCATAAAATTTTAGGAGCTAAAACATTTTCCATTTTTCGTTGAAATGTTAAATTTGATGAAATATATTCATTTTTAAAATTATTTTAATATCGTATTCATTCCCAATTGCCAAGTCCATTTTTAAATGATTGAACGATTTGAATACGTTTGGAAGAAATTTATCAAGTGATACTCTTTATATCGGTGTGTTTAGAAACATATCATTTTCAATACTTTTTGGTATGTCATGTATACAAACACAATTATACAGAAATATCATTTATCGTAACGTATACCTCACAAAATATATATGTTGGCAATTGAATTGATATGATATTGTCATTGATGTCATGTGTGAAGAATCATCTTTTTACTGGTGTCACCAGAATATTACCCATAACATTTTATGACAAATTTGTTAATGTGACAGTTGAATAACATGTTAGTTAGATCCTACTTCAAAATTGACATACATCGACACACACGGCACAGTTATGTTACTTTTTAAATTGTTCGGGTCCAGCATGTTAAACGAAATTTTTTGTCCGACTTTCGACGAATACAAAATAGTCTTACAAGCTGCTAAAAAAAATTGAGGTTTTGTTACTTGTTTACCTTATTATGCTTTAAAGCATTTTTCTGCGAGAACTGTCCTATACATTATGTCTAATGTTTACATAAAAAAAAGTGCTGTGCATAAAATCAATAATAATCAATCACTTTGTGGGCACAATTTAAATGCATCTCTTAATTACTGCAGAGTCATTAAAGTTGCCAAAGGCCAAATATCGTGCATTTTACAAGTTCATGAACAAACAGTTTGCTATTTTGCATGCATTATCACATGTCAATTGAACTTCAAATTAACACAAATCCAGCAGGCAGACGATGAAATGAACTAACCGTAACCTTTAATTAAGAATAATAGAAAGTGTAGAGACAAAATAAAAATTGCTTATATTTTGGTGTAACATTATTCTAGAGTACTTTGAGATATGATTATGATTGTTGACATGTTTTTATTTTTTTTAATGTGCGTTTGTCGATGTAGAATGACGAGCCTCTTATAATCAGCTTATAATACAAGGTATTTGTTTCCGTTCCGTTTTTCAACGGCCATAAGACTAAATTTTTATCTGCAACGTATGTAATACTGATCAAAGCGATTTTTTTTTTCAAAAGAAAAACGATTAAAAATCAGATTATCTTAAGTCTGTATTTTAATCCGTTGTCAACACAAAAACACTTTGCATGTGACACTGTCGGCGGGACTTTCTAATATCTTCATGTAGACGTAAATCAGCGATGAATGACAACTTAATACTGTTAAGTGGTAAATAGGTACGTGGTTAAGTTGATCAACAGTACTAACTTGTTTTGTTGAAACCGTTATACATATACAGACAAAGCGTTAAACCTACACACTTTCATTTGCACAGGATGAACAAGATATTAACTGAAAGGTCAAGGATGGACACTAATAAGTCACATTTCAATTGACTGAAATGGATGGGTTCATTTCTGATAAATGCTACTGTTGATAACATTTTTTATAATATATTAAATATAAGTATGTTAAAACTGTTAAAACAGTTCTCTACTTTTGCATATCCTGATACCGGTAGAGGTAGGATGAACGAACACAAAGAACATCAACAGCACCTGCTTTTGATAATTACATGGCTACGAATACTCACAATCCTGTTATGATTCAACCTCCACCTTACAGCTATACATGGAGATTAACAAACTAGACTCTAATTTTGCAGTTGTCTTTCTTAATATTCTGTGTCAGAGAGAGAGATAGAGAGAGAAAGAGAGATGTATAAATATTTTGATGTTGTTCATACGAGAATAAACCAGGATATGTCCCCTGCTACTAATGGGAATAACAACATCTACTATGCTGGTATTTTAAAATAGTATTTTGCAACTATTATGCTGGTATTTTAAAATAGTATTTGGGCTGGTATTAATGGCATAGACATAGAAAAGTGAAATGTTAACATAGGTCCTATTTCATGTTATGAAGCATTGCCCAGATGTTTCTGTGATTGGTTTGAAAATTGTTTGAAGAGTAGGATAATCATTCATTTAATGCACGTTTAAATGATTCGTTAATTTCCTCATGGATATAATTTCTTTATTTATAATACATTTTCATTTTATTTTTACGAAGTTAGCAACTTTGTTTTGTTAAATGTTCATTCACATATGCTTATCAATGAACTAATTAAATTCTATCCTCTTAAAAGCATTTTATTTTTTTTCTAAATTAAGTAAAATATTAACTATTTAGATATATTTTCTTATTTTATTTTTACCAATCATCTGAGAGTGAATCTCTAAAGTGTTCTTTGTTCACAGATTACTTTTACGATTATCTAAACGAGTTTGCACTATGAATCAGTTTCAGTTAACTGTTTGATTTTATAGAGATACAATGTTAAATCAATATTTCAATGATGCACTTCTCATATAGCTTGACGGACTTTACAAGCCTTTTATATTATGTTTAATCAGGGATAGTGAGGCGTGATTGTTTGAAATGAGATACAAATAAACAACTGAAAAAAAATTCAACTTTATTTATTTTACAACGATTGATAAACACGTTCCACAACTTTTATTAATATCTCTCGTTAGCACGGATGTTAGCGCAAAGAAGTCATTGGTGTGAGAAGAAGCCTGAGTACCCGGAGAGAAGCCAACCCACGTGTCCAAGCAGGCGACCGCCAAACCATATCACACACTACCACTGTCGATCACGGGGATAGATCTCGGGTCGCAGCCGTGAAAAGCGAGTGCATTGTCCACTGCGCTACTTGTACACAAATAAACAGCTAGGTCCAATTAAATCAGCTGTTTAACTTGTACTTTTTTTTTGTATCTATTTTCATTTTTAACTATACATTGTCATTACGATATATAATGTAACAAATCTGTGAGCTTACAGAACAGTAATTACAACACATATAATTACCCAGTCTATCTTTTCCATTTACTTCAAGTTTGAACTTTCTATACCATAATACAAATAATACAAAAAAAACCCCCCAAAACGTAACAGCTGTCTTTTGTTAGGAACTGCAGTGAGACACCTATCAAACATTGAAAGCCAAGACATAGCATTCATTGCATTGTAAACTTGATGACACCCACTTAATTAGTTTGTTTATTGTTTGTTTTTAACGTTCACAATACATTGACGATGTCGCATGATTTGCGATGATATGTGATCTTTATCTTACGAGTTGTGTGTTTTCTATCCCTGAGCCTTGACAAATACCATCGCAAATCATTAGAGAATCTTTGGATGTCATGTTTTACCACGTATTTTGTAAACATACGGAATTTCTCTAATAACAAAAACAAACACAAAAAAAAAAAAAAAAAAAAAGGAAGGCGGCCTCCACTAGGGTATCGTCTGGTATCATAAGGGGAATGACTTTTCTATTTGGCTCTTCTCGTTAAACTTGGTTCTCTCTCTCTTCTCTCTCTCTTTCTCTCTCTCTGGCTCTCTACATTGTCTAACAAACGCATTATGTTCCACATTGACAACATGGCACTTTTCCTTCTTTATTTTATAGGCTAATTAATGACAGATTAATTTCTTTGATTTTGATTTAAACATATATATGGTTATTCTACTTATATCTATAAAAAATTGCAATTGTTACAACTTTATTGCCAATATTGATGTTTGAATACGACTTCGCCCTTTTTTAACACGTACTTTTAATTGTTTATTAATATAATGTACAACTAATATGAACCACCATTTGGTGTTTGATTTCCTTAATTATTACTCATACTGTCCTGTTCTAATTTCTTACAAGACAATCTCAATCCGTTAGCACAGGACAAAAAAAAACCCAGTTGTTATTCGTTCTTTGTAATGATATTTGTGCTTGATAAAAAACATCTATATTCTGCGAACTTTCATTTTATCAAATTAAAAGTGTGAACACCTATATATAAATGATTAATGTTGTATTGTTAAATTATCGTTGATGCGCGACATGACACCAAAATAACAATACCTCGGGGTATACTGTAAAACATGAATATTTTATTTAAGTATATCCATGCCGTTAGAGAAATATAAAGAAACATATCAAGCGAGACAGAAAAAGCGATGTAACATGAATTAACTATTAAGCGTTCAAATAAAAAAAACTAGTGCCAAATATAAGCCAAAGAGTCTTCATCAACACATCGAGAAACGTGTCACACTATTCTACTGTTTAGAAATGGCTGTTATTGTACATATTGGCTGAAGTGATCAATCTAAATAAATGATATATTATTGTTCTTCCATTCCATAATTTATACGAATGAGATCTAAAAAATTAATCTTTGAAATGAAACAAAAGTTTTTGACTGTTTTAAGGTCAAAATCGATTTTGAAACGGAAACCGATCCCTAGAATCATCCGCTCTATCAACAAGAAATATATTTTAGTTTTAATACCAGAACGATTCGAAAATCCACAATGTTCAGTCAAAAGCGTAGAAGGCTCATGTTAGATTTGAAATTCGGTATAAGAGAGTCGAAATACGAAAAATGTCTTTTAGACTCTAATATCAGGATAGAGAAAGTACATGTACATCCCCCAATGTGAATCGTTCTATAACGCATTTAACATTGTATCGACATTTCTTACATTCACAAAATTTAACAGTTTCAGAAAATTTTAGGAGCTTAGACATTTTCCATTTTTCGTTGAAATGTTAAATTTTATAAAATATATTCATTTTTAAAATTATTTTAATATCGTATTCATTCCCAATTGCCAAGTCCATTTTTAAATGATTGAACGATTTGAAAACGTTTGGAAGAAAATTATCGATTGATACTCTTTATATCGGTGTTTTTAGAAACATATAATTTTCAATACTTTTTGGTATGTCATGTATACACACACAATTATACAGAAATATCATTTATCGTGGCGTATACCTCACAAAATATATATGTTGGCAATTGAATTGATATGATATTGTCATTGATGTCATGTGTGAAGAATCATCTTTTTACTGGTGTCACCAGAATATTACCCATAACATTTTATGACAAATTTGTTAATGTGGCAGTTGAATAACATGTTAGTTACATCCTACTTCAAAATTGACATATATCGACACACACGGCACAGTTATGTCACTTTTTAAATTGTTCGGGTCCAGCAGTTAAACGAAATTTTTTGTCCGACTTTCGACGAATACAAAATAGTCTTACAAGCTGCTAAAAAAAATTGAGGTTTTGTTACTTGTTTACCTTATTATGTTTTAAAGCATTTTTCTGCAAGAACTGTCCTATACATTATGTCTAATGTTTACATAAAAAAAAAAGTGCTGTGCATAAAATCAATAATAATCAATCACTTTGTGGGCACAATTTTAATGCATCTCTTAATTACTGCAGAGTCATTAAAGTTGCCAAATGCCAAATATCGTGCATTTTACAAGTTCATAAACAAACAATTTGCTATTTTGCATGAATTATCACATGTCAATTGAACTTCAAATTAACACAAATCCAGCAGGTAGAGGATGAAATGAACTAACTGTAACCTTTCATTAAGAATAATAGAAAGTGTAGAGACAAGTTAAAATAAAAATTGCTTATATTTTGGTGTAACATTATTCTAGAGTACTTTGACATGGAGATTAACAAACTAGACTCTAATTGTGCAGTTGTCTTTCTTAATATTCTGTGTCTCAGAGAGAGAGAGAGAGATAGAGAGAGAGAGATGTATAAATATTTTGATGATGTTCATACGAGAATAAACCAGGATATGTCCCCTGCTACTAATGGGAATAACAACATCTACTATGCCGGTATTTCAAAATAGTATTTTGCAACTATTATGCTGGTATTTTAAAATAGTATTTGGGTTGGTATAAATGGCATAGAAAAGTGAAATGTAAACATAGGTCCTATTTCATGTTATGAAGCATTGCCCAGATGTTTCTGTGATTGGTTTGAAAATTGTTTGTAGAGTAGGATAATCATTCATTTAATGCACGCTTAAATGACTCGTTAATTTCCTCATGGATATACTTTCTTTATTTATAATACATTTTCATTTTATTTTTACGAAGTTAGCAAGTTTGTGTTGTTAAATGTTCATTCACATATGCTTATCAATGGACTAATTAAATTCCATCCTCTTAAAAGCATTTTATTTTTTTTAAATTAAATTAAATATTAACTATTTAGATATATTTTCTTATTTTATTTTTACCAATCATCTGAGAGTGAATCTCTAAAGTTTTCTTTGTTCACAGATTACTTTTACGATTATCTAAACGAGTTTGCACTATGAATCAGTTTCAGTGAACTGTTTGATTTTATAGAGATACAATGTTAAATCAATATTTCAATGATGCACTTCTCATATAGCTTGATGGACTTTACAAGCCTTTTATATTATGTTTAATCAGTGATAGTGAGGCGTGATTGTGTGAAATGAGATACAAATAAACAACTGAAAAAAACTGAACTTTATTTTTTTTACAACGATTGATAAACAAGTTCCACAACTTTTATTAATATATCTCGTTGGCACGGATGTTAGCGCGAAGAAGTCATTGGTGTGAGAAGAAGCCTGAGTACCCGGAGAGAATCCAACCCACGTGTCCAAGCAGGCGACCGCCAAACCATATCACACACTACCACTGTCGATCACGGGGATCGATCTCGGGTCGCAGCGGTGAAAAGCGAGTGCATTGTCCACTGCGCTACTTGTACACAAATAAACAGCTAGGTCCAATTAAATCAGCTGTTTAACTTGTACTTTTTTCTTTTTGTATCTATTTTCATTTTTAACTATACATTGTCATTACGATATATAATGTAACAAATCTGTGAGCTTACAGAACAGTAATTACAACACATATAATTACCCAGTCTATCTTTTCCATTTACTTCAAGTATGAACTTTCTATACCATAATACAAATAATACAAAAAAACAAAAAACAAAAACGTTACAGCTGTCTTTTGTAAGGAACTGCAGTGAGACACCTATCAAACATTGAAAGCCAAGACATAGCATTCATTGCATTGTAAACTTGATGACACCCACTTAATTAGTTTGTTTATTGTTTGTTTTTAACGTTCACAATACATTGACGATGTCGCATGATTGCGATGATATGTGATCTTTATCTTACGAGTTGTGTGTTTTCTATCCCTGAGCCTTGACAAATACCATCGCAAATCATTAGAGAATGTTTGGATGTCATGTTTTACACGTATGTTGTAAACATACGGAATTTCTCTAAAAAAGAACAATTGTGAGCTGCAAAACACATTACATACAAGATGTCAACAATTTTACCAATGAAAAAAAAAGTTCTTTCATGCACAGTTTTAAAAAGATGACATCAATATTTCTTTTATTTTTATTTGCGTTACAATTTGATTACTCCAAAATTGTGTAACATGTGTTGTTGTGTTCATTATGTATTGTTGTGTTCATTATGTACTGGTCTTTGAAGCCACAGTAAAGCAAGAATGTTTAAACTTTGACTTAGATTTTACTTTTTTAATCACTACATGTGTTCAACTTCATACTGTATTAAAATCATAAATAAATAATAGTTCAAACTGTAAAGATTTGTTTGATTCTTCAAATTATCAATTTCTATGTCAAGTTTTAGCAAAAATTTCAGGAAAATTATCATTTCTGTTCGGGGCCCTATATTTCCAAAAATGGCATGTGACATGGGTCACAAATAAAATAAATGAACATTTAAGTTCCCTATCTTTATATCGAAGTGGTTTTCGAATGAATTACATTCCTATTTTTTTCAGGTGCCAACCTCCTTAAAGATTTAATATATTTTCACTGAATGGCACTTTTGGTCCCATACTAGAGCCTGAACCTCTGACCTATGGGCAATATAGAGAAGATTTTTTTTTTTAAAAAAGGCATGTTTTGCTCATTTGGTCCTGCTATCGAGGTCCCGGTATGGTTAAGGTGACTCGTATGACCTAAAATATCCAAGTAAGCTAATATATATTTCTATTATAAGGCCCTTTGGAGAGACAGTGTCATCATACATGTGCCGCAGGTTCTTGTACTTTGGCTTGTTACGAGATGCGGGATGGTCCCTACAATGACTGCATGAGGTCTTCCTAGGTGGACTCTGCATGATGACAGGAGCTGGGGGATCGCGTGTACATGGGTTTCCATGGGCTCGTACATTTGTGATTAAACTTGAGTTACTTACCCTCCCCAATCCTTACTTAAATAGTAAGGTTGGGGTACATGGTAACCAAAGTTACTGGATTGGGGTACAAACAGACCTAGCGGGGTTCCAACTGGGCTAACCATAGGTTGATAGCTCGGGGGCCAGGGATAGTATGTGGTCCGGACATAACATAGGTTTACACAACTTAGGTTTACATGTGGCTAGAATACATGCGCTGTAGAAGGGTCTCCCGCTTGATGCTGCAGCACTGAGTACCTAGGCGGTGTGGGTCTGCATCGCAGAGCCCTGTGATTGTAAATCAGACGACTGGACAGAGCGTGAGACAAAAAGATCATTCCTCGGTCTTGGTGCATAATAGTAGTCCCTGAAGAGGTCCCCCTCGGACTGGCATGTTGACATCCCGAGGGCTGGGGTGCAGGCCCTGCGGGTGTGGTGGGATGGGGCGGCAGACCTTTAAGAAGGTTGGGAATTGAAGACAATTGTCTAGGGTACAAGTGCACCGCTGACCATGGGTTGGGGATGTGGGGTATCAACGTTGCCCTCGGACTAAGATGTAGTTTTAACACTCTTAACTGCAAAAAATTGTAGGAATATCCCAAGGGAAGGGACCCGTAAGAACCATTTGTAAATGTCAGAACCAAAGCCGGTCTAGAACGCTTCGACCATTTTTTCGAGTCCAGTTTCCCTGGATCTTCGTAACAGACCTATTATTTATGCATTTTAAACATTAATGCATTTATATATCACAAACAAATCAACACTAACCCGTCGTCAAATTATTTTCTCAACTTTGTTATCAATAGACGAAGTAACATCTATCATCGCAGCCCTAGGGTCTTGAGCAATTTAAGAAAAGTTCGCTTCTTCACTCCGCTGGATAAACCAATCTCAGTCCCGCAATCCGAGCACTATTTAGATGGTTTTCTTTTCGCTGGTCCACCAAATTCTAACCTCTGTCAATTCACACGCTACCTTTTCAAACAAATTAACAACCACATCGGGCTAACAATCTTAATAGACAAAAACCACAGTACTAAACACCACTATAACCTTTCTGGGCATATATTCTGACATAATTCATAAAGTCATGTGGCTCCCTCCAGACAAACTAAACACGTTAAGGCAAACAATTTGATTGGTGCAAAATGCAGAAAAAGTCACTCAAATCATTTATTGGCATACTTTACTTTGCATGCAAAACGGTGGCGCCCGGCAGAGCATTTTGTAGGCGTTTAATCGATGCAATCATTGGCATCTAGAAGCCTCATCATTTCATTAGGGTCAGTAGTGGCATGCTGGATGACTTGGTCATATGGCAACAATTCCTTGAAAATTCAATGGGGTAACAGTTATCAGTTCAGGCATATGGACCTCAGACATTAGTCCTCAGTTCTTTACGGACAGCGCGGGGGGAGGGGGGGGGGTCTGCTCTCCTTTTCCGGCCGCTGCGTTCATGACAGGCGGCCTCCACACTGGGTATTGTCTGGTATCATAAGGGAATAACTTTTCTCTTTGACTCTTCTTATTAAACTTAGTTCTCTCTCTTCTTTCTCTCTCTCTCTCTCTCTGGCTCTCTAAATTGTCTAACAAACGCATTATGTTCCACATTGACAACATGGCACTTTTCCATCTTTACTTTATAGGGTAATGAGGATGAAAGGTTCATTTCTTTGATTTCGATTTAAACATTTAAATGGTTATTCTATTTCAAATATATAAAAAATTGCAATTGTTACAACTTTATTGCTAATATTGATGTTTGAACACGACTTCTCCCTTCTTTAATACGTACTTTTAATTGTTATTTTAATGTACAACTAATATGACGCACCATGTGGTGTTTAATATCCTTAATTACTGTCCTGTTCAAATTTCTTACAAGACAATCTCAATCCGTTGGCACAGGACACAAACAATTGTTATTCGTTCTTTGTAATGATATTTGTGTTTCATAAAAAAACCTTTAATCTGCGAACTATTATTTTATCTAAAAGTCTGAATACCTATATATGAATGATTAATGTTGTATTGTTAAATTCTTGTTGATGCGCGACATGAAACCAAATAACAATACCTCAGGGTAGACTGTAAAACATGCATATTTTATTTAAGTATATCCATGCCGTTAGAGAAATATAAAGAAACATATCAAGCGAGACAGAAAAAGCGATGTAACATGAATTAACTAGTAAGCGTTCAAATAAAAAAAAAACTAGTTCCAAATATAAGCCAAATTTATTTCAAAGAATCTTCATCAACACATCGAGAAACGTGACACACTATTCTACTGTTTAGAAATGGCTGTTATTGTACATAATGGCTGAAGTGATCAATCTAAATAAATGATATGTTATTGTTCTTCCATTCAATAATTTATACGAATGAGATCTAAAAAATTAATCTTTGAAATGAAACAAAAGTTTTTGACTGTTTTACGGTAAAAATCGATTTTGAAACGGAAACCGATCCCTAGAATCACCCGCTCTATCAATTAGAGATATATTTTGTTTTAATACCAGAACGATTCGAATATCCACAATGTTCAGTCAAAAGCCTAGAAGGCTCATGTTAGATTTGAAATTCGGTATAAGAGAGTCGAAATACGAAAAATTTCTTTTAGACTCTAATATCAGGATAGAGAAAGTACATGTACATCCCCCAATGTGAATCGTTCTATAACGCATTTAACATTGTATCGACATTTCTTACATTCACAAAATTTGACAGTTTCATAAAACTTTAGGAGCTAAAACATTTTTCGTTGAAATGTTAAATTTTATAAAATATATTCATTTTTAAAATTATTTTAATATCGTATTCAATCCCAATAGCCAAGTCCATTTCAATGATTGAACGATTTGAATACGTTTGGAAGAAATTTATCAAGTGATGCTCTTTATATCGGTATGTTTAGAAACATATAATTTTCAAGACTTTTTGGTATGTCATGTATACACACACAATTATACAGAAATATCATTTATCGTGGCGTATACCTCACAAAATATATATGTTGGCGATTGAATTGATATGATATTGTCATTGATGTCATGTGTGAAGAATCATCTTTTTACTGGTGTCACCAGAATATTACCCATAACATTTTATGACAAATTTGTTAATGTGGCAGTTGAATAACATGTTAGTTAGATCCTACTTCAAAATTGACATATATCGACACACACGGCACAGTTATGTCACTTTTTAAATTGTTCGGGTCCAGCATGTTAAACGAAATTTTTTGTCCGACGTTCGACGGATACAAAATAGTCTTACAAGCTGCTAAAAAAATTGAGGTTTTGTTACTTGTTTACCTTATTATGCTTTAAAGCATTTTTCTGCAAGAACTGTCCTATACATTATGTCTAATGTTTACATAAAAAAAAGTGCTGTGCATAAATTCAATAATAATAATCAATCACTTTTAAACAATTTTAATGCATTTCTTAATTACTGCAGAGTCATTAAAGTTGCCAAAGGCCAAATATCGTGAATTTTACAAGTTCATGAACAAACAATTTGCTATTTTGCATGAATTATCACATGTCATTTGAACTTCAAATTAACACAAATCCAGCAGGCAGAGGATGAAATGAACTAACTGTAACCTTTAATTAAGAATAATAGAACGTGTAGAGACAAGTTAAAATAAAAATTGCTTATATTTTGGTGTAACATTATTCTAGAGTACTTTGAGATATGATAATGATTGTTGACATCTTTTAATTTTTTTTAAAGTGCGTTTGTCGATGTAGAATGACGAGCCTCTTAAAATCAGCTTATAATACAAGGTATCTGTCTCCATTTTTCAACGGCTATAAGACTAAATTTGTATCTGCAAAGTATGTAATACTGATCAAAGCGATTTTTTTTTTCAAAGGAAAAACGATAAAAAAATCAGATTATCTTAAGTCTGTATTTTAATCCGTTGTCAACACAAAAACACTATGCATGTGACACTGTCGGCGGGACTTTCTAATATCTTCATATAGACGTAAATCAGCGGTGAATGACAACTTAATACTGTTAAGTGGTAAATAGGTACGCGGTTAAGTTGATCAACAGTACTAACTTGTTTTGTTGAAACCGTTATACATATACAGACAAAGCGTTAAACCTACACACGTTCATATGCACAGAATGAACTAGATATTGAATGAAAGGTCTTGGAAGGAGACTGAATAAGTCACATTTCAATTGACTGAAATGGATGGGTTCATTTCTGATAAATGCTACTGTTGATAACATTGTTTATAATATATTAAATATAAGTATGTTTAAAACTGTTAAAACAGTTCTCTACTTTTGCATATCCTGATATCGGTAGAGGTAGGATGAACGAACACAAAGAACATCAACAGCACCTGCTTTTGATAATGACATGGTTACGAAAACTCACAATCCTGTTATTATTCAACCTCCACCTTACAGCTATACATGGAGATTAACAAACTAGACTCTAATTTTGCAGTTGTCTTTCTTAATATTCTGTGTCAGAGAGAGAGAGAGAGAGAGAGAGAGAGAGAGAGAGAGAGAGAGAGAGAGATGTATAAATATTTTGATGTTGTTCATACGAAAATAAACCAGGATATGTCCCCTGCTACTAATGGGAATAACAACATCTACTATGCTGGTATTTTAAAATAGTATTTTGCAACTATTATGCTGGTATTTTAAAAAAGTATTTGGACTGGTATTAATGGCATAGAAAAGTGAAATGTAAACATAGGTCCTATTTCATGTTATGAAGCATTGCCCAGATGTTTCTGTAATTGGTTTGAAAATTGTTTGAAGAGTAGGATAATCATTCATTTAATGCACGCTTAAATGATTCGTTAATTTCCTCATGGATATAATTTCTTTATAATACATTTTCATTTTATTTTTACGAAGTTAGCAAGTTTGTGTTGTTAAATGTTCATTCACATATGCTTATCAATGGACTAATTAAATTCCATCCTCTTAAAAGCATTTTATTTTTTTTTTAAATTAAATTAAATATTAACTATTTAGATATATTTTCTTATTTTATTTTACCAATCATCTTTTCATTACGATATATAAAGTAACAAATCTGTGATCTTACAAAACAGTAATTACAACACATATAATTACCCAGTCTATCTTTTCCATTTACTTCAAGCTTGAACTTTCTATACCATAATGCAAATAATACAAAAAAAAAACCCAAAAACGTAACAGCTGTCTTTTGTAAGGAACTGCAGTGAGACACCTATCAAACATTGAAAGCCAAGACATAGCATTCATTGCATTGTAAACTTGATGACACCCACTTAATTAGTTTGTTTATTGTTTGTTTTTAACGTTCACAATACATTGACGATGTCGCATGATTTGCGATGATATGTGATCTTTATCTTACGAGTTGTGTTATTTCTATCCCTGAGCCTTGACAAATACCGTCGCAAATCATTAGAGAATCTTTGGATGTCATGATTTACACGTATGTTGTAAACATACGGAATTTCTCTTAAAAAAGAACAATTGTGAGCTGCAAAACACATTACATACAAGATGTCAACAACTTTATCAATGAAAAAAAAAGTTCTTTCATGCACAGTTTTAAAAAGATGACGTCAATATTTTTTTTTATTTACGTTACAATTTGATTACTCCAAAATTGTGTAACATGTGTTGTTGTGTTCATAATGTACTGGTCTTTGAAGCCACAGTAAAGCAAGAATGTTTAAACTTTGACTTAGATTTTTTAATCACTATATGTGTTCAACTTCATACTGTATTAAAATCATAAATAAATAATAGTTCAAACTGTAAATATTTGTTTGATTCTTCAAATTATCAATTTCTATGTCAAGTTTTAGCAAAAATTTCAGGAAAATTATCATTTCTGTTCGGGGCCCTATATTTCCAAAAATGGCATGTGACATGGGTCACAAATAAAATAAATGAACATTTAAGTTCCCTATCTTTATATCGAAGTGGTTTTCGAATGAATTACATTCCTATTTTTTTTCAGGTGTCAACCTCCTTAAAGATTTAATACATTTTCACTGAATGGCACTTTTGGTCCCATACTAGAGCCTGAACCCCTGACCTATGGGTAATATAGAGAAGACTTTTTTTTTAAAAAAAAAGGCATGTTTTGCTCATTTGGTCCTGCTATCGAGGTCCCGGTATGGTTTAGGTGACACGTAAGACCTAAAATATCCAAGTAAGCTAATATATGTTTCTATCATAAGGCCCTTTGGAGAGACAATGTCATCATACGTATGCATGTGCCGCAGGTTCTTGTACTTGTTACGAGATGCGGGTGGGTCCCTACAATGACTGAATGAGGTCTTCCTAGGTGGACTCTGCATGATGACAGGAGCTGGGGGTCGCGTGTACATGGGTTTCCATGGGCTCGTACATTTGTGATTAAACTTGGGTTACTTACCCTCCCCAATCCTTATTTAAATAGTAAGGTTGGGGTAGCGACACGGGCACATGGTACGGGTACTGGATTGGGGTACAAACAGACCTAGCGGGGTTCCAACTGGGCTAACCATAGGTTGATAGCTCGGGGGCCAGGGATAGTATGTGGTCCGGACATAACATAGGTTTACACAACTTAGGTTTACATGTGGCTAGAATACATGCGCTGCAGAAGGGATCCCCCGCTTGATGCTGCAGCACTGAGTACCTGGGCGGTGTGGGTCTGGATCGTAGAGTCCTGTGATTGTAAATCAGACGACTGGACAGAGCGTGAGACAAAATGATCATTCCTCGGTCTTGGTGCATAATAGTAGTCCCTGAAGAGGTCCCCCTCGGACTGGCATGTTGACATCCCGAGGGCTGGGGTGCGGGCCCTGCGGGTGTGGAGGGATGGGGCGGCAGACCTTTAGAAGGTTAGGAATTGAAGACAATTGTCTAGGGTACAAGTGCACCGCTGACCATGGGTTGGGTCTGTGGGGTATCAACGTTGCCCTTGGACTTAGATGTAGTTTTAACACTCTTAACTGTAAAATTGTAGGAATATCCCAAGGGAAGGGACCCGTAAGAACCATTTGTAAATGTCGGAACCAAAGCCAGTCTTGAACGCTTCGACCATTCGTTCGAGTCCAGTTTCCCTGGATCTTTGTAACAGACCTATTATTTATGCATTTTAAACATTAATGCATTTATATATCACAAACAAATCAACACTAACCCGTCGTCAAATTATTTTCTCAACTTTATTATCAATAGACGAAGTAACATCTATCATCGCAGCCCTAGGGTCTTCAGCAATTTAAGAAAAGTTCGCTTCTTCACTCCGCTGGATAAACCAATCACAGTCCCGCAATCCGAGCACTATTTAGATGGTTTTCTTTTCGCTGGTCCACCAAATTCTAACCTCTGTCAATTCACACGCTACCTTTTCAAACAAATTAACAACCACATCGGGCTAACAATCTTAATAGACAAAAACCACAGTACTAAACACCACTATAACCTTTCTGGGCATATATTCTGACATAATTCATTAAGTCATGCGGCTCCCTCCAGACAAACTACACATGTTAAGGCAAACAATTTGATTGGTGCAGAATGCAGAAAAAGTCAAGCTTAAGTCACTGCAATCATTTATTGGCATACTTTACTTTGCATGCAAAGCGGTGGCGCCCGGCAGAGCATTTTGTAGGCGTTTAATCGATGCAATCATTGGCATCAAGAAGCCTCATCATTTCATTAGGGTCAGTAGTGGCATGCTGGATGACTTGGTCATATGGCAACAATTCCTTGAAAATTCATTGGGGTAACAGTTATCAGTTCAGGCATATGGACCTCAGACATTAGTCCTCAGTTCTTTACAGACAGCGCGGGGGGAGGGGGGGGGTCTGCTCTCCTTTTCCGGCCGCTGCGTTCATGACAGGCGGCCTCCACACTGGGTATTGTCTTGTATCATAAGGGAATGACTTTTCTCTTTGGCTCTTCTTATTAAACTTAGTTCTCTCTCTCTCTCTTCTTTCTTCTCTCTCTCTCTCTCTCTCTCTCTCTCTCTCTGGCTCTCTAAATTGTCTAACAAACGCATTATGTTCCACATTGACAACATGACACTTTTCCATCTTTATTTTATAGGCTAATGAGCATGAAAGGTTCATTTCTTTGATTTCGATTTAAACATTTAAATGGTTATTCTATTTCACTATAAAGAATTGCAATTGTTACAACTTTATTGCTAATATTGATGTTTGAACACGACTTCTCCCTTCTTTAACACGTACTTTTAATTGTTATCAATATAATGTACAACTAATATGAAGCACCATATGGTGTTTAATATCCTTAATTACTGTCCTGTTCAAATTTCTTACAAGACAATCTCAATCCGTTGGCACAGGACAAAAACAATTGTTATTCGTTCTTTGTAATGATATTTGTGTTTCATAAAAAAAACTTTAATCTGCGAACTTTTATTTTATCTGAAAGTCTGAATACCTATATATGAATGATTAATGTTGTATTGTTAAATTCTTGTTGATGCGCGACATTAAACCAAATAACAATACCTCAGGGTAGACTGTAAAACATGCATATTTTATATAAGTATATCCATGCCGTTAGAGAAATATAAAGAAACATATCAAGCGAGACAGAAAAAGCGATGTAACATGAATTAACTATTAAGCGTTCAAATAAAAAAAAACTAGTTCTAAATTTATTTCAAAGAGTCTTCATCAACACATCGAGAAACGTGACACACTATTCTACTGTTTAGAAATGGCTGTTATTGTACATAATGGCTGAAGTGATCAATCTAAATAAATGATATGTTATTGTTCTTCCATTCAATAATTTATACGAATGAGATCTAAAAAAATAATCTTTGAAATGAAACAAAAGTTTTTGACTGTTTTACGGTAAAAATCGATTTTAATACAGAAACCGATCCCTAGAATCATCCGCTCTATCAACAAGAAATATATTTTAGTTTTAATACCAGAACGATTCGAAAATCCACAATATTTAGTCAAAAGCCTAGAAGGCTCATGTTAGATTAGAAATTCAAAATAAGAGAGTCGAAATACGAAAAATTTCTTTGATTTCTTTTACTCTGATATCAGGATAGAGAAAGTACATGTACATCCCCCAATGTGAATCGTTCTATAACGCATATAACATTGTATCGACATTTCTTACATTCAGAAAATTTAACAATTTCATAAAATTTTAGGAGCTAAAACATTTTTCCATTTTTTGTTGAAATGTTAAATTTTATAAAATATATTCATTTTTTAAATTATTTTAATATCGTATTCATTCCCAATTGCCAAGTCCATTTTTAAATGATTGAACGATTTGAATACGTTTGGAAGAAATTTATCAAGTGATACTCTTTATATCGGTGTGTTTAGAAACATATAATTTTCAATTCTTTTTGGTATGTCATGTATACACACACAATTATACAGAAATATCATTTATCGTGGCGTATACCTCACAAAATATATATGTTGGCAACTGAATTGATATGATATTGTCATTGATGTCAGGTGTGAAGAATCATCTTTTTACTGGTGTCACCAGAATATTACCCATAACATTTTATGACAAATTTGTTAATGTGGCAGTTGAATAACATGTTAGTTAGATCCTACTTCAAAATTGACATATATCGACACACACGGCACAGTGATGTCATTTTTTAAATTATTCGGGTCCAGCATGTTAAACTAAATTTTTTGTCCGACTTTCGACGAATACAAAATAGTCTTACAAGCTGCTAAAAAAATATTGAGGTTTTGTTACTGGTTGTCGTTTTCATTGAACCTTTTTATACATTTTTACTTCTACATAATAAATGTTCAGATCTATATCACCTTGTTTGCATAAAATGTGATGTATATGTCGATAAATTAGTTAACTCACTAAAATAAGGTTTATGTTCCTCTGCTTTTTAAAAACCTTGCCAAGGTGACTGAGCTTGCTTTGTTCCTCTAATAGTCATAAAACATAACAAATGTATTAGAATTAATGATATCATTTATTAAGTAAAGACGAAAAGATACATACATGTACATAACAGGGGGGTCATTCATGTACATGTAACATAGTTATAATACATGTGGTGCTGAATGCAATCATGAACCCCTATTATACACACATATATGAAAAACAAAATACTCAAAATACAAGAGTGGAGACCAACAGACAAAAAGATTAGACGACACATAAACAAACAAAAAAAAAATACACGAAAGACTTCCTCTCCCACTGTATGCAAAACTGAGCATCAAAAAACTGCCTACTCTCAAAAATAGTGGGAAGACACCAAAAATACACGTAGGACTCTATTAGACAATTATCATATCATCATATCGTTAAATATTTAAAATGCATGTTTGTTTGTTTGTTTTTTTTTTTATTTCTATTCTGAATTTTAGAAAAAATATATGCCTTGCTAAATAACTTTTTTTTTTCATTTTTAAGACCATGTACTGGTTAAACCTAAAAAATGATATAATGCAAACGAATTTAAGTAGGAGTCTTGGAGTGAAATATGATCTACCCTTTGAGTCATTGTAAAAATTATTCTTAAGCATCTGATGTGAAAAAGAAGTGGAATCACAATTTGCAATAACAATTGGATACGCGTTTTTCTTGTATTTCGTTTTATTTATTTACTCATATTTTTTAGTATTTTTGTTGTTGGATTTTGTGTTCTCGTTGTTGTTGATTTTTTTAGTTTGTACAAATTTAAGGAATTCTTTAATGATGCACATATTAAATCAAACGTTAAAGAAATATTTTAAAAAAATCAAACTTTCAAAAAACGAGAATCACCTTTTTATATGTCTTTATTTCAAATTGCTTAATTTTCGTTTTATTGATATATTGCTTTGAAATCTTAAAATTTATATAACCTGATCAGTTAAAAATTAACAACAAACCAGTGTTATTGATGTATTGAACGGTAGATAACAATCAAATGAAAATGTGGAGATAGAAAAGTATAATGAAAAAGAAACCACTTTCCTCTAAATTATTATTATTTTTTTTCGTTCTTGTGCATTTGCTTTAATTTAAAGTAAATTCATTTGCAATTTTAAAAAAGTCGTAAGTGATATCAAATAAATAGATTAGCAATTAAAAGTAATTTAAATACATAGAATAATTGTTCAATTAACATATATCGATTTGAGAAATATCAGCAAACAAGTTTCGTGATTACACGTAAGATAATGGATAAATTAATTTCTGTAACAATTTAAAATTGATAAAATATACACACGAGTCTAATAAACAATAAACATTCAAGTACGACTAGTAGCTATTAGAGTTATAGCAACATCATCGGGAGAATTTTCATTAAAGTTGGACATTGCTTACATCGCATCGTCTTATTCTCCCCTCTCACAAATTATGTAGAAAGTGTAATTGCAAGGATAATCATGCCATAATCCAAACACTGACAAAACACAATTTTCATCATTGCTTCCGTGCGGTTGGAAATTCTTCGAATCCCAGTTCGTAAAGACCACTTCAGTGTCGGAATGATCCCATACCCAAAGGTCTTTATTTTCATCTTTTCTGGCGCCTGTCCACCAACTGCCTCCTGAAACTAATAAATTAAAATTAATGAAATAAGGTCTACTACATGAAATGCTGAGGTTCTGTTTGGAACATCAATAATATGGGATAATAAACATAACCATGTACCTTTATCTTTTAACCAGTTCTGTTCTGATTCCGAGTTGATCTCAAGAAGATATGAATTAAATGATTGACATTTTGTCTAAAAAAATTAAAAAGTAGCATGGATATTTAAACACTTTATTCATTTTGACTTAAATGAAAGTCAACTCTTAAAAAAGCTATTCTTCATAGAATTACTAGATTTACTGGAATTAGCATTATTATAAGCATTAATTTTTAGAGAGTGAAACCTTTTTCAGTATGGGTTAACTATTTTTTTGCATTCCTATTCTTAAAAATCATAAAACGCTAAAGATTAAGCATCGGAAAGCTCAAGCATTCTTTTAGCATTACAAAAATAAAATGAACTATGATATATGAACCTTATATTGAATCTTTCAAAGATTCTTTATTACACATAACATTTGCAAGATATTAAATTTTATTATACCACCGTGTATAATTTTTATGTGAAATTACAATGAATAAAGATGCTATTTCATCTAACCGTGAAATAGTTTCCGTGCTATCTTACTATGGTGAATAGTCATCGAATCTATTCACCGGCTGCATTCGATTTCCTTCTTTCTTTCTTTTTTCTAACTCGGAACACCTCTGAGGTAAGTTGATTGCTGCATTAAATTCAAAGTTCGATACCTCTAGTTTGTTTATTATCAAAATACTCTGTATCGCCGACAAATAAAGTTTTCTTCGGTATAATAAAATACCAATTTACTGACTAATTGGACGATAGCAAGATCATCGTCCCCTTCGACAGCAGCTATTTCCCGCGGCTTAGCGTTTTCGGGGGATAATATTTGGGTTCTAGTTATAAAATACAATGGACAAACGAGGATTTCAATGTATTAGGAATTAATTCAACTAAGTCTACATTATATTACGAAAATCAATTTTGATCATAAACTTTCTTTGATAATTAAGGAAATTAACAACTGGAATAAAAGGCAGTTAACTCCCTTAGGGAAGATAATTGTTATAAAGTCAGTATTACTAACTTAATTGACACATATTTTCATAACTTAAAAAGTGGTTAAAACAACTGAAAAAAAAAAATTAAATTCATTTCGAATGGAAAAAAAAAGATAAAATACATCGCATCGTCTTATCCCCCCTATCACAAAATAGGTAGAAAGTATCATTTCAAGAATAATCAAGAATATTCATGCCATAAACCAAATTCTGACAAAACACAATTTTCATCATTGCCACCGTTTGGTTGAGGTCCCATTGGATCCCAGTTCGTGAAGACAAGTTCCGTGTCTGAATGATCCTATACCCAAAGGTTCTTATTTTTATCTTTTATGGCCATGCCCCTTTAAGAAATTCAGAATCTTTAAACAAATTTGTTTGATTGAACCGAATGTGATATACGGTACATTGTACATGAAGTAAAACAATTGGCTATTGTTTTATACATAAAACACAACATACCTTGGCATCGTTCCAGGTCAAAGTTGAGTTTATAAAACAATACTGATTCCTGTAGGCGTTTTCTTCATAATCTGAATGAAAATTGATATGATATTAACAACCAGCTATCTGAAGTGTATGTAGAAAACAGCGAAATTCGGACGCTTCAATTGCAAAGAAGTCTTGAGCAATGCTCTTTTTTATATGAATATCAGATAAGATAAATGGTAACGTAATATGAATCATGCAGTAGAATAACCATGCACATAAATAATTTTCCCATCTTACACTATAAACAATTTAAATTGGTGACAGTTTTAAAAATCATTCTATAACACCTACTCTGTCAATTTAAAAGAGAGCAAGAGCAATTCAATTACACGGATCTAATTAAAGTGAATTACTCGTCCATAATAAGGAAGTCTAATGTGTTTATCTCGTATCATATTTCTTGTTAACATTTTTAAATAGTCGTCTCAAAAACAAATGGAAATCATTTAAAATAACATATTTTTTTAAACAAGTCTTAAGGTAATTTAACATTGCTAAATGATTATAATGTTAATAATTATTCTAGAACTCCTAGTCTGTCAATTTAAAAGAGAGCATACGCGATTCGTTTACACACCGATATCTAAAAGTAACCAATAATCCATGATAAGGATGTTTAATATGCTCATTCGGCATTATGACATATGTTAAGAACAAATATTAAGGTAACTTTGAGTGTGTTTTGTTGAGAAATATAACTGTTTATCTGGGATAACCTCGTACTTTTTTGTTGATTATTGTCATTAGCATATGTGTTTCCTTTTTTAAAAGTACTTTCTTCATTATGTTGCTATATAGTTTTTAATCTGAATTCATCTTTACATTTAAGCTAAAGGGACGAGAATGGTGATTGATACATATTAAAGATAAGTAAATAAATAAATTCATGTAGACAGATACATGGATAGATAGATAGATAGATAGATAGATAGATAGATAGATAGATAGATAGATAGATAGATAGATAGATAGATAGATATAAAACAATCAGTAATAAATAACATACAGGCGTGGTTTTTATTCAAACATCTTTGATAAAATTGGAGAGAATCTGAAAAGTATAAAAACTTGTATAAAATTATTTTAAAACGAACACAATTGATCTTCAATTTGTATAGAAAGCACTTGTTATATAAATATCTACAAAAACTTGACAGATGTTCTATAAAATGAACTGTTATAAACGACCATTGCCTTTTAAAACAAACAGACGACTTATAATGAAAATCAAATAAACACATAAATCGGTCGAATATGAGTTCATATGTGGGTTTTTTTCTTTTTTGAAAAAGATATCAACTTGGCATAAGTCGCGTATTTGTTTTAGTGTTCTACAATTTAATGTGTTATCATTTTCATATAAAAAAAATATTATAGCGAGCGCAGCTCGCGGGCGCGCAGCGCTGGCCTGAAGCGAGCTCTACCGGCAAGGCGTGTGTGAATAGAAAATTCGGACTAGTTGCACATTCATTCAACGGACTTTTTTGGCGTCAGTAAATCGGACCAGTAATGCCTTGTTTTAATCGTCCCAGTAGTTCCCTGTAAATATGGTTTCCCATTTCACACTCTCACGAGAATAAGATAGAATACTATGTACATGCATTGTAGATATACTGTTGACACAACGTAATTCCATTACATCAGACTTTCGGAGTTATCGTCCTGTCGAGTGACGTCACAATGGATTTCTTGCACATTGATCCGACAGAATTTTTCGGCGTCAGTAAATTTCGACCCACAATGCAATTCATCAATGTCGGTCGATCTCACTAGACTGAATACCGTCTCGCGAGAATCAAAGTAAAACTTTTGAGAAACAGATAAATTGTGTAATTTCAAGAACATCATACTTTTTGAGTAAACAAAACAGTATATTTCGCGTAGTTTTTTTTTTTCAGGATGTTTTCAAAGAAACAGACGACACTTGACCGACGTGAACTTTGACGTCACAATAAGGGGAAATCACTCTAAGTAGTTATTGTAAATCTGTTGAAATATAGATACCAAAATCTTCTCAAAATCTTGTAGAAGTAACGAATGGGGACATTTCTTCAAAGATAGAAAACAGTTGTAACTTAAATTGCTCTCATTTGGATGAATGCTCACAATTATTTTATTCACTATATTTACGGTAATTTCCAGGAACGGCTTTTAAAAGGGGCGTAGCAGCATCATTCAAAAAATCTTCACAAGCAAAAAGAAATTCTCAAAATCAAGAAAATTCTAATCCGGGCGAGGAATGGGGAGTGCTTAGTATGCATATAGCTTTTTAGCTGCTCAATGGTATATCTTTATTTTCACTTCCATTTATTACATGCTCCCGGGGGGGGGGGGGGGGGGGGGGGCAAATCCATTTTCCACTGATCAGCAATTTTTTTTAAACGTTTAAATAATACATATTTTTTTAACAGGGGGGGGGAGGTGCTTTATAATGAGTCAAATTTTTTTAATACGTAAGTTTAAGAAAAATGTATGCAGCAAAAAAAGAGGAAATAAACTGCAATTAACATTATTTTTCAACAACATTGAACAATCTGAGATAAATTCTATTTAAAAATAAATTTTAAGAAATCTTATAGATTATGAATAACGAAAATTTACTGGAAAAAGATAGGTGTGTCTATATTTTATTTTGCATTCAAATTCATGTACGTTACGTTGCTACTTTTATTTTATTGACTTATCATAGTTCATTATTTGATCACATGCTGCGCTCGCCCTGTAACAACCGTTAATGATACAACGCCGCTTAATGCTATAAATAGCATTAAGCGTTGCAATTGCAACGCTTAATGCCATAAATTCTTGCATTAACAGTTGACATCTTCAACTGTTAATGATAAATCGCCGCTTAATGATATAATTGTATCATTAAGCGTCACAATTGCACAGCAGCCCTAACGCTTAATGAAACAAGCAAATATCGACATCCTCAACCGCTAATGATACAAACTTTATATCATTAAGCGTTGCAGTCGCACCCTTTAATGATACAAAATTGTAATAAAGGATGTAAAAACATCTTTATCTTTTCCTCAATTGGCTCAACAATTGTACATTAAGTACATTAAGTGGTAGATAGAATATATATATATATATATATATATATATATATATATATATATATATATATATATATATATATATATATATATATATATACTGTATATATAGAGAGAGAGAGGTGAGATGGAGAGAGAGAATCGATATATCAGACACAAATAGATAGATAAATGGGTCGATGCAATGGTAGATGGATTGATGAACGGATAGATAAAATGATGAATGGACGAGTGTACAGATAGATAGATAGATAGATAGATAGATAGATAGATAGATAGATAGATAGATAGATAGATAGATAGATAGATATTTAGATAGATAAAAAACATCAATAAGTATAAAACAACAGAAAATAAACTGAATCAAACTCATTTTAATCAAGAGAAATTAAAAACAGACAAAATTTGAAATATATTCTGAAACAAAAACTTAAAAGATTAAATGTTGTTCAAGTTATTTGATAAACTGGCTTTTAAATAATGTTTTAACATCTTATCATTGCTTTGATATGGCCTAAAAAAATAGCACACGCAGGGCATTAATGAGCATCAGTGTTTATTAAGACTCATGAACTAGCATGATATTGATGAAAAGTTTTATTATATATGACCCCCAAGTTTGTTCTTTGAATATCTTGTTTAAAATATTCGTTACAAAATTGGAAATGTCTACAGCTACTGTCTGGAAGCTGGGTACATGTAAACTTATTTCTTTTTTTCATATTTTGGTTTTTACTTTACTACCGGTAGTGTCAACATGCTCTGTTTCTGTATTTAATGTCTTGAACCTCAAACCATCGATTGTCAACCTCTCGAAGGTTAAGCCACGCATGGTGCCAAAATGGGGAAGCAATAACTCTTTTTAACTCTAAAACAAGTCCGCTTCCAGAACCTACAAGTCTTATTATTCGACGCACACTTACAGGTGAAGGGACAGAATGCAAAACATTTGGAGAAATGTACACCATTGGACATGGCGTGTCGTCAATGATGGTACGGAATAATGTGTTAACATTCCTAAGACGAAACCTATAACTAGGTTCCCTATCCAAAACAATGTGAAGTATTTTCCACCATATTTCTTTCGGCAATTCGATAGACGCGCCGTCGATATGGCTGTTATTGGTTTCCTTGTTTGATTTCTTGGAAAAAGTACTTGGACACGTTTCATTGTCTGAGACATGGCGCTGATTGTTTACACCAGGGAGCATGTTCTCGTTGCATTTGACAACAGTAGTGGGTGGCCTTTTACATGTTGAGGGTGTTTCTTTTTCCAGTCCGTCAACAGCATCGTCACAGCCTTCATCTGACTCTCTAGGATGGGGACTATTGTATTCATCCGAAACATTTGGTGGACTGTTGGGGTCAAGTAGAAAATCTTTACTGCATTCGTCAACAGTAGAGGGGATACAATTACTGGTTAAATTTTTTTCTTCTTCTATATCACCAACATCATTGTCACAGCTCTCATCTGACTCTCTTGGAAAAGGACTTTTGTATTCATCCAAAACAGGCGGTGGACTGTTGGGGTCAAGTAGAAATTCTTTACTGCATTCGTCAACGGAAGAGGGGATACAATTACTGGTTAAAGGTGTTTCTTCTTCTATGTCACCAACATCATTGTCACAACTCTCATCTGACTCTCTTGGAAAAGGACTTTTGTATTCATCCAAAACAGGCGGTGGACTGTTGGGGTCAAGTAGAAATTCTTTACTGCATTCGTCAAAGGAAGAGGGGATACAATTACTGGTTAAAGGTGTGTCTTCTTCTATGTGACCAACATCATTGTCACAGCTCTCATCTAACTCTGTAGGAGAAGACCTATCCTCGTTAACAGAAATGTTACAGGCTGAAAACGTGTCATTTTCCTTCTGCTGAAAACTGTTTTCGCTCATCAACTCGTCTACACGACCATTCTAGATCTGTAGTTCGTTTTCATTGTGTGTTTCAATATTTTCTATGATGTACTCTTTTGTTTGAGGATGTATGTCAATGCTGACATAGTGTTCACCCTGACCCTCTGGGAAATATCCAAGACAAAGCACGTTTAACCCTTCATCAAATTTTCCATCATTAGAAATAATTTTGCAATGCATTAAGCCATTTGCAGATATAATCAAAAATTGCAGATTTAGCTCTCGAGCTAATGCCTGCAAAGTAAGATTATCACCATACTCTCCTTTTGTGACATTTTTTGAATATATTCTGCAAAATCTTGACAGACGAACGATCTATAGAACTCGCCATGCTTCTTTAAATGATCCACAGCACTTGTGCGGAGACTAGAAGCTGTTCTAAAAATGCCAATCATTGATAGTTGATGAACTGCTGCCTCAAATTGGCAGTTACCATCTCCCTTAGGATCAAACAAAAGTGTGACTGAATCGTTTTCTATTAAATCTAGGCCTTCCAATCTGTCTGTATGAGAGAAAGGAATAAGATATTTCTTTCTGTGTTCATTGTTCATCGTATGCATTTTTCTGAACTTCTCTTTCTGTATTGTCTCACTTGTGATATTTTCAACCCCTACCCATTCTGTTCTAGAAGAACTCGACCTTGGATCTTGAAACTTAACAAGGTATTTATGAGATCTTAGCCTCCTTTCTACTATCCTTCCGGACAAAATATATCTGCGTCTTGGAATCCTTGATTTGCCTGTGGGGAAGCGAATCAGAACCTTTTCTCCAATCTCATACATTGATGGTAGTGACGCTTTCATTCTATATCGTTGCATTCTGTTTGCGCATCTTGCCGTCGAGTTTCTCACCCGTTGTTTCAATAATGAAATGTTTGGAGTAGCTTTGTGTTTTTTGTGCTGTCGGCCAAAGTATATTTCAAACGGCGTCTGATAATTGAGAACTTCCATTGCTGTTGTGTTCATAGAATGCACGACTGTTGGAAGATCTGTTACCCAATTTGAACCTTTTGTAGAGATTTTGAGAAATCCAAGTTTTCTTCTTAACGTTCTATGAGACCTTTCGCACTTTCCTTGTGATTCTGGGTGATAAGGGCGACTAGTAATTTTCTTAACTCCCTTTTTTAATAACAGTGAGTCAAAGGATCCTTTAAATTCAGTCCCATTGTCACATTGAAGAACTTTTGGAGTTCCATATTCTAAAAAGACATCATTCATTGTTTTGCATACGAGTTTGCTTGATTTGTTTTGCAAAGGTCGACAAATCAAAAACCAGGAAAATACATCAATGACAGATAGAATGTACTGGTATGTCTGCCCATGGCATTGGACTGGTTCTGATCTCATATTTATGAGATCGATTTGCCATCGGTCACCGATATTTTTTGAAATGATTGATTTAAGTGGGGGCTTGTTGGTGAACTTAGCATACTGTCGTGCATATATTTTGCTTTTCGCTAATTCACTTTGGATACGATGTTCACTTATTCCAGTGAACTCTTTTTGAATCCGATGGTTGAGCGCTCTAGCGCCACTGCCTTGAGCATCATTGAATTTGTTTTTAACAATATTTTGCAAATCATCTTTTAATAAGACTCTCTTGCCTCGGAAATGTAAAACGTCCCTCCTAACAGAAAAGTCAGATTTAGCACGATAGAACTGAAGGACAGCTCTTTTCTGTTCTAAGGATCGTTCTTTGACTGCCACATTAAATGATTTGTTTATAAGTGATAGAATGGTATTATATCTTTCTCTTGAAAACGGACGTATAGATCGAGTTTTCTTGTCCATGGCATACTCTGTAAGAGTTCTGTCAAATAAAAAAAAATCAAAGATTATTACACAACCACTAATGCTTGATAGTAATGTTATAGACAAAAACATTAAAGAACTAATATTATGGCAAAGGCAATTCCTTGTTTTTTCCTGCCAAACACATTTTAATGACCATTTTTTTTTATTTCTAGTAACAGTTATGTGTATTTTATGTCTAACAAAAGGACTTATTGTCTATATGCAATTTTTTTTTAACATGAAGAAATAAATTACTTTGTGATTGACATATCAAATGAAATAACGTACATGAATGTGAGTGTTAGCTATATTTTTACTACAGTAACTTGATCAAAGGGTCAGATTACATGGAGTTGCCAGACGCGGATCATCAGATAAGAAGTAACCCGTAGCGTCGAGTTTGATTTAATGATTCGCGCCTTGCAACGAGACGTGATCTGATTCTTTGGAACATGATCCCCTATGATAATAAATTCATTAGATACCTTTCCGCAAGGTAAAATACAAAACAAAACAAACCATCATACTTATTGAAAACAATTTAATTCAAAGTATATATTGAAAACGGTCTAACAAGCAAAATTGATTTATTGGGTACCACGTCATTAGCTTCAGAGCGGTGGTATAATGTAATACATGTAACTTCGCTTCGCATCTTGTTTGATCTGCTGATTCACCCCTTGCTATTCCACATGATCCGAACCATTAGATCAAGTTATGATCATATATACTGTAAACCAAATTTTATTCGTGTCTGCTTTATTTCGCGATTAACTTTAGATAAACTGGTTTGCGACGACTAATGTTCGCTACCAAGCCTTACTAAGAACCCGTTGTTATACATGTAACAACCATGCAACAACAACTGGTTTTTAGCGATAAATATTCGCGACGACGAGGCTCTTATTACTTCGCGAAAATTTCTCGCACGCAAATAAATGTTGGTTAACAGCATATGCAAAACCGGAAATATAAATCTTTCGCTTTTTAAGCCGTTAGCGAATACGCTAGACGCTTTGTTCCAACTAACATTTGTGGTTACTAAGGCATGGAATGTATCATCTATGTTAGAAACTTTAAAGTAGCCCGAGTATCGCACTACGTCATAATATTGTTTCGACATTTACATAGCGTTTTAGATTCCCGGTATTGATTTTGCTTTACATCGCTCTTGTAAACAAAGGCAATAATAAGCAATTAGAACGGTAATATATATATTCTATGAGAGATAGAAATGATTCATGTTGAGAAACTCGATTCTGTTAAAGTAAAATGAAAAACGAAGTTTCTGATTAACCAGGGTCTCAGTTATGCTTATATCTTAGAACTTTGTTATGATGCCCCCCCCCCCCCCCCCGAATTTTTTTTTTCTTTTACTAAAACCGGTTTAAATTTAGAGACAGAAGCTATTTCGAATTTAATCCATCGTCAATTAATTAATGTTTAAATGAAATCTAACATTGTTGTCAGATCTAAGCAGAAAACTGTATAAAAATGTGATTTTTACGGATTTTTTTTTCGTCAGGGTCTACTTGGTTTAGAGCTTACATGTATAGCGTGAAAAGTAATCTGTCAACATATGATTTATTCTAGCAAATCTTGTTTCTAAGATGTCAATCTATAGACAAAAATTTAAGTTTAAGTCCATAAAATAGTAAAAAAAATGACCAAACACGATGCATGCATCTCATTTTTTAATTTTTTTTTTTGATACATCAGGTCCATAAGGCATACTTAAATTTACTTACAACAATTTGCGCAAAATTATTGATGAGATATGGATTACATAAATGTTTATACTCTATTTTGTATGTCCAGTTCTAATTTTTCTAAAATTTGTAATTATTTAAAAACGGACGTCTGGCAAATTTCATTATTGTCAATAATTGTTGCAAGGGGAGAGGTGATAAAAAACAAACTAAGGTAGCAAGGGACAGTTTCGAATAAAGTACCCGTCAATATTTTTGTAAAAATGAGAATTGCTGTACTTGAAGGCTTATGAGTGTTGCTAAAATTCATGAACTGATTTTTAATGATTATCATTAGTTAGAGGGGTGTCTCTTGTTGAAATTGATATGCAATATGTAGGCCCCTTATGTTAGGTACATGAGAATCAGAGGTAAAATGCGAAACCTGCGGCTATGACTGTTGTGCTGACTTTACACAGTGAAATTGCAAGTTACAGACGGGAGGTAAAATAACACGAAAAGTAGGTGGATGGGACATTGTAAACTATACAGCGGTAAGTTTCTGACATGTGATAGTGCAACATGCACGCGGTACGGAAGGTCAACCCTCTGCAGGGAATTAACTGGGGGAGGTCTAAAAAGCTGAAAAATCATGAAAAATTAGCAAAATATGAAAGGGTCAAAATCTCATCAAATCCAGTATGTAGAGAATTTTACAGGTTTTGACTAGTAATTTTCTTCAGAAATTGGTGATTGGCCTTATAAAGAGTGAATTAAAGGTATTTGTGCTGAATGGGAACTGAGGAAATTCTAGTTACAGAGTTCCGAAGACATGCATCCCTTGGCTACAATGAATTGTATAAAAAAAACTGTCCCCTGCCACCTTCAAGACTACATGGTATTTTCATATTTCTCCTTTAAGTGTAATTTTGAGTGGATTTTGTACCATAAATAATACATTTTGTGAAAATGGATGATTTTCTTTGCTATAGATGTCATTACATGATTTTATTAGCTAAAATGTTCAAGGGGAGTAACTCCCTCTTAAATGTGTAGAATGACCACCACTAGAGTAAATTGGCTAAGAGAGTTGGTATTTCCTATCCTGATGACAATTAATAGGCTTAAGTTAATTACTGAGATAAGAATAAATAATTTAAAACAGTTTTTATCAATTAAATCATTAAATTTATGATTTTGCAGTCATTTTGCTGTCTGATTTTATGAAATAACATTAAGCCACCTGACTTATATCACCCAATATTTTTAAAACAGCATATTTTTATTTCAAATGAACTTTACATGTAGACAAATGCAGTTATCAAAGTATACAATATGTCAAAAAACTCAAGTTTTGGCTCCTTCCTATCAAAAAATGGTATTTTAGATGTATTTACAGAATTAAAAAAGCCACCCCCTCTTTCCAATGGACTCCATTACCATTACATGTAGGATATGTAAATGTACATTTGACCTTGAAATAACATCTGCTATGATAATTACTCTTGAAATGAACAAAAAACAACATATTTTTACCCTTTTATTGTATAAATGCATCAAAAATGTAGAAAAACATGAAAAATTTGAACATTTTTCATGGAATTCTCATCCGTCCCTAGGAACCTGGGTGTGTTTGAATTTCATTTTAATTAAACACACACATCACACTCATAGGTCTTAATAATTTAGCAAAGTTAAAAGGAGACTAGAAACCAGAATATATAAGATATCCACTAAATATGATTATAGGCTTAGTTTTTCATGAAAACAAGAAATCACATGTAGGGCGACATGACTTTTTGTGAATAAAAATGCTACAAATCATCCATTTACCAAAAAAAGATCAATTTTAAATATCAGTGATGGTTGTTTTCAAATATGTGTAAGAAATGACTCAAGGAAACTGCCACAAGTTTCATAATATTAGGTTAAAGTGTTCAAACTAATACTTCTTGTGAAAATCAAAAGATAGGGGGAGGGTATACATGTAAGGGTATTTCTAAGTGATGTGATGCTTTTATCATGATAATATCAAGCAGATGTATGTAGTATTGAATAAGGTTTCTTATTTTAGGAGGTTGAACAACAGTTGACCTCTAAAAGATAAGGTAAAGATGCTTTATTTGTGGAGAGCCCTGTGAATCTGTGTTAAATAGAGGAAAGTGGAAATGGTGGGTTCACTTAAATGGCCATTTTTTTCTTAAACCTCAATGGAATTGGCAAAATGTGGTGTACTTTTTTTCAGAATAGCATAAGCTTTTTAATTTTAAGACAAGATGACTTTTCGGAGAATGTTAGTGTATGTTAAAGGTAGCAAGGGACAGTTTCGAATAAAGTACCCGTCAATATTTTTGTAAAAATGAGAATTGCTGTACTTGAAGGCTTATGAGTGTTGCTAAAATTCATGAACTGATTTTTAATGATTATCATTAGTTAGAGGGGTGTCTCTTGTTGAAATTGATATGCAATATGTAGGCCCCTTATGTTAGGTACATGAGAATCAGAGGTAAAATGCGAAACCTGCGGCTATGACTGTTGTGCTGACTTTACACAGTGAAATTGCAAGTTACAGACGGGAGGTAAAATAACACGAAAAGTAGGTGGATGGGACATTGTAAACTATACAGCGGTAAGTTTCTGACATGTGATAGTGCAACATGCACGCGGTACGGAAGGTCAACCCTCTGCAGGGAATTAACTGGGGGAGGTCTAAAAAGCTGAAAAATCATGAAAAATTAGCAAAATATGAAAGGGTCAAAATCTCATCAAATCCAGTATGTAGAGAATTTTACAGGTTTTGACTAGTAATTTTCTTCAGAAATTGGTGATTGGCCTTATAAAGAGTGAATTAAAGGTATTTGTGCTGAATGGGAACTGAGGAAATTCTAGTTACAGAGTTCCGAAGACATGCATCCCTTGGCTACAATGAATTGTATAAAAAAAACTGTCCCCTGCCACCTAACATGTAAACATACATATTGTCCTATGTATATGTATTGCTAGAATGTATGTCTATCATTTAAAACTAATCTTTTAATGATTGATCCCATTAAGTGCCAAGGATAGGACTACCTTAAATAAATGGATGGTAACGACCCGCATTAGTGGATTATTTATTGGAATACTTGTTGCAATGATCAATTATTCTAAAGCAAGTATAAAGTACGAAACATATATATCAATGTTATTATCCAGCTTCCTATCTACCTGCGGTTTTGATAGAAAGTTCACATAGGAAATGAGACGCAATATTCTGAGACGTTCAATTTCCTATGAATGCACTTTGCTAATTCATGCGCCATGAGCACAAACGTCACCACGTGTTTTGAGTATATTTATTTCGGTAAGAATAACATTTAATGAAAAGTTCAACCTTATATAACCAATTGGATATGTACTTTTGAAAAATTATCAACATCGAATTATATCTACTCCTAAATTAAAAAGAGTTTTCTCTACAAAGTTTCTGGCACTATATTATAGCCGCGGAAGCGTACTTAATAACATGCTAATATGGCTATTTCATGTATGTTTCGTATCCCTGACTGAGAGCGTATATAATGGCTTTACAGCGACGATAAACATATATTTCATACAAAAAAAAAACCAGTATGAATATAAATATAAGCATTGGATGCTTATTTTTGGATGTCGTCGGTCCTATGACACACCAATGCGGTGCAGACAAATTATCATACCGCGCTAGCGCGCGGTATTCAATTTGTCTGCAAAATCGAGGACACATGTAATTTTATTCAAAATAACGGCACTATTATCAGGAAAGCATTATACCATTATGATAAAGAGTATATTAATGTATATGTATGAAAATCAGAGCAATGTACATTTTTGTATTGGAGTTATCATTTTATATACATTGCCTATACAGTCTGCATGTTGAGTTATAACGACGTCCTTAAAAAGTCGTAGTCCTGGGTTTACCCAAGAGTGATTTACCGCATTCACAGTCTGACCAGAAGGTACAATCGAACGCTCCATAAAAATTGCTTGTTTCACTTGTAGATAAATTAACTCGAAATATTCTATGTTTTTTCCTGTTTCCAGCATCATTTCTTTTTGTTTCTATTTGTGTTTTACTAAAAACAAATAGTGAAACGGACATTCCATACTTCAAAGAAAGTCACTATCCGTTTGAATCCTCACTGAAGCCGCGTTCCTACCCCCCCCCCCCCCTCCCAAGCACACACATATCTTACTCATTGATTGAATTCAATTTGTATCCAGTTGTCATATTGTAAGTTTTGAAGTTTAACTCACCAATAGTAATTTCGAAATAAACAAACTGAAACAAAAATATAAGGTTATTTTAATAGTGAAGAAATTCATAATGATTCCATGTAGCAAAAGAGATAGACGCCCACCCTCCCTCCATCAAAACCACCTTAACGAACTCCGATCCTCAGCAATTTTCTATAACTCTAAATTGTCCAGATTTCTTTTTTATTCGTACCATAAATCTGCCATTTATATGTACAAATTTAATTAGACTTGCAGATTTAATATTAACCACATCTATTGAACGATCTGCTTGGCTTGGTGACTCCACGGAAACCTAGTACATAATGGTAAAGGGGTCCGAGCAACCGACGCACCTGTAAAACCGGTTTTTTTTCTTATTTGTCTCAACTTGTATATTTGTTCCATTATATCCATTGTAGCAAAAATTTTAATAACTTCATAAAATGCATGGATATCATAAAAAAAATTCTTTTTATTTTATTTCGTTTTTAAAGTTTGAAGGATAAATCACATTTTTATAATGAAAAAAAATAGTTAGCCTGCGTTGATGTAGCCCCCCCCCCCCCCTCCCCCCTCACAAAAATAAATAGATAAATAAATAAGACTGAGAGATACCATTCAATACCCCTTCTTTATAACACATGATCTATAAATTAGTTCGTAAGATTAGAGATAATAGATAAGTCCATTAGTTATATTACAAGAAAAGCTTTCCATTCGGCTCCCTTTAAGCAGCGGGCCTCCCATGGGCAATCACGCAAAAATCACGCAGTTGTTTTAAATAAGTTCATTATCAATGTTTTTTGTATTCGCTAATTTACCTGTGTATATAGGCAATCATGTGAAATTGTAAATATATTCTCGCTTTTTATATTTGACACAATATAGCATCTGATTTTTTTCAATGTACATCGTATGAATATGATCTAACAATTTGTAAAAATATTGTAAAAAAAAAAAGCTGTTAAAAGATTAATTTCACGCTATGAATTGTGAGCAAAGTGTATTTCAGCTAAAACTGATGTTACAGGCATGTAGCACCGTTTTTAAAAGTGGGGGGGGGGTGATAAAAAAAATTAATAATTCACCTTGAAATATTAGATCTGCCTTGTTTAAGCAAATATTCATCCCATTGCTTTATGAACACAATAATATTTCAATCATTTTTACAATTTTGTATCATTAAAGGGTGCGACTGCAACGCTTAATGATATAAAGTTTGTATCATTAGCGGTTGAGGATGTCGATATTTGCTTGTTTCATTAAGCGTTAGGGCTGCTGTGCATTTGTGACGCTTAATGATACAATTATATCATTAAGCGGCGATTTATCATTAACAGTTGAAGATGTCAACTGTTAATGCAAGAATTTATGGCATTAAGCGTTGCAATTGCAACGCTTAATGCTATTTATATCATTAAGCGGCGTTGTATCATTAACGGTTGTTACATCGCCCCAACGGTCACACCGTAAAACATATTGTTGTTACAGTATCTTAAGGATTACGTTTACTCAGGGTTTGAGATTTAAAAAAAAATATTTTACAAAGTTCAATTACTGAAGTCCAAAGTTGTTTTAAAAACTCAAAACAACAGTGTTATTCACAATTATCGATATTGATATCCATGTTTTGTTCATTTGAGAAGATGTGCTCAGACAAATGTAGATAAATATTGAAACAGAGGAAATTCGAACTAAATTTTTCATTTTCTTATTTTCTATTAAAAAAAATGTTTTTGCAATATAATTGAAAAAGTTAAGTTTTTATGTGTTTTTTTTCTAATAATTTTACTTATGTTATGGTTGTATTAACTAGTATATAATTTTATATCACTGGCTGGCACGCGATTATAAAGATCTTTAAAATACATAAAATCAATTTAAGATAAAATATCTCGAAATTTTGATAATTGACCTTATATAATATTAATGTCAACAGAATTCAGACAATAAAAACAGTTTTAGGCAATCAATGGTTTGGAGCTCCTATTAGTCAGGTTTTTTTGTAAAACTCGATCAAAAATAGGTACAATTTTGAAAATTGATAGAGGAAATTTGGACTAAAATAAACTTTAAAAATGAGCTTGAAACGATTTATTCGAATATGAAATTGGTAAAGCTATTTATATTTTATCATTTACCATAATACAAATTGTTTTATTATTTCTAATAAATACAAAATAAAGAAGACTTTGGAAAGGGTGGACAATTTTAGCAAATTTTGAGATATTTTTCAATAAACATTCAGAGGTCACTAGCATAAAAAGTATGTCATTTAGCTAGTTATTTGAAAGGGAAAAAAGCTCCACAGTAGTGGGGCTACAATGTAAAATTCGTAGACTTTCGTTTTAGTGGATTTTTTTCGCCCCTAAGTAAACGTAATCCTTAATTAATCAACGTTTTATCATATTTTTTTTTCAGATTTAAATCAGCGATTATGAAAAAATCCAATAAATAGTATTTTACATTTTGAAGGGTTTGTGTGTATCTGACATTAGAATTGTAAATCGATAAAATGTGTGAAGACTGTATTTTTTTTTATTTGATTTGTTTTATGTATCCTAATAAGGATGACGTTTACTCAGAATGAAAAAAAAAATCCACTGATGATAATGATAAACCATCTATTGTGTGTTATAGACCTTTGCTTGTATTGTTATTTTTCACTTTCAGAAAAGTAGGTCAATGACCTACTTTTTGAGTTAATGGCCATTGAATATTTATTGAAAAATCAAGAAAAATCCCATACAATTTTACACTACGATTGAGATTTTTTCAATTATAAAAATATTACAAATAATTAAACACTTTAAAAAAAAAGATACAGTTTATGAATGGTAGTGACACTAAATAAGTACACAATATTAAGATTTTAGCATCAATTTCAAAATATAATTCAGTCCGAATTTCCTCTAACAGTTTTCAAATCCCTACCCATTATTTGATTCTATTTTACAAAAAATTGAATGATGATAAAACAAAAACATTTATGATATTGAACTACTTATATTGACCTTATTCTGTTGGCATAAAATTTATATGAGGTCAATGATCAAAATTTTGAGATATGATGACTTTTATCGTTTTTAAGCATTTTTCAATATTTTTATTATTCGTGCCATAAGATTATTTTAATGAATAAGTGAGGTAAAACCAACGGAAAATATGTAAAATTACGTAGACTTAAATATAAAATCCTAACTTTTAATATTAGACTACTGCCAAAAAACTTTTAGCAGAAAACAAAATCTGCAAAATTTAGTCCGAATTTCCTCTGTTTGGCTAAAAGTCAATTTTTGCTTGAGCATAATTCCATAATAAAGTAAAACTATTGAATGTTTTGTCAATAATAATTTATTTCATAAATACTTTTTGTGTTTAGAACAAATTTTACTCATTACATTGAACTTTTTAACAATCGGAATTTGAGAACTCAAACCCTGAGTAAATAACACCCTTAAGATGAATTTTAATGAGTAGAAGAAAAAACGTACATGTAAATCATGCTAAATCATATTAAGATTTCGTTATCTAAATTAAGTGTGTAAATGTTTAAAACTATTAAATTTTGGGGTTTTTTTTATTGTTTTTTCTTTCAAGAATTCTTTTTGTTCAATTTCTTTAGTATTCCAAGAGGAGTGTAAAGACGTTGAAACTATCTGTAAAAAGGAACTTTATTGTTTTACCTTTTCAATGATTGTTCGCTCAAGGTTTTATATGTTGTAAGTAAGTTTTAAAAAACACTTACCAAGCGTGTTCAGAGATGGACTAAGGTACAATTGCCATCCTGCTTCTCTCGTCATATTCAATATATGACACGAATTATAGGAACGACACATTCCTGTATGATGGTTGAAGCTAAAACACTTGCATCCAGAACCACAGAACATGGCGCATTTTACAAGTGAGTCTGCATGTTTTTTGTCCATTGGTTCTAAAATGGGAAGTTTGTTGTCAAACTCCAAATTGGCCTCATAATATTGAAACTGCATGGCCACTGAAAATGACAGAAATTTGAAAAACAACAGCAGGTTTAGAGCATTAAACTCCATGATGTTTTAATCCTGATTTAGGGAATAATTTTTGACTATAAACTGTTTCAATATAATCAGGTAGATCAATATCAGTGCTAACATCACTTTTCTTTTAATTTGAGAAATAAAATGGATATGTTTTAAATATGAGTTCAAAAAATCGATATTGAAATACAAAACTTTCCTGGGTTTCTTTAATTGGACAATATCAATGATGATCAATTATTTACATTGATGTAAGTTTCAAATAAATTAAGTTCTTTTATGCATCGCTTCCCAATGTTGAATGAAGCCTAGCGGATAATGAAACGTGAAGTGACTTTACCAGTTTATATGAATTGGTTGTATGCTGTATTCATTGTAATCTCTCTCTCTCTCTCCTCTCTCTCTCTCTCTCTCTCTCTCTCTCTCTCTCTCTCTCTCTCTCTCTCTCTCTCTCTCTCTCTCTCAAACTGATTCATAGAGTCATCTGCTCTATCAAGAAAGATAGATCTAAGTGATATATTTTGTTTTGATAGCAGATAGATCCGAAAACCAACAATGTTCATACATACGAATTGCTCATTGGAGAATTGAAATTCAAAATAGGAGATCAGAATTTAAAAAAAATGAGATTTAAAATTCGAGATTCAAAAGATGTTTACCTATAATAAAGATAAAATAATTAAATCAAATTAGAATTATGAAAACCCGTATTTTAGCGACATCAAACACCTCAAATTTCAAATAAATCGCACATTCTCAAAGCTACAATACACGTCATATTCTCGTGTTGTGTTTCTTTGTTTGTTTACTTTTTATATCTAAATTTGCCCACTATGCACAGTCGCGATTTAGTTGATTAATTTAAAGAAAAGGAAATCACTGATATTACAAACACCTACCTTTTTTGAGATAGGTAGGTATGAACATTGTGGGTTTTCGGATCTATCTGCTATTTAAAAAAATTATCTCTCAGATCTTTCTCTCTTGATATAATGTTATATAGATATAAAGTAGACAGGCATTTACAAAATAGTATTGGAATTTTTTTTCCAAAATATTTGCACGAAGCGTCCTGTTTCTAGCACATATTAAAGGTCAAGACAAACTATAAATAAATTACAAACTTTAGATCGACAGATATCTATTTTTATAACCGTGCAGTTATTGTAAATAAAAACAGTTCTAAAAGGTCCTCATTATTATTTCAAAGGTATTGATCAGCATTAAAATACCCAGCTCAGTGACATTGATTATCCACATTTAATTTTATTTAATGGGTATTATTACTTACATTTTGCGCCTGTTAGGCTTGATAGTCATCATATTCAGATATTATTCTTTTGCTATTACTTAGTTTTACAAAAACGTATAACAATTTCAATTTATAATTAAGTTTCCTTTAATGTTAAGAAACATAGAGCTATAGGCCTGGGCCTAAAACAGCCTCAATCATCCAATGCACTTAAATAAACATGATTCAAGAACAGGTGGTTTTCTATTTAAAGATGTGTTGGCTGTGCTTTGGTTGTCCTTAATACAACCACAAACATCGCTTTTGGGGTTTTTTGTCTAAGTGATATACTGTCATTACATTTTCATTGTATTTGTTTAACCGCGGTGACTGATTCATTCTAACGGCGCTTGTACATTGTAAGCAAAAATAGCGTTTTATATTAAATATTAACAAAAATTTGGCTGACAAAGGTTAATTTACACTTAAAGAGAATTTGAATTGGCGTTTTTTTTCTAAATGTCCTAATTTTTATACATAAATGCATGGCATTCAACGATGTTCTTGAATCAACAAGGAAAGATACAACTAGAATACATAGCAACCGCTATTCATTTACAAGATTTTATTTCGTAGCACTGATATTTTTATCTAATTACAGAATATCAAAATACATAAATTTAATTTGAACGTTGTTCTCAGTTTCAAATACAGAACTTGCTACTTGGTGTAATGATGAGTGTAATGATGAAGATATATGTGAATAGATAAGTGATTAGACAAAATAACTCAACGAAATCAGTGTTTTAATTAGCATTTGAAGTGATGAAATTATACACTAAAACATAAATCATGTTTCAAAGTTTATTAAAAAAAATATTTCAATGACCATAAAATATACTAATGATAAACATTTCTAGAAAATCAAATAAATGGATTACTGTTTATGTTTTGTTAAATAGATAAATATCCTGCAAGTTAATCAGAAGCAAAGCATCGCTGGCCAAAAATAATACCATCTACCACTATTATAATGACTGCCATTAATTATTTTGCAAATGTTAAATGAAAACAACTTCTACGGTAACGATGTCGTAGAATTGTTTTGATGTATTGGTAGATGGTACTGTTGTTACTGCTATTGAGAAAACAGTACCATCACTTGTAGGCAAGCTACCTACTGATGCACTAGCGTTACAAGAAGTGTTCAGTATACTAAAATTGTTTGCTGTGGATATGGATGAGGTAGTAGTTACTGTAGTAAATGCAGCGCATTTGCCTGGATTACTGTTATCCGAAGATCCTTTCCCGTCGACTGCCATCCCAACAGAATTCCGTCCCTTTGAACACTGATATGAGAAGTGGCTTGGTTTTCGACACTTGTAGCACGTAATATCGATACTTGCTTTGGGTGGTTGATCTTTGGGTGTCTCTGCAGTTTCCTTCTGATCTCGCTCAACCTGAGGTCTGGATTGGCTAGAATTCCGTGAATCAACTGATGTGTCCTTTCTGCTAGAATTAACTAATGTTTGAATGTTAGCACATCTTGCCTCCTTATATTGATCAGCCAAAGCACACATATCTTGAATATTATTGGGAATCCGTTCTTTAAGAAACAAAATCAAGTCTTTGTTGCATACTGATAGAAATTGATCACAAAGTACTAAGTGATATAGTCCTTGAAAAGTCTTGTTTACTTTCCCAATTTCTATCCATCTGTCGAGATAGCTCGCTAATCTAACAGAAAACTGAGTAAATGTCTCACCTCTCTCTGAGCGACATCTGCGAAATTGCTGTCTAAACCCATCCTAAGTTTTCTCGAAACGTTTCAACAGAGCTGCCTTCAGGGTTGCATAGCCTAGGGCCCTCTCTTGTGGCAGAAGAGAGTATACGTCCAACGCTCTTCCCCGTAGCAACGCACTAAGGTTTACCGCCGACGTTTCGCCGTTCCAATTCTGTGCTGTAGCATAACGCTCAATACGACGAAAATATGAATCAATAGCATCTTATGTTTCATAAAAGAAAAGCATTTTAGGCACTTTAGCAGAAGCATTGCTAGACACATCAGCTTTAGATTCTTGTAACTGTTGTTCAAGCTTTTGTAACGTCTCTTTGTACTTACTTTTAGCTTCAGCAATACCTTTAGCTTCCGCTAACTTCATTCTCTCCAAATCCAGTTCTTCTCTCTTCAGCTGATACTCTTTTTCCTTAGGTCCCTCTGCTGCTCTCAACTCCCTATAATGAGTTTGCTGATCCAAGATGAATTTCTTAAGGTCTGTTCCCTTCAACTCCATCTTTCTCCCGTGTTCTGTTAGCTCCTGTAGTGTTGGCGACTCCATCTTAACTACGCTAACTAGCACAACAATGAACAAAATAATTCTTACAAAAAGGGTGTATATAAAAAACAATGCCTTTAGTATCAATATATCTGACCTCTCAACACTCGAGAGTTATTAAATAATACACAACCTGAGCAACCTTTCTCCGTTCGGGGCCCTTCCATACATCAACGCCAAAAAAAAAATAATCTGCCGTTCCAATGAAAAATATAACAGAAGTATAAATTCTTAAGAACAATATCCAAAATAAACTACAAAAATATGTGTTGACTGAACAGCTATCCTACTTCTGACACAATTTTGTCACGACAGCCGTCCTGACTGTTCAGTCAAACACAACAAGATTCGATTCATATTTACAATATAATATATATAAAAAAAACCGAACAAATATACATAATTTATACATATGATGAACAATAAAATGTTTAAGTTTTCTGGTGTCCCAAGTCTCCATCACGGGCATGTAGAATAGAAGTAGATGTCATCCAGTGAGTAGACGGACGATATGGGTAGATATGACATGGCGTGAGACAGTGGCGGACAGGTACATGTATAACCACGGCGATGGACTGGCAGAAACTGGATAGGGGCCTTATTTAATTATACAAATAAACATATTTTGAGTTACATGATTAATATACCTTACATAAACATAGGCTAAGTCGCACGGACTTAAATATAACATTATGACAACAACAGCACGCCATACAACGGCACGAAACCACAGCGAATCCAGTAGATACTGATTTGTGACAATTAGTGTGTTTGAAAATCGGCTGATTTGCATAAAATCATATATGCCTGTCTAAAATTGCAAAAGTTAAACGATATCCCGTCAATTTTAAGGATTGTGTTTAACTTTTATATTTCATTTAATACCAGTGATTGTAAAAAGTGCTGGGGGCAAGTTGTGGTTTATAAGGAATCATTTTTTGACATGTGAATTGACTCAGTTATCGACACAATTTCTCAAAACGTGAACTATCAATGCTAAAATTAAGCATGTTGCAAGTACTTCTGTTGTTGCTCTCACCACTTTTTAGGTTAAGCAATTATTTTTTTTTAAGTGACATACCCAAAAATTAAATCTTTCATTCGTATAGTGTTGTACTTTCGCGATAAATAACGTCATATGTATCTCATATATGTTTAGCGTATCACGTGATAAACAGCTGATGCCATGGCTGCTTTCCTCCATATAAAGATGATTTTTATACATTGTCTGAAAGAAGTCTGTATTATTGCATTTATTTCATACGTGTTATCCATGGGGGGATTCCTTAAGATAGCTGCGTTGTGTGTTTACTTGGTTTGTCTTTTTTTTTTAATATCTAAGTATGTCAAGTATATACAGTCGGTTAGTATTTGATTGATTTTAAAAGAAAAAGAAAGGTATTCTATTACAAATACTTATCTATTATTTTTGAAAGTAAAATGTTTTATATAAAGTAGACATACACCTTCAAATGAACATGATTGAATACTTTTCAGTAAGTATTTGTAAGTAGCATCCCGTTGCAAGGAAAAAGGTCAACATCATCTATAAAAAATAACGGACTAAAGATCACATTCAAAGTATATTATCTAACCACGCAGTTATTCTTAATTCAACAATTCTTACCACGTCGTCAAAATTAGTTCAAAGGTATTGATCAGCATGAAAATACTAAGCTAACATTGTTCGTTCACACTGACTTTGCCTTCTGCAGTTGTAAAAAATGAACAGTAATAATCAGAATTTTGTTTTTTGAATTTTCTTTTATACTTTAAGATTTTTCGCTTCTTTCTACGTAAACACTTTGATTTTTTTTAATCCTTTTACATCTATGAAAATTGCAAACTGTAAGAGCGTTAATGCGTTTATTTATGTTTAAAATACAGCTGCTCACTTCTATAATAAGTACGTTTAATTGTTATCATAATATTGCTCATCAGATATGAAGCACCAATCTATGTTTAATATCCTTTTTTATATATTACTCATATGTCAAAGTTTTTAACAAGACAATCTCAACTCGTTGGCGCCTGCACGAGTAATATAACTCTTATGCATTAATAATCATGTGTAAGATGAGTCTAACTCGGTTTTTTTAATTGTGTTTTGGAGAATATCTGAAGCATTTATTTCATGTTATAGTCAATAACAAGTATGCAAAATATCGCTCAACCTGCATTTTTTCTATAAAAGTAATAGCAAAACTTACTGAAATGCTAGCACATGATGACACTGGCAACCGTTATAAAGAAGCCGAATTTTGGGTTTGTTTTTGATTTCGGTCTATGTCTGGAATGTCAACCAGTGACAAATAGTATACTGGTGAAATACACCCCCACCCCCTTAAAAAAAAGAAAAAAAAGAAAAGCAAAACAAAACAAAACAAAGCAACACAAAACATTTAACACCCCCCCCCCAAAAAAAAATCAATTTAAACCGATTTGCTTAATATTTTTTTAAAAAGAATTGTGAAAAAAATGTCACAGAAACCATCATTTTGAATTTATAAAAAAAAAATCTAATTTTGTTGTGTCTTGTAGTTTTTACTTCAAATTATTTCTATATTCATTTTTAATATGTTTTACGGTGTGACCGTTGGGGCGAGCGCAGAAGGAGCCACACATATGTCATCATTGTTAAATGCAACCCGTGGACTTAACCAAACCAAAAAAAATTTGGCTTTGTCTCGAAAACTTTTACCACCGCAAGGAACCGGAAGATATCAAACTTTTATTCCAATGGTCCCTTCCTAGGCTTATACACTTACACAAAAAAATACCACTGAGCATTAATAAAATGTTAAACAGACCTATTAAAATATTTTGATAAACACAAAGCCGGTTTTTTTTTATTTTTTATCTCTACTTTACCTTTTAATAATGATCATTAAAATCAATAAATTGTGTGTCTGTGTTATTTCTCATTTTGTTCCTTGTTGTTACCGGTGTTTTAATTATTTTCCTGTGTGACATCAATTTTGTTTTTAATCTTTTTAATTTTTGTACGCTATATAAGCGTTGTAGACATATGTGCCCTCCCCCTCTTTTTAGTGTGTGATCTCCAATATTATTGAAAGGTTTGACCACATATGCAACTATAACAAATACATGTAGATATTTTTACAGTTTAATTTTTTTCTTTTATTTATTCATTACAAAATGACGTGGCTACACGTAGATCTAATAACGATTAGACTTTTCTTTTTTAATAGTTTTTGTCACCTACCTAACGTATACAATGATTAGATCAATATGACAATAAATTTAGCATGGAACTTGCATGTGTATTTACTAAGCAAAAAAAAAAAATCATCAAAACAAAACTAATCAGCCAAAGAGTCACCGTTAATAGCGAGCGCAGTATCAGTATTAACGGTGACTCCCACTGAGTACTTCCTACACGTTACATTCAGTACAGATGATTGATCCACCTCTAAATGTATCGCAGGGATATAAAACGCGAGATCACTGTGACGTCATAGTTTACTTTTTGCGCTCGACAGTTTTCGTAAACTGTCGGACAAATTCGGGGAAGGAAATGACGTCATAGGTACAGTTTTTTACGTAAGCATATGTGTTGTTTACTTTAATGGTTTTAAACGGATTTTTTATTGTTAAATGAAAATGATGTATGCGATTTACAGGTAAGAATTTTCCTTAGAAACGCTTCCTGTTCCGCCATGTTGCTATGCACTGCAAAGGATCACTTTTTCACGCGGGTCCACAAAATTTTCTTTGAACAATGTGCAGATTTCAACTCGAATTTCCTCCGTTCGTACACGTTGTCTATGGAGCTCGCTACGCGAGCGGCGCTTCGCGCCGCCTCGCTGCGCTCGCTATTATACGAGAATCTTACTAACGTCAAAATATAAGAATCAAATGTTTTATGTACAGAATGAACAAAACGAAATTTGTTTTTAAAATATTAACAAATCAAATGAATATGTTTTTGTTCTTTTTTGTTTGTTTATTTGTGGGGTTTTTTTTCTTGGTTTCTTTTTTGAAAGAGAGATTTTTACGTCTAAACATCAATCACTCATACACGTCTTATATATTTACTTTAAACGATTCATGAAGGTCTTTTAAAAAGTACATTTTAATAGGGGGGTCCAAGTTTATGTTTAGTGTTCGTAACATGCAACTACAAATTTGCGTTTCAATATTGTTGCTATTCCTACCCAAACTTCAACATCTCTTAGGGCGTAACACCCAATCCAACCCCCCCCCCCCCCCCTACGACACACACACACACAAATAATAAAAAATGCAATCTGCGAACTTCCATTTTATCAAATTAAAAGCCAAGTCTGAACTTCTGAACTAATAAATATGTACGATCAATTTTGTATCGTTAATTTATTGTTGATGCGCGACTTTTTTATAAACTAGATAAAAAAGTAGTTTTAATTGTAAAAAAAAAATGGTGTTAACGTCACAAAAAGAATTACGTGAAGAATATTAACCCACTAACCTGTATATAACTAACCCGTTATATTTATTTGTTTATTTTTATTATTATTATCATTATTAGTTTAACTTGGGTTTTTTTTAAATCAACAGACTCATTTTTTTTCAATCAGTGTCAAACATTTCATAAAAAGGGAAATAATTCAAAAGTTACCCTGTATATATTTATAAAACAGGCATCGGTTATTCAGTCTTTTTTTAAAAGGTCCCACAGCTTATTAAGCGTAGAATGACTCAAACGAGTCTAAATGTACATGACTACAGCTACATTCATTCTCTCTCTCTCTCTCTCTCTCTCTCTCTCTCTCTCTCTCTCTCTTAATGTGAATGTCACCATTTGTATATATATACAGACCAAGTACACCTTAAATGACTAGCTTATTCATTATTTTTCATGTTGAAACAGGTGTTCATTTTATGAATTTTTATGAAATGTTCAAAATTTAACATAACGCTTCATTTGTATCTCATAAATTATAAATACAGTAGACAATATCACAAACATGTATGCAGATGAACAATACTTTAAAGTTGACTGTAAAACATGCATATTTTATGAAAGTTTTTCCGTGCCGTTAGATAAATACAAGGAGACATATTTAGTGAGATAGAAAAAGGGAGGCGTAACGTTATTTGAATATTAAGCATTCAAAAAAAATGACACTTATACTGAATAACACCTAGATCTATTTCAAAGGATGTACATCAACACATTGAGAACCATACCACGTAATTCTATAATTTAGAAATAGGTACTTTCGTTTTCAAAAGAGACGGAACGTATTATACATTATGGTTGAATGAATCAATATATATAAATGAGGTGCTAATGTTCTTTCATTTAAATTTTTTTCACGAATGGAATCCAAGGATAAATAATTCTAAAAATAAAACAAAAGCGCTTGACTGTTTTACGGTCACGATCGATTGTAAAATAGATACTGATTACTAGACTCGTCCACTCTTTCAATTAGAGATATATTTTGTTTAAATACCAGAGAGATTCGAAAACCCACACTACTCATTTATACGAAAAGCCTAAATGGCCCGTTTAAATTGGAAAATCGAAATACGAGAGTCGAAACACTAAAATCTAGAATAAACATTCAAGATTAAATATTTAAACCCATAACATCAGTATACTCACTAAAATTATTTATATAAAAACCCGTATCATAGCGACACCAAACATTTCTGATTTGAAATCAGTCGTACATTATCCTACCTACAATAAATGCCATTTTATCTCTCAATGAGTACATTATTATTATCTCTTATTAAAAATTGCCCAAAGTTATTGCTGCCATTACTTTTTTGATGATTTTTGATAAACATACACATACTTGTGAAAGAACTACAGTTGAAATCGATGAAACGCGATGCAAAATACCTAGGATATCTTTAATGACAAATTATCCTTTTTTCACTCAGGTAACTTTACAGGGACGAAAACAAAATAATAACGGAAATTTATAATGGTGAATATTTACATATTTCCTCCTTTCGGAAGTACTCGGAACACCTCGCACATTTTTTCAACGTTATCACCTGGGCTCTTTTATGACTGATGCAATGCAAAACCCACGTAGACTTTCTATTTTGGGACGTGTTTTGAAACCTTCAGTGTGAGAAGGAGCGTTTCAAGACAGATAATCTGGACATTTTCTCATGTAACGATTGGCGTAGTTTGAGCACAAAGGTATTTATTGTTATCGAAATATCAAGCGAAAAGTGGTGGAAGAAGAAGCTCGGGACAGAGTTTAATGAATTATCCCACACATTTGATAAACACAAGAAATTAAATGAGATAACACCGTGCACTTAGCTAACCTAATTAAATTTTCTTATCCTGTATGTATTCTGACCCAAAACATTTTCATTCGAAGTGAATTTGCCCACCTTGTCTATAATTCTTATATATTTTATTACTCCTTTGTCCTTTTTTACAACAATCTCAACTCGTTGGCGCATCAAAGAATAGAAAGGTACATGCAGTTTTTTGTTTGTTTGTTTTGTTTTATTTTTGTTGCTATCTTGTGTTGTTGTTTTTTTTCTTTCTTTTTTTTCTTTTGTTGCTGTTGTTGTTGTTTTTTGGGAGTTTTTTTGATTATTTGTTTGCTTGTTTGTTTGTATGTTTGGTTGGTTTTTTTTTTTATTGAATTATGTGTATGTCTGGGATGTCAATTGCTGACAAATATCATATTGATGGCTTTAAGGTCAGTGACACATAAAGAGTTCCAATAGAAAATATTAATTTTATAATTACCTTGAAAATTATCAAAATTTACATGGATATGGTTATATGTCTAGATGGTCGAGTGGCTCACTGCCAGAAGCGTATAGGTTCTAGAGGTCGTGAGTTCAAAGCCCCACCCCGGCGGATATATTGTTCTAATAATAGTGAATTTCGCTGTGCTGTAGATAATACATCTACAGCACAGCGAAATTCACTATTATTTTTATATCAGCAATTCAAGTGTATTTTCAAGAAGATTATATAGGAAATTGCATACTGTAGTTTTTTGCAAGAAAGCTTGTCAAAGTAGTACTAAACCATTGCCAAATTCCTGGAAAAAGTTATCTAATCGAGGAACATGTCGTTTGATCTAAACAACACCCCTCCCCCCCCCAAAAAAAAAAAAAAAAAAATCAAATAAAACCGGTAATTTTATTTATTAAGGGACAAGCATGGGAAATCTTTATGTCAAGACCCTTCGTTATATATACTTTTAAATATGGCTGTTAAAATATTACAAAATTCATAACTTTAAATTAAAAAAAAAATCCAAATTAACTTTGTTGTGTGTTTTGTAGTTGTCAACTTCCACAGCTACTTTATAGTGTTGCTATGACCTAAATCTTCTTAACACTCCAAAGTTTTCACATCCACATATCATTAAAATTCAATAATCTTTTTTTTAAATATGGAAATCCTTACTTACCTCAATATCTTACATGTAATACCGTAAATACTTTCATGGGTCTTTTTTGGAATTGGCCTCTGTTGTTTTACTTATTTATCTACCCCCCAAAATCCGACGTATGGCAAATTTTTACGGTACGTCTGTTTCATATACATACAAAATGTAAATCTTAACTAAAAGTAGTCCCTTTGAGACATTTTTAAGGCATTTTAACGGGGTTTTTTTTTTGGGGGGGGGGGGGGGGCAGTGGTTACTATGTGTAAAACACCAAAACATTGTAACAATTTGGGTTTCCTGATTTTGGCTACATATGATACTGAGACTATCATTTTGTATTAAAACCTTCTGCTAAGATAATTTTTGCATTAAATGATTGAATAAAACCACTGTTAAGGCATCATCTTTATATCCAGGAAATAAAGTAAATCTTAATAACATCATATCATCTTCAAGAATAAGAAATACATATTTGTAGAAAAATCAGTTACAGCAGTTTTTCGACTCTGATATCATGATAGAGGTTGTAAATGTACATATATTACCCAATGTCAGTAGTTTCATAACAAATGAAACATTGTATTGACATTTATATATTCACAAAATTTCACAGTTTAATAAAATTTTAGGGGTTAAAACATTTTCCATTTTTTTTGTTATGTTAAATTTTATGAGTTTTAAACATTTAAACATTTTAAACAGTTTAAACATTATTTTAATACCGTATTCATTCCCAATGGCCACGTCCATTTTTTATTAATTGAATGATTTAAATAGGTACGACAACCATTTATAAAGTGATACTTTTCATCTCAGTGTGTTTAGATTAAGCTTGAGATATATAATTTTCAATACTTTCTGGTACCCGCATGTATACATTCACAATTGTAGGTCATTCATAGTGGCGTATACCTCAAAAAATATATATGTTAGCAATTGAATTTATTTGATAATGTAGTTGAATACATGGGTGAAGAATTATCTATTTACTGGTAACGACACGTTTTATAACGTAACGGTTTAATAACATTTTAGTTAGATCCTACTTTAAAATTGACATAGATCGACACACACATAACAGTGATGCCACTTTTTGAATTGTTCGGCTTCAGCATGTTAAACGAAACTTTTTATCCGACTTTTGACGGATACAAAATAGTCTTACAAGCTTCTCAAAAAAATATTGTGGTTTTATTACTGCTGGGCGTTTTCATTGAACATTTTTATATATTTATACTTTTTCACAATAACTGTTCACATCTATATCAGCTTGATTGCATAAAATGTGACGTAAATATAGATAAATTAGTTAAGTCACTAAAATGAACTTCAAATTAATTTTCCTTTGCTTTTCAAAACCCTTGCCTAGGTGACCGATCTTGTATTTTGCTCCAACAGTCATAAAACATAACACAAGTTCAAGAATGAATATTCCCATTTATTTAGTAAATGACTAAAACATATAATCAAAACAGGGGGTCATTCATGAATATGTAATATAGTTATAATACATGCAGTGCTGAATGCAATCATGAACCCCTATTATACACACAGATATGAAAAAAAAAACATATACACAAAACACAAGATAGGGGCGAAAAGACTGAAAAGATTATGCAACAGATATACACAAACACATGACACCCCCCCCCCCCTGTAAGCACATAAAAAAAACGAGCAAGAAAAAACTCCCATGCCCACAAAAATGGTGCGGGGGGGGGGGACACCAAACAGGCCATTTTTTTTAAACAGAATTAAGGGATCTCAAATACTAATAAACCGAATAGAATATATTACGTTAGAAAATAAAACATAGAGAAGAAAAAATGCATCGTTTTTATTTCTGCATTGACTAAGAACACTTATTTCATATTGAGGAGAAACATTTACATTTAAGTTCCAGTCTATATCTATCATATTATTTGTCTGGTATAACTAGCAATGTGGAACTGGGCAGAAGTCATATCGTTGGGTGTCATTTGTCGTATAACACCAAGGACCGTTGTCCTCGTCTGGGTTTCGACAATAGTTTTCATGATCAGCCAGCTCATCAAACTGGTGTTTGTGTGGTGTTTGGGAATCCCAGCGCTGACACGGGATTCCTGTTTTTGTCACGTTTATAGTCCCGAAGTATTTTTTGCCCTTAGGGTCATTCTTTCGAACGCATTCCAATGGACATGTCACTGTAGGGAGGAAAAACAAAACACATTCAAAATGCAATATCAATGTAAGTAAAAAAAAACCATCGGAAACTATGTGATATAATTTATCCTCTATTGTATCGCTGGATCTAATTTGATCGGCTTTAAGAGTCAAAGTATTTTAACGTCAAATCAAAAGAAATGCGTAGGTCTCCATTGTTGAAGTGGTGTATACTTATAAAAAGATATTACAAGTACATATGGTAATCGCTCCCGTTTTGACGTTAACAAGTAAAAAACACAAAACTAAATATTACAGAATAATACGATAACAACAAGACGTTTACCACAATAAGGGATATTGCAGAGCTCCCATCGCTTGGACGGATCCATAGTGTAGCACCAAGGAGCGGGCTCATTATCCACTGTCCTGCAATAGTTTTCTTGAAGACTGGTGAACCTGTGATTATGTGGAGTCTGAGAATTCCATGCTTGACAGATTTTCCCAGATTTCGTGACGCTGACCTTTCCTGTATATTCATAGCCTGATTTGGATCTTTTACATTCTTCTTCAACAAGACCTATAAGGATAAAGTATATATATATATATATATATATATATATATATATATATATATATATATATATATATATATATATATATATATATATATATATCCAAAAAAATATTGCAGTGTCCGGTTTTATGTTAAGAAAATTATAAAAATGAAAGACAACACAGAATAAATCGTTAGCGCTTTCATTAAATGTTCTGGATCCGGTTGCACGAACGTTAGTTAAATTTAACTAGCCGTTTACTTGACGTTAACGTGACGTTAAAATTAACGGCGAGTTAAATGAGTTGCACGTACGTTAACTAATAGTTAAAGCTTAGTTTATTATCTAATTTAACTTACATATTTAACTGAGGTTACCTAGGTACATTAAATATTTAATTGAACATTAAAATCAAAATGGCGGATCTATTGTTATTTGGGAACGTGTTTGTGGAGAAGAAAAAAAGAAACTACAGAGAGAGAATAGAAATGACAGACTTGAGCGACACGCAAATCCGATCCCGATTTCGATTTCGCCGAGATTCGATTACGTTTATTTCGGACATAGTGCGTAATGATCTGCAAAGAGCAACAACACGAAGCCAGTCCATATCGGTGGAAATGCAGGTACTTGTTATCAGAATACACATTCATAAAATTAAAACAACATTTATCACAAAATAATCATTACACTGTCATATATATATAAACACATACTGGATCAATTACTATAAAAAATATAAAATGCTAAGTTACATGCAAAGTGAGGTTTTATGCTTTGTATATTATATACCTATAAATTTGACGCATCGGGCCGAGAAATACATATCTCTTTTTACCCTTGGTAAACTGTTTATTAAATTGGTTATGAAATGAAAATTGTAGATCTTAAATTATACATATTATCAATGCAAACTACTAGAAAGAAAAGATGAAAACGTTAGCAAATATGAACGCTGTAAAATGACGTCATTTTTTATACATTGATTATGACGTCAGTACTTTATAAATACAAGGAATGCTAATATCGATGATCGGAGTACCATGTGCCCCCTCTAAATCTTTTCAAAAACACGTGAAAAAATACATGTAACATAAAATTATATCAAACCTTGCAGGTTATGCTGGCTCTACGTTTTTATGCCTCTGGTAGCTTTTTGGAAGTTATCGGAGATACCATGGGTTTGATAAAAGTACAGTCAGCAGGGCTATCGACGATGTTACTAATGCACTCATTGCAAAGAAAGATAGATTTATAAAATGGCCTAATCATGAGGAAATTTTGAAATCCAAGCAAAATTTCTTTTCACGGGGTGGATTTCCAGGAGTAATTGGCTGTATAGATGGAACTCATGTCCGAATACAAGCACCTTTGGAAGATGAGGCCGTGTATGTGAACAGGAAGGGGTTTCATTCCATCAATGTACAGGCCATTTGTGACCATGAAGGTACTTACTATAATATAGTCTACATATATTATCTCATTACAAATTGGTTAAATAGAGAGTATATTAAACCCAGATAGAAAACCTATCATAATTTTTCATAACACCTTCAACAGGGAAATTCATTAACATTGATGCTCAGTGGCCTGGCAGTACCCACGATAGTCACGTATTTCGGACATCCGAGGTGTGTACCTTCTTGGAAGAAAACCACCGTGGTGTCGAAGATGGCTACCTCATTGGTGACAGTGGCTATGCGTGTTCTAGGTTTTTAATTACGCCTTATCTACATCCTGCAAACCTGTCAGAGGAAGCATTTAATACGGCTCATTGCCGTACACGCAACGCTGTAGAGAGAGTCTTTGGTTGGTGGAAAAGAAGGTTCTACGTCTTGCATAGCGAAATCAAGATGAAGCCTGCAAAAGTCTGTAAAATAATTGGTACCTGTGCCATTCTGCACAACATCGCCATATCTCTTAAGGAAGAGATGGATGATGAGGACGAAGAAGACGTGAACGCCGCTGTTCATTTGGCTTATCGGGGACCAGAAGACGGAAGAGCAATGAGGAACTTTATAACCAGGACCTACTTCTAAAATGAATGCATAACAAAAATAAATTTTGAGAACCGTTCATATTATTTATGTAATGATTTAAAACTGCAATTGTTTTATAAGTAGTACATGCATGCTTTTTTTCATTCGTCAGTTATGGCTTGTAGTGCTAGCAAAGCATTTTCATTCTGAGTTACAGTCTGCTTCAGGCTTTCGATCTGCAGCGCCAGCTTCGAATTCTGTAATTCCATATTCTGCTTCTCGAGGTCCGCCCGTTCGAGGTCCTTCTGTAGCTTCATGTTCTGCAGTTCGATGTTTTTTTTCTGACAGCATAGAACCTTGAGAATGATCATTTTCTATATAACATACGACAATGAAGTATGTGTCGTTTACTGCTGATCTCTTTTAAGTGTTAATAAATATATCATTTCTTATCCAGCAAATTAAAATCAGTAAACTACATGTGAGAAGTACAATTTCCAACGACAGTATGAAACCAGGATAAATGCACAATGCTTATTTTTTTTACCTCATACTGCATCTTCTGAAGCTGTTCAAATGAGATCTTTCTTCGTTTTATCTGCACATGAGAAGTAGTTTTATTTCCTTCGCTATAATTTTAAAAAGCAAAGAAAAAAGTAAGTGAATTAGCTATTATATAATTAGTGCCTGTTTGGGAGGGTAACAGTTGAAATTGACACCCCGAGAAAATTGAACACCCCGAGAAAACCATTGTCAACCGACGCGAAGCGGAGGTTGACAATGGTTTTCGAGGGGTGTCAATTTCAACTGTTATCCTCCCAAACAGGCACTATTTATTTTGTTATACTGAATGTCTTAATTTTAAAGAAAATTTTACAGCTTTTATATAGGAATAACGTGAATTCTACAGCGAACCGTACGCGCATAATTTTCGCGCATGTAACATTTTTTCATGTTACCCGTTGCTAAGTGCGTTGCTAACGCTGAGGGTAATAGAAACTATTATTAACTGCGTCTTAACCAATCAGATTTCAGCATTTAACATGAAAGTATAACAATAATATATATACATATATATGTATAAAAATCTGTATCATCAACCGATTGCATGGTTACTCAATTCACTTACTGGTTAACCTATTAGGAATTTACATGACAAGACAACAGATTCTAATTAAAGTTGGAATTGTAAAACCGCTCCTCTATATATACAATATACTATATATTAGCGTACGAGCGGTTTTCTAAGTCTAATCTTAATTAGACTGAAGTTAACGTAGTCTTATAAAATTATGTACATACACATGTAAATGAACTATATACGCAGCATTCAAGTTGCACAATACCTTGCAATGTTTGGTTCACTCGTGCATGCAGACTCAGCTGCCTGTTCCGCTACTTCCTCCGTGCTAGGTGCCGTTGCCTTTAGGCTGAAATCGAGGGTAGAACAAGTGGACTCGAAGGTAGAACTGCTGGGCGAAGGGGATTTGGGAGAGAAGGGCATCTCTGCTATAGCAAACACATTAGATTAAAATCAACACATATATAATTATATCTTATTCGATTGTGTGTTTACCTCACTTTTTTTTTGTTCATGATACACTTTGCCTATCTATACCGATACAGTCCAATTAGAAGGGGGAAAATCTATGCATAAAACGTACAATTTTAAATTGTTTAAAACATTACTTGGATAGGTAGGGGAGACGATCAAACCCATCGGAGGTAGACTTCATTTCACTTCATGAGAGAGAGAGAGAGAGAGAGTAGTTCTCATTACTCAAAAACAAAAACAAAAAGCGGGAGTCTATAATTTGGTCCACTACCGAAGGCCGAGTATAATTGGAGTGCGTGCAACTTTGCAGACCTTTTCTTTCCATGCTGCCGTTTGTGCAAAGTAAAATTTCATTAGTACTGTGTTTTTAATCAAAATAAACATCATCGGTACCATACATGCCTTATATTTTTTTAAAGACCTAAATCATAAATCGGGTGAAATCACTTTATATATTTTTTTTTTAACCGGAGTTAATAAAAAATAAGAGATGAAGAGGGATGGGGCGCTGAAAAATTACATTTATATGCAATGTTAATTCTAGAACAAAATTTTAAACATTTTTTTTCTAAAATTCCATCTGGTGACTTTTTACAGTAGTTTTCATGCATGTTAAAGAACAAACAGAACCTTTGGACAGAAATGCAAAAAATAGTCATTTATTTGGAGATGATAGTAATGCTTATTCGACTGAGTTCGAGTTGAGAAATTGTATTGAAGACTTTAGTGTACCCCCCCCCCCCCCAAAAAAAAAGAAAACTCCTGATACTCCTTTCTTCACATTTTCTGTCTTCTTCCTCAGAGCATTTCCTACTTCCAACAGACATTCTGTATTGAAACTGATTTTTAACCGCGTTTGTTAAATTGGTTTGTTAAATTGGACACCGCTCATCGACTGTCATCGTCAACACTTTCACATGGATGTCTATTACCGCACGGACTTTATTTCTTAACCATTTTTGGTCACAAATGAATGCATTCAAACAACATATATTGTTTGTACAGGCACAGGCGATAAATGAAATAAAGAGTTCAAGGAGTGCAATATACATTATAAAATACCTTTTATTCCTTGAGTTGAGTGTATAATTTTATTAATAAATAGTATTAAATAATATCAATGTTTCAATCACCCAATTTTATCATAATTATAGTTTAGACAGCTCAATTTAGCAATACCCCCACCCACTTTTTACTCTTTATACTATCGAAAAGGTTAGGTATACGCAAAATGAATATGGCTAGCATCCGCACAAGTATAGAAAAAAATCTTGACATATGAACGCATGTAAATAGATAAAAATAAGGAAAATTGGTAAATTCAAATGGAGCGTGTCTTAATAAATGTCTCAAAATTTCTTACACTTAGGCTAATTTTGCGAAAGGAATTTGATATATCTTTTGATTGTCATTATAGTCAGATTTTATGACAATCGATAAATTTCATTGTTCTATATAAATTTGATAGTTTTGTGAAATCCAGCTCTGATTGATTAAGAATTTGACTTCAGAAATACTACGCTTATGTCCTTTCCGATATATTTCATTTTATCAAATAAAATATACAACATGAATACTTTGTCATGTTGTATATCTTATTTGATGAAATGAAATATATCGGAAAGGACAGATAACTATATTTATTAACAGTATATGTGTTTAATTAAATGTATACAAGTTAAATTGTTTAGTGTATAATATTAGTAGAGGAATTTTTAGTCATAGTTTGTTTGATAAAGTAGAGTAGATGTTTTGTTTTATTGATCTCAATATCAATATTTTGTTCAGGTTTACAGTTTACAGCAAGAGACCCTATACACATGTATTGCCTTTTGCATGGGAAACACCTTTTTTATGCCCACTTGTGACGTCATATTTGTATTTAAATAAGCATTTTGATGTATCAAGGCTATGCAATCCGGAATTTGAATGGGTATCCAAAATGGTTCCAAATCAACTGTTGGTATATGAAAGGATAAGGATACTTATTCGTAATGCGGATCCAGTGACATTTAAGACACATTTGAATATTTCAATCGGTAGTATACCACATTCGGAGCCTGTGATCATGTATGCAGCGACAATGTAAGACTTTCATTTTTATTTGTCTATTATACATATTGTACATAAGCCTATAATTCATAGTGTACATGTGATTTGATTTGTAAGTAATGAATCATTGCATTGATAAAACAGTATATAAAGACGGAGAAAATCACATCATTATATCTGAAACAATTCAGCCTGAATCTCTATAGAGTGTTTATAATATGACGTCATCAATCTGTTCGCATTGCAAGCCGACAATGTAAACAATCAACCAAGCGTTGATTAATTGGGAAATGTTTAATTACTACACTATAAGAATTTGAGTACACATAGAATTTTATTATTTCTAGTTGATTCTGAACTAAGAACAAGTTTCCTGTCCATCTAAAATTTTAAAATAAATATATACTGTACCTGATGTGGTTGGCATTGATGACTCGACCCCCCCCCCCCCCCCCCAGCAATTCCGCAGAAATTAGGTCTATCCTTCATAAGGTCGATAATCTTCTCCTCAGCGGCAGTTGGGGGTTTTAGCGGAGGACCTCCGCCCGTTTTTCTCGCATGTTTGCGGGACTCAGTGAAGGTCTTTTTTGCCCCCTGCTGCAGGTTACCCCACTTGAACTTAACCTGCTCTACCGATCTGCGTTGAACGCCCACTGCATTAACTAAATCGGTTACCTCCGCCCATTTCGCAGTACAGTTAAGGCGGTCAATAAAAATATGGGCGAATTTTTGTGATGAAAACACGTATATTTTAGTTAAACTGGCATGTCCTTTTTAAAATCAATAACAGTCACTCAAATGCAATATATTTCTAAAATATATATATAACAGTACAATATTTTATGTTCATAGTGGTCACGTGATATGGCAGTCGCATGGTACAAGCAGATGTATTTGTGGTTTTGAGGTCATTTAAAAAATTCAATATTGCAAGGGCATAATCATGTCAAAATTCACAACTGAATTATGAAATAACTTGATGTTATATCGTAGATTTTGAAAAACGGTGCGAACTTTTTAAGATAAGAATATTTGTTAGTAGAAACCGTAATTTATAATGCATATGTTGAATAATTTTGAAGGTCACAGGGTTAATTTCATTAAGAAACAATTAATTTGTAAAATTTTACAAGGATCGTAGAAGTTTTTAAGTTACATAGCATATTTCAAATTCACATGTAAAAGTTTGTCGGGATCAGGTAAGTGTATGCCCTTGCAATTAAGTGATTTATTTAGGTACTCAGATTTTAGATATACGATATTTTATACAAAACCGAGGTGGCTTTTTATACGATGCATACTTTTAACAAAATGAAAATAAGACTATATAGGTAGCATTCTACTACTAATAATTTTAAACAAAATATTCATTTATACTTTTCCGTTAATGTATGACATTTATTTTTCTTCGCTATAAAACTGCACGATAGCCTTCAATGATTTAACTTAATGCGTCATTTTGAAGCATATGACGTCATATTTTGCAGTACAGCGAGAACGACATCTCGCTTATTTTTCAGTGTGTACGATATAACGGACATCACAATTGTAAGTAATAGCATTTGTTGTTTTTAATTAAAAGATTAGTATAAGTTAATTTTACTAATAAATAGATTAATAAGTACTTTCGAGGTTTGTAATATACTGTGATGTCATAATGCACATTTCCCGTACTTTTTGTCTGAACGGAGTTTATTGACAGCCTTAACTGTGCTGCGTTGCTATTCTTTTTGGCATTGGTAATTAAATTACTCTGCTTTGCCTTGAGTATTTCCTCATTTTTTTCGACGAAATCAGTAAGAATTGTGATTTCGGCCAAGGACCAGTTACTACTTCGTTCTCTTTTGACTGCGACAGCCATTTTTACTACCGTAGGTAAGGTAACACGCGCGTGCAGACGATTTTAACACAGAGTTAGCTAATAAACATCAAGTAAATCTGAGTTAGCTAATTTATTTTTAATTTATTTTCGAACAACAAAAATTTAACTGACAGTTAGCTAACTTGCCGTTAAATATTTAACGGCAAGTTACGGCACTAACTAGCCGTTAATTTAACTAACGTCCGTGCAACCGGATCCAGACGTTTTAAAAATAACAATAACGTTACTTGGTGACGTCTACAATACAATGACGTCAATGTTATAGTTATAGTTGTAGAGGGATATTGCTGCGTAATCTATATCGTCATTTAATGAAATATATTATAGCATTGAATCATGATTTTTTGAAGTATACACTCTCATAAGTGCAGCGGTGTGTGCAGACAAATTGAGTAACGCGCGTTAGCGCGTTATGAAAATTTGTATGCACACACCGCTGCAGTTATGAGAGTGTATACTTCAAAAAATCATGATTTAATGCTTATATTTACATTTTTTAACTTCTTGCCTTGTCTGCAAATGTTGTTCATACCTTAAAATTCCTATCTTATCCTAAGGGTAAGTTAATATTAATGGAAGAGCCACAGTAACAGCCACAAGCGTGAACTTTGATTTTCGCTTGTGACGTTGCAGTTTACAGCGTTAAACGCTTGTGACGTCATAATAAAACTCGTCAATTTGACCTTTGACTACTTGTTGCATTTAGAGGCATTTGAAGATTACAGAATTTAATGGAAAAACACAGTAGAATGTAAATATATATATATATATATATATATATATATATATATATATATATATATATATATATATATATATATATATATATATATATATATATACAATACAGATAAAGTTTAATTATTGCAGTCTGTAGAGGAAAGGTTTTAAAGTTTGTGTAAAATGTTTTTCTTTTTCTGTTCTTTCTGTTGCACTATCTGTAAAAAAAAACTTTATAAAAAGGAAACGCTTTAAATTCCCTGCGTCCGCATACATCAATGTACTCGCTGAATTTTATTTTCCAGTACTGTGGGTCATTTATCTGCTGTTTGTGCACCCAGATTCTTGTTCTTAATGTATTCCCTGTTTCGCCGATATAAAATCTGTTTTAACAATCACATATAATGGTACATGTATATATTAATATATATATAGCTGACCGCACGAAACAAAATACCATCATAATATTCTCTGTCGACTGAGGTAAAACACCTGTAGAAACAAAACAAATGATGGCGGAAACAGGAAAACATCGAAATAGTTCAAATTTACTTATCTACTAGTGATGCAAGCTTTTTTTAATGGAGCGTGCGATTGTACTCTCTGGTCAGACTAGCACTGTGAATGTGGCAAATCACTCAACAGTAAACCCAGGGCTACGACGTAATTAGAACGTTGTTACAACACAAGGTCAGACTGCGCCATGCAGCCTAAATAGGCAATATATATATAATGATAACTCCAGAACAAAAAGTACATTGCTTTGATTCTTATAAACATACAATATTATGCTCTATATTAAAATATGATGATACTTTACTGATTATTCCGTCGCTGTTCTGAATAAAATTACATATGTCTACAAACTTTTTGGACAACCCTCGTATATATGATATCCACTCTATATTGATTTTAGCATTGATGACACAGAAAACCAATTATCAATGCAGGATACGGAAACAGTAAGATGTTTACCACAATAAGGAATGTTGCAGATCTCCCAGCGCTTCTTCGGATCTTCAGTGTAGCACCAAGGGGCGGGCTCACCATCCGGGTTCCTGCAATAGTTTTCTGGGAGATTGGTGAAGTCTTTGTGTTCATGCGGAGTTTGGGAATTCCATGCTTGGCAGGTTCTGTTAGATTCTGTGACGCTAACCTTCCCTGTATATTCGTATCCTAAACTAGATCTTTTACATTCTTCTTCACCAAGACCTAAAAGGTTAAATACATATATGTATTGAATCTCGAATTTGAAATCCCGTATTTTGAATGTCGAATCCCGAATGGATGCCTTTGTACTTTTGAGCTTTGTAATTGGTTCACTTTTCAGGGCTTGTATTTTAACACTGTATATCTAGTGTTTTATCTTCTTTTCTGAGCTGCTCTCGCTGGAACAGTCGCACCGTTAATTATTCATTACTGGATTTATTGCATTTCTTTGTATTGCACATTTTGATAAGTATGCTGACCTATTTTGAAAGCTGTTTTCCTATTGTATTCATTGTCTTCATCTTTAAAGGGCCAAATCGCTCACCTGCGCCATACTAGACATACTAAAATCAGCTCTATAGAGTCATAGACCAAAAAAACCCTAAATTTTGTCATATACATGTCATTGATCCTGTATAAAAAGATATCCCCTCCATATTCTTAAAATTTATCACTGAGCCCCATTTAAACAGGATGATTTTACAGTTTAACCACATATTGAGATTTGCGGTTCTCGAGCCATTGTTCATACATGGATATTAATCCTTCAACAGAATTTGAATCGCTTGTAAGTTGTAAGGCCCAAGAATATTGCGGGCCCAGAGTCTAAACAATTTTTAAGAATTAACAGTATGTCAAAATGCTTGCATATAAGTTAAACCATACTTAACAACACCTGAGTTTTTGTGATTTAATTTCTTCCTTTGTTGCCTAACCCTACTCCTATAGATTATGAGTTTGACAAATTTTGATCTACACTATCTGTACTGACTAAACTTACAGTTTTTCTAAGCAAATTGTGTCTAAGAGGATGATTTTTAAAGATTTTTAAGATGTAAAAATTAGACCTCCTCCTTCACTCTACCCCTACGGATCATGATTTGCCAAATCTGAATTTACACTACCTGAGGATGCTATCACACGGGTTTTAATTTTTTTGACCACATGGTTCTTAAAAAGAAGATTTTTGAAATATACCGAGAAATGTTCGATGATTTTAAAATTTTTCCCATCGAAAGAGGGAATGACCCATCATTTGAACAAATTCAATTTCCTTTTACTTAAGGATGCTTTGTGTCAAGTATTGTTGAGTTCTGCGCAGTGGTTCTGGAGAAATAGTGGAAAATGTAAAAAAAAAAAGTTTACAGACAGACAGACGGACGGACAGAACCCGGTGGAAAAGTGATCAGACAAGCTAAATTGAGCTTTCAGCTCAGGTGAGCTAAAAAAAAGATTAATGTTTCGTTGGGGCTTATCTGTTTTATCAAAGTCATTTGTTTCCATCGGAAACCTGTACCAAAGCCTGGTCCCGAAACTGATATTAGAAATAAAATCCTCCGTGGTTTTTTTGTTTATCTCTCTCTCTCAGTTATTTCAATAACACAAGTAAAACCAAAGAAAAAAAATTAAATCACAGGTTTTCATTTTGCATACGTAAAAACACTCCCGCCCTTCATGATAAGGACCAAGGGGGCTCTAAAGTTTTCAAATAATAACTTTTAATCATAAAATATTTTGTAATACGTTACTGAAGCAAGTATTTTTACCATGATGATATTAACTTACACAGTTCAATTGTTTACTCCCTTGTTTTGTCATAAAGGGTCACAAAGGGCGAAAAACAATCTTTAAGCAAGTCCTTAAAGGTGGCTTAAAGGTGGCGTAACGGTGGCTTAAATGAGATACAATCTTTAAGCCACCTTTAAGTCACCTTTAAGCTGAGCTTATAGGTCCTTAATGTCCAAACTTCTTTAAGTCACATTTAAGCCATCTTTAAGCTACCTTTAAGCATCTTTAAGTGGCATTTACGCTCCCTTTAAGTTGTCTTTAAACCATCTTTAAGTTCCCTTTAAGTCAGGTTTGATCAAACTGAACAATAAAAACATATATTAAATGCAAAAGCTCTTTTATAGGGAGGGGAGGGGGTGATCCGCGTGATGATATAATTTCCAAGGAAGGGGAGGGGATGTTCCAGGCGGTTTTATTTTTCGTGCCATTAAACACATATCGCTATCATCAACACCGCTCCGATGGACACAGATTGCCGTTATAAAATTCTTTATAATTTTTTTTTTTCAAAATTATTCAACATTATTGTAGGGGTGAGCGCAGTCTCTGTATCTAAATTTGTGTATGAAATTATATTTAATTATGTTAGTTTCCTATTATGAATTAATCGGTGAAACTCTCTCTCTCTCTCTCTCTCTCTCTCTCTCTCTCTCTCTCTCTCTCTCTCTCTCTCTCTCTCTTAGTTCATCCATCTTAAACAAAATAAAGATAATGAACCAAAACTGCATTATTTAATTTAATAATCAGTTGAAGGTATGCATTTTTTTCAATTTTAATTATTTCTAGGTCTAATTCTAGATCTGCTAGATACATATTAAAGATGAAAATACTCTCAACTGCCTTTGTTATATCGGGCAGGATATTACTGCTTTGTTTGTCTAGACATAGTTTTGTTCGTTTGTGTATATCTAATTAGAGTCTATTGTTTGTCCAACTTAAGAAAAACCCCGGAACTAACACATAATACACAAGATATACACAACAGTTGTGTCTTTACCCAGGTGCATGTTTGTGTATATCTAATTAGAGTCTATTGTTTGTCCAACGTACGAAAACCCCTAGAACTAACACAAAATATACAAGATATACACAACAGATGTGTCGTGTGCCCAGGTGCAAGTCAGTGTTAGAATTATTTCCCAACTCTGTGTTTTAAAATGTTACGTCTACAAATTAAAGATACATGTATGTAAGAGTAAAATCTAGAGGCTAATTAATTTCTGTACCGGTGATCATAAATAGGGGTTAATTGTTTAAATATATGTAAAAGAGTAAATATGCCACATACCCGGCCTGGTACATCATACAATTGTATGTACAAGTATATGTATACATCATTTGCAATTGCCACATGCAGTAAATACGTCACCCGTTATTGGTAATATTGTTTGTTATAGAATTGATAGTCTAAAAATCATGTATACAAGTAAATGTTTAAACATACTGGAACGGCGCCGTGATCATGAAAACAGGGAAAATTGCGTAGAACTAATACCCTAATAGTTTCAATGCATTTAATAAAAGAAATTTCATTTAGCTGTGAATTAGATGAACGTTTATCTACTCGGTTTAAATTTATTTCCTAAATAAGCCTAACGGTTTTCATAATGGTATAATGTATTTTTTTCATTGAAAACCAAGTTCCGTATTTCATTCTAAATATATGCATGCATGTAATTTATAAATTAGATATGATTGATTGTTACAATTTGAATGGAAGTCAAAATCTTTACAAGCAAAAAATACACATATATATGAATAGGTGAGCTAAAAAGTACATCATTTATGTACATGTATATAATTAATTTAATTGTAATAAAAGTGTGGATATGGTGGTGGGGAAATGACCCAAAAATCAATTTTCTAAGCGTTAACTTAAGGGAAATTTTGGCTGAGAGAAAGGGGGGCATTGCTCCCACTGGACCATCTAAAAGGTACTGTTAGCAAGCTCACAAATGATATCCCGCTAAGAAAGAAGTCATTACTCACGTATTTCACTATTAGAGAATAATAAATGGTTATTTTTCTTTAGTGAGTCAGACAAGGCAGGGTATATTTACAGGTCACAAGTAATCTTTATGTCAAACTCTAGCTTTTACTCATTTCCATTAATACAAGCTATGACACATGTTTAATATGACCTTGAACTTGCGCAACTGACCCTGGGGTAAGTTCATGACACATTACCGGTCATCAGGAATCTTTACATGAAATAGAAACTCCCAATGTTTCTCCGTAAATGACTTAGGAACAAATCATTACACACCCTCAGGTCATAAGCAATCTTTGTGTGAAGTAAGAAATTCCAAAGTGGACCGGAAACAAATTTTGCACTTTTCCTGCCAGTGACCTTTACTTTGTCCAAATGACCTTGGGTTTAGGTCATGACGCTTCGTCAGGTAATGAGTAATATTTGTATGAAGTAAGAACACTTCCAATGTTTCTCCATCAGAAAGATATAGACCGGACACGACGTACGGACGGACAAGGTGATTTTTACTTACCCCCCCCCCCCCCCTCAATTTTTTTTCGTGGGGTATAAAAATCATTTTCGCCCTTTTTGTGCGGCACAAAAAAAGACCTTTATTTTTTCAATTATTTCTATCATATCACATATAAATATACATGCAAATGTATGATTTGTATGCACATTTGAGTTCTTCTCATCATCGTCGGAAAGGATAAGAAACCCTTGGGGTCCAATAATGTCTTTTCATGGGCATTTGTCAATTTGCATCACTAAATGATATCCAAGCGGTAAGCTATCAAAGCTTTTGAGATGTTACATGTAGATATTGAATTTCTATAGATTTAAATTTAAGGTTAGGAAAAACAACACCTTTTTTATACAGTAAAAAAAAAAATCTAAAATAGCTTTATATACGCGTAAACATGAATAAGAAGATGTAGCAAAAGCTATAAAGACTTTTTTCTTCTGTTCTAGACTTTTTCAGAGTTAACAAGCTACAAGTTAACAATCTCCCATTTTGACAAGCTAGATTAACAATAAAATATTCAGCTGAATTTTAGGTCACTTAATCTGCATTACAACCTCATACTACACAACTTCAATGATTTTTTTTTATCAATGTGCATATTACAATAAGTAAAATCCCCAAGAACAAATATCTTTGGCAATTAAATGCAGACATTTTTGGGAGGCAGAAAAGTCGCTATATTATAGTCTGCAAGTCAATTGAACTACTACAATTATTTAAAAGAAATAAGAAACTGTCGACACTTGCAGTACTCTGATGATTTAATGACGATCGATCGACTTTATTGCTTAATGTAGTCGTATATCATTACTTCTAATCCTGAGAACAAATTTTATTTAATCTTTGACTTAAAACTGTTAACTTATAAAACCAGAGACATAAATAACTTATTAAGTTATTTATGTCTCTGATAATATATATTTTATTCTGTTCTTAACTATAGAACTTTAGCGTGTTCAACAGGTTAGTTTTTTAGCCACATTCTCAGATTACGATATCGCACCTTTAATGTGAGGTTTATGGTGGCATATCTCTGCCCCTTGTGTGCAAGTTATTTTTCTATCAAATATGTCGACATGCAAGATAAATATGTTGACATGCAAGATAAATATGTTAACATGCAACATAACTATGTTGACATGCAAGAAAATTACAATCAGATAAGAATTATACAAAATCTTAAAAAATCTTAAATATCGCCCACCTGTGACATCCAGGGATGCTAGATGCTACCTTTTTTTGTCGACATGCAACTTATTTATGTTAACATGCAAGATAAATATGCTGACATGCAACTTATATAAATGTCAAAATGCAACTTATTTATGTCGACATGCAACTTATTTATGTCGACATGCAACTTAGTTATGTCAACATGCAACTTAGTTATGTTGACATGCGAGATAAATGAGTTGACATGCAACTTAGTTATGTTTACATGCGAGATAAATATGTTGACATGCAACTTATAAGTTGTATGTCAACATAACTAAGTTGCATGTCGACATAAATATGTTGCATGTCAACATATTTATCATGCATGTTAACATTACTAAGTTGCATGTCGACATAAAGAAGTTGCATGTCGACATAAAGAAGTTGAATGTTAATTAACATAAATAAGTTGCATGTTGACATCAAGAGGTAGCGTATCTAGCATCTTGGATGTCACATGTTGACGATATTTGAGATTTTTAAACTCTTATTCTATTGCAGTTTTCTTGCATGTCAACATAGTTATGTTGCATGTTGACATAACTATCTTGCATGTCAACATCTTTATCTTGCATGTCGACATAATTAATAGAAAAATTACTTGCACACAAGGGGCAGAGATATGCCACGATAGAGGTTGATTGACATCGAATATTTAGACACTTATTGTTTAACAACTAACCGCTGCAGGGAAACCAAATGTTACTTAATTATTTATCAATTGCTGATCTGCAGCCCGGGGGCAATATTCTGAGCTATGTGCGCTGACGCGACACGAGATTTCCGGTCGCACGTGGAGCGGATTGACTTAGCATAGACTGACCGAATAAACACACGGGTGGGAAAGTGACATACATTGAGGAGAAAAATGTACACATGTTAAGTAGTCGCCAAAAATAGGTCTTCGCCACATTTTGAACAAAAAATAAAGCCCTTGCACTGTGATCATGAAACCGATAAAATCTAAACAAATCTTGTTTAAAAACTCATGTGAACATTCTAAAAATAATCACTAAATCCCTCAATTCTGGACAATTAGTTTATCGTGGCAGCCTCTACCGCCAATCGCAACTTCTCGGGCCTTTCCGGCAAGCTCGGAAAAACACTTCGAATGTATTACCTTGGCGTCCATGACAAACCCCATTTTTATAAAACTTGATATAATTTCAACACATTTTATGATCTGTTGAGATGTGAGCTATACTTCATTAAAGGTATCAATATACACTAAAATATAACACAGAAACGACATCCAAGACTTCTTGCCGATACTTATTTTAATTGGAAGCGACTCCATTTTGTATAAAATTCTAACATCCGGTGATGTTAATACATTCGAGGTGTTTTTCCAAACTTTTATGTGCAACCTTATGAAGACGTCAACTACTTTCTACGATATCTATAAAACCTCTCAGCAGTATTTAGCAGAAATATTGTGGGTAAATAAAAAAATCTTAAATTGAAACACAAGTCAATCTTACATGCACCGGTCATAATCTCGAATAAACAAATAGTTGGAATCGTACAAAATATCAATAAACATGCACGTGTGATAAAGTACATGTAGAAGAACACGAAGCTACCGCGGATCACTTGTCCACTCGCGCGGGATCCCCTTGGCTATGTTGTAGGGGTGATCATCATTTTAAGGTTTAATCTTTGTGGTTTTTCCTTGTTTATCTATAACATTATTAGAACATGTATAGTTTTTAGAACATTTTAGAATTACAAATTCACTATTGATTTATGTCTGATGATGTTTTTGATTTGGAATTATATCGCTTTTATCAATTTTTAGAGGGGCTTCTCAATTCACATTCATAATGTTTCATTAAATAAATTGAAGGTGAACAAACTTTAAGAACATAAAATTGAAACAGTTCTCGTATATATATCTTGTTATTAGATAACCGCTGACCTCTAGGTAGTGCAGATGCGACCGATTTCCTCGGCCGCGGATGAGGGATCGGATAACTTACATAAAGGTAAAACACACATAGAGAGCTCAGAACCCAGGAAGATTTACAATGTTTGCAGTATGATGACTAAACTCTAATCAATATAAGTGTTTTCCCCCTTTAATCCCACAGTTGATCTATCTGTCTGATACTGCTTCAGTTCGAGAATGGCATTGCTTTTATGATTAAACAGAACGATTTCTTATTGACACTCTATCGTTCAATTCAAATTAAGAAGAGTAAGCTTTAATGTCATTGTGTATGATTCTTGTGTTTGCGGCTAAATAAAATCACATATGACAGACGCGATTCTTGTGTATTAGATAACCGCTGAGCCCTAGGTAGTCCAGCCGCGACCTTGGCGATCGATTTTCTCGGCCGCGGGCGAGATGGGATATGTAATGACGCACACAACTAAGAATTTAGGTTGATTTGAAATGCTTGCAGTAAAATGACTGAAATCTATTTCATGGAAGTTATTTTTTTTAAATCTAGTTTATGTATCTTACTAGATAAGAAAAAGAACTTTTATATTTTCTCGTTTTTGTTTTTCTTAACGGTTGTCCACTATAGGACCTAAACAGAGGTGACTCCAAAAAAAAGGCTGTAAGAAAAACATGTACACGTATACTTTTTAGACACTTTTTCAAATAAATCAAAGCATCCCGTATATGCTGGTACACTTTCAGCTGTTTTTAAACTAAAGAGCTACATAACAAAAACACAACCAAAAATCAGCATTTTTTGAAACACAAATGACAACGTTCAAACTCTCTATTTTTAAGATTTGTGACTTTGTAACACATGCTGTTGGCGGTTTCAGAGCCTTTGCGTGCACACGAACGCCTATATTGTTGGGGAAAAGGGGAATTACTCAATTGTAACTACCAATTAGCTCTGAAAATTTGAACTTTATAGGACAACAAACAAGCAAGATATTTGAGTTTTAAAAAACGTCTAGAACAAAAAAAAGAATAAAAAGAATTACCAACAGAATCAGTACAAGGTCTTCCGTTGAAAAAAGTTGAATAAAGAGCTAGAAACAGTACGAAGTCATAATTTTTTGTTACATGGTCACTAAAGGAGTTCTAGGAACTGTCCCTAAAACATTCTTTTTCCAGATATCTCGAGAGCGACATACAGTTTAGGAATTCTTGTTGGACAAAATCTCTAATTAAACAACATTAAAAGGGGGCTTGTCCTTCAAATTAGTGACCTAGAGTACGCTATAATCTAATAAACAATGCCTTTTACTGTTGATTATTTTATAATACGTCATACTCATCCTAATGTTTTATTACCTATCAGAAACAATAATTTACTCTTTTTTTACGAGAAACATGTATGGGGTAAAGAAGCCAAAGGTCTGAACATTTGATACATGTATTCAATATCTCAAATTGGAGAAATGTTTTGAAAACCAATATTGAAGAGTAAAAATTCAAATTGATGTGCCTACATGTAACAATATACATACAGAACTTTTTTTGTGCATTGTCCCTAAAAGGAATTGCAAGAATGGCCCCTCTAACGTTCTTTTCCAGATATCTCGAAAACGCTACATATTTTCGTACACTTATTATACAAAATGTGTTGTATTTGATGCAATAGTAAAGGAGTTTGTCTATCCAATTAGGGACCGAAAAGACTCTAAGGTTTAAAAATTGTAGCTTTTAACTGTGGAATATATTCTTATACGTCGTATAAGCAACACTTGCTTCATTGTTCACAGTAACAATTTTTATTTGAGCAATACAATTGTTTAATCATATGCTGAGTATTTAGAGATTTTTAGAGGTCACGTAGATTTTCAGAGATCATGTAGGAGTCCAAAGTTTTGATCTTTGATATGTCAAAGTAGAGAAAAAATCTTGAATATTGAAATAAACTTGTTCTTCAATTAATGGCCGATTGACCCTTAAGTTGTGGTACTCAGAATGGTCTTGAGTGTTTCATTACTTTCTCTGATATTTAAGCAAAAAAGTAATGGCCATTAAAATAAATAATACAAACCATCTACAAATCATATTTGAATCTTGTTCTCGCTAAATATTGATATCTTATACTTGAACTCAATTGTTGGATATCATCTTACTGACACAATTATACATATTTTTTTTTTTACAAACTCGTCTCTCTCTCTCTCTCTCTCTCTCTCTCTCTCTCTCTCTCTCTCTCTCTCTCTCTCTATAAAAGTCAAAACAGGTACTTACGATACGAAAGGCTATTGTACAATTGCCATCCCATTTTAGTTACTGTCTTATTTAAGATATGACATGTATTATATGTGAGGCACAATCCTGCATCATGGTTAAAGCTAAAAGTCTTGCATCCAAAACCACAGAACATGGCACATCTTACAAGAGAGTCCGCGGGCTCGGTGTCAATTGGATCCAAAATAGACATTTTGTTTTCAAACACTGGTATGGCTTCATAATATTGCAGCACTAAGTTCGCTGAGGATAATGTAAAATGCAACAACAATCTCAATATATCAAATGCTCGGATTTTCATTTTTCGTAATTGATAGAATAAGTCCGTATGTCACAATGGCTTAACTTATGTATATATTTTTAAATGTTTCGAACTCACTTTGCTACCAGCTTTAGCATTTGAATTTGTGACTGAAAGACTTTTCGTTCTTCTTTTTAATGATAATGTAAATTGATGCTAAAATAAAGAATGTCATAGTATCGGATAAATGAATATTCATAAGTAACTAGAGTATTGCTCGTTCGAAAGGTCATAAATATTTCAAAAGCATTGAGACCTATTGAAAAGTATAACTGAGTGATATTGTTTATTCGCACCGAAGTCGATTTTTGTATTGAAAAGACAACGAAAAGCATTAATCGCTATCTTATTTTAACTTTCAAATAATTCATTAATTATTTAACATTTTACTTCATTTTGACTTTAACATCGTGGTGTTTCCGTCAGTTGAAATTTAAAAAAATGCTAATTTTGACAACGTTATTGTTATTATTTATTATACAAACACAGTTTTCCCAGATATAAGAAAGATATTTCTAATTGCTATCATAATAATGTGCATTCTATTTGAAGATCCATACGATGATTAATATTCTTTTTTCCCCTCTGTGTATTGAAATAAAACATAACGCATAGATAAAAAAGGATCAGTAAAAAAAAAAAAAAAAACAAAAAAAAAAAAACCAAACAAACAATCAAACAAAACGAATTTCAAAACAATTCAACACTTTGAGATAGTGTTTGAAAGTTTTCTTTTTGAATTTTGACTACAATATTTGCATCCACCTAATGTTTTCCTCCCTCTTAAAAAAAAGACCAAGTATGAATCATTTTTTCGATAAAACTAAGCGGACTAAAATCTATACGAGTTATTACAAGTCTATCGATCAATCGAAACTATAAGCAACCGCACCGGACTAGACGACCTAACGTTATGCTCAAATTTACAAAGAAAGAAAGAATGATAATTAGTGAATCTAGCGTTCAGATTTATGTTATAATAATTAGTCATTTTTATTCACTTTCAACAATATATCTACGGTACCGACCTCACCCAGCCTAAAAGAAAGCAAACCCTAACTAGACCTTGGGTTTACTCTCGGATTACTCCGGGTTTACTAGAGTGGACCCAGAGTAAACCCAGAGTGGACACAGAGAATAAACCCCGATCAGAAGTATACCCCTGAAAGCAAACGCTACATTTGCATTCGGAATATGCAAGGGGCGGGAGTTACAGGCAGTACGGTGGTAAGATAAAAGACGGGTCTGCATCACACTACACTCTAAGTAAATCCCGAGTGGACCCAAATTTAAAAAAAGTAAACCATGAGTTCAAGAAACATAACCCTTCCTCTAAAAGAATACTATATGATCTAAAATAGCCAGTATCAACCAATGTACTTAGATATAGCATGATTCAAGAGCAGGTTTTATATCAAAACAATTGTTAGGTCTTTCCACCTTTCAGGTGAAAGACCTTTTGTATTTCTTATGTTTTTTATTATTTTTTTTTCTTCTCTTTTTTTCCAGGGACAGCTTTTTTATTTCTAGAGATATTGAAACAATTTTTTCTTTATGTTATTGACCATTAAAAGTTATGGTACCCAATGACCCTTTGATTGATAACTCCCAGAACTTACGAAGTTAATGCCCTTGTATACAAAAAGCTTGTTATCGCTACTCCTCTGAAACCATAAGAGATAGAGACTTGGAACTTTTACCAATGTCTTCATTACACTTAGAGTTCTTCAATCTACTAATACTTAAAGGATCCGAGACCCCCTTCTATCAGTTATTGCCCCTGAAAGTATTTGAATTTCCATAAAACCACTTCCAACTTTTTTATTATTTATCATAGAGACTTTGGACCACTTGGTATGGAAGCGTCTACCTTGGCCGAACAAAATGACAAAAAAGTCAAAGGTCAAGGTCATTTGGAAATCTGTTAATTAATGAGTTTTTAGATCTCTTTTGTTAAGGGTGACAGAGAAAAACTTTTTCATTAATGTAGTAGGACATCTTAAGACATTTCAAAATATAGCCCCTCGGCTCATACCTTTGAATAATTACAGAGTTATTGCCCCTATTGTATGAAATGTTTGTTATCGCTACTCCTCTGAAACCATACGAGATAGAGACTTGAAACTTTTACCAATGTCTTCAGTACACATAGAGGGTTCTTCAATCTATTCATACCGAAAGGATCTAAGGCCCCCATCTAGTAGTTATTGCCCCTGAAAGTATTTAAATTTCCATAAAATCACTTCAAACTTTTTTATTACTTATCATAGAGACTTCGGATCACTTGGGATGGAAGCGTCTACCTTGGCCGAACAAAATGACATAAAGGTCAAAGGTCAAGGTCATTTGGAAATCTCCTAATTAATGAGTTTTAAGATCTCTTTTGTTTAGGGTGGCAGAGAAAAAAATTTTCATGGATGTAGTAGGACATCATGAGACATTTCAAAATGTAACCCATTGACGCTTACCATGTAACAATCATAGAGTTATTGCCCCTATTGTACAAAATGCTTGTTATCGCTACTCCTCATTAACCGTTAGAGATAGAGACTTGAAACGTTTACTAATGTATTTAGTACACTTAGACGCTCCTTTAATTTATTCATACCGAAAGGGTCCAAAGTCCCTTTCTATGAGTTATTGCCCCTGAAAGTTTCGAACATTTAATTAAAACACAAACAATTTTTGAATCAATAATCATAGATACATCGGACAACTTGGTATTGAAGCGTCTACCTTGTCAGATCAAAATGACATAAAGGTCAAAGGTCAGGGTCAAGCAATAAAAAATTGCAAACTTAATCGTTTGACACTTTTTTATGAAATAACGCAGAAAAAATACTTTATTGAAGCAATCTTATTTCAAACATAAAAAACAATGAGGTGGAAAGACCTCTTTTTGTTCGAGAACAATTAGTCTACTAGTTCTTTTTGCTTCTTTTTTGTCCTTAATACCGCCACAAACATCGCTCTTTGGTATTTGTTCAGGTGATACACTGTCATTTAATTTCCATTGAATTTGTTTAACCGAGGTAAATCATTCGTTCAAACGGCGCAGCAAAAATAACGTTTATATTTAATGTTTACATAATTTGGCTTACAATGGTTAAATAGCACTTAACGAGAATTTGAGTTAGCTTTTTCTGAATGTCCTTAATTTCATACATTGATACATGGCATTAAACGATGTTCTTGATTCAACAAGAAGAGATATAAACAGAGTACTCAGCAACCGCTATTCGTTTACATTATTTTATTTCGTAGCACTGAAAATATTTTTTTTTTCTTACAGATTTACAACATACATCAATGTAAACTGAACGTTGTTCTTTATTTCAAATCCAAACACAATTTTTAGAGAGCATGTTCTTGGTGTATTGATAAAGATACATTTTAATAGATTCGTGATTATACAAAAGGATTCAACGCAATATGTGTTTTCATTAACATTTTAAGTGCGTAAATGATTGAATTCTACACACTGAAACATAAATCATGTTTTAAAATTTATAAAATATTATTCGCATGACCATTAAAAGAAATAGATAAATATCCTGCAAGTTCAGCAGAAGCAACGCATCGGTGTCAAATAATAACACCATCCACCACTATCATAATGACTGCTATTAGTTAATTTACAGATATTGAAATATTGCAATATATATTATTTTGCTGTTTTTTTTAGGTCATCGATGTAGCTGCATTTTTGTAATATCATGTTAAGTTAAGGTCTAATGGCATATAGGTTCTGTTTTTGACAGTCTTTGATTGTTTGTGAACAACTTCAACGGTAACGATATCGTAAAATTGTTTGTTGTATTGGTAGGTGTACACTGAGAACTAATTATTGCTTCTTCTTTTCTTTTTTTACATCAAATGAAATTCAAGAAAAAATCTAAATATTTTTTTCTTTATATGCGTTAATGAAAACGTTGATCAGCAAGGGGTTATATGCCCTGCAAGCACCTACTTAAAAGATTGTAACACGGGTCTACAACGATGACAAATATAGAAAAAGCAATGTTGTGGGTGAAGGGTGAATATGTAGTTTGTTTTTGATGTTTATTTTTGATAATTACATTTATCTGGATCAATTTTGTTGTTTGAAAAAGGGAATAAAAAAATGAGTAATTTTTTATATTAAGTCAAGTATATATTTTCATATTATCATTGACTTGAAACATGTTGAAAAACAGAAATATTGTATCAAGCAGTTATTGTGCGCAGATCATGCATTCCTCTATGGTTTTCACAATGACATGTATCATTTACTACACATACTTACTTAAGGAGAAATACATTTCCAAAGAGATGACATCGGTAGCCGATAGTTAACATGTCTTCTGCCACATGCAAGCACGTGTGTAATCCTGATTAATGGCCGGGTGGGGGGGGGGGGTCACGTTCACAATCGCAAAAAGGTTGTGTACAAGCGTACTAGAGAGCACATTGTTTATTAATAATTGATGTTGAATTATTATTAACAAACACAATCATAAATTTATAATAACATGCAGTCTGGATTTACTTATCTCAGAGGCAATGCACTTCGAAAAGTTTTGTCTTGAGGTATTAGGAGACCCATGTACATTAAAAAAGAATCATGATTATTATTTCCAAATTTTTTTTCTTAAATATAGAAATATGTGATATGAACCCGAACATTTAAAAATGTATGACTTGTATAGAATTCAGAATACAAATGTAGAGAAAGTTATGTAATATATTATCTGACCAAAGACATATATGTCCATCTTTAATCCAACAGTTCTTTAAATGTCTTATTTGATGCAAACCTGATTTTGACTGTTGAAACAAGTATATTATCTTTCGCCTTGCTCTGTGCAGTTCACCAGTCTGGACATCTCAAGGATTGGGGTATTCATGTGAAGGACCATCCAATTAAATGAAATGCTAAAACAGTGTAAAAAAATTAGCGATATAATCCGTATATTATATATGCAATGCGCTCTGTCTCTGTCACAGCACAAAGCTACAGGTACATCTTGATTTTACTACATTTGTTTTACAAACATTTTGACACAAACACACGTTTTAAAGAGTTATAAACTTATTTGTTTATGGGCATTTTGGTATTTTAGAAGAACAAAAACGACGCCATTTTCAAGTTGCTCTTAACGTTAGTCAGTGTTCAACATGTTTCAAAGGATATGGGATTAATGGATAAGAGGTTATTCTATAATCTGAAAACAAAATGTACGTGTACTTACAGTCCTTTAAACACACATATGTATGCTTCGTAATGTTGTCAACATAAAGCTGGGCATGTGGTCTTCGACAGTGTGATACCCATCCTTAACATTTCTCCAAATCAGACTTTGGCTTCGGAAATGGGATGAATTTTGCTCCCATCAGTTTTTCTGGATACATACCATCCGATTTACATATACCATGTAAACAATGCTTCACTATTATATTGAACTCAACCGAAAATTACACCAAGTTTTACAATTTCAATACGTAAACAAGCGCCATTTTATTGTAGCGATATCCGACCTTATACGTCACATCAGATGGCGTGATCTGATTGGTCAAACCTGACACGCCCACAAATAAAATGGATCGGTGAATTTCTCGAAAGCAGGGAGGTGTTTTCGGAACTTGTCTACTGTAGTTAGAAAAGAGCCAGCTTCAATGCCATCAATGTTTTACAGTTTTATCTTAGAAGTGAGGCCATTTGATCGTGAAATGCAGCAAATACTGTTAACCCTACATCCACATACCTTACTGGAATTGCTGATTTTGTTAAAAGGTTATTTCCCCCAAAGGGAATGGACTAGTTCAAGGGTTCTTCAGTTGTTTACAGATAGTGCTGGCTCAGCAGGACTGGGATGTGGATGTTATTTTGGGGGTATTATATTAATGGCCTTGTTGTTGGAATAATCAGGCTATTATGAGAGACATAACTTTTCTATAGCTAGTGCCTATAGTATTGTCAGTGATGGTTTGGTGGGAGGCATTAAGTGGAAAAAATGTGCAATTTCATACAGGTAATATGGCTTTAGTTGGAATCCTGAACTCAGTCATCAAGGTCACCAAGAATTATGTGTTTGTTAAGGCAACGAGTTTTATTTGTTATGAAATATAATATTACATTAAAAGCTAAGCATATAGCTAGTCTAGATAACAGTATAGCAGATGCAATTTCTCGTAAGCAGTTGAGACGTTTTTCGGAACCTTGCTCTTGTAGCCAGAAAAGACCCAGATCCAATTCCAGCCAGGTTTCACAGTTTGATCTTGAGGGTGAGGCCACTAGATTGTTAAATGCAGGAAATACAGTTACTACCACATCTACATACATCACTGGAATTTGTGCCTTTTAAAAGTTTAGAGTAGAGACCCAGTTGTCTGTTACCTGGCCACCTCCTCTTGATCAATAAGTAAATTTGATAGCATACTCGTCACTAAATGCCTATTCAGATGCAACAGCTAGAGCGAACATATTAGTTATATATTGGGTACAAATGCAAGATCAAGGGTTTGATTGATAACACGAATAGGTTTATTGTGGCAAAACTCCTTCAGGGTTTTAAGCGTAATGGAATTAGGACAGACGGTAAATAATTGTTCTTTTCGCACATGCTTGCTCAATTGATTAAGGTGCTGACTAGCATATGTCATAGCAGGTACAAAGCTACTTTGTTTTCGTTTGCCTATACTTAAACATGTTATGCATTCTAAGAGATGGAGATCTTACTTTATATAAGGGTAGCAACAGGCACGTAGCATCAAAGGGGGGGGGGGGGGAGGAGAGGGGGTGCCCCCCCCCCCCCCCCCCCTCACTTTTTTCTCGTAAAAAGAATTTTTTTAAAAATTACATATAAAAAATTGAATAATCATGGAGTCCCCCCCCCCCCCCATTTTTTTGGAGGATGTAAAAACTTGATATGAAAATGAGGAAATTAGGATTGCAATTGAAGTTATATACTACGCCCCCCCCCCCCCTCCCCCCACGGATTAGGATATTGAAGATTTTGAGAAAGTATTATTCCCCCCCCCCCTTTTTTTTTTGCTTGTCAAGATTTTTTTGATGAGTCTGGCCCCCCCACTTTCAAAAGCGATGCTACAAAATCTATAAAAGAAAATACGATCGGGATACAGTACATGTAACGCGAACATACGTAGACCGAATTGTCTATAGCACGAACGCAGTCTTTTAGCAAGTCGCTGGAACGTTTTATGAAGTACAGATTAAAGCTAACATGAATTCACAAGTTTAGCTTTTTAAAAAAGCTTACCGTCTTTAGAGCAAACTCTTAACAGCAATTAGTTATCAAAGACAATTTATTTATTTTTTATATAAAAGTCGCCTTCTTCTCCATGCAATAGCGTGCCGAACTTTTTTTTTTAAAATATGTGCCTTTTAAGCGTGCGTGTTTAAAATTGAAAATTATTTACAGCGTGTTATTTATCTGAAATTGACTGTAGTAGAAAAAAAATCTTAGGAAGGGTTGAATCACCGTAGTAAAATCAAAGTTAATACAACTGCACTCAGTATCATTCAGTGTTACTGATATTAGTTTCACCGTATCTAATATACACATTTGTTTTCTGATATTAGCCATACCGTATGACATTTCATTGGTATTTGTATAACCAGAACAAAAAGAAAAGAACAAATTATTTCAAAAGATGTAACAGAATATTGCTTTTAACTAGTTAACATAAAAATGAAAGCCTGAACTTCACTAATAGCCATTTCTATTGTTCTTTCGTTTTCTTACTTTTTAAGATTTGAAATCTACAAAAAATGTTCAGTCGTACGTAAAAACGATCATCAGAAAATGATCTCCCTTGTGCCGAACAGTAACTAATAAATGTAAATTTTCACATGTATTTTCTACCAATCATAAAGGAGAAGAAGTGCTCAGTCCGGAGACTATAAATTATTTCAACTCTTTATACCGTCTTCCAAGGAAGACGGTAATAAATACGCATTATTTTCCTTTAACTCAGACTACCGCCATATTAGTTGTCGATTTCTTTTGTTCTGCTCATCGATACACACTCCCTATATAAGACCGATAGCACTATTCATGCTTCACTGCATTCAGGTATTTCATCCACCCGAGCACTTTACATAGGACGAAAGGACGTGTAGAACGCGTTTCGACAAAAATTACATGATAAGCACTGGTAAGGAATATCCAATAAAATATGAAACAAGACAGATTGAAATCCAGGCACACATATATAAAAAGTCTTTGATATTGTAGAACATTTTCCTGTGTATGTTGTAACATTGCCCATGCGCATACCACACATTGTATCAGATGAGCACTATTAATGACCGCATGTATTTGAGAAATTGATTGTTTTTGTAGGAACTGATGGAAACGATGTTACGTTGTCACTTTCTTGGAATTACCATCACCTATATACTGTGTTGGATGTCGTGCTGTCGGGGTCTTCAAAGAGATGCAGACGCTATGCACTCTGTATGAACGACACATGTGTTCGATACTGTAGATTCCTTATTTAACGCGAGTACTTAATTCCGCGATTCAACGATTTACCATCAAATCGCGAGAACATAAAATCGCGAATGCCGAAATTTTATCTTATTTTCATGTTGTTTACATGTGTCCCAAAATTAAAAGCGAGATTTTAAAATTCGCGAGACGGACTTCTCGCGAGTTTACGCGGATATTAATTCCTCGCGTTTAATTAGGAATTTACAGTATGCATGCGAAGTAAGGCAGCACTATCTGTGCAAAATAATGCGGATCCACTTAAAATTCTTTCAAAGAATAAATATATGTTGTTTTTAATTGATTGTAGTTTCCTTTATTTTTTTTTTAACAAACATTTTACTATAATGTGTAGTTCATGCATTTAGATGTCCGTGCAACCTGACTGCCTCGATTGGAAAGCAACCGACCGTAACTTTCCCGACCGGTATATTTACCCCACCGCCAGTTAAGCAACGATCGAAACTAATATGGGTACCAAATGCTTTTATGAATTCATGTCAGCTTTAAGTACATTGCGATAATAAACCGAATGTCATTGCCATGTGTGCTATTTAAACTTTCTTTATAAGAAAAGAAAAATATATGAGACCTAATTGTGCAAAATTATCTGAGGGGTAGGCTGGGTTGGGAGAAGCCCCTCTATAGTAAGACAGACATATAACATGATTTATCTCATTATATAAAAAATAACCTCTACCTCACTGTACAATATGGTCAGGGGTATGTTTTGATTATAAGAATATTTCATGTCGGATGCATGCCTGTGCCTTATGACTCAATGTTTATATACAACACTGTTGTCTTGAAACATTTCCAGGGGGAGGGGTGGTTCAAGGAATTTATTTGCAGGTGGCCAGAGACCAAGCAATATTGCCATGTGAAGTGTGAATTAAATTAGAATTATCCAGGGGAGAGGGGCTATATACACATGAAGAATGATTTTAAGGTTATACTCATTTTTTTTTGGGGGGGGGGGGGGTGCATATATATTTATTCAGTCACAAAATTTATTCCATTCCAATTGCAGATCTTTCATTACAGAGAATAAAAGAGAGTGTAAATCCTGCAAGTAGGCAATCAAAAGCCATTTTTGGTTCACATGAATATATAAAATTAAAATAATTCTGAACTTAATCTCATGCGAGGGGATAAAGACTCTCTCCCCCACCCCTTTGCATCTTTAATGCATGCAAACAGCATTTAGCAATTTAATATAGCTGACTTAGGTAAATGTCTCCTCTCCTCCATTTCTTAAACAAATGATGAATATAAAAACAATTATTTTTGGCTTATTTGTTTTATTCAGATATACTAAGAAGATAAATGACTTTCTGAAAGAAAAATAATGATAATATGTTCAGTGACAACATTATTTTAAAATTGATATACCCATATATGCATGCACACTCAACAATTTCAATTTCTTTTATGTATGATATGATGTCAATGTGTTTATTGTATGACTCCTTAGTTTGATTCCTCTTCTTTCTCCAAAAGCAGTCTTCCTGTTCTTTAAGTCCAGGTTTTCACATCATTTTCATATTTTATATTCCCAGGATAAGAGTGTGTGTTACTTTTTCACCAATAAGATCCGCATTTATGCAAATCCTAAAACAAAGCAGGTACCAGCTGAAATGAAAATGATTCTTCAGTGAGTTTAATATGTAATCAAAATGACTGAAAGATTAAAATGGAAGAATTATTTTCTACAAATTTGACAAACATTTGAATGTATTTATCTTGATAAACATTTCATTCTGTTAAGATTTGCATTCAGGTTTTGCACATGTTCAAACACATCTTTAAAACAGTTTTTTTTTTAATGATCGACAACTTCACTCCTGTTATGTGTAAAATTACAGTGACCCCTTTATTTTACTCTACAAAACCTTAACACTGTGCACTTCTCTCTCTCTCTCTCTCTCTCTCTCTCTCTCTCTCTCTCTCATATTAATGATTTAGGTATACAAGATTTCTATCAAGCTACTGCAGTTACAGTGAAATCATACCATGTAAATAATGTTGGTATGTTTAATGTTGATGAGCAATTTTTAATGATGAAGTATTAAAAATTCTAGGTTTAAAATAACATAAGTTTTAAATTTATTCATTTTAAAATTAAACACATATATACACACATACCGGTACATAGGACTACATGTCAACAACAATTTGAGCATTCTGTTAAAGGTCTAATTTGCATGAATTGACTATTATTTGAAAGTTTCACATGCACATTCTAAACAAACATACCATGTTCATATATAAATTCTTCATTTAGAGAAATCAGATGAAGTGATGTCACATGCAATTCAATTATATTTGTATATTATAAGATTTCAGACAGTGTTATGCTCTGAGTGATATGAAAAGCTAGTAATGATAATTAATGTGCATGAACAGTTTATATCAATTGGATGAATATAATGTGTAAAAAAAAATGAAATAAACTGTCATTGAAGAATTTTCAACACAGAAGAAACATGTTATTGATCAGCTGTTTATGAACGGGTCAACTAATTTTCAGAAAATCAAATCAGCTGTATATAATCCTTTAGCCTGTACTGTACTGATTTTCAGGAAACCGGAAACCAGATCAGCTGTTTTCACAGTCTCACTTTGTTTACATACAAACTCTACATGTACATTGTACAGTATAAATGTAAACAATGCATGCAATGCAGTCTCTTCTCATGTTTTGAACGAAACAACACAATAAGTTGATCAGAAATTCATCCACTGTATAAAAACACAGTCAAATAATTACTTAGTTATCTGGTCTATTACAAATACACTGTATATCTATTCTACATACCTGATAAATCATCAAAAGATCGTTACCATCGGGAACACCAGCTACACGTGTTTACATCGTCTGACGAGCGCTTTTGGGACGCAGATTCACACCCATACGACAGATGCAATATAGAAATTCTTCGTATATTCTCGTTGTTGTAAATTTATATATACACATATGTGTAATTCGTTGTTATAGGTTTTGCCATGAAGTATTAAATCAACCGTATATTTTGCCAAAACTACTGTTTTCGGTGTATTTTCCATATATGGAAATACAGATGCGGGGCATGTATTATGACGTCATATCTCATTATCCATTCATTAGCATATCAGAGCGATGTTTAGCCTTATCTGCACTGCGAAGTATTTCCAGTTTAAATCAGTATATCTTTCAAATAAACAACTATATCAAAATAAAAACAGCTAAAACCTATTACCAAAGCATTCAAAATATTGTATTTTCATGAGTTTATATTTTATAAACACTAATAAAAGAGGAGTTGTAGACGGCAGTTGGCTACCCATCGTCCGAGTTTTCGCCGATGTTTCATAGCTGGCCAATATCACCCCTGTGAATGTTATTTGCACTTAAATTTTAGACCATATGGTTTTATTTGACCTTTTTCAGTTTCGTAGTAAAAATCGTGCCTCGTTTTTAAAGTTTATTTCATAGAATCTAAGTACTAGTAATCGAATGTAAAATTATACATTTATTGATTTTAAACTTTATCTTCATCAATTGGTGGATAAAATGAGTTCTAGAAATAAATGTGGCAATAGAAAAAAAAAATAGGTTTTCTTCTGCTGTTGCAACAATTAGCATGTTTAGTAGCTCCCCACCCCCTGTCCTTAGGGATTAATTTTCGATCCGCGCCTGACCTAGTAATACCATCAATAGTGAAACAGACTATACTATTTTATACAGAATTTTCCTTGAAAATGGCTCGATATACTAAGTTACTATACGAAACAGACACCCAACATTTTTTTAAAAGCATGGTATTGCACATCACAATCATAAAACATGGCTTTGATTTTATTCAGCAATCCAATGTTTATATTTTCAACTCGTGTAGAGTAGTTAAACACTAACGATAGCTATTCTAAATATCATCATTTGATTTAAATAATTGCTAGATGATGAAATATGAAGATGAAGACATATATCTTAATAGATGTTCGTGTTTTAACATAAATCAAAGTAAGATATGATATGAAAAATGAACAGTGCTTACGTATTTTGAGAATGTTATCCGGACACTTATACTTCCTCTTGAAATTTTACAGAAACTGAACAAATATCGGGGAAGTCTCGTGAACTTTGATTCGAGCACATCTGGGTTAATTCCGTATTTAGCCATGTTAAATAAAACATTACGAACACATTTGCAGGGATGAATATATTTTTTATATATCGATCTTATTTTTCAGTTTTTGGTTTCAAGAATGTTTAAAACCTTTGCCCATTTTTCATAAAAACAATATACTTTTGGCTTATCATCATTATCTCAGTTTACTAAGAGGTAGTTCTCATAGTAGGATCGGCCCCGTATCATTTTTCAACAACAAAACACGCTAATGGCGGAGTTGCCAATCTCTGTTTTTTATGTCTCTGGTATATCCCAGATCTGACTATACGTGAGTATAGGATAACATGTTAAATTTAAAATACATGTTAACAAAATAATTTCTAAATAAACTTTCCCACCTTGTCAATCATGTTTGACGTAAAAGAATATTATCATAGAGAAACACAATTTGTTTGAAATTAAACCCACAATGCAGAGTTTTGCCGGCCAATGGTAACGGATCTGTCACTTGCATTAATGCTTTTGGTATGTAATGCCTTAGGTCCTACTTGTTTTAGGTTCTCAACCCATATTTTGCATTGCTCAAAGCATATCGATTTGAGAGCTCGGCATGATAAGTTTTTCACTGTGCATTAATGAGTCGTCATAATTTGAAGTAAATAAGTTTACCTGCTGGGGTATATTTGATATATATTTAAAATGGTTCTGTCATTTAAAATATTAAGGTATCCAAGGTTGTATGTTTAGTTATCCTGTAAAAGTCAATGAAAAAATATCATGTTCTTGTCAAGAATTACAAAAAAAAAATGCTTGTATTTTGTGGCATAAAATTTGTTCTAAATAGTCTTTGTGTACAATTGCAATTAAAAGTTGCTCGGGGAAAGCAGAACGGCCAGTCACATCAGTGCGGAGGCAGAAAACAGAAAAATACGAAAATAAACAGTAAGAAAACAAAATCGAAATCACTGTTATTGAAAAATTGTATACAAATTTACTCACCATAAACTATATGACAGTACTTAGTAATAGTTCACCAGGCAAAAGGGGCTGTGAGTGATATTAAGGTGGTATTTTTGTAGGTTTTTTATAACTATGACATTGAAAATAATAGCATATTTAATAATGATACAAAAACTAAACAAACAGTACATTTTGTAAGCTTAGAATTATCAGTTTATTAAACAACAATAGTATGATTTCAGCATTATTGCTTACTGATAATTCAATGCATTTCACTAAAAGTATTTCATAAATTATTAAACACAGGTAGAAACATAGTTCATTTAAATGATTTGGTGTATTGATCTTTTATCCATTATAATTTTTGTTCTTATTTCCTTTCACAAATAATGTTAAACATGTAAGTGCAAGAATGATCCTGCCACAGTTCAGCGTCCCATATCAGAGCACATTATATTTTGTAGAATATACATGAATACGCATTTTGATGTCAATAGCTGAATCCTGAAATTGAGAGAGAGTTGCACATAGCAATTTATCACAGTAAAAAAAATAGATCATCAATGATAAGAGTATATACTGCAGAATATAACAATATTAGTAATTGGCTACTTGTTCGCATTATTGAATCGTTCTTATTTCCTTTCACAGATGATGTTAAACAAGTCAGTGCAAGCATAATCCTGTCACAGGTCAGCGTCCCACATCATAGCACATTGTTCATGTCCTCCACCATTTGGTTGTGTTGGGTGCCAGTTTGTAAATTTGAATGCAGTGCCCGAATGATCCCAAACCCATACATTTTTTACCGGGTCTAAAACAGCTCCGATCCACCACGCACCTACCGAGTGATATAGATCAGATAAGAATTTTTTTTAACCCCCCCCCCCCCCCTACACGCACACACAAAATAAAATAATAACTATATAACAAAACATATGTACTTGTAAACTTTTACTGGACAAACACATCTCATTTACATTCATTTTTTAATAAGAATTATGACTTGGAACAAGTACCGTCACTCAAAATATTGTATTTTGTTTTTATGTACAAATTATAAAATTATTTTTTTTTTTCAATTAAATATTTTTGGACAAAAAAATCAAAGCTTTCTGGTTTTTTTTTCTTCATTTCTTTATAGAAAATAAAACCTCATACAATATCAGTAATAAGCAAAGGAATTTATAGCAAATCATCGGCTATGCTGTTTAGTTCAAAACACTGGTGTATATATTGTTTGAATACGTTTACATAGATTATAAACACCGAGTTTAATTTAGCTTAATGGGTGTTATACGGTAAGATGTGATGGAGAAAAAAAGGTCTCAGCAGTTAAATACAAATTATGAATTTCAAGGCATTACTAAACATCCTTTGCTAAATAAATATAAAAAAATCACTAATTTTGAGATGCATACTTTTTGCAAACACTAATTCAATGCATCCTACATGTATTAGAGTATTTATTCATTTATTTATTCTATTTGGGTTTTTTTATTTTGGTTTTCCGGATGCAACTTTGAAACAGTATCATAAACCTGTATTTATTATAGCGTATTCGAAGGTGAAATTCATAAATTTTTACCGAATTGATACTCAACCTTTATTCCATAAACAATATGTGAGAAAGGTTTGTTCTCAAAATATGCATCACCAATACATACATTATATCATATATAACATTTAAAAACACCTGTCTCTTTTAACCAGGTCTGTTCGACTTGTGTTTCAATCTGAAGAAGGTATCCCCCAATTGACTGACACTTCGTCTAAAGAAGAATGAATAATATCATAATACGAACATACTGCGTTCACTGCTGAATAACATTTTCAAAGTAGCTTTTTCTTTTCACGTTTTGGAATTTATGTGCTAATTAAAAAAGAAGCGTTATACTAAGTGTTATACTTAGCCAGATTATTAATGCAATATTACACACCTGTTTTATATTAAAATTTGATATAAGAAAAATTGTACATGTACAAACGACGGAGTTTCGCAAACAGGATACTCTTAGTCATCACACACAACTCGTTTATCTATTTCACACGATAGTCTGTCGAATCAATGAAATACTGAACTCTAAAAGGGATACTTTGCCAATACACACCATTCCAAGTCGTAGAATAGCAATTTAAACATACATACATATTTTCAGAATAGTAGAATGTTATGAACGGCATGGCAGAAAGTGAATTTGTACGAACAACATATATCTTTAATCAATATTGAAGATACATAACTGACTGATATCCTACATGTACATGCATTTAGCTCAGATTAATTATTACGGCAATTAAGTGAGTCCTTTTTTTAACCCAACTGTTTTGATTGATGTTGTAGTCATATTAAAATTGAAAAACAATTAGGATGCAAATAAGCGTATTTTAAAGAGGCATGGTCACGATTTTGGTCATATTTTATTTTCTGTTTTTAGTATTTACAATGCTTTATGAATGCATTTCTAATGATCAAATGAAATGTGGGTGCCCGTCGATGAGTTTTAAGCAAGTTACAGGGCTCACAATTCTTCGCAATGTAAACAAGGCTCGTGCCCTGCTTTTGTTTACATAGGTTAAATATACCAGTAAAAAATCTTTTTCAAGATATTTTGTCTATATTCTTATTCATTTGAAGAACTCATAAACAGTTCCTAACGATTAACACATTCATTTTAGGTCTAAAACTGAAATTTTCACTTCAACATTCAAAATGTAAACAAACGCTTTGTTTACATAGCGAGGAATTGTAATCTCTGGAACTCGCTTATAACTCAACAAATGACACTCAAATTTTGGTTGCCTATTAAAAATGCCTTACTGAAGCATTTTATTAAACAATAAAATCGAAGAAATAATTTTTGATCAAAATCGTGACCATGCCCCTTTAAATGAGTGTTGATGATTTACAATTTTGTTTTTACAAAACTGAATAAGGCACGTATACAAATTGTCAAAATACGTAGTCATGGGTAAAATACTATGTCCTTATCATATCATCGCAATCTTTGCTAATGTAAATGTATTAGTACACTACAAAATATATTAAGGTCAAGATATAGTAAATGACTCCAAACTGTCTTTTTGGTGATGCAACCATTATGACGTCATAATTCATCTGATGAATCTATTTCTGTTTTAAAACGGATTTTATTGAATTATGTAGAAAAAAAAATATTTTGACATTCTATATTTAATCACGGGAAAAGTAATCCCGTTACCTTATTTAATTTGACATCATTTTTAGAGGAGGTCAAGAGCTTGTTTAATGCCGTTTTTGGAGAGACTGTATGCATTCTATATATATCTTATTAGTCCAAAATGGACAACACTCCGAGATATCTGACTTTTATCCTTCATATTTCATAGAACATGATTATTTAGAACATGATTTTTCATTGTGTTTACAAAAAAAGCACCGGTACACCCTATGAAAAAATGATAGTATTATGAAGCATCATTAAAAGAATTTTTATGTCACCTTTCATTTACAAGATCTTGAACTTAAGTGCATCTTAAGACAATGCAAGTATACCAAACGAGTTTAATATCAACGATCAACAAATAATGAAAAGCAGCGACCATAATTTGATGCGTTTCCATAAAGTGAGTTGACAAAGTCTTTTAATTTGCATATTTACATATACTGAGTCAAGCTTTGGCGAATAACGCATATTCCTTTGTACATAGTATGAATAAGTTGTTTGTATAAACAAACTGAAAAATTAACCTTTAAATCTAAAAAAAAATGTGCCGTTAACAGGCTAAGCTGAAAAGAATGCCACATCTTCATGTATTTGCCAGAAAAAAAAATTATTATTTTTTGTTAATCATTTTGCAACTTTCACTGACTATAATCGGAATATGGGTTTATATTGAGAATGAGATAGCTATAGCTTGCCTTAATGCATCATTGTTTTCAAACAGTGGAAGGCATGTTATGTTTACAGATAGCAATTGTACATTGTATAGTCGCACTTAACAATAATTGCTAAAGTCAACTCAATCAAACTTTGTCAATATCTAGCTTATGTAAAAAAGGTAATTATTGCTACAACGCTAGTATATGTAAATGTAATGTAAAGAAATCTCCTACCTTACTCAAACCTGGTTGATCGATAGATGTGGTTGTTGTTAAATGATATAACATGATTCCTATGATATAGTATTGTATGATATGAAAAACTATTGTTTAATAGGATACTATATAATTCCATAAGTTATATTGTAAAACGTTATATGATACGATATAATATTGTATCATTTTTTTTATATTTTATGATATGATATTGTATCATGATATTTTTCTGTATAGTATTGTATATTATGATACAATTATGTATAATATTATATTGTATTATTAATTAATTATTTAATCACATGATACTATTACATATGATATTGCAATATTTAATATTGCATTTTATGATAAAAAATTGTATATTCTATGATATGGTTTCATACATTTTTCTATAATATGATATTGGTTTCTGTAATATAGAATTATATCAAATGAAATTGTATATATGATACTGTAATATTATAAAATATCGTTTCATACGATATTGTATAATATGATATTGGTTTATATAATATATTATCATATCACATGAAATTGTATTTTATGATGTTGTTATATATATTATTGTGTCATATGATACAATATGTATAATATAATTGTATTATATAATAGTTTATTTTATCCCATGATATTGTATCAATGTTCATATTATATTGTATTATATAATACAATATCATATTATTTAACAAATATAATACAGTATCATACAATACAATATCATACTATGTTATACAATATAATAACACATGTTTCAATGTTATGATGTATTATTACAATATGATATTGTTTTATTTAATACTATATTGAATTATGTTTTATGATATTGTATTGTTTGATCAATTACAATAATGTATAAGACACTACAATGTCATATCATACGTTACAATATCATATCTCACAATTTTTGTACGATATTTTATGGTATTATATGATATATATTGTAAGTATGATGGGATGCAATTTTTAATTTTATATTATTGCATTGATTTACATATGATCATATAATTATCATACAATTTTTTAACAGATGATATACGATTATGTGTCAAAACAGAATCCATGAATATCCAAGATCATAAAGGATGGTTTTCATATAATATAATAAAGGTGGTTTCATAAAGCTGATGCCTCATAAAGGTGATACCTCGTCTCGGTGAGCTTTGTAATCTGTGATTACCTATGTTTTATAATTGCGGAGCTCTCTATCGTTTAAGGGTTCTGAGGCATACTTTGGAAATTTTATTTTTATAAAATTAATAAAATTGAATTATCCAGGGGGATAGGGTCCGGACCCCCTCTCCCCTTTTACTGCGTGAAATTATTAATATTGAATTTTCCGGGGGGACCGACCCCCTCTCCCCCTCTAGATCCATGCATGAGCAAGGAGTGTCGCAAAATGAAATTAGAATGTCACTGTGTTTGGTCCACGGTAAACAGACGGCTGGTAAGTGACAGGAGTCTCGAAGTGCATATGTACACATCATTGTGGATATTAAATTTTGTGTGGAGTAGATAATGATAAAGCATAGCTAGCACTGGTAAACATATATGTCACATGTACACATTAAAATATTTATAAACATTCATAGTAAGTGCGATGGCCTTGGCGTGTACGGTGTCTGCATTAAATTCTATGTAATCGACCGAGACTTGCTGAATGCAATCAAAAAAGGCGAAAGTGCGAAGTTGCGAAGGGCAGAGTGCGAAGTTGGGAAGGAGCGATAGTAGTATCGCGCCTTCTCACTTTACACATCACATCTTCGCGCTTCGTCGTCGCATCTTCGCACTTTAGCTCCTTCGCCTTCGCACTATCGCCTTTGCAACTTCGTATCTTCGCCCTTAGATCGAAGTGGTCCTATCGGAACACCACAGATATATGTAAATGTAATTGTTAAGGTGACAACCATACCCTGATGCAATACGTCAATATCTTGTTATAACGGTAGGATTTTTATTTTCTAAGCTATGTCCCTTCTTTCACTTTAAGTTTATTTGAATATGAATTATAATTTCTGTTGCTTTCTGTAAACTGCAGCAGTAAAAATAGTGTAAAGACTATTTCACAAATACTAAAAAATATACTAAAAAACTTAAATCTACAAGGGGGTCATTATTCTACAGGGGTCACTTTTCTTCATGTGGAGTGTGCTCATTTTTATGAAAATTACACTTACATGTATTCAGGCAAAAGAGTCATTTTTCTGCGTAGAATAATGACCGGGGGGGGGGGGGGGGGGGGGAAGGGTCATTATTCTACGGGGGTCATTATTCTTCATTACACCGGCTTATTTGAGCCTATAATAGAAAAAACCAATACTCACTTGGTCACCACATATCTAACTAATCTAACAACTACTGTCTGTGTTAAACATGAAGTTGTATTTATAGTTTATATGTAAACTAAGAAACGTTGTAAGTTGACCCCCTTTTTGACGGTACTACTGTTTGAAAATCATGCTTATTGTGGTGGGAGTGTTAATGTTTTAATTTCTTCATAACTTCAAATGCTAAAGAAAGCCTTTAATTACAATTTTGTCTTCTGCATGTTTGTATGATTTTACGTAATTAATTCCGGAGAGTCAATTTATCAGTTTTTTGGTCCGGTAACTGTGTATAATCTAACTTCCGCCCAGCATCTCTGTGCACATGATTTTACGAGAAGGATAAACGAACACTGTAATGCTTAGCCATTTGGTCAGGAGACCAAGTTATTTTTACTATTATTTGCATATGTATTTATACCTACTGTAACGTTAACGTCCTTGATCTTGTTTATATTCATATATTTAATGTAGTTATATTCTCCCTCACTACGTTCGTCCGAATATAAAACAATTAGGTGCTAAATGAATAAAACCAACAAGTACTACATAGGTACGCTGCTCGCTAGCGTTATTTTTTTTATACACTAAAACATATATTAAACAACCATCTGTCAGCCAAAAATCAACACTTTCCATATCATCTGCAGCCATTTTAACTACTACTACTAGCGAGCGAGCTTAAAGTGCCACGCCACCGCATGGTCCTACTATTTATATTACCTGACCACGTGACCCGAAACCCATTCGAGTACGTATGAAAACCCATCACGCACATACTTTTAAACATAACGATGATTGATTCTGTATTCGGAGTATTTATGTACAAGTATTTCTAGGATGAATTTTATACATGGCGCAATGTTGACCGGTATGTAGTGCAACGTTACTCTGTCATTGATAATGATTGACCCGTTAGTATTTTGTATTAAATATTTCAATACTAAATTTTGATCAAATTTTTTTTTTCTCTTCCTTAATTATTGTAAGTTAAATTATTTGTTGCACGCTTGTAATTTTGTGCCATTAGAAACCTAGAGTTATTCCCTTTTGTATGGTAAAGTAAGGTAGAGCACCAGGTTTGTTTACATGTTTCTGTGAAATACCAATATAATATTTTCTTATTGCTACCAATGATGGTTTTAATAATTTATTGACATTGATTTGTGAATAAAACTCATGTGCGGTGTTGTGTAATCACTAATAAATTGTCTATTGTTCACAGATCTTACGTTGAAGAAACAATAGTGAATAAAATTGTCCATCAGTATCAAAGACTTGATTTGCTTGATGACCAAGCGAGCTACGATAGCCATGAGCAAAGAAATGAACAATACTTACTTTCATATATTCTGTGCTATTTGTTTAATGCCTGCTTGAATTTTAAGCAGTTTCTGTCTCGTTGTTTTTGTACAGTTCTTGACTTGTGGTGCACTCTTATGTTTGTATTTTGTTTATCATTCGAACGCATTTTGTTTTCATCTTACCATTAACGTTTGAAATAAAGACGGGTTCTTACATAACATTTCATCTTATATTACGACACAAATTGTAATAGGCGGTCTTATTAAGAACCAATTACTTCAAATCGTAAATCTGTTAATCAACTATTGGGTTTGTCTTAGGCAAACATACATAAGCTTCCATGTGATCTCAATCAATAAACTGGGCTACAAGTTCTCATTGTGTTACGTTACCAGTATCTGATATGCAAATTTGTTTTTTGTACTGCCGTCTTGTCACATCCGCGGATCCCCCCAAAAAAAATTCCAGGGGGCGGGGGGGGGGGTCCAAAGGGTATTTGTGTTTTCCGGGGGGGGGGGGGGGAGGAGTCCGAGGCATTTTTGCGATAATTTTACTATAATATTAATTTAATCAATTGTCATTTCCCAGGGTTGTCGAGACTCCCTGAACCCCCCCCCCCCCCCCCCCCCCCCCCCGATCGGTACATGTTGTCATATTTATTACACTGCTTGGTCAATGTAGTTTTTTTCAACAAATATTCATGTATTTGCTATGCTTTTGTTCACACAGCTAATTGATTTTTTAAAATTTTAATTTCAGCCTAACATGGACTTTGGCTACCACCTGGCGACATGGGTTTGCGAGTTGATTGTTACGGTTTCAACTCTGGAGGTTACCCTGTCATCTTTACCCACAAATTCCATGTGTTACAGACTATTTAATAAAAAGAAATTCATCTGATAGTGCATAAACCTGATGGATAAGAAAGTGTTCATCATCATTTCTTTGTATTTTGAATGGCATTATTAAAAACAAAAGTAAAGCCCTTTGAAGATATTACCAATTGTGATTTTTAAGATTTTGTTTTTCAATAAAAATATCTCTTTATTTTGTACTCATTTGATATCATGTGCACTAATTTTGATGACAATTTTATTCAATCATTTATAAAAATCTTGACAAATATGAGGTTAAGTGTACCTTTAAAAAATGTGTATCTTAATCTGATGAAAAAATATACTGACTTTATGGTAGGATACTCTTATAAGCAAGATAACTTTATATTGATCGAGTCTGACACACTTTATAACAATAATAAATAGCATATTTAATAAGCAGGGGTGGATAAAATCAAAGTACTGAAAGTACTGATAGGCGGAAGCATGATTGCAAGTTGTCAATGTCATAGTGTTATTATAACTTTTTTCTTTTTAAGAATTAGTTTGAGAACATAAAACACTATTCTAATATGTCAATTAAGGTATATACATGTAGTAAATGTGGAAATACTCTGTTACTGCACCAGATTAGTCTTGATCATGCCTTAAATAAAGATTCGATGGGAAGAGCAATTTAAACATCAAAACATTTATTTGGTGAAGTACATTTGTATAACAGTTGATACTTATATGCAAGCTGAAATTACTGATATACATTTTCATTTCTTATGCCGATTTATTAAAAATGTTCACTTTGACATCAAAATGATGAAAGAATATTATAGTATTAGAATTTAGTAAACTGAACTTCTGAAACTAGTATTTTATTCTTAACAATAATGTTTCACAAAAATGCAGAAGTTATATTTGTACATCACTTGATTACAGTATTTTACAGAAGTAGTATGTGTGTCACTTTGCTTACCTGAGAAGCAATAGCCATTGAGAAATCAGCTTCATAGAATAATACACAAAATATCTGGACAATGTATTGTAAAAAAAGGTATTTAACAAAGATTTTTAGATGTTTTCTTAATATATTCTCAAGTTTAACAGTAACAGGGTGATTTCAAAGTCATTTTATTTGTGGAGAATTGCAGACCTCTAATTGATCCACAGATTGCAGTTCATATATATTGTTGACAAATGTTTAAAACTTAGAAAGAATGTATTTACTTACTGTACTGTATACCAAACATATTTTACAAAGATTAAACATATATGCAAATGTTGAGAATTAAAATACAATGTAAAAGCCCAGTAATTTATGGATAACTATATATTGATATTCAATAATGTACGAATTATGTGTCCTTTACAATTGCTCCATGTTGTACTGTCAAATCACAGGTCTCTAGTATTGAAGACATTTGAACTTTTAACTTTTAAGTTTTTATTTTAATACTAATGGAATCTTCAAGAGAACTTCCACCATTACAGAACATAGACTTTCAAAGAATCCCTTTATGGCTGCATGCTGTAATGGTGTTTTTGGAAAGCGTGTAATCCTGGAGTGTGCCATTTGTGGAACAGCAATTTCAATTCACTAGTGTTGTCTTGCATCCATTATACCAATGAAAACTGTCTTTTTCAGCAGGATATTCTAAAATGTGTTGATGAAAAATGAATAATGGATATGTTATCAAGCAATATTTCATTACAATATACTTGACCTCCAATAAAGAAAATATGGATTTAAAAAAATTAATCTATAAAATATTTTGAATTTATATGTGTTTTACCTTAAATAATTTATTTTCAAAAGTAGACATGTATTTTGCAAATAAAGGATGAGATATATAAGAAGATCACACAATATGAATTATCAATAATTGTAAGGTTATTTTGGTATGTTACATACAAGTAATGGAAAATAAAGTGAGTGAACTGTAAATGAAAGTTTAATGTTTTTTCTCCAAAATTCTTCAGTTTTAAATTGCATTTAGTACAAGAATATTTACTATATTATTAAAGATATGACAACAAGATATATGTGAGTCAATGCTAACTAGTGATACCCCTGCTCTGATGTGTATACAAAAAAGCATAGTTAACACTACATGTAATGGGAAGTTGACATCAAATATTTTGAAAAATGAATCCTACCGAATGGCATGCCTTAACAAAGACTGAGTTAAAATTTCAAGCATCTGCGATTGTTGCTGAGATATCTTTGACAAAATTTGTGATATAGACAAACAGACATACAAGGGTAAAATAATATACCCCCTCTCCTTCCGAGCATGGGTATAATTAGTTCATACTTAAACAAGAAAACCACGGGGAATATCGTATTTAAATTTAGTTGTATTTACTAACCTTGAAAATGGCGTTAAGGCCATTAAGATGAGGATTCCAGCATATTTCAGATGCCCTGCTTCCATTTAGAAGTTGCAAACGTGCAATGTTTGTCCCTCTTTAAAAGTGCTGAACTGGGAAGCCAACACTGCATTTTTATAGCATCCGTCTTTTTCTTTATTTTGCTTAAATTTAGCCGTGCACACAAATTTACCAACTCTCCCCTTCACCAGAGATGAAGAATGATGTTGGGCTCTCATTGTCTCCTCTTGTCAGTTAATGTTAATCAGTTTCTTGACATTCATCTGAAAGAACATATACATATAGAACAAATAGATATATGTAAGGTTAGTATCTATAATCATTGTCAGGTATATAATTGAGCCTTTTTGGAATTGCAATTAATCATGAACATGGTGGATCAAAGATATACCGGTATATAGTCCAAGTTCTCATGAATTGGAAATTTTAAAATTTAAAAACAAAAGATGCAGTCATCAAAATTATCATATAAATTATGATGTAGAGAAATTTCCATAGGAAATTTTAGTCACTCTCATTATAGAGTAATGATAAGGTAATTATGAGATACAAGTAAATACAGTAGGTTAAAGGATAAATCATATTAATTTTTTTTTAAATGTTCAATTAAATATCTTTGCAATAGCCTATCTGAAATATTCATTATATCAACCATGAATTGTATCTTGTATGATACTTAAAAGCTATATTTGAGATATTTTTAGAGAAAATTCATTTGCATTATTCATGAGTCATTTTTTAAACCAAGCTGAATATAGTAATTTTTTATAAGCAAAATGAATGAACCCTATATCATACAGCGCAGTTCGTAACATATTATAAAATCACCATATGAACATATAGATCTGCAAAGATGTCACAAAATATTAAAGGTTTAAAAAAAGGAAATGTTATCTTCCTTTATATTCGATTCCATTGTGCTAAATTTTAATCTTTAAAGATATCCTGTAGGCCTCGTCTTGTACAGTATTCATAACAAAAGACCGACGTTTCAGAATTATCGATGAATGCCTAACACAAACAATATAAATTCTTTCATAAAATTTATGTACTTATCAGAGATTTCTCTGATTCTAACCCCCGCTTTTACATTGTGACATGTCTCCTCCGCACGTCACAATATACAAGCGGGGATTAAGAATGTACCAGCTCCTCGATCAAGATTATTGTAACATGAAAATCTAAAATGATGAGGCAAACGTTTATACAATGAGAAATAACACATTAATTACCTAACTTACCTTACGTATGTCGAAGATGGACAGTCACTGGTTGTTCTCAACGTGCGTTTGTTGACAAAAATTTTTACACTGCATAACGTTATGCAGTATTGTCTGAGATTACTACGCGAAACGTTGGTATGTTTACAAATAATTTATAAGCATTGTATCATTCTAATAATCTTTTTAAATAGATTTATACAACCCTTGTTTTTTTTGTTTTTTTTTTATAAAAGGCATTCATTACCTGTTTCCCTATCAATTTTTCCTTCTGTACTCATAAACACGCAATTTCAAATTGAACTATTTTTCCCTCGGAATTTCATCTACAGGCATCAGACTCCGTGCTTATCCCTTGTTTATGTCGCATACCATCGCAAGAGTTATCGTTCGTTCCTGTACTATCAAAAACGTAAATCTGCCACTTGCTATCTTTGCTATAGGCAGTTTCAATGGATAATTAAAAGCGATGAAGTAAGAATTTAGAGACATACCTCAGTTCTATTATCAGAAACGATGTTTAAACGGGGGTGGAACAGTGGGGGGGGGGGGGTATAGAGTTGTGTGCCCTTAGTTTAAATAACATCCGATAGTTTACCATGAAAAAGGGCAGGAATTTGACCTATGACGTAGAAGGTCATGAAAGGAATTGCAATAGGCGCTTCCGCCTAAAAAGGCAATTTATTTAGTAGCATAAGCTTTGGGCACTTGGAGGGGGGGGGGGGGGGCTCCACCCCTCTCCTCACTTTTTTTGCCGAAAAGTTTTCTTAAATGTATGTATAAAAAGCGAATAATCATGGAGATGACCCCTCCCCCATCCAAACCGTTTTGAATGTAACAAAATTGGGTTTTTTTTTTTTTTTTTTTCTTTTTCTATATTTCCGATGAGTCTGCCCCCCCCCCCCCCCCCCCCTTCAAAAACAATCCTACGTGAATCTTGGTTCTTGTTTCCTTTTCTTTAGCCTTTTATCTATGCACTTAAATTTAAGTTATTTTGGGAAGACATTTAGAAAACCAACCCCAGCTCCCGTCCTTAGATTTGCGCATGTGGTTATCTGTTCTTGTGCATTAAGGAATTTGTCTCTCCATTTTGTTTAAACTGAACTTAAAATAATGAATGGGCAATACTCCTAATGAATAACCAACGATTAACGGTGTAAATCTTTAAATTTTCGGCGGTTCACAACGTAAGATTATCTGATTTTGAGTTTTTGACATGTAAATTGACTCAGTTATCGACACAATTTCTCAAAACTTGAACTATCAATGCTAAAATTAAGCATGTTGCTAGTACTGCTGTTGTTGCCCCCAGCACTTTTTAGGTTAAGCAATTAATTTTTTTAAGTGACATAAACAACAATTAAATTTTTCATTCGTATATCGTTGTACTTTCGCGATAAATAACGTCATATGTAGCTATTATAGGTATAGCATATCACGTGATAAACAGCTGACGCCATGGCTGCTTTTCTGTTAAAAATGTAATGATGTATAAACTTTATCATTGCCATATTTAGATGATTTGTATACATTGTCTGAAATTAAGTCTGTTTTAGTACATTTATTTCATACGGCAATCCATGGGGGGCCTTAAGATTGTTGTTTGTTTGTTTGGTTTGTCTTTCTTTATAATATATAAGTATGTCCAGTATATACGGTCGTTTAGTTGTTGGTTGATTTAATAGAAAAAAGAAAGATATTCTATTACAAATAATTGCCTATTTTTCTGAAAGTAAAATGTTTTATATAAAGGAGACATACACCTACAAATGAACATGATTAAATACTTTTCCGTCAGTATTTGTAAGAAGCATCCTGTTGCTAGTAAAAGGTCAATATCAACTATAAATAAATAACGGAATAAAGATCTACATTCAAAGTATTTTATCTAACCGTGCAGTTTTTCAGAATTCAACAATTCTTACCACGTCGTCAAAATTATTTCAAAGGTATTGATCGACATTGAAATACCAAGCTAACATTGTTCGTTCACACTGAATTTGCCTTATGCTGTTGTAAAAAAATGAACAATATTAATCAAAATTTTGTTTTAAATTTTATATATTCTTTTATAATTTAAGAATTTTTTTTATTCTATCTACGTAAACATTTTGATTTTTAGTGAATTACTGTTGATGCGCGACTTTTTATAAACTAGATAAAAAAGTAGTCTTAATTGTTAAAAAAAAATGGTGTTAACGTCACAAAAAGAATTACGTGAAGAATATTAATCCACTATACGTTAAAAAACGTACTTGGCGTACTTATGAAACAAATTGCAAAAAAAGTCAGAAAAAGAAAACATAGTGACTCCGGTAAAATTGACCGTAAAGAAAAACAAAACAAAGATCAACCGAATCAGCGTACCATAGTACAGATGCTGGAACAACTCAGAGCTACGTCGGACAGTGACGTGTCGGGTTGTAATCCGGACACAGAGAGCTCTGGTGATGAACGGTAACTGTATTCGGATCTGGCTTCCGACCTCAGAATTTTCAGAACTGTGGTATGTGTACGTTTAATACGCTCAATATAATCGTTTATACAATTATAGACTATTATTATGATAATCTACTTTCGAATAAGGAGTAGTTTAGTACCTATGTTCTTTTTTTTCAGTAATATTATATTTCAGAATACACTTTCTGAAAACAATGTGTCCGACAATATTAATGCATTTTTATAGGAAGTACTAATATTATGTATACAAAAATGCATCAAACAGTAACGATGTTGATATTTTTCCCTTACTATTTTTTCATATAGCATTCGAAGTATAGTACTACTTTTATTTTTATTTTTTTTTATCATCATTTTCTTTTTGTCAACGAATATTTTGAAATATGGCAAGTTTAGATTTAGTATCAGTGAACGTAAGAGGTCTTAATTCGTCAGAAAAAAGAGATAAAATTTTTTCATGGCTAGAAGATGATAAAATTAATATTACACTTTTACAAGAAACACATTTTATAGAGAAACGTGCTGAATTGTATGATAGAAATGGAACGGAAAAGCAATACATGCTTTCTCCGACTCCCCCTTTAGCAGAGGCGTTTCCGTTTTGTTCAATAAAGAATGTAATATAGATATATTAAATGCGCATAAGTCAAATGATGGAAGGAAACTTCTGGTAAATGCTAAAATAGATGAAACTTTACTTACAATTGTTAACTTATATGCTCCCAATAAAAAAAGTGACAGAATAGCATTTTTTAACTCGCAAAATACATTTATTTCTTCCCATACTCCACAAGATAGTAAACTAATCATCGGCGGTAACTTCAATTGCAATTTAAATAAATCAAATGACAAATCCTGTAAAAAGTTAAGTAGAATAACAAATAAGCTGGACCTAGTCGATGTGTGGCTGAAAAAATATCCAACGAAAAATGGTTATACATGGTGTGATGCAGAAAATTCCCCGAAGAGTAGAACAGATTACATTTCTGTGCGCAATGATACAATTGATTATGTAAAAAATATTGTTGTTCGAAGATTACCAGGTACTCATAAAAAAACGCACGGTTAAGTGACCACAGGTTAATAAAATATAATTTGAATTTTAGTAATTTGGAAAGAGGTAAAGGATAATGGAAATTAAATATCTCGCATCTAGAAAACGAAGACTATAAACGCGGAATCTTAGATTTATTCAAAAACATAGATGACTCATTAGATCAAATATCAAAATGGGAATCTTTTAAAATAAAGGTTTATGATTATTCCATAAATACGCAAGACAATCCAGAAACAATGTAAAATATAGAATAAAATTAATTGAGAAAAGGATAGATGATATAAAAAATTTACCTAGCGGAGATATTGATATGAATGAAAAAAGAAAACTTGAAAAGGAATTAGATTACATGTACGATGAAATAGCTAAAGAAGCGCAGATTAAATCTAAAGCAAAATGGATTAACGAAGGTGAACGAAATACAAAATTCTTTTTAGATTTGGAAAAGAAACATCAAGCTAACAATACAATATTGGAAATAAAAACCGATAACAAAACTGTAGCAAGTAATGGCGAAATTATAGAGGAAATGTGTAACTTTTATTAAAACTTATAAACAAGTAAATCTATTAAAAATGATGATATAAATGCTTATTTAAATGACGTGGAATGTCCAAAACTTAGCAATAGTGAAAAAGAATTTTGCGACTCATTACCTACAATTGATTGATGCGCAGATGCAGTCAATAATTTGAAAAATAACAAATCCCCGGGTTTAGACGGTATACCGGCTGAATTTTATAAATGTTTTTGGAAAACAATTGGACTACTCTTCTATGAAGTTTTACTAAGTATTTTCGATAAACAGGAACTACCCTTTTCACAGCGGTTAGGTCTTATCACTCTTTTATTTAAGAAAGGGGACAAAAATAGCCTTAAAAATTACAGACTATTAAGTTTGACAAATACCGATTATAAAATTTTCGCTTTTGTCCTCGCCAAAAAATTACAAACAGTTATTGATAAACTGATTAGCAAAGAACAATCAGCGTATATAAAAGGCCGCTTTATAGGCATAAATGCAAGATTAATTTTAGACATTTACGAATACTGCATGGAAAACAATAATGAGGGTTTATTGCTATTTTTAGATTTTTAAAAAGCATTCTATTTAGTCGAGTGGAATTTCCTTTTTCGAGTCTTAAAACAATTTAATTTGGGGGAAAATTTTATTTCATGGGTCAAAATTCTTTACACAAATCCAATTTTTAGAGTTAAGAACAATGGATGGATTTCTAAAACTTGCAAAATGAAAAGAGGTATAAGACAAGGTTGTCCTATCTCAGCACTTCTATATCTGTTTGTTGCGAAAATATTGGCTTATAAATTAAAACACAATTCAGATATTCAAGAAATAAATATATCAAACATGGTAGACTATTTAAAAAATATTCAACATTCGGATGATGTCACTTTAGCCTTGAAAAATATTTCTTCTTTAAATGTTGCAATAAAGACTCTAGAAGAATTCTGTAAACACGCTGGATCAAAAGTTAATATAAAAAAAAAACGCAGTGTATACTACTTGGTAGTTTGAAAGACAAATATAATAATATTAGCGGCATTGATGAAACCAATGATGCTGTTTGGGTATTTACATTGAATATAATAAAATTCAATGCTATGAACTTAATTGGTTACATTCTTTTCAAAATATGGAAAAACTGTTCGAGTCCTGGAAAAAAAGAAAACTATATTTGGAAAAGCATGCATTGTTAATTCACTAGCTATATCTAAAATAATTTATGTGGGTTCTATTTTACCTATGCCTGACCCTGAGTATATTAAACAACCGAAAAAGAGCATATTTAATTTTATTTGGAATAAAAGAGATAGAATAAAAAGAGATACTGTAATTGGAAGACAAGAAGATGGCGGTATAGGAGTTGTTGATATTGAATCGAAGTTTAAGGCCTTGAAAGCTGCATGGTGTAGAATATTGACTGACAAAACATGCATAATTAACAAAATAGTTGATAGTTATCTAAGAATTTTAAATGTAGATACCAATTATGTATTTAACTTATTGGAGACTTATAACTCAAATTTTGAAATAATTTTTAAACTTCCTATTTTTTATAGAGAAGTATTTTGTAGTTTCAATGATTGTAAAAAATCCATTGACATTAATAAATTATCTGATATAAATTTTGCTAAACAACCAATTTTGAACAATATTTTATTTCAATTTGATAATAAAACAATCTGTCATAAAAGTTGGATTCAAAGCGGCATATTGTATGTAAAGGACCTTTTTAATGCTGATGGCCAATTCAAAACGCTTCAAGAATTGTCATCTACTTTAAAACAAAAAGCCAACTGGATGTGTGAATATAGAATAGTTAGAAATGCAATAAATAAAATATCACTAAAATTTGATATGAAATGTTGTCAATATATACAAAAAGTATCCAATTGGAATTTTCTTTTTATTCATGGTTTACATTGTATTGAAGACAAAGGATGTAAATTTTTTTACGAAAATTTGTTGTTAAAAAAATTCAAGCCTCCCTGTCACCAGGCAATGTTTAAAAGACTGTTTTCAGTGGGAAAAGAATATTAAAATGACATATACAAAAACAAAGTAAAAGATATATATGACAAACGAATATGTGAATTTAACTACAACATGCTGAACAAAACAGTGTGCTGTAACAGTTTTCTTTTTAAATGCAAATATAGGTCTTCTGCTTCTTGTAATATGTGTAGCGAAATTGAAGATCTAAAACATTTGATTTTTGAGTGTGAACATGTTAAAATGATATGGTCAACTTTAAGCTTAAGTATAGGATTTGATATACAGTGGAAACATGTTATTTTGGGTTTTTATTTTGAGAGAAATACAAAAATACGCTATTTTAATACTATTGTGTCATTCATAGCATACAAGATATTTAAATATAAAATGTGTTGTAGATCTCAAAAGAAAACAGAGACATATAATGAATTAGTTTTATATTTGAAAAACAATATCAGATACAATATCGATGTACTTGTAAATATGTCAAAAATACAAATGTTTAGAATTAATATTGTGAAATTTGCAGATATGCTGTAATTGTTATAATACATGTAAAATTACTCTATGACTAACTATCTTTGCCAGAGATAGTTGGATTTTGTTAATGGGCTGATCTGTGAAATCAATTAAAAAAAAAAATCCACTATACGTTATACTTATTCATTTTTTTATTAAGGTCTTCCGTTTCCAACGGAAGACCTTATAGTGATTGTTAGGTTTTTTCTTTCTTTCTTCTTATTATTTTCCCCCCCTTTTTGTATCGTGAATATCTCATATATGTCTTGATAGATTTTCCTAGAATTTTTAGTAATGATTGAAATTAAAAAGATCTAGCAGTTTTTGATTTCAGTTTTTCTAAATTTACTTCCGTTCGTCCGTTTCCTGTCCCGCGACGAAAAGCTTTTCACCTCCAGATCTCAGAAATGGTAAAGACTTAAACATCCAATCTTTGTGGGATGATAAACCTTTAGCTGTAGATGTGTTTAAACCATTTTGTTTTGTTCGTCGTAACTTCCGGTTGTCAACGGAAGCACTTCAAAAATTATTATCTTTACGTATTCAATTCCTTTTCCACAGAATAAATATATAAGTATAAATCTATGCACATGTTATCTATGCGGTGTCAAATCAACAAAAAAATTCTACTTCCGGTGAGATATCTCAATTATCTCAGGAAGCTTTTTTAAAACACATTTTACACCCGCGAGATCTTAGAAACTATAAGTGATCAAGACACGAAACTTTGATGGATGATAGACATTTAATTGAAAATGTGTTTAACCGGTTTCATTTTGTCTTCCGTCACTTCCGGTCCACACCAGAAAAGTTCAAACCAATCGAGCTGTTCATAAGTTTAACAGTTTGTCTTTGATATTTTTAGTAAGTTAAATAAACAAAAATGTACAAGAGGCAAGTATACAAAAAATATTTAATATAATATACATTGAGTACTTCCGTTTGTCCGTTTCCTGTCCCCAGACAAAGCACCTTATTTCGACAAGATCTCAAAAACGGTAACGACTAGAACAGCTAAACTTTGTGGGATGATAGATCTATGTATGTACATGTGTTTACATTATTTTGTTTAATCCGGCGTAACTTCCTGTCGTCACAGGAAGTACACCAAATTTTGAATATTGAATTTTGAAAATATTTTGGTTATATAGCATGGAAGTAACATTCTAGCTAGATAAATTCAAAAGGTCATTAACACATGGTAAAAAAAAAAAAAGTTCTACTTCCGGTGAGACATCTCAAATATCTCAGGTAGATTTCTTTTTTAAAACAAAGTACCTACAAGATCTCAAAAACTGTGAAAGAACAAGAAACAAGATTTATATTGATAATGGACATTTGATTGAACATGTTTTTGACGAGTTTCATTTGGTCTTACGTCACTTCCGGCTCTCAATTGCAGCGTTCATACAGAAGACTTTTTTTTAACTGTAGATTTTTTTAACATTTTACTCAGTGTGATGAACAGTAACGTACCAAAGGTAAACGTACTAAACTATTTACTTTTAATTTCTTTAATTACTTTCGGTTGTCCGTTTCAGGTCCTGAGACAAAATCCTTTTATCAACGATATATTATAAGAAAAAAACTTGAACATCCAATCTTTGAGGAAAGACAAAACAATGTATAAAGATATGTTTACTATGTTCTAAATGATCCGGCGTAACTTCCGGTCGTCAAGGAAAGTACTCAAAAATTGACATTTAGTCTTTTTGTTTTGTTTAAGTATAGAAATAATTTCTAAGAAAACCAAATTAAACATCCAATCGATGAGGAAAGACAAAACAATGTATAAAGATATGTATACTATGTTCCAAATGATCCGGCGTAATTTCCGGTCGTCACGGAAAGTACTTTGTTCCAAATGATCCGGCGTAATTTCCGGTCGTCACGGAAAGTACTCAAAAAATTGACATAAAGTCTTTTTGTTTTGTTTAATTATACAAATAATTTCTAAGATATATTTTTACAGTTTATATTGTATCAATTTTTTTTAAAAAGAGAAATGGACTTTTATTTGCAGATTGCTACATGAGGAACGGAAGACATTTTTGTTGCTATAGCAACAAGAGTCTAGTTGTTATTATTATTAGTTTAACTTCTTTTTTTTAAATAAACCGCCTCATTTTTTATTCATTTCATAAAAAGACAAGTAATTCAATAGTTGTCACCCTGTATATAATCTATAAAACAGGCGTCGGTTATTCGGTCCTTTTTTTAAGGTTCAGCAGCTTATTAAGCGTAGACTGACTCAAACGAGTCTAAATTATATAACTACAGCTGCATTTATTTATCTATTCATTCATTCATCCATCTCTCTCTCTCTCTCTCTCTCTCTCTCTCTCTCTCTCTCTCTCTCTCTCTCTCTCTCTCTCTCTCTCTCTCTCTCTCTCTCTCTCTCTCTCTCTTACGGTGAATGTCACCATATGTATTTATATACAAACCAAGCGCACCCTCCATGACTAGCTTAGCTTATTCTTGAGTTTTCATGTTAAAACAGGTGTTCGTTTTATGAATTTTTATGAAATGTTCAAAATTTAACATAACGCTTCATTTGTATCTCATAAATTATAGATACAGTAAACAATATCACAAACATGTATGCAGAAGAACAATACTTTAAATTAGACTGTAAAATATGCATATTTTATGAACGTTTTTCCATGCCTTTAGATAAATATAAAGAGACATATTTAGTGAGATAGAAAAAGGGAGGCTTGATGTTATTTAAATATTAAGCATTCAGAGAAAATGACACTTATACTGAATAACACCCAGATCTATTTCAAAGTATCTACATCAACACATTATGAAACATAACACACAATTCTATAATTTAGAAATAGGTACTCTCGTTTTCGAAACAAACTGAACGTATTATACTTCATGGTCGAATGAATCAATTATAAATAATGTGTAATTGTTCTTCTATTGACTTTTTTTTTACGAATGGGATCTAAAAGATTAATAAATCTGAAAAAACAAGAGTTCTTGACTGTTTAACGGTCATGATCAATTGTAAAACAGATACAAATTCCTGGCCTCGTTCACTCTTTCAATTAGAGATATATTTTGTTATATTACCGGAAAGACTCGACAACCCACAATTTTTATTCAAACGAAAAGCCTAGATGGCTCTTTCCAATTTGAAAATCGAAATACGAGAGTCGAAATACTAAAATCTAGAATAAACATTCAAGATTCAATTTTTAAACCTATAATATCAGTAAACTCACTAAAATTATTTATATAAAAACCCGTATCATAGCGACACCAAACATTTTTGATTTGAAATCAGTCCTACATTATCTTACCTAAAATAAATGCCATTTTTTCTCTCAATGAGTACATTATTATTATTATATCTATTAAAATTTGCCCAAAGTTATTGCTTTCATTACTTTTTTGATGATTTTTGATAAACATACACATATTTGTGAAAGAAGTACAGTAGAAATCTATGAAACGCGATGCAAAATACCTAGGATATCTTTATTGACAAATCATCCTTTTTTTACTCAGGTAAATTTACAGAGACGCAAACAAAATAATAACGGAACTTTATAATGGGGAATATTTACATATTTCCTCCTTTCGGAAGTACTCAGAACACCTCGCACAATTTTTCAACGTTATTATCCGGGCTATTTCATAGCTGATGCAATGCACAACCCCTGTAAACTTTCTTTTTCTGAACGTGTTTTGAAACCTGAAAGGTGCGAAGGACCGTTTCAAAACAGATAATCTGGAATTTTTTTCATGTAACTGGATGAACGTCGTTTGAGCACAAAGGTATTTATGATTATCGAAATATCAGGCGAAAAAAGGAGGAAGCAAAAGCTCGGGACAGAGATAAGTGAACTATCTCACACATTAAACAAACACAAGAAATAAGGGGAGATGACACCGTGTACTTAGCAAACCTAATGGGATTTTCTTATCCTGTATGTATTCTAACCCGAAACATTTTCATTCGAAGTGAATTTGCCCACTTTGCCTCTAAATCCTATTTATATATTAAGTGCTAATTTATTTGTTCTCTAAATAATGAATATCTTACATAAAGCACCATGTGGTGTTAAATATCCTTTATTACTTTTTTTAGTTTTTCTTTTTAGTTTTTTTGCTTGTTTGTTTGTATGTATGTTTTTTTTTTATATTGAATTATGTGTATGACTGGGATGTCAATCGCTGATAAAAACATGTATCATATTGGTGGCCTGAACAAACACCCCTACCCCCCCCCCCCTCCAAAAAAAAAAAACAAAGTAAAAAAAAAAAAAAAAAAAACAAACAAACCCCCTTCCCCCAAAAAACCCTTAAATTAAAAAACACCCAAATTAACTTTGCTGTGTGTTTTGTAGTTTTCAGCTTCCTCAGCTAGTGTTGTTATGAACTATAGCTTCCTAAAACATCAACATATCATTTAATTTCAATATTTTTTTTTTTAAAACGACAATCCTTACTTACCGCAACATCTTCATACCGTGTATACTTTCATGGGTCTTCTTTAGTGTTTTACTTATTTTTCTGTTGTTTTACTTATTTTTCCACCCTAAAAAATTCGACGTATGACGAATTTATATGGTACTTCCTTTAGTAGTCCGTTTGCGACCTTTTCAGGGCATTTTAACAGTTTTCTTTAGTTTTTGTTTTTTGGATTATTTTTTTTTTTATTTGGTAGGGGGGGGGGGGGATTCTTTTCTTTTGTTTTCTATGGGGTGTGTGTGTAGGGGGGGGGGAGGGGTGGGGGGGGGAGGTTACTATGTGTAAAACATCAAAAAAGTGCAGCAATTGGGGTTTACTGATTATGGCTATATACCATACTGAGACTATCATTTTGTATTAAGACCTTCTGCTAAAAAAACTAATTTTGCATAAAAGGATTGAATTAAACCACTGTTTAGGCATAAACTTCATATCCAGGAAATAAAGTGAATCCTCATAACAAAATTTTATATCATATCATCTTTAAGAATAAGAAATACATTTTTGTAGAAAAATCAGTTACAGCTGTACGGGACAATTTCTTTTCGACTCTGATATCATAATAGAGGTAGTGAATGCACATGTATGCCCAAATGTCATTAAAATATAACGCATAACATTCAATTATCATATTCACGACACGTTTTTTAACCTGATGGTTTAATAACATATAAGTTAGATCCTGCTTTAAAATCGACATATATTGACACACACGGCACCGTGATGCCACTTTTTGAATTGTTCGGCTTTAGCATGTTAAACAAAACCTTTTGTCCGACTGTCGACGGATACAAAATAGTCTTACAAGCTGCTCAAAAAAATTTCAGGTTTTGTTACTGCTTGGCGTTTTCAGTGAACATTTTTATATATTCATACTTTTTCACAATAATTATTCACATCTATATCAGCCTGATTGCATAAAATGTGATGTACATATAGATAAATTAGTTAAGTCACTAAAATAAGGTTAACTTTCCTTTGCTTTTCAAAAACCTTGCCTAGGTGACCGATCTTGTATTTTGCTCCAACAGTCATAAAACATAACACATGTTCAAGAATAAATATTCCCATTTATTTAGTAAATGACTAAAAAATATAATCAAAACAGGGGGTCATTCATGAATATGTAATATAGTTTAATACATGCAGTGCTGAATGCAATCATGACCTCCTATGATACATACAGATATGAAAATAAACATATATAGAAAACACAAGATAGGGGGCGAAAAGACTAAAAAGATTATGCAACACATGTACACAAACACATGACACACACCCCTACCCACTGTAAGCACATAAGAAAAAAACAAGCATCAAAAAACTCCATGCCAACAAAAATATTTGGGGGGGGGGGGGAGGCACCAAACAGGCCATTTTTTCAAACAGAATTAAGGGATCTAAAATACTAATAAACCGAATATGATATATTACGTTAGAAAATAAAACATAGAGAAGAAAAAATGCATCGTTTTTATTTCTGCGTTGACGAAGAACACTTATTTCATATTAGGGAGAAACATTCACATTTAAGTTCCAGTCTATATCTATCATTTCATTTGTCTGGTATAACTAGCAATGTGGAACTGGGCAGAGGTCAAATCGTTGGGTGTCATTTGTCGTATAACACCAAGGACCGTTCTCCTCGTCTGGGTTTCGACAATAGTTTTCATGACCAGCCAGTTCATCAAACCTGTGTGTATGTGGTTTTTGGGAATCCCAGCGCTGACACGGGATTCCTGTTTTTGTCACGTTTATAGTCCCGAAGTATTTTTTGCCCTTAGGGTCATTCTTTCGAACGCATTCCAATGGACATGTCACTGTAGGGAGGAAAAACAAAACACATTCAAAATGCAATATCAATGTAGGTAAAAAAAAATACCATCGGAAACTAAGTGATAAAATTTATCCTCTATTGTATCGCTGGATCCTATTTGATCGGCTTTAAGAGTCAAAGTATTTTAACGTCAAATAAAAAGAAAAGCGTAGGTCTCCATTGTTAAAGTGGTGTATACTTATAAAAAGATATCACAAGTATATGGTAGTTGCTCCCGTTTTGACGTAAACAAGTAAAAAACACAAAAGTAAATATTACAGAATGATACGAAAACAACAAGACGTTTACCACAATAAGGAATGTTGCAGAGCTCCAATCGTTTGTACGGATCCATAGTGTAGCACCAAGGAGCGGGCTCATTATCTATTGTCCTGCAATAGTTTTCTTGAAGACTGGTGAAGTTGTGACTATGTGGAGTCTGAGAATTCCATGCTTGACAGGTTTTCCCAGATTTTGTGACGCTAACCTTTCCTGTATAGTCATAGCCTGATTTGGATCTTTTACATTCTTCTTCAACAAGACCTATAAGGATAAAGTATATATATATATATATATATATATATATATATATATATATATATATATATATATATATATATATATATATATATATATATTTAAATCCAAACATATATAGCAGTGTTCGGTTTTATATAATGTAAATTTAAAAAAATGAAAGTCAACACAAAATAAATCGTTAGCGCTTTCATCAAATGTCCAGACGTCTTAAAAATAACAATAACGTTACTTGGTGACGTCTGCTATTACTTATTAGGTTCATTACTGACTCACTATAGAAATATATTGGGTTAATCAATCTCATAGACCCAACCCAATATATTTCCGTAGTGAGTCGGTAACGAACCTTATAAGTGTTTTGTTTTCCCGAGGACTATCAAGCGACATAATCATTCACAAATAGCAGTGATCTACGCAAAGCCATGTACAAGATACCCTACATCTCGTCCAATTAAACTCATTTTAACTCTTCAAAATTATCAATCCACCTTTCAAATACGCTTAAAAAATCTTTGCTTCACCCATATTACTTACAATGTTTTGTTGCTATTCAGTTTTAAACCTCTGCAGAGATTTGAGCAAATTTAGACGCTGCCATTTTGTTCTGCTCCAGACACAACAATGTGACGTCAATATTCTAAGGGCAAATACTCTAATTTAAAAATATTTCCGAAGGGGGCCACTACTTTAAATATTTTAATGACTTACTGAACACTATTTCTGTGTTAAATAATATGAAATATCGAGATGAGTAGGTGAGGGGGCGGCCAATGACGGCGACATTGCCTAATATTAATCCTCACAGAACCTACATAGAGATATATGAGGCAATCACGTGCCATGTTTAATCCAATGAAAATGTGACATTTCAGTCTGAGGGAAAACAAAATACAATGACGTCAATGTTATAGTTATAGTTGTAGAGGGATATTGCCGCGTAATCTATAGCGTCATTAAATGAAATATATATATACACAATACACATAAGGTTTAATTACAGCAGTTTGTTGAGGAAAGGTTTTCAGTAAAACGTTTTTCATTTTATCTTCTTTCTGTTGCACTCTCTGTAAAAAAAATCATAAAAAAGAAACGCTTGAAATTGCCCGCGTCCGCATACATCAATGTACTCGCTGAATTTTATTTTCCAGTACTGTGGGTCATTAATCTGCTGTTTGTGCACCGAGATTCTTGTTCTTAATGTAGTCCCTGTTTCGCCGATATAAAATCTGTTTTAACAATCACATATAATGGTACATGTATATATTAATATATATAGCTGACCGCACGAAACAAAATACCATCATTCAATTCTCTGTCGACTGAGGTAAAACACCTGTAGAAACAAAATAAATGATGGCGGAAACAGGAAAACATCGAAATAGTTCAAATTTACTTATCTACTAGTGATGCAAGCTTTTTTTAATGGAGCGTGCGATTGTACTCTCTGGTCAGACTAGTACTGTGAATGTGGCAAATCACTTAAAAGTAAACCCAGGACTACGACGTAATTAGAACGTCGTTACAACACAAGGTCAGACTGCGCCATGCAGCCTGAATAGACAATATATATATATATATATATATATATATATATATATATATATATAACTCCAGAACAAAAAAAAAAGTACATCGCTTTGATTCTTATAAACATACATTATTATGCTCTTTATTAAAATATGATGGTACTTTACTGATTATTCCGTCGTTGTTCTGAATAAAATTACATATGTCAACAAACTTTTTGGACAACCCTCGTATATATGGTATCCACTCTATATTGATTTTAGCATTGATGACACATAAAACCAATTATTTATGCAGGATACGGAAACAGCAAGATTTTTACCACAATAAGGGATGTTGCAGATCTCCCAGCGCTTGTTCGGATCTGTAGTGTAGCACCAAGGAGCGGGCTCACCATCCGGGTTCCTGCAATAGTTTTTTATGAGATTGGTGAAGTTTTTGTGTTCATGCGGAGTTTGGGAATTCCATGCTTGACAGGTTCTGTTCGATTCTGTGACGCTAACCTTCCCTGTATATTCGTATCCTAAACTAGATCTTTTGCATTCTTCCTCACCAAGACCTAAAAGGTTAAAATACATATATGTATTGAATCTCGAATTCGAAATCCCGTATTTTGAATATCGAATCCCGAATGAATCTTTTTAGCCTTCGTACTTTTGAGCTTTGTAATTGGTTCACTTTTCAGGGCTTATATTTTAACACTATATATCTAGTGTATTATTTTCTTTTCTGAGCTGCTCTCGATGGAACAGTCGCACCGTTAATTATTCATAACTGGATTTATTGAATTTCTTTGTATTGCACATTTTGATAAGTATGCTGACATATTTTGAAAGCTGTTTTCCTATGGTATTCATTGTCTTCATCTTAAAAGGGCCAAATCGCTCACCGGAGCAACGGTAGACATACTAAAATCAGCTATATAGAGTCATACACAAAAAACCCCCTAAATTTTGTCATATACATGTAATAGATCCTGTATAAAAAGAACTCCCCTCCATATTCTTAAGTATATCACTGAGCTCCCTTTTAACAGGATGATTTTACAGTTTAACCACATATTGAGATTTGCGGTTCTCGAGAGAAATCTCAAACAAACGTCCATACATGGATATTAATCCTTCAACAGATTTTGAACCGCTTGTAAGTTGTAAGGCCCAAGAATATCGCCGGCCCAGAGTCTAAACAATTTTTAAGAATTAACAATATGTCAAAATGCTTGCATATAAGTTAAACTATACTTAACAACACCTGAGTTTTTGTGATTTAATTTCTTCCTTTGTAAAATTGGAGCCCCATCCCCCTCCCCATTGTTGCCTAATTCTACTCCTATAGATTATGATTTTGACAAATTTTGATCTACACTATCTGTACTGACTACACTCACAGTTTTTCTAAGCAAATTGTGTCTAAGAGGATGATTTTTAAAGAATTTTAAGATGTAAAAATTAGACCTCCTTCTGCTCTCTACCCCTACGGATCATGATTTGCAAAATTTGAATTTACACTACCTGAGGATGCTTCAACACAGGTTTTAACTTTTTTGACCACATTGTATTTCGAAAAGAAGATTTTTGAAATATACCGACAAATGTTTGATGATTTTAAATCATCTCCCATCAAAAGAGGGAATGACCCATCATTTGAACAAATTCATTTTCCCTTTACTTAAGGATACTTTGTGTCAAGTTTAGTTGAGATCTGCGCAGTGGTTCTGGAGAAATAGTGGAAAATGTAAAAAGTTCACAGACAGACGGACGGACAGAGCCCGGAGGAAAAGTGATCAGACAAGCTAAATTGAGCTTTCAGCTCAGATGAGCTAAAAAAAGATTAATGTTTCGTTGGGGCTTATCTGTTTTATCAAAGTCATTTGTTTCCATCGGAAACCTGTACCAAAGCCTGGTCCCGAAACTGATATTTAAAATAAAATCCTCCGTGGTTTTTTTTTTGGTTTATCTCTTTCACAAAGTTATTTCAATTACACAAGTAAAACCAAAGAAAAAAAAATAAATTACAGGTCTTCATTTTGCATCCGTAAACACGCTCCCGCCCTTCATGATAAGGACCAAGGGGGCTCTAAGGTTTTCAAATAATAACTTTTAATCATAAAATATTTTGTAATACGTTAATGAAGCAAGTATTGTTACCATGATGGTATTAACTTATACAGTTCAATTGTTTACTCCTTTGTTTTGTCATAAAGGGTCAGAAGTACGAACTGTGGATATTCAATACCTTAAAAATAGAGAAATATTGTGATAGCCACATTGAAAACAATATTATGAAAATAAAGAACTGAAAACAGTATGTAGTCATAATTTTTTGTTACATGGTCACTAAAGGAACTTTCCCTAAAACATTCTTTTCCAGATATCTCGAGAGCGACATACAGTTTAGGAACACTTGTTTAGACCAAAAAAAAGTATTAATTTTAAGATGGACAATATATCTGATTAAACAACATGAAAAAGGGGCTTGTTCTTCAAATTAGTGACCTAGTCTTCAAATAAGTGACCTAGATTACGCTTTTAATCTAATAAAAAATGCCTTTAACTGTTGAATATTTTATAATACGTCATGCTCATCCTTATGCTTTTATTACATATCAGAAACAATCATTTACTTTTTTTTACGATATACATGTAAGGGGTAAAGAAGCCAAAGGTCCGAGTATTTAATACATGTATTCAATATCTCAAATTGGAGAAATATTGAAGAGTAAAAATTCAAATTGATGTGATAACATGCAATAATATACATACAATTTTTTTTTTTTTTGTGCAAAAAAAAAGGAATTGCAAGGATGGCCCCTTTAACGTTCTTTCCCAGATATCTCAAAAACGCTACATATTCTCTTAACACTTGTTATACAAAATGTGTTGTATTTAATGAAATAGCAAAGGGGTTTGTCTATCCAATAAGGGACCGAAAAGGACTCAAAGGTTTTAGAATAGTAGCTTTTAACTGTGGAAAATATTCCAATAGTAAAAATCCGTAAAAGCAACAATTGCTTCATTCTTCTCCGTAACAATTTTTACATGAATTCTAGCTTTTAACTGTGGAATATATTCTAATACGTCGTATAAGCAACACTTGCTTCTTTGTTCACCGTAACAATTTTTATCGGAGCAATACAATTGTTTAATCATATGCTGAGTATCTAGAGATTTTCAGAGGTCACGTAGATTTTCAGAGGTCATGTAGGAGTCCAAAGTTTTGTTCTTTGATATGTCAAAATAGAGAAAAATTCTTGAATATTGAAATGAGCTTGTTCTTCGATTAATGGCCGACTGACCCTTAAGTTGTGGTACTCAGAAGGGTCTTTAAGTGTTTCATTACTTTCTCTGATATTTAAGCAAAAAGTAATGGCCATTAACATAAATAATACAAACCATCTACAAATCATATTTGAATCTTGTTCTCGCTAAATATTTATATCTTATACTTGAACTAAATTGTATGATATCATCCTACTGACACAATTATACATATTTTTTTTTTTTTTAACAAACTCTCTCTCTCTCTCTCTCTCTCTCTCTCTCTCTCTCTCTCTCTAAAAAAGTCAAAACAGGTACTTACGATACGAAAGGCTATTGTACAATTGCCATCCAATTTTAGTTACTGTCTTATTTAAGATATGACATGTATTATATGTGAGGCACAATCCTGCATCATGGTTAAAGCTAAAAGTCTTGCATCCAAAACCACAGAACATGGCACATCTTACAAGAGAGTCCGCGGGCTTGGTGTCAATTGGATCCAAAATAGACATTTTGTTTTCAAACACTGGTATGGCTTCATAATATTGCAGCACTAAGTTCGCTGAGGATAATGTAAAATGCAACAACAATCTCAATATATCAAATGCTCGGATTTTCATTTTTCGTAATTGATAGGAGAATAAGTCCGTATGTCACAATGGCTTGACTTATATATATATATATATATATATATTTTTAAATGTTTTGAACTCACTTTGCTACCAGCTATGGCATTCGAATTTGTGACTGAAAGATTATTCGTTCTTCTTTTTAATGATAATGTAAATTGATGCTGAAATAAAGAATGTCATAATATCGGATAAATGAATATTGATAAGTAACTAGAGTATCGCTCGTTCGAAAAGTAATAAATATTTCAAAAGCATTGAGACCTATTGAAAAGTATAACTGAGTGATATTGTTTATTCGCACCGAAGTCGATTTTTGTATTGAAAAGACAACGAAAAGCATTAATCACTATTAAGTATTTACTTTCAAATAAAATATTAAATTTTTAAACATTTTACTTCATTTTGACTTTAACATTGTGGTGTTTTCGTCAGTTGAAATCTATAAAAAAGATGCAAATTTTGATAACGCTTTTGTAATTATTTATTATACAAACACAGCTAATCCCAGATATAAGAAAGATATTTAATTGTTATTATGATAATGTGCGTTCTATTTGAAGATCCATTCGGTGATTAATATTCTTTTTTTACCTCTGCACATTGAAATAATAAATAACGCATATGGAAAGTTAAAAAAAACCCAATCAAGAAACAGTAAAGAAATAATTAAAAAAAAACAACAAACAAAAACAAAACAATTCAACACCTTGAGATTGTGCTTGAAAGTTTTTATTTTGAATTTTTATCACAATATTTGCATCCACCTCATGTTTCCTCCCTCTTTTTTAAAAAGACAAGTATGAATCATTTTTTCGATAAAACTAAGCAGACTAAAATTACACGAGTTCTTACAACGCTATCGATCAATCAAAACTATAAGCAGCCGTGACGGACCAGACGACCTAACGTCAAACTCAAATTTACAAAGAAAGAAAGAATGATAATTATTGAATCTAGCGTTGAGATTTATTTAGAATAATTTAGTCATTTTTATTCACTCTCAATAATATATATCTACGATACCGATCAAACCACAACCTAAAAAAAAGTAAACCCAAACTGAACCTTGGGTGTACATTCTTGGTTTACTCTGGGATTACTCCGGGTTCACTGGAGTGGACCCAGAGTAACCCAGAGTGGACACAGGGGATAAACCCCGATCAGAAGTATACCCCTGAAAGCAAACGCTACCTTTGTATTCGGAATATACAAGGGGTGGAAATCACAGGCAGTAGGATGATAAGATAAAATACAGTAGGCATGTTCACGAAGCTGTCTTAGGACTATGGTGTGTCGTAAGTACATCTTAGGATATGTCTTAGTCTTAAGTCTGTTTCTCGAAGCTCTCCTAAATTTAGGAACCGCCGTAACTTTGTCCTAACTTTAGGACAACACCTACCTTGTCCTAAGACCATCCTTAAGCTATAAAATCAAGTTTTGAAGGATATTGGGATGTTGTGAAGCCTTTTCTTAAGACTGGTATAATAAAGCAATATTTTCCACTGTTCCAGCATTTTCGACAAACATCAAATTCCTAATCCGGGAGGGGGGGATAGTCATTTATTCTATCATGTGTGTTCATTTTAACAAAATGACGTGGAGGGGGACCCCAAACTCTCACCACTTCCCCGTTACTACATGCCTGCCTGGGAGCTGACAAATTTTTTGGGCAAATACTATCTCTGTTTGACGAATGCAAATTATTCACTTATTTTTTTTATCTGCACTGTACACTTAATGCGTTACATCCATTGTTTTGATTTTAATAATTTTTGATAATAATTATTTGAATGTCCTTTGCTAAAAAGTAAATTTACACCGGGTTATATAAGCCATGCGTGATCATTCCTAATTTTTATCACTTTATTCTGAAAAAAAAAACAATCTTTAAAAAAAATTGTAATGTTGAATGAACTGTATTTATATATTTTCGAAATATATTACAACTTATTTCTTATTTAACATGTTCGTGTATTCTATATATTGCAGATTAACGGGAAATTGGCTGTTTTTGTAATGGTACATGTGTTTCCTTATGTAACGTTTCAAATTCTATAAAAATCGCGAGTTTATGTATATTACATATACTTGAATGACAAGATTCTCCAATGTTAATTATCTAATGACAATACACACGTGTTGTTTACATAATTATCTGTTTGTAAGCCAATTCTGTCCTAATACATATTTTCTTTAAAAAGAGAAGAAGAACAGTTATTTGACTTTTTTGGGGCGTGTGATATTTTTTATTTCAACATTGCATTTTTTTTGGAAGGGGGGGGGGGTGTTTCATTTAAAAACAAAAACAAACTAAACTGTTATTGGTCACTGATATATATTTAGGTAAATGTAAATTTTTAAAATGTATACATAAAAATTACTGGTTTTAGGCCTATTAAGTTAACTACCGAGACGTACAATTTTCTGGCAAAATGTTTAATGATGCATCCCTCACAAGTCTCTCAAATTCGATCTGAATGAATAAATGTGAAAAATAAGAATGGTTGTAGAAGGTTAGGATATCCTAACTTAAAATGTTCCTAAGTTACCGTCGAGCTACATCTTAAGACGTGTCCTAAGTTGATCTTAGGATGCTCCTAACTTTTTTCCTAAGTCATATCTTAGGAATACACTTAGGTCATATCTTAGGAAAGTTTCGTGAACATGCCTGCAGGTCTGCTTCACACTTCAGTGCGTACAGTTGACTTCCAAAGCAATTCCTGAGTAATCCCCAAGTAAATCTCGAGTGCACCCAAATTTTCAAAACGTAAACCCGACGTAAACCTCAAAAGTAAACGCTGGATGTTAAGTTGGGATTTACTCTAGTGTTCGGTTGGGTCTGGTCGGTTTTGTAAAGAATATACAAGGATAAAGATAAGTGTTACTTAATCAGGTATTCTATCAATTCTTATACCGCTGTTTTATTGAAATGAGATTACAAATTTTCACAGACTTGTGAACAATTGCTATATCAATACAATTCATATTATATTTCATATTATATATTTTATTTAAACGAGAACTTTTCAGACGTTTCTTCATTCAACTCAGCATTGGAAAATAAAATGAACAAGAGAAAAGCTGTCAATGTGACAGCAAACCGGGTTTTCTTTTATGTGAACTGTATCCATAATCCTATCAACACGTATCCAGTGAAATGGAGTACCCTATATGCAACATTTTGCCAAAAAATGACTAAGTTCAAAAGCTGGTATTTTTTTCATAAATTATCAGAAATCAAAATCCTAGCAATATGCACACCTCTGATATATGAACAATTGGTCTGTAAAAGAACAACTTCCTATCTTGAGAACTGTAGGAGGAGTTATCCGTACAATGAGGGTACCCTATAGGCAATATTTTGCCAAAAAATGACTAAATTCAAAAGCTGGTATTTTTTTCATAAATTATCAGAAATCAAAATCCTAGCAATATGCACACCTCTGATATATGTAAAATTTATCTGCAAAAGAACAACTTCCTATCTTTAAAACTGTAGGAGGAGTTATCCGTACAATGAGGGTACCCTATATGCAAAATATTGCCAAAAAATGACTAAGTTCAAAACCTGGTATTTTTTCGATAAATTATTGGAAATCAAAATCCTTGCAATATGCACACCTCTGATATATGTTCAATTGATCTGCAAAAGAACAACTTCCTATCTTAAAAACTGTAGGAGGAGTTATCCGTACAATGAGGGTACCCTTTTGGCAGCCGCCCGCCCACCCGCCCGCCATTTTCACCATTTTAATAATCGGATTTTTCCGTTGGAAAACCCGGTTAAAAACGCTTTAAAAAATACCATTGAAATGTAAATTTTTGTTTTAATTTACACTTTATTACATCTAATTTTGTTATAGATAAATTTAATTTCTTGCTTCAAATTACATACAAGACACAATGAAGAAATTTATCAGGTTAAAGGTAGTACAGTTTAAAGTTAAATACAAACTACTTAATTTATCCTAATTCTAATTTTTTTTCAAAGCCGAGTTTTTATTTTCCGTTTCACTGCCTAGTATAAAGTCCTCTTCTTCTTTCATCGCTGTAGCACATTTGTGTGGAATACCTCTGTTCGCTTTTCTTCATTCATTATACCGGTCTCCTAAGGGTTCATAATTTGCTAGTTAACAATGACCAACATTTTAAAGGTGATTTGAAAGAGAGCATGTGTATGTGTAAGGCGTGTCTTTTTTTTTTAATCAAGCCATTTAAACACCCTATGAATGTACCCAAAAAAGGAAATCGCCTTATTGTGTTTGCTATGATAACAAGGTTTTAAACATTTCGTCAATAAGCTAATATTGACATTTTCTATTTTATCATCAATTTAGATTTTATTTCCGTTAAAAAATACATTAAAACAAGATTAAAACGACTGAAAACGAAGGGCATTCATCGAAAAAAAAGAAATCCATACAAAAATTACACAGTTGCACAGCGTAAACATATTGATACTGTAACAGTGGTCGGTTAGTTCCCACTTTAACTATCTCGGATTATCACGAAATACTATAGATCATAATCAATAAATAACAGCAACACTGATTCAGATGTTAAAATGACTAAGAATTATCATACGATATTTGATGAATTAAAACAAATAACAAAATTATTTAAGCGCACACAACAAAATGCACGGGAAATGTAGTGGATAACTACAAATATTAACCTATGATAAATTCGTCGATTGGGACTTTATAAAATTAATAATAAAAACGTCTGTACGACAATAAATAAATATAAAAGGAGACAAACTCCTAAAGACATCCGTTACAAATGAAGAAAAACTACCGAATGTTCCAGGGAGCGGAGAGGAAACCCCGGTTCTCAGACAGCACCGATTGCCAATGATAACCGCGCACTTCGTCCAAGAACCAAGAGAGATAACCATAAACACAAAATACAACTCCACTTTATTAGCATAACAGTTTTCATGCAAGGATAATTTTTTTAATGTCGCCCTATCCATTAACAACAGTCCTGTAGATTAAAGGGAAATAGTTTATTCTTTTTTTTAATCAACAATGAATGAAGTATTTTTCATTTATCTTTACAATTAAATTTAATGCACGTAAGAAAAATTAACGTATTATATTAATTGTTTATTCTTTTTTTTAATCAACAATGAATGAAGTATTTTTCATTTATCTTTACAATTAAATTTAATGCACGTAAGAAAAATTAACGTATTATATTAATTGTTAAGAAAATTTTGCGGAAAAGTTATTTGATACTTAGCGAAGTTTTGAAGTAGCGGTTTTTTTCTGAATGTCCTAATTCTTATACATATAAACCTTGCATAAAACGATGTTCTTGAATTAACCTGGAAATATATGAATAGAATACACAACAAACTCTATTTGTTTAGTTTTTTTATTTCGTAGCACTGATTTTTTTTAATCGTTACATATTTTCAAAATACGTCAATTTAATTTAAACGCTGTTCTTTATTTAAAATCCAAACAGAGTAATTAATGTGAATGTTTCTTGGTATATTGATGAAGATACATTTTAACAGATGCGTGATAATACAAAATGATTCAACGCAATATGTGTTAAAATTAACATTTTAGGTGCTTAATTGATTGAATTCTACACTGAAACATAAATCATGATTCAAAATTTATGAAAAAAATTATTTGCATGACCACTAAAAAAATAGATAAGTATCTTGTAAGTTCAGCAGAAGCAAAGCATCGGTGTCAAATAAAAATACCATTCACTACTATAGTAATGACTGCTATTAGTTGATTTGCAGATATTAAAATATTGTAATACATATTATGTTGCCGTTTTTTTAGGTCAGCGATATGGATGCATTTTTGTAATAGCATGTTAAGGTGACGTCTAATGACATATAGGTTCTAGGGTTTTAACATTCTCTGATTGTTTGCGAACAGCTCTTACGGTAACGATGTCGTAGAATTGTCTGTTGTGTTGGTAGGTGTTAATGTTGGTGTCACTGGTATCGACAAAACAGTGGAGTTAGTTGCATTTGTTTGTTGTGTTGTTGTTGAAAAGTTAGTTATGTTCAATGCGTGTTGTGTTGTAACTGGCGGCAATGTTGTAGTATTGTAGCCCGAACTTAAAAATGTTTCTAGTGATGTTGTAACCGGTAAGTTTGTCGTTGAACTGTTTGTTGGTTGCTGCGTTGATGTTGTTTGTACTAGTGTTGTATACAATGTGGTGTTGCTTGATGTTAAATATTGCAATAACGGTGACTCTGTTGTAGAATTGTTTGTAAGATTGAAAATTGTTGTTTGTGACGTAATTACTGGAGTTACCGTACTGATATTTGCACTTATTGTTGTGTTTGTATACGTATATGTATATGTTGTCGATGTTGAGCTGTAGTTAACATTGATCGTTGTTTGTTGTGTTTTAATTTCTGGAGGCGTCGTAGAATTATCAGTCACGCTATATGTTGAGTAGTTTTGTGTTGAGGTTGGTGATGGTAGTGTTGATGTATGCACTGTGTTCATTGGTGTACTAGAAACGTCTGTCAAACTGACAGTCGTCGGTTGCTGCGTTGTATTCGGTGATATTGTAGTATTTTGAGCCGCCGCAGTGATCGTTGTTAGCTGTTGCGTTGTTGTTGTTGCCGTTGTAGATGACGATTCAGTGACAATTGGTGCCGTCCTATGTGAGTCTAAAATAGTAATAGCAATACTTAAATTGGTTACAACATATCCATTTTTACCGTAATTTAAAAATGTATAGATATATTATACACTGTTTCTATATATTTATTCTCATTCTAAATATTACCATTTTCATTCTGCATAACAACCACCATCGTCAAAGCAAAAATCCCACACGTCAGGATCAAGCAAGATGAAATAGCAATGATTCGGAAGGCCAGATCTTTTCGTCAAATTTTCATATTCTTTATTTTGTTCCTTCTATGTGAATTCTTTTTTCTCTCTATGATTGTCTACAAAAATTCAGTATATCGTCAAGAAAGCAATGTTTAATATAACTATTACAATAGAAATACAGCAGATGTCCAATTGTGCTTGACGTAAAGGTTTTTGTATTTGTTTGTTAATTTTCAAAAGAAAAATGTAAAAAAAAATTCAAAATTAAGTGTCATTAATTATATGTATCGCCTTAAATATTATTTTAAATCATATATATATGGTCGAATGCATTTTTGATAGGGCATATACAATGTGCGATGTCTATCATTCTAAAATTTCACACAATGTTTATGGGTGGTTACCCAGGTTTTAAAGCGGCACGGTCAAAAATTAAGGTATTCATCTAAATGCATGGTGCATCATGCACAAAATCTACAGAAATGAAAACATCCTTATGATTGTTAAAAGAAATGAAGCATGCTGTTTTATTTTACTATTCTTTTTTTTTACTTTTTGGTTGGCTAGTTTCTTGGGTAGTGAAATAATTTGTTTCATACGCATAATAATATAGCATTAACAACTGTGGTACCAAACGATACGTGCAGTCATAATTTAAGCATTTTTTTCTACAACATACATCGTAGCAAACCATATCATTGAAATCTTATGACAATGGACGTTTATACCATATCTCACAAATCTCTTAGTATATCATTCGATTCTTACTCATCATTATAAACTCCAAAATAAGAAAACATAGCATGCAACCCTATTTCAACTGAGTTTTGATGGACTTTTTTTTATTAGTTTGTTATTGTTTTGTTTTTGTTTTGTTTTGTTTTTTCTTTTTTTTCTTTTCTTTTTTTTTATTTTTTATTTATTTTTTTTTTTGGGGGGGGGGGGGGGGGTGTCTTTTTATGGAATTACATTTATAATATTACAACTAAGGTCCCCACATTTTCAATATTTCTAGTAAATATTTCAAGGTGTTTATTAAAACTATTATCATATCAAAGTATTTTTCTAGAAACTTGCAACAATGCATTTGCATTAAAAGCTGTTAAAATATTTACAATTATTTAAAACTAGTTATCTGTTATTTGTAAATCTTCATTCAACACAAAATGTATGAATGATATATTAACGGAAAACTTTGCTTCTTGTTTAATGTTTTAAATTAGAAATGATTTAATGTCCTTGATACATAGAATAAATTCTACAAATTTAATGGAGTATTATACCCGTACCATGCCCATTAAGCCTTTTTTTTCAATTTCTCATACCACGCATACCGATTTCAATCCATTACATACATAGTTAATAGTATGACATTAAACTAGCATTATATATATTGCATAATCTCCAAAAGATATGCAATAAAAGACTGTAGCCAGCGAATTGATTCAATGTATTTTCTAATAAATATGAAAACTATAGTCTAATCTAAAAGAATACAGAACTCGTTTGTGTTTGATATTGATGTCTATCAACATACCTTATTTTGACCAATAGCAATCTTCTTTCCTTGGGTATCATACCAAACGGATTTCTAATGAAAAATTAAGATCTGAAATATTTACTAAAATATTAGATAAGCATTATCAAAGCATATATTTGGCCTGTTTTGTATATAATACGTCTGCAAACATTATTGAAAAAAAAACAATTGCAGTAAAAAAAAAATGAAAACGTCCTTTCCGTAACAATGAAATCAATACATGTTTTAACACATGTTTGATTAAATGATTTTTCCAGTTTAACAAAGACAAATCTAAGCTTTTTAGAAAAAAAAACATCGAGAAACATTTTCAGAATGATTTTTCATACGCATTACACTTTGGTTTTCCTTACAGAAAGAACAGTAAATGCAACTAATTAAAACATATATTTTACCTCACTAGAATGAACTTTATTTTTTACTCCTTCTACCATCTTGGCTTTTTACGTACTGAATAACTTCAATATTAAAGTAAAGTGTATGCTAAAGTTTGCAATTATTTTCTTCTTTTTTGGCACATTTCGTACCAATCACGACGGTTCGTATCGAACATCAGTACTATTAACATGTAGGTGGAACTATTTTTTTTAATGGCTACATCGGGATAGATATTTTTTAAACACATACACGATTGTTATTCAGTAGTGTTATTTACTTCGTCACCAAATATTGCAGCGATCGTCACAAAACAATTTTCAACGATACATTTGATCAAATTGATTTAAAAGCTAGGTGTTGCAGAATTGAGAAAGATAATTTGTACTTATATACACATAGATTAAAGTCAATTTGCTTTTAAAAGATTTCGGTGTGTCGTATGAGAGGACCATATTTAACATACTTTATAGATCACGCCATAAGAACTCCAAGGTTTGATATTATAATAATGATAATACCAGTTAAGGAATGAATTCATCGTTTGTCGTTCAACGCTCTATCGATAAGGCTATATCTTTCCCGGGATGTAAGAAATATTTGTTCATAGTTGAAACGTTTTGTTACCGATACAAGGCATTGTTCGTAACATCTTTGATCATCTAGTTATGGCCCTGTCACACCAAGCTGCGTCCCCACGGCGTGTTCACGGCGTTGTAAAATTCATGGAATCGCAGTAGAATCGCAAGGAAAATTAAGAAAACAGTACAGTTTTAATTGAAAATTTAACAAGTGGAGATGTCACGGTGTCCACACGGCGACCGAGGCGTTCTCACGGAGCTCCCACGGCTTGAAACTGCGTTTCCACGGACTTCTACTTTGCGGTTAACTGCGCTCTCGCTGAGTCTCCGCCGAGCGCTCATGACGTGCTAGGAGTTTTTACCGCGCGTCCACGGCGTGCTCTGCGCGCTGACTGCGTGCAAAAGACTTTCCTTACTTCTTGGTAGGTTAATATAAATTTGTACAATTGTACGGGAAACAAAAAAGAATTTAAGACTAGTAAATAAAAGATTAAAAAATTGTTTTGATTTTATGAAAAGGTTCATTGTAATTGAAACATAACTACTTCTAAACAATTTGTGAAGGACTAGGACAAAACTCTTAGTAGTCAGGTCTACAAAAAAGATCCGTTAATAGTTGGTAGAAAACATAGAAAAGATGTGAAAACATCCGAACCAAATGGCATGAATTCCATCTACGTCCATTAATAGGTCTTGGAATATTAACAAGTGCTACTTTTTACATAATCTACATCTAGTATGATAATTTTTACATCGCTTGCTATTGTACAACAGCCATTGTTCGAGTTTTCGCACTAGAAACGCCGTGGAAGCGCAGTATAAACGCAGAAGAAACATCACGAGAGCGCATTGAACGCAGCAACAGCTCTTTGGGGTCTCTGTGTGCCGGCAGCCAAATGAAAAACAACTTGTTCAAACGCTGTGGATGCTCGGGGAGAGCGCGTTAGAGACGCAGTGAGATCCCAAAGGACTCCGTGGTGTCTCCGTGCAAGTGCAATTGACTTGTCACTGCGTCTACACTGCGATTAGCTGCGCGCCGACGGAGCTCTCGTGGCGCTGTTGGAGATCTTACGCTGCCTATACAAAAAACATACCTAGGGATTTTAGTTGTATTATGTCGCGACAAAACTTAGAGCAGTATGACGCTATCTAATTTGTTTATTTTAAAGTGGCCTCAAGGGATAGAGAGATATATTACGAGATCAATGACTCCTTTATGGTCAGTGTTACTTGAGAAGATATTAAATTGGAGAGGTGCTTCTGTTCTTTTGAAGTAGGCGTATTTAGCAACGAACTTGAGGAATATATTTTTGACGCGATTGAATGCAATTTCACAATTAAATTTAAAAAAAAAAAGAATGCTTCATTTTCTGTCGGTTTATTCTCAACTATCAATAATGAAAAAAAGCAAAATAAAACAAAACAACCATACCCCCTACCCCTTTCTTAAAACAAAACAAAACAAACATACGCGCTGTTGCATGTAAACTTCATCACTAGAAATTGGTAAAAAAAATTCCTGTAAAATATTGGTATTCCACATAAACAACCGCGTTGATCTGAAAAGGCAAATAGAAATTCGAAAACAAAATGTAAAAAAAAAAACTTTAAAGAATGTGATGCAACTGAGATAATAGTAAGCCGCACCGCACCACCCTATCTCAATTGCCTTTAGCAGTGTACTAAACGACCGGTCCAATTTTATCTATCTTATATACATGTAATATTCTGTGCAATAGCTTATCAAAGCAAGAACATGAATTTAAGCCTCAGTAAGCATAACTAATCATAAATTCATTGTTTTAGAAAAAAATGTCAGCATAACTGCATATTCAAACAAGTATTCATTTTAAAGGAATGATCGGCAATAATGATATATTGATAGCTAGAAGCAATCAACATGATGAGTTTGATGTAAAATAATTTAAAAAGTACTGTATTTTTACAAAATATAGAATATTTTGAATCATATATAATTTCATCATTATAAACCGTCAACAAATTTAGTTTTGAAATACTAGTAAATTTGGGGAAAGCCGTTCGTAAACTGCTTGTCAAGTTTTATATTTTTAACGTAATTATTAATTTTTAAAGTATCTTCTTCTTCAGAATACTCAGTAGGGTTCTTCAAAGAGCATTAACACGTATACAAAGAAAGAGTTGTATTAAAATAATCTAATGCGACTGCAAAAAACATTGAATGCCATCATAACTAGCTATTGAGGTTGCATTATAACGTATAAATCAAGCCATCTACCTAGCTTCTATTACCCAACATCAATAGATCGAGGTCATTTCATGGAGCATCTTCTTATGATTGAGGTCAGTTCATCGAGGTCAACTGCATTACTGAATGAATATTTCGATCGAAATTCTTACGCGGGAGACAAAATGTGCATTCTTGAATTAACAGGTCAAACTGTATTGTATGTATGTTTGCATCTCTTAAGGTAAATGAATTGAAATAAAACTGAGTAAAATGTTATATAAATACTAAACCAAACTTCAAGTTTTTATAAGACCTACTTATGCAAGCGGAATGTGTGCGTACGTGGAAGCATTTGCCGGATGCCTCATATGGACACAACAGTGATCGGCCGAAGCCGATCACAAAAAGAGTGGGAATTCGAAACAGTGTCAGCCGCAATGACCACGTTCATGTTTAACCCCCCCCCCCCCCCCCAAAAAAAAAAAAGAAAAAAAGAAATGCGGTTCTCACGTATATGTAGGGTGGTAGAATCCCCAGTTAGGTGTTCTCTGTACGCAAACTGCAATGGATTAATCTATTTGTATAGGAATAGGCTAACGAGTCCAATGCAAGGATAACAATTTGAGAAAACATAACATAGCAGATTCATATAGCCATTATAAAATGTAAACATTTAAAGTATTTTGGGGGAAGTGTTACATGTACATACAATATTTCATGTATATTTCATATTCATGTTGGTATAAAATAAACTGTGAATATCACTAACTACACTCATTTTGGCAGATTTTGAACAATTTGGAGAAAAAGCGTACATGTAATACGTGCCCTTATTAACAACGAGGAAAAAAGGGTCAGAGATAATGAGAGAGAATGTTAACCTATCCAGTGTTATGGTTTTCTTAATTGTTTACCCTTTAATATAAAGCCCATTATTCATTGATGTCTTAGCCTTTTGAAAATCGCCAGTTATTCCCTTGATAATTTTGTTTGTTAGTGATATATGCATTTTGTAGCTTGCATTATACGACACCCGCTGATTAAAAGTTTACTGTCCCCTACCAGCCCTAATTTATCTTCATGTTGTTTAACCTGCAGTACGTCGCTTCAAAAACCCATTCTCAAAGCTGTAAGTATCACAACTTCCTTGACTCATGTACTTTATACAAGGGAATGACATGCTATAAACTAATTTCAAGATTCCCGTCTTAATAATTATGATCATTCAACATTCTTCGATAATTTATTCAATACTCAAAAGCATTTAAAACACTTACTTCCAGTTTTATCAAATATTGACGTCATTTCGGTTGATTTTTTTTCATCTATCTACCTGTTTGAGCATTACAATGTTTAAGTCATTTAAGGAATTCAAGTGCCTTAATTATCACTGTGTTGTAACAAGTAAGAATTAAATAGGTACATGTAGTACAGCATATTTTTTTTTTAATATTTTACTTTTTTGTTTGCCATGCTCTTTCTAATGAAATTGGCCAATTGGTGCAATTTTGATGTAACTTTACATCCATTCTTATATGTAATTTTATATACTAGAGTCTGTTTGACATACTTAAAGCAATATGAGCTGCAATTTTCATGATGATTTTTTTTTTTACGAAAATGATATTTTCTTCAAAAATATCATTGTTTTTAGATTTCTATTCGCCATTTTTTTTTGCGAAATTAGGCCGTTAAGAAGTCTTAATTGGAGCAAAATTGAATTATTGTCCTGTACAAAAATTGATTTGCTATATGTTTCTTGGAAATTTTTCCTGTGAAAAAAATTAATGATTTTTTCTAACCTTATTTGTCATAAAAGTTAAAGTTATATGCAGACTTATCATACTAGCAGCTTTTGGCAGCAAAATCAAATTCTATAAAATACAGCTCATATTGCTTTAAATTCTACTAGACTTTGATCCGTGCGTGCACGGGTTGACATTGCATATGATATGGGACATTTACGAAATACATGACTAAGCTTTTAGCCTTCAATAACGCAGTTAATTTCACTACTCTCTTCTTAGTTAGAATAATCTAAATGTGTCTCGGGACAGGCCATCGCCACAGTTAGAATGTCTCCCATATATACCCGTAATGTAGCAAAAAATTGCAGAATCGCTCCGAAACGATTTTAATGAAGCTGCATTGAAAATAACACTTAAATTAGTCATTAGAAACCATTTTGAAGCTGTAACTATCTTTCATCTAAACATTTAATTCATATTAATGAAGAATTCAACACTTTTTCACCAACGTTTTTACTCGCTTGGAATTTACACACCATGTTGACATTCGAAACCCGGGATTTTTAATATAAAATGCACTGATTAAGAGTTATCTCCCGTATTTCCTTAATTTGATGAACAGAACATATGACAAATTTTCAATGAAAATTTACATGTATTTGTTATATCGTTTCTAAGTTTATCCATGCATATAAGATATTCTGGAAACATAAACTAAACAGCCTCCCGAGATTTAGCGTGAATGTAATGCGCATGCACAATATGGTAAAATCCAAAATACTAGATGATTTCCGGATTTTTTTAAAGGAATGTTTGTTGATTATTAATAAGCGAAGCTTGATAGAGAAAAGAATAAAAACAAGTTGGTAATCTTCAAAAACCAAAGATCTCTTTAAAATGTATAAAACAAAAGACAGTACTCTTCCGATTTCATGGTATTAAAGCCCAAAAATTCGAGTCTATAATTTTAATATTATAGTAGTATAGATGTTGTGTATGTTTGACACACAAACGTGTGATCCATTTATGTCAATTGTATTCGTTGGCGCTTTAAGATTGCTTATTCTATTTAGGTTTTGATAACTAACTTAAGTGGGAACATCGAAGATGTAATAGTTCAAACAGAACACAGTCTATTAAAACATTTTATGATAAGAAGTGTCGGATGTTTGATAACTCATTTGTTTTGTTTTATAGCTCCTCAAGTCAAAGAGAATGAAGAGATTAAATTTATCTTTGAATACTGCGAAAAAAAGGTAAAAAGAGCTACGAACAGATTTTTTACGTATGCATAAAAAATGAGTATGAAACATTTTGAATTAGGAATAAGTTTAATGTTCTATGATTTACAATTGTTTTCAGTTTTTTTTAATAATGGCATTTTAGAGACTGTGATCGGTAATAAAATAATTAACCGTTCGTTGTTCTTTGATACGCATAGAAAAATTATCGTATATGTGTTTATCTACCGTAATGCATGCTTGATCTTGTTTCAGCTCTGATATATATACTTATTCAAACAGTTCAAAAGTCAAAACGGATTGAATTGCAGTAAAGGACTTTTTGGATGTTTGATTTTGTTGTACAGGATGGCTGAAAGTACAATAAGGTAAAGGTATTGTCTAGAATGTATCACACACAACAATAAACTACATGTTTCAAGTTTCATTAATAATGTATCATAGTATAAGGTATGATCCTTATTATCAAGCAATATTAGTGATCGATTACTGATCATTTTGACGCCAGACTAAGCAATACGCTATCATCTTTACATGTTCTAAAACAATTCGTCATTTTTAACTAGTATATATGTCGCAAACTAAAAAAAAGAAAAACGGCGTAAGATACCATAGTAATTTTTTTTTTAAATTATATTCGATAGATAAGATCGAAACCAGGAAACAAATCCTCGAAATTCCGTGAAAACCTTCGAAATAAAATACAATTTAGACACACACCTGAGATTTAGCTTATCGTCAATTTACTAACTGTTTGGTTGGTTATTCAAAATATAATCAAGATGATACATGTAGTGATATAACTTTTCGTCAGCAAGTTTAATATAATCAAGATGATACATGTACTGATATAACTTTTCGTCAACATGTTTAATATTATCAAGATGATACATGTACTGATATAACTTTTCGTCAGCATGTTTAATATAATCAAGATGATACATGTACTAATATAACTTTTCGTCAGCAAGTTTAATATTATCAAGATGATACATGTACTGATATAACTTTTCGTCAGCAAGTTTAATATTATCAAGATGATACATGTACTGATATAACTTTTCGTCGGCAAGTTTAATATTATCAAGATGATACATGTTTAATAGAGCATGCTTCAGCTGCTTTTCATTCACTAGGGTTTTGAAAAGCAACAGTATATCACTTTTCTTTAATATCGTAAAAGAAGACCTAGATAAATTGAATTTCCTCTCAGAATGTTCTTACAAGTTCTGCAAAATTCCTTGTTCTGGTTGTTGTGAAGGATGATAGTATTTAGTTAATAAGATCCGACCTAACAACATTGCCACCGATAGAAACGTATTGCCCATCTAATTATTATATCATACATCCTAATAAACTCCGAGGTAGAGTTTAATTGTTTTTGAAGAAAGAGTACTGATTTATTTATAACCAGCATGTGATACTGTTGTGCGATATATCTCTTAAGCGAATCAACTCTGACGAACAAACACGATTCATAAAACACGCATTCACTTGGCAATTGATAATCAGAATTGTTTTTGTGTAAATAGAAAATAAAAATGACACTTGGTCCACAAACACATACCCTGAATTACCTTACACTTCGTGGGTTTGATTTTTTGTAGTTTATTCACAAACCAATTATTGAAAAAAAAATACACTCTTAGAAAGTTACAATTTACTATTCTATGTATTAATCTATGTTTAAAACATAATACACAAAATGTATAGAGAAATTTTCGAGCATGAATGTTATTTATGATAGTGGAATGGATCACGATCAACCAGTGAGGAGTGAATCCAAACGAAGAAGACGGTTGTTGCTTTTGCTATTATTACTGTTACTACTGCTATCGTCCACCGGTGTTATAGCTGGTATTCTTCTGCATGGCTCGAATAAGTATGGTTGGTCATCATATTTAATTCAGAGTAACATTGTTTGAATCTATCTTGTTACAATTTTATCTAGCAAAAAAAAAAAATTGACAAATCAAAATTGATTAAAAAATGTATCTCTGCGTTTTAACTATAAACCTTAAAGCGCTCTCTTCCTGTAGATGATATTCAAACAACTACTACAACTGCAGAAACCACGACTGTGCGTGAATCAGCTCAAAACATGACTATAGGTAAGTGAATTAAATGTATGAAATATTCCCGATATTTATACAGCTAAACTGTATGATTAAAGAGTTGCAGTTAGTGCACGTCCGCGTCCAAATAGTTTAAAATAAACAGTAAACAATAGTCAGTTTCAAATTGTCTCACAACATTCGGTCGCTATAGAACAATGAAAATGATCATTTTTCTTAAGATAATTATACGATAAGGATTATACCCTCAACACGTTTAAACAGAAAAAAACCGAGATTCATAATTATTGTTCGGATAGCAAAATTTTAAGCACCTACCTAAATTATGTAGTTTTTTTACAGTAGTTTACAAGAGTGTGTCTGTACTCTTCATTTCCATTTCAAAATTCTTTGCACGTTAACGTAACGTGTAAACTTGACGTCATGGCAATTGTAATCCCACTCTATATGACTTTGTAAATTTATTTAATCACCATAACATCACATCAGATTGTGCATAAACAAAAATAATTCATCAATTTACTATCAATTTTATTCTTTTAATGTATAGGAAGCAGAGGAAAGGAATTTTTTGTTTTGTTCATGGCGAATATAGAATTTACGGCGAAAAATGTCTATGTAACATCTGAAAATGGAGTTCAAATGAACATTACAACATCCCCTCGTCTTGACATTTTATTAAAGGCAAAGATTGACAGAAATATACTTATTCCCTCTAGTCAGCATATCACTCTTCCGCAAGAATTGGAACTTCAGAGTTTTCAAAAAGAAGAGAAGTCAGTTTTAATTGAAACTTCCAGTGATGTTTTTGTCATTAGTCACGATAATGGATATGCCAGTGTCGGAAGCACTACGCATATACCACTGCATAAACTGTCAAATAAATATGTAGTTGTGTCATCAAAGCCAACAATCAATAGAAATAGCCAGTTAGCTGTGTCTGCTATTGAAGATAATACTACTATTTCAGTCACTTACAAGATGAAACGGAACATGCCTTTGGTTATTGATGGAAAAGCATATTACAACGGTGACGTTTTTAACGTATCTCTCAATCGCTTTCAAACATATCAGATTGAGCACGTTACTGATTTAACTGGAACGCTGGTTGAATCGTCGTCTCCTATTGCAGTATTTTCGGGCAATAATTGCAATAAACTTGAGAATATAGGTGCTTGCGATCACCTTATTGAACAGTTACCACCAACTGACAGTGTTGACAGTACATATATTGTGCCTCCTAATATGAATGACAGGGACACACTTATACGTATTACAGCGATAGAAAACGCAAACATTACCTACATGATCGGTCATGTAACTCAAACTCTATTTTTATACGAGTTTGATTCTTTTGACACTAAAATAGCAAGCAATCAGGTATGTTTCATTGAATCGAAAAGGCCTATTTTAGTTACAGCATTCGGTTTAGGTTCGAATACACCACCGTTAGGTGACCCATCTATGACAATCGTACCAGGAATCAATCAGTACTTAGATTATTATAAAATAGTTGTACCGCTAGGGTATGACTATAACTACGTATCCATAATGATACGGGAGTCATCTAAAGATGTATTCCGTGTGAATGGTACGGCAATAGAGGAAAGCGATATTGTTTTTGAAGAAAACATTTCGATTCGTAACATAACATACAACGTAAGATCAATACGTGTCGCTGAAGGGGAACTTACTGCATCTACTATGAACGGAGATCGATTCGGATTGATTTTTGCGGGCGTTACTGACTACGAAGCTTATGGATTTTCCGGAAATTCGCTGCTTCTTTAAAAAATTAATATTTTTCCTTTCCGCAATTAAGGAGTGTTTACTTATCATGCTATGTTATAGTAATTTTTAAGGAAATATTTATGTAGCCTAACATTATGATTAAATCAAATATTTTCGAAATTGGCATGGCACTTAACTTTCGTTCGACAACGCATAGCCAGGAATATAACGTTCTACGTACAAAGAACATAGGTGCATAAATTATATCAATAAAAATTTGTCTGAAAAATTTACCCGTTTTAACTATTTTCCACATAAGTTATTAAAAATATAGATTCTTATTCAAAACTAGTTCAAGTTTTTGTGCGCTCTAATTTGATGCAGACTGTTAAGACGTAACAAGCTGTAGCTCCCATGTCGACCATCCGAATTTCTTTTTAGTTTTGGTGTTACATACTTTCAGCTAGACTACACATTGATTATTGTAATTAAAACTTTTTATTTTTAATCTCAACAGTAATCAATAAATTTCCACTGATCTTTTGTACACTTCAAGTTAAATAATTTACACATAACCATCCTCCATTTTGTTTGCCCCCCCCCCCCCATATAGTTAATAATAATTTTTATAACCAGACACAATTGAGTGTGATTTGTTTCATTTAAACGCGTTAATGATTTTGTAGTAATATTTTATTTTTTTATCCTCTGTGTGTCCCTTGCATTTAGAGATCCCGCTTCATAAATACAACTGAGTATCATGCCCACCGTTCAATACATGCTCTCTGTATATTCTTTATGCATATCTTGAATAAAATATATCTTAAACAGACTCTACAGTGTGTGTTTGTAAAACAAAAAAAAATCTGATTTAAAAAAAAATACTGTACGTTCAGTAGGAACTGTTTTATATATATATTGAATAGAAATATGAATGACACATTTCATAAAAAAATCCACCACATGTGATTACCTTACTTTTGATTCGTTAACGCATAGCTGACTGATAACCAGACACAGCGAGGCATTTACACTCAGTGACTTCTGTGTGGATCAGTAATAATTAAGAACATGTCTACGAAAAAAACATGCAAATATGGAAAAAAGCTGAGGTAGCAAGTCTCAAGAATGAACAGAATTTTATCATAGATTTAAAGGATACCCATCTAGAGTCAGATATATGATGTTTGGTTTTGCACTGGTTGTTTCTGTTTATAATAACGGCCAGTATTGCATTCTGGTTATTTAGACTCTAAAATCCAGAAAAGTTAAGAGAACAATTGTCAAATTTAGTAAATAATTAAAAAATGTATAAACAATGTTTGAAAAAAATGAGACTATATTCTTAAAGAGGAAGTTCAAACCTTTAATCATTGCATATTTTTTTCCATACTTCTATATACACAATTGAGTTCCAAGGGTGTAAATGTTGGCAGGATGCAAAGAAATGATAATTATACACTATTGTCAATTTTGGGGAAATAATTTCTCAGAAAATGGTACATTATTTTTTGAAATTTTGTGTTAATAAAAAACTGTCTTATGTTTTGTTACAAAAATATAAAATCCACCTATGGAATCTCAAGGACTAAAAAGTCCCATTTTCAAATAAAATGAAAATTTGTTGGTTTTTAAATTTTTTTTTTTTTAACAAGCGATTTTAATCCACTGAAGTAAATATTTGTAATTAAAAGTGAACAAATACAATTTTTGCTTTTAATAAAAAAAATTAGTTTGTTATCATTGTTTCTCAAAGAATTCTTATTCATTACATTTGCATTTCATTACTAATGTTAGAATTGTCTCTCCTTTTCCGCTCTTCTGTAGAGAAGTTAAACAAGTCAGAATGTTGACAAAGCTATACAAGTTCAAGTTCAGGCACAATATTGAGAAATGTTGTGACTGTTGTTAATATATACATGGTGTATTATGATATTGAATGATTTTTATTGCACAAAAATTGTCCCATTTTGTGAGTGTTATTTAGTTTATAACATATTTGAGTTTGAAGGAGACTTGTATGTAGGCTAAATTACTATTTTCGGTCCCAAGATATTTAAGCAGCACATTTGGAGATTTTTAATCAAAATATACCAACGTGTGATAAAAGTGAAATTAAAATCGATGAAGGGTAAATTTTCCAAGAAATTTTCATTCACAGATTATCATATTTTACGCGAAAAAAATCTAGAAACGAGAACTGATTTCTTACGAAGATTTATAATGGGGTATGTTGACGTCATTCTTCATTCGGGATTCACTACGAATGCCTCGTGCAATTTTTTATCGTTATTATCGTAGTCTGTTGTAAAAGACATCACATTTCTGTACGTGTGTATTTCACTGACCATCTACAAACCACCCTGCAGTTGTTAAGGTTAGACCCCTATAAGCATTAATTTTGACTGTTTGAATTTATTAAGCAAACAATTAATTGTAAAAGTCACTTTACTCTTCTTGCACACCTTTTCAATATGATTCCCATTTAAATTTTAAAATCATAAATCACTTTTATCAATTATAACTATACCTGTACGCAGTATCATTGCAAGTTTTGATCCACCCGAAGGAAGAATTTAATGTTAGCTATAGATCATTTCTTAGATTCTTCCTTTTACATATTATTTTAAATGGATCAGACTTTTTTCTAAGTTATAATATTCGTGGAATAATGAAATGACGGGGAGGGGACAGGGCTGTTCAGTTCTTGAGAATGTAACACAGTACGTACATCTGAAATAAAGGAAGAGCTCTACTCCCACCTCTCAATTAGTAGTTTATCTCCTCTTGGAAAAACTGAAGTGTATACCTTTTCTTAAAATGAATATTAAGTTGTAAAGGAAAAAAGGGTGTGTTAGGTACACTTTCCTTCAGGGGATCTGATCCTGAGAAAACCGCATATAGATAAACATGAACTATAAAAATATTCTCCAAAATATTAATATATAATATATATACATCATAACTTGATTTTGTGGGATTGTTATTTGGGATGTAATTTAATCATCACCCACCATAAGAAGACTTGGTCCCAGAATTATTACACTTTTTTCATTGTTTTGTGAAAAAAAAATGAAATGCTAATAAAATCTGTCTCTATATTACGCTGATATTATGCTGATATTTACAAATTTTAAGCGTAATTTATGATTTATGTTATTTTTATTAATAAATCTTCAGGCTTGATATCGGGTTACTCTACCCCTCAAACAGTAAAAATGTTCAATACTTAATACTGTCGAACAAAAATAATTACCAAATCTACCTATTCAATGACTATTTCATGTGATGAACATTCATCACATTGACAGCGAGATAGAGAGAGAGAGAGAGAGAGAGAGATTGTCAGTCTTTACAAAACGATATGTATAATAACACACCAAAAGAGCCCAATTTTAAGTACTTCAGTACTTTGAATTTTTTAGTTTTGCCCCTGTAATTATTCATTCGTGTATCTAACGGGTACTCTGCCTGTTTTTTATGTGTAGCATTTGCAAATAATGGGGTGTGGGGGTATGTAAGCTTGCTTACTTTTTCTTTCATTAATAGTGAGATATATAAGATTTTTTTTAAAAATAGTTAAGTCCACTTCAGCTTATATTCAAATTCCCATTTTCCATGATTTCTCCCGTTTTGATGACACTGTGTTAATTTAAAAGCAACCCTTCAGTCCAGTAAAATATTGTTTGGCTCTCGAATATGTCGGGTTTTCCCCATAATATACATGTGACAAGCAAACGCTAAACTACAGATTCTGGAGAGTTTTAAAAGTAGAAAAATTGTCCAACTTTAGGACAATATAATTGCAATATTATTGATAGTCCAAAGACAGATTTCTGAAATACTATAGAGATGAATTTCTTTTCATAACTAACATTAGATTTTGTGAATTTAAAGTGCCACTTTCTGATTTTTAAGCATTTATAAAATAACATACCAGATTCGTGATCTATCTGCACTTAACAGAAGGAATATTTAGGAATTCTCACAAAATGATTCACACTAGTATATCTTGTTTGTAATAACTCTAAACGACTTTTTGAATTGATATTTACACTTTTCTCAGAATTCTTAGCAAGAATTTGGTGAATTATGCACAATTTTATTCTTAAAAGGGGCAAAATAATTCATACAGATGCACACTGTTACATATAAAATATGAAGTAGATCAGAGAACCTTGCACTAACCACCTTTTGCATGGTTTTCTCGTAGACATGCTCTTAAGATAAATAGTACAACATATACATCACAATATTACGATTTGAATTATCTATACAAAAGCAAACACGTACAATAAGACTATTTAAAAGCTTTTAAAAGAATTTGTTAATTGTCATTAAGTGTAATATAGCATGTATTGCTGTTTTATTCATTATAAAGTGTTTGATTTGATTTATTAATGCTTATTTACAATAGGCGGATATACTTGTACATTGACATTTTGGTTAGGTTAAGTACAAACAGCTTTCTGTTTCTGCATATTATAAAGCATTTTTGTTGTAAGGGTTGAGGTGAAGGAGGTGTGGCTTCGATTCACTGAACTCATTCAAATGAAATCAATCACAATATAATTTTAAGTTTTAGTTTTGACTATTATATATTTAGTATTCGAAATTCTCAAAGACATGGCATCGATAGACATGATAACTAATAACTTTTTTATTAATGTTATCTGTTGTAGTAATTTTACGTTTTGGAATTTTCCGTAATAAAGGGGAATAACTGAATGTACAAAAAAGAATCAAATAAGCATGGAATATACACTAAAACCTGTTTTAATCATTACATTTATAAATAAAAATAAATCATGTAATGACATATCTTCGAAGAATAAAATAAGAATGTTTAATTTAAATTTATGTTCCATGCAAAACTTGAAATTTCATTTTCTTGTTTCAAGTGGCCCTTCAACAAAATTTCCAAATGCATACTAACAATTATGGACAAATTGACAGACAAATCTTTTGAAAAACTTAAACACTCTTAAATATATCAACAAAAACAAAAAACTCAATGTATATTTAAAAAGAAATCGCTTGTTTAAGCACAATAAAGTAAATTTTGTAGCAAAATAAGGTTTATAAAAACCGAAAAGTAAAGACATCTGTGAGATGACCATATTACTTCTATTACAAAGTGTTCAGACGAGCAACTGGTTCAGCATATTGGACTAAATGGTACTCGTGCTTGTCTAAAATGAAAAACGGTAAATTTGTTTTCATCATTGAAAAACGTTATTTGATATATCAATCTTATGTAAACCTATTAATTCGTACTTTGACATTTATTATTCTGTTTTAAATATTATCTTCAGATGTCTGAAAGGTTTTATCAATAACTTAAAGAAGTAGAGACTTTTTGAGTTCTTTTATCATAAAACTTAATGCTTAACTGCATTGTAAACTGACACAATGAGACCATATACTTCATGTGAATGAGCTTATTTGGTATCCTACTTGCTGATAGACAATAAAGACGCTTTAAAGTGGTTCCATTTTTTTTTTAAATGGGCGAGTTGTGGAAAAAAAAATCTATTAATATACTACAGGAGATGGAAAACAATTCGGTAAGATCAAAATATATTTTGATTAATATATACAAAAAATATTATAAAATGAATATTTTTCTTTACAGATTAGATCAAAAATGTAAACACGTACAATCCCATGATAAATATTAAATAAAATGAATTTGGAAAATATCTACCTAGGATTTGCTACGTCATTGCACAAAAACAATGCTCTATTAATTCAGACTTTAACTGTTACATTTGTTTGTGTAAAAGATATTATCAATAGACGAAGTGTATTTAAGTGTATCCTTACCTTGAATCGATGTTGACACATTCTGAAGTTATTATCATGTTACTTAATGGACAACTAGATTGTAAATTTAAACATTGATAACTTATGCGAAGTACATGTGTTCTTGTATCTATTAACTTTGACAAACATTGAGATAAAGGATGTAATGATCTACTGTCGCCATTGTCGTTTGTTGTTGCTGCTAGATTTGGGACAACAATACTTCTACAAAAGTTAAATAGCCTTTTTTTAAAACTTTTTTTTTCAAATTGTTACTTTTAGAAAAATATTTGAAAATTTCATCAAAATTCAGAGAAGCATTTTAGAGGAAAGGTATTAGAAAAAGGAAAAACATCAGATGCAATCTAGTTCCAAGCAGCGAGTGACTATTTAATCTGATATTCGTCTCATTTCTGATGACGACCGAATGAAACGGACAAAACATCTATTGCAGATATCATACAAAATTACTTCTTTCAATTAACAATGTTGTCTACTCAATTCTACCGACATATTTTGTAAACCTTGAAAAAAAATCCGTACCTAATATTTTGAAGCAATAAGTGAGAAGGTGATTGTCCATACGTTGAATACTTTATGTTTTAGTCAATGTAAATGAGTCACAAAAGCTGATTGCACTTGGTCGTATTCTTTTAAATTATTTGAAAAAATACCTTTAGTTATAACTTTGAGATATTCTATCTGGAAATAGTTTTATATTTTGTTTACATTTTTCATATCGCGTGCCAGCCAGTGATATAAAAAAACACCAGAAAAATAAAACCATAAACATGTTAAATGATACAAAAAAACCGTAGAAACTTAACTTTAACCCTTTCATGCACCAAAAAATGCTCTTGTTTTGGGGGTAATAAACTTATTATTCTACAAAAATACTTTAACGTGTGCATCCCTTGATTTGCTACTTTAGCATGTTAGCAAACCAATCTGCTTCAGTTGACAAGATAAAAAAAAATGGTTAAAAGAAGTTAAAACGGGAGTTTTGCAAAATTACCAGTAGAAAATTGCCTGAGAAAAATAACGGTACTAATTGTGTTCACAAAATTTAAAGATAATCAATTAAAAACTAGCCTGCGTTTTGGTGTACTGTCAATTGAAACGTTAAGACCATTCGAATTTTGTTTCAGTAGAGGAAGTAAGGTGGACTGCATATTGATCGGTTTAAATGAACGTTGTTAGTTTTTAAATCAACAACTTTCAAGATATATTCACTGAACTTTTTGCCCTTATATTAAGAGCTTATGCCGATTTAAAAAAGTAAAAACGATAGTTTGCCTGCTGTTCAAAACAAATAGAATACACATTTTATATGTATATGATTAATAAAATACATATGGAACAGAATTTACAGTGTACTTGTATTCAAAGAAAAAAAGAATGCTATACATTTTATGAAGATTCGATTGAAACTGTTTAATATTATGACTAAAATTAGAATAACACATTTCATAGAAAAAAATACATGCTGCATTTGATCATTTTTGTGTTTCATATAACAGTACAATCAAAATATTACACATTCAATAATCCTTACAAATGTGTACACGTAAAATATTCAACTCATTATTCTTTAATTAACTATCACAGATTATATCAATTTGATACTACAATCTAGATTAATTTCTGACAGAAATATTAATGTTGTTTAGTTTGTTCTAAAAAAAACCAAGAAGGAAATGTACCATGAACATACTACTGATAATATTTATCATATATTCGGATTGGTTCTTTATATCTTCGTAAAGGATATGAATCCTATATTTCATAAAAAATACTGTTATTTGCTTCCATGTATTTAAAAACACAACACAATCATGCTTCTTTAATTATTTACTGAATAATGTTTATGTTCTAAATTAAAGAGTCTTTGATTGTCATTACCAAATTGAGACTAAAAATAAAGATAGAAACGTAATAAGAAAAAATCGTTAGCTTTTGATCATATCCCTCAGGTCGGTATGCTGATTTCAAACATCGGATAACAAGTTAACAAATTTCATATATTTTTCAATACAATGTTTAGTTGATTCATTAATGCTTTAATTCCATAGGTGGAAAACGATGCAACTTGGCAATTATTTACGGATAAGTACAAACATTTTGTGGCTTTGTAAAGTTGGGTGGTCGGTTGAAGGCGGTCATGACTGCAGTCCTCTAACCTTTCTTTTTTAAAACGAAATCAGCCAAAACAATGAATTCTTAATTTTAATTAGCATTAACAATTATTTATTCAACATTTGGAATTCTCAAATAAATAAGAAATGACATACACAAGGTTAATAACTGCGTTTTATGTAATAAGGCGTTTTCTATCCTAATTGTTCTCATAAATGTATATAATATTTCCATATTCTTTTTAAATATTATCTTATGATGAGAAAATTAATGTCAACCAAAGAAGAACAATAAAGCACCCTCTGGAAGAATAATATTTAAAATTGAAAATGTTAAACCGCGGTGTATGTTCTTTATATTTCATAAGTTATTTTCATGGGGCCCTTCTACAAACTTTTTTTTATCGCCCACAACCATTATTCTTTAAATATGTTGAGAAATGATGGTGGAAAAATGTGCAAAAAATACTCGCAGAGATATCATCTAAACAAACAAATCATTCTATATAAAACTAGTACAGTGCAGGTATTCAACATAATGATATTAAGAAGGGGAAAAAAATACAGTCGTTCCTTCTTTTGCTGTTTTATTACGGGGTGCTCATTGGAAAAAATGATACAGGTTTATGTCTTATATAGATCGGCCAATTTTCTTTGTTCACATAACCTTATTTAGTTAATGAGTATATCCTTTTTCCTATAGATACAAATGAAATGTAAACGTCATGATTTTTTACTTTGACATATGTGTTTTACCCGGTTAAGAATGCTATCTGAAGAGGTTTCATAAGTTTATCAATATCCTCAATAAAATAAGCAAGTTTTGAGTTCTTTTATCATGCAAGGTAATGTTGAACTACATTTTTAAGTTCAACATTGAGAGCATATTCTTCATGTAGATGATTTTATCTTGTATTTTTCTCCTTGACAAACAAAAAAGACGCCCCCCCCCCCCCCCCGGTGTTCCCATTTTTAAAATGAGCGATTGTTAGGCCCAAGATATAAGAGTACATAGTACTGAAAATGGAAAGCAATCCGGTAAGACAAAATATATTTAACTTATCATATATTATATTTTTTCCTGTATCATCAAATGTAACATGTATAATTTTTAATGTTTTCATCTGCCCCCCCCCCCCTCCCCCCAGCGCTGTGTTAAAAATATGAAAAAACCCTGAAAGTCATTTGAACAATTCGTTCGACCAAATATTGACCAATATTAAATGACTTCATTTAAAAAGTTAAACCCCATATGTATAACCGATTTTAAATTAGTAATGTAGAAAAAATCATAAAACATTAAACAATAGATGACTTTCACATTAATTTTGATGTTTGTCGACGTCACTGAAATGGACGTTTTTACGCAACTTAATTAAAATTTATTCATTAATCACTCATATTTTGCCTTTAAAAGTAAAGAGCGCAGGTCTGCTCATATACAAATTTTTACATCGTAGTTAGAAATAGCACTTGAGCAACCATGCGCTCGATGTCACAGTCGAAAAACCTCAAATTATTTTCCTGATGATGACGTCATTATTTACACTATGACTTCACCGGGTAAATTACTTTTTACAAACTATGTCTTACATATATTTTCAGTATGCTTTCAACTATTTTTAACCTTTCAATAGACCAATCCACACTTTACAAAAGTTATGCCCTTGGTCGCCATATTTGGGGAAAACCTTATAGATTTCTCACTGTAGCCATTGTTAAGTTTAGAGGGTTGTAACTTCGTCATCTGACTTTTATATTCTGTTTCCACTGTGAATTTTGATTGCCCCAAGTTAAGGCATCCAAACATATCGAAGGAATGCATTAAATTGTAAGAGATTTCTTCACAAGACGCCCAAATATGTTGTTGCATTAAGAAGGGAAAAGCTATTTTTCCATTTTGACCTTTGGGACTTTTGCAAAGAGTGAATTCGACAATAGAACTTTAAAATTATGGGGGCGAGGAATGTTTAATATTGCGTTTAGTCCATTCTTATGGGCTGTTTGATACCCAGAACAAAATTGTCACCACCACGAATAATGTATTCGTATTTTTTTAAGGCTCTTATTGTTTTCGTACTGTTTATTATTATTTTTTCCCCAAATTTTGTGCACGCGATTTCTCGAAAACTACTCAATTGATCTCAACAATTTTTTCACAGATGATTGGACATTAGCTGACTTTTATATGTTTCTGAATTTTTTGTCGTCGTCACTTCCGGTCCGGATTTACGGTCGATTTTGTAATTTTTTACGACCAATTTTGTGCAGAGCTGATCTCAGAAACTATAAGAGAGATGACTTTGAAATTTTAAGGATAGGTAGAACATGGTTTGAAGTTGTGCACTATTTAGTTGTTTTGCACCAGTGGCGCTATTCCTTGGAGCTCGCTTAGGCACGAAAATGGGGTACAAATTTCGAATCAAAATGTTCATATGTTTTGATCAGTATCTTTTTATCAGTTGATATTTTGTTAAGACATATAGAACAAAAGTAGTCGAAAATCAAAAGTTCTTTCCAATAAAATCAAGAAAAAGGGGTCGGCTCCTTTAATTAGGGACCAAGAGACTCGTAAAGTCTATTACGAATAACTTGAAAACGATAAATATTTTGTTATGCATTATAAAATGCATTATAAAATCAAAGTATCAACAACATTATCGGTTTGAAAAAAGTCATGTTTGACGTAATTAGGGGTATCATTCTTTATCTTCAAATTGGAGGGGGGGGGGATTATTTTGAAATTGTATCGATATTTCATGGTATCATTTAAACTAAAAAAATTTCCACAAATTTTGTGCACGCGATTTCTCGAACACTTTTCGGCCGATTTCGATCATTTTTTCAAAGATGATTGCCAGTGGTCATAATTCTAAATTTTTTTTTAAATTTTGAAATCGTCACTTCCGGTTCCGATTTACGGCCGATTTTGTAAGTTTTTACGACCAATTTTGTGCAGACATAAACTCGGAGACTATCAGAGATATGAATATAAAATTTTCAGGATAGGTAGACCATAGTTTGAAGTTGTGCACAATGTAGTTTTTTGGCGCCAGTGGCGCCAGTTCTTTGAGCTCGCCTAGGCTCGAAAGATAGGTACGAATTTCGAATCAAATTTTCATATGTTTTGATTTGTATCTTTTTACGAGTTGATATTTTGTTAAAATATATATAACAAAATTGGTAAAGAATCAAAAGTTCTTTCCAGCAAAATCAAGAAATAGGGGCTGGCTTTTTAAATTAGGGGCCAAGACACTCGTAAACTCTATTACAAATAACTTAAAAACGATAAATATTTTGTAATGCATTATGGAAGCAAAGTTGTTGATCGTAACAATATCTATCAGGTAAAATCGTAGCCACGCCCATTTATCACGTAATTAGGGATTTTTAGGGGCCAAAGTACAGAAACTTTGACGCAATATATCTAGAGAAGGAGACATATTTTGTTAAGCATTGTTGAAGAGAAAATGTTTGCATTGATAATTTTAATCGATTCCATTAATCAAAACACAATTGTCCGTCCCCATTAAGGATCTAGAGGGCTGGCCCCTAAAATATTCAATCATTTGTATCTTAAAAATGAACAATTCAAGATAAGTGTAAGAACAACAATTTAAGTAGTCGTGAGACCTTTCGAATGAACTCAAGAAATAAGGGCTGGCCCCTTAAATTAGGGGCCAAGACACTCGTAAACTCTATAACAAATAACTTAAAAACGATAAAGATTTTGTAATGCATTATAGAAGCAAAGTTTTTGATCGTAACAATATCAATCAGGTAAAATCGTTGCCACGCCCATTTATTACATAACTAGAAAACTGACCAGTCAGGAAGGGCCCCGCTATGACAATTAATAAACGGAAGTGATAAAAGCTTTGAATTCCATCCTCTATATATTAACAATGATGAAAAATAAATGCCCGGCATAGGATGTAAAGAACTGCAATATATAGGATCTCATGATTTGTAGTTCATGGATATGATTTTCATCCAACAATTAAAGTGTTAAACTGAGGGGTAAAAATATAAGGGTGCAGCTCATGGAATGAGAGTTTAATTTGATTACATTTTTTTAAAAAAATATGAAAATTATAAGAAAGAACTGTATTTTTAAAATTTCAAGATAATTCCTGAATGTCCAAAACTCTAAATAGTAACCTTGTATCTGCATTAAACAGGGATAACCTCATGTCTTATAAAAAAAAAAAACTAAATTAAATGTGTATTTAAAAAAAATTTAAACAGGTGTTTTATAAAATGCAAGCCTTCAGTTAATGCAAATACATTGTATCACCCAGGGTTGACCTCAACTTCAAAACAAACATCAGTTGCACACAAAGGTGTTCACTAATCTTCATATGACAGATAGAGATAATCTTCTAAATTTTCTGCAGCAGGCAAGATAATTAATCCCAGGGGGTTAATTGTTCTGCTCTCTCATCCTTTTCTTCTAAATTTACAATAAGATTTGTTTTTTTTTCAGAAATGACAGAATGGGGTTATTATCTGATTACCTGTTAAATTTAACAGCATTAAGGCAGAAAAAAATAAAAAAAAAAATATAATTAAAAAATAAAATAGTGAAAAAGGATATCTTAATATATATCTTGATTTTAGAATTCAATAAAATTATCATAAATCATTGTGTACGGTATTTTAACCTAAATAAAGTATGAATATTATATTTTAAATCAATATTTCAAAGAATGTACACAATACTACACATCATTCAAAATTGACCTTAACTTCAAAACAAAGTTCATTTGCAGACACAGGCAGTGCAGTAATTAATCTCAATGTGACAGATAAAGATAAAGCTTAGGATTTTCTTCCTGTGGAAGGTTAATTAATCCCAAAGGACAAATATTGCACAGCCTTCCTAGTATACAATGGTAACATTCTCAGCAGTTATCTCTCTTTGCCCATTCATTCTTATGCATAGTTAGGAATTTACCCCACCACCCCAGCTCCAAACCAGAAGACATAGAGAACCAAACTTTGTATCAAATATGTATTTCTGCCTACTGAACTACCATACAAAATTTGAACTTGATTGAGCAACCATAAAAAAAGTAATTAGAAAAAAACGGAAAATTTGTGGACGGAAGTGACAGACGGACGGACAGAAGGACGAACGGACAGAGTGATTACTATAGGGCACCCGCAAATGCTTGCGGGGCCCTAATTAGGGATTTTTAGGAGCCAAAGTACAGAAACTTTGGCGCAATATATAACTGGAGAAGGAGACATATTTTGTTACGCATTGTTGAAGAGAAAATGTTTGCATTGATAAATTTAATCGACTGAACTCGAATTTTTTACGAATGAACTCAAGAAATAAGGGCTGGCCCCTAAAAATAGGGGCCAAGACACTCATAAACTCTATTACACATATCTTAAAAACGATTAAGATTTTGTAATGCATTATAGAAACAAAGTTGTTAGTCGTAACAATATCAGTTTGTAAAACTTTTTTCTAAACCAATTGATGAAGTTCTTAGGGATTTGGGGGTCTAAAATTTTAAACTTTGAATGTGCTGTATGTGAAAAAGCAAAACTCTTTCTTAAGCATTTCAAGGGATATTGACAATCGTATGCATTATCTGAAAGGGAGTGGTTGAGGGGGGAATTCTGAAATTTCATTGATATTTAAATCGTATCGTTTAAAAATGGAACGGAAGACCTACTCGTTACTCGAACGAGATCGTATCTAGTTATTATTTCATTGTTACATCTGTAGGATATTGACAAGGATGTTGAGCACATTCCAGTTAAAAGTCCATCAAGACGAAAAATATGGCTACCATTCCTGGTGATAGCAACATTGATAGTAGCAGCAGCTGTAATCATTACTGCTGTGTTACTTGCTTCAAAAGACGTTGGTATGTTGCTTAATCAATGAAATATTAAACGGTATGATAATATCAAACGGGCTTATCATTATCAGTGCAACGATTTGTTTTGTTTATAATACGTCAATCAATACGACATCGCATAATAGTGCCTTAGTTTGATTTTAATCTATCAAATTATTTCCTTCATAATCTTGAACCTATAAAACAGTACTTGGAGACGTAGGAATGATCACGCGCGAGGTTATGTTCTGTCTGTTGGTTAACTGTACAGTATGTTTATAACGATTAACGGTTTTGGCTTTTCAAACTTTTAAACAGCAATGTTTAAAAGTTCACTGATAAAAACTTAATTGGTAATTGATTAGATATTCAAAGATACACTTTGGGTTTAACATAATATGATCACATGACCTACCAAGTTCATATCCTGGTGATGTTGTTTTTTTATTTTAAAAAAAGGAATATTTTGATTGTTTTCTTGTAGGAAATATATTTTCTATTTTTACATTTAGATGGCAAAAATTTCACTAAAAAAATGGAGCCATCTGTCAGCGAATCATTTGAAACATCAGAAATGAGGACGACGCATCATCTGCAACAAATTGATTTTACCACCGAAAATGCAACCTCATCACGAATAACAACATCAGTTACGGCAACAAACTCAACTAGAATTTCTACATCATCCCGAGCACCACCGCGATCAGCTCCAACTACAATATTTACTGGGAGAACTATAACACAAGTCCCTTTTACTTTTGTGCATCAACCAACCCCAAAAAACCCCGCTTCAATTAAACCTACATTTTCGACCACAATTATACCAGCAACAACATCCGTTCATATCATTTTTAAAACTACAACATTACGTACTTCATTTACTAACAAAATAGCACCAAAATCAAGTAAAACACCAGTCCATATCATTGCTGGGAATAAATACACTAAAACATCAACACCGCCAACATATGCGCATAGATCAACTTCAAATAACTCTGTGTCATTACCAAAATCCACGCAATCTTCAGCTTTACTCACAACAGATACCAACTCAGCTATCTCACCAGTTACAATTACATCACGAAAACCGTTAACGCCATTATTTACAAGTGTTGTTGCTAGGAAAACTACAACACCCTTACTCTAAGCAAGGAAACAATACCAGGTAGAAAATCAAGAAATAGCACGTTGCCTTTCACCACCACAACAGCGACACCTTTTACAACTACAACTACACCCGCAACAACTTTCAATCTCACATACACTTCTTCATCTTTAACAAAACCAACGCCATCGGAATATATATTAGTTAGTTCTACAACGTCACCAGCAACACCATTTAATCGTCTGTATACTTCTACGTCGGCGTTTCGAAGACCAAAAAACCCCCCAAAAACAAAAAAAAACGGAACAGCAGTTTTACATACGAATGCAAGCAGTCCGTAACTATTCAACGTTTTAACACCAACGACCCAATAATCAATATCCGTCAACAATTATATGTACCAAAAACCATACAAGTCGTTAAAACAAGATCTGAAGATTTGAAACATTGAAATCAACGATTAAAATTTTTGTAAATGTCATTGTGTACAATATATATGATTCGTTTCTTTCCTATTCAACAACGATAATAACAAACTGTCATTAAAACTAAATGAAAAAGAGATAAAGAGAACTAGTAAAAATTGTGTTATTATTTCTTTAAATGCAACATGTATGTATATTCTTTTCTTCTTCCTTCAATGTCAACATCTGGTGTATCGTCTTATAAAATTAAGGCACACTCTATTAAAAGGCATTTGTTCCATTGAAATTTAAAAAAAAATATATGCTTTTTCTTCGTTACTAATTATTAGTTTCTTGTCTAGCGCATCATTCCATATGCATTCTATCTTCATTAGAATGCAAGACATCGCAATTGCAATATGTGTGAAAGTCATTCTACATTCTACATTTATCTAAAATTGCATCTGAAAGCGCAATATTTACATTTCCCAGTCTTCGCCTGTGATAACATTACGAATCGATTTTGTACTAAATAACCCATAATACAAATGACGCCAAATTGAGGCACCAGCAGGGTTTTCTTACTTATATTCAAATATTTAATGGTACGATGGCTAAAAATTATATAAATATAAGTAATAAGAAATCAATATTTTTTTTCAAATATTATGAGGTGAAAATTTCAAATCTATCATAAAGACCTTCGGGCTTTATTGGATTTGATCACGACCCGAAGAAAATTATCACCTCATAATACTCAAAGAATGATTCCTTATTCCTTATTTATTTGTCAGCATTTATAAGCAAATGTTTAACAAGAAAAGCCCTACGTGTGATAATAGATTTTCCCCGCAAAAAAATAAAACAATTAAAATACTGTTGATTCTATTTTTATTAGTCCCCTACCGGTTTTCACCGGAGGGGACTATAGCTTTCCCCTGCGTCCGTCAGTCTGTCCGTCCGTCTGTCTGTCTGTCTGTCTGTCCGTCCGTCTGTCTGTCCCACTTCAGTTTTCCGCACTTTTTTTCTTTATGCGTATGAGGAAGTAATATAAAATTTGTGAAACAGCTTCAAAATGTCAAACTACAGATCCAGTTTACACTTTTGTAGCGTCTGGTTGACATATTTTCGAGAAAATTAATTTCTTATATTTCAATTTTTTGATGTTCGGGTTCGTTATCGGGCTCGGTTTGTATCAAATAAACGAGGAAGTATGTTGTCAGTAATAATATCGTGGATTACTTGGACCATTCCTTTTATTGTTTCTAACAAACAAATAAGTTCTGTAAAATAGTGTCAAGAGTTTATTGTATTATTACAATCGGGTTCGTTTTCGGATTGGTCTGCTGAGACGGTCAGAAATGGTATTCTGCAAACAGTGCATTGTTTTCACAAAATTCTACAAACCGGTAGGGGACATGTATTGCTTATGCAATGCTCTCAGAATGCTTGTTTTTTTTTCGTTCTTCGTATTTTACAAGTATACATCATTGAAATCTTGAAATTTTCAATCAATTCATTATTAAAGGAGCATTAAATAGCAGGTTAAAAAACTATAATAGAATGTTAACTTTACAACGATTGACCAACAGGTTCTATAAATTATACTAAAATTTCTGCACGGATGGTAGCGTTAGGGGGTCAGTCATGTGGAATTGAAACCGGAGAACCCGGAGATACATGTATAAACCCATGTTTCAAAGCTGGTGACCACCATACCGTTGTCGATCACGGAGAGCGAACTCGGTGACAAACAAGGGCACTGTCCACTTCGCTACTTGGACACCAATTATGCAAAAATGTCGATAGTGTTTATATTGTAATCCAATGATTGGTATTCCGTCTGCTCTCTTACCTTTATAACATGCTAATGACATCAGAAATGAATCTTGAACACAGTAAAATTTGATATGTTTATATTTCAGTTCTCATTTTTAGAAAAAAAAAAGAAAGAAAAAAAACATACCGACATAAATAAGGCGTCTTTAATGCAGTATAAAGGTTGTTGATAAGTGGACACGGAAATACCGTATTTCAAATGCATGTCGTATTATGCAATATTTTAGTATTCGACTAGTATTTGTTTTATTTAAATAATTATTGAGCTAGGAATAACCTTGTCAAGCGTTCACCTGTTACACTACCCTGTGTGAGCAATAAGGCGTATCTTTTGCGTGGAAGTTTAAATGCGAAATTTATATTATCGATAACGCCTTGTTAAGAATTGTTTTGCTCTTAACGTTATTTTATGCCTTATTTTTGTATTTGTTGAAATTTGCTGATTTAGGCAAATGTATTGGGCGAAAGGTGATGGACGGAATCGATTAACTGGAAGTGTTGGCCATATTTGTTTTGTTTTTATACATGTTGCTATGAAACTCAACGTTGTTTACATATTATTGACAGGCACTTTTTATATGAATTATATGAATGTTGCATTTTGACTTGGTCATTGAAGCTATAGTGGGGAGAAACACTGATTATGAACACCACCATGGCGCCTAAGGTCCAGGCTTACAACTCTGCACGGAGTTTACGGTGGATTTAAGGGAAGAAATAAAGTCTACCTCATCATATCAGCGAGAAATTCAAATGCTTACAGATGATCAGTGATAGAGGTCGAGATAAAGTAGCAAGGGACGATGTTTTATTATGAAACTGAGAGTCGCTGTACTTGATGGCTTCTGGGTGTTGCTAAAATTCATGAAATGAATACTTTTTAAAACCGATAAATCAGGAGAGAACTGTCTTGTGCTTTATATGTTTTTTAACATCATTGGTACTTGAAGATAACCAATTTGTTTTTATTTGTTGTCAATCAAATTCCGTTAATAAATAATCAACGAAAATTCTTCAAAAAATTCCGGAAATCATCTTCATATTTCGTATTTTACAATTTTGTGCATGCGCATTTCATTCACGCTAAATCACGGGAGGCTCTTTATTTTATGATTTCACAATATCCCATTTGCATGAATAAACTGGGAAACGATAAAACAAATGGGTGTTAATTTTCTTCTGTTCATCAAAGACAATACGGGAGATAACTCTAACTCAGTGCATTTATTATAAAATATCCCGAGAGTTTCGACAACATAGTGTGTAAAAGATGTTGTTGAAGTATGTTGAATTCCTCAATTGTAGAATTAAACTTTTCGAGGAATGGTATTTACAGCTTCAAAATGGTTTGTTATGAACAATTTGACTGTTTTTGTTTCAATGCATCTTTATAAAGTTTCTCTAAAATCGTTTTTGAGCGATTCTGCAATTGTCTGCTACATTACGGGTATATAGGAGGCATTTTAACTGTGGTGAAGGCCTTTTCCGAGACACAGATAATTCCGACTCAGCAGAGTGTAGTGAAATTAATAACGTTATTGTAGGCTTGAAGTTTGGTTATGCTATTGTCAACAAAATACGGTGCTTCGATGTATCTTGTAAATGCCCGATATCATATACAATGTCAGCCCGTGCATGCACGGGTCAAAATCGAGTGTATTTAAAAAACACAACACAATGACGGTTCTTTATTCATTAAATGAAAGATATATTCATAGTGTAACTTCAAAAAATAAAGAGTTTTGAATTGAGACTAAAAAATAATAAGGAAAATGTAAAAAGTAATAAAAGTTAGCTATTGGTTTCAGACATTGGATAACAAGTTAACAAATCTGATTTTTATTTTGTACAATGTTTGATTGATTCAATCCTGCTATAATTCAATAGGTGGATAACGGTGCAAATTGACAATTATTTACTGATAAGTACAAACATTTTAGTATTTTTGTTAAGTTGGGGTGGTAGGTTGAAGGCGGGCATGACTGTAGCCCACCAACCTTTTTTTTTTTAAAGAAATCAACCAGTATAATAAATGTTTAATTATATTTTATTATAATTAGCATAATGTAATATAACTGTTCATTTCCTTTACACAGATGCTGCCGTTTTTGCTAGACTGTAGAATTGATTCATATTAATGATCAGTATTAAGAAATTGACAGATCTTATTATCGCTAAAGTAAAAGACTATTCATAAGTAGAGGTTTGGAGATTATCCAGGCTACGTGTAAACAACTGAATGGAGAAATTTGCATGTAAAAAACAACTTGGCGCAGGTGAATGATCAATACAATTTTAAAATAGTTTACAAAAAATGATAAAGATTATCCATACCAATGTTAAAAATATCCTAAAAACCAAAGGATTTATCATACTTTTATGTAAATTGCTTTCAATCGGTTAACATGTGCTATATTTTGACGACTTGGCGAAATGTTTTAACAGTATCTTAATTAAATGATGTATCTAATTCAAGCCCAAGCAAGAGCTTCAAAGTATATGACAAAACAAAGGATTTTTCTTTTAAATATTTATGATTTAATGTCATTAATCACCTGCGCCGAAGCAATTTAGTTTGATAATTTGCTATGTTAAAATACGCACGTCACGTGACAACGATATACATGACGTCACAAACATGCATAAAATATAATTTTTGAACATAGATGTGTTCTCATGATTTTGGATAATACTCCCGGTCAAAGTATTTTTTCTTTAATTCAAGCAACATCGTTTTTCAGTCGTATATTAGCTCTTGGTCCCCTTAACATTGCTGCGCTTGTATAACTAACAATAAGGAACTGTACAGTACTCCCATAGGTGGTCGGCATTTGTCGTATAACACCAAGGACCGTCGTCGTCGTCGTCTGGGTTTCGACAATAATTTTCTTGATCATACAGCTGGCCAAATGAGTGTGTATGTGGTGTTTGGGAATCCCAGCGCTGACACGGGTCTCCAGTTTTTGTCACGTTTAGAGTCCCAAAGTATTTCGTGCCCTTGGGATCATTCTTTCGAAGACATTCCAATGGACATGTCACTGTAAGGAGGAGAATCAGAACGCATTTAAAATGCAATATCAATAAACTAAAAATACCATCAGAAACTATGTGATATGTTTTATCCTCTTTTTGTATCGATGAATTCTTTTTGATCGGCTTTAAAAATAAAAAAAAATCAAACGAAATGCGTAAATCTCAATTTTAAAGTCTATATTTATATAAAAAAAAATACTAGTATAGGATAATTGCTCCCGTTTTGACGTTAACAATTAAGGAATACAAAACTTAATATTACAGATTAATACAAAAACAGCAAGATTTTTACCACAATAAGGGATGACGCAGAGATCCCATCGCTTGTTTGGATCTGTCGTGTAGCACCAAGGATCGGGCATACCATCTGGGTTCCTGCAATAGTTTTCTGGGAGACTGGTATGAGGATGGTAATGCGGAGTCTGAAGAATCCATGCTTGACAGGTTCTCCCAGACTGTGTGATGTTCACCTTTCCTGTATAATCGTAGCCTGGTCTGGATCTTCTGCATTCCTCTTCTCTAACACCTGAAAGGATAATTTAAAAAATATTAATCGAATCTCATATTTCAAATCTCGTAATTTGCATGTCGAATCTCGTATGGGTCTTCTTGTTCTTCGTACCTCTGAGATTTTGTAAAGTGGTTCATTTTTCAGGACTTGTATTATATTACCTTATTTCAAGAGTAATATTTTCTTTTGTGGGATTCGCTCGCTGGAACGGTCGCATCGTAAACCTTTCATATCATTATTAACTGGATTCATTGCATTTTTTTTTGTACTGCACACATTTGATAAGTTTGTTGACATCACTTTAAAACATATCTCTTTATCGTTTTTATCGTCTTCACCTTTAATTGCTTAATTTTTAAATATTAACACTGTCTTAGTTATCACATTTATTATAAACTTGGTATAGGGTACAGGGTTTTAGCACCCCAGATATGAACAGTGCCACGAGCCTTTATCATCCCCTGTATCACCACCCTTTATTTTCCCCTTTACCACACCTTTCCGGAGCACCTTTTTACTTTTTATTCGGATAACCTCAGATCGTTCTCTTCTATGCATATCTGGTCTAAACTATGACGTCATGATCTGACCATTTTGAGTATAGATGACGTCGCAATACACTTGAACGTCGAATAAAGATAGTAATAAAATGTCTGTTTTTTTTTAAACGTGAAAATGAAAACACTAGCTTTCCAGATTCAAATATATGATAAAAATAACAATGTCAAAATCTGTATCATATCCTATATCAACCCTCGACCAAACTCAGCCCTCTGGCCTTCGACCCTCGGGCTGATATTGGAGTCTTGGGTTGATATGGGATGTGATACAGATTCTGTCATGTATGACTCTCTATATCAAGAATATGTCTGAATTAAATCGCTTTAAACATTATTTTAAAAAACATAAAATGTGATAATCTAAATATTTAACCACTTTTCGCCATCTGAAACAAAATGCTCGTAAAACAAATAGTCAAAACTATCGCCATATCCAAGATTAGTATGTTTTAAGCTCAAATATGAATTATGCTTGAATACACCAAAACACAATCGAAAAAAAGACAAACTTTTAACATACAAATCTTTTCAAGTCATTGCATTTTTTGCATTTTTTGCATGGGGAGCACCATGAGCATAAGAAATATCACCTCCCTAACCAGCAAGATTACATAGTTTTGTCTAACCGTTGATGACAAGTTTTTGTTAAATTTGAGCAGGCAAATATATCCCTGTATCTTGTTCATTATGCTTTGGCCACCGACAAAATGTCAACTAACACAAACATCAAAACACATCCATGCTTGTGTTTTGTGTACACATATTACTTCATGCATGTTAACGCTGGTGATTTTTATATGACATGCAAGTTTTTAACCCACATGTTGATTTTTTTAAATTAAAATATTTAATAATATACTGTAAAACATCGGGTCTAAATTTTTCACCGCCTACTGTAGTACATGTGTATAAATTTTAAATTTTCGACATTATCAGTCTCAAATTAAGCGGTATTGGTATTGAAAACAAGAGCCGAGCTCAAGCAAGCAACAATGAGGTCTTCCGTTACAGCTTTAAGTCAAAAAGGGGCTGCCGATCAGTCTTAATATACTTGCCAGGGTCTGACAGGTATTGGTAGGAGGTAATATTCACATTTTATCTTTTGACTAAACAGAGCTTTAGAAAATCAATTGGAACTTTTCAAAAGGAGACAGAAAAAACAATGCATGTCTGTTTTCTATGAAACCTCTAAACTGCAGAGTATTGAAGAGTTACACATCTCATACAAAGGCATGTCTGTGATAAGTTTGCGGTATATGTAGATTGTATGTAATTCTACTACAGTTATTGCCGAGATCAAAGAGATGCCGCGGACATTATTCTCCAAAATACCACGAACGTCATCAGTAAATTATCAGATCAGAAATACCTATTTGTCTCGCACTGATCTTGAAAGTATAACTTTAAACCGTAAAATGTTTTAAAACCATGTAAATTTCACGTGTTAGTTCCACTCAAAACGATGTGTATTGCCTCAAATGTTTATTTTTAAGAGATCAATGCGGTTGTTCCTAGGACCTCCCTACCACATTTTTCACTGCGTGTTTTTACATAAAATATATCACGTGTAGTAGTAATAATCGTATTAAATTGCCCTTAAAATATTAGGAACATGATTCAAAGATATCTTATAAATAAGTGAAGAGTATTAAAACCCAAAGAAAAATTTTGTCGTCTGCATGTGATTCCTTTGATCGATACACATGTAAACATTACTAACAAAACCGTTGGGGTTACACGGAACAGCCGCCAAAATGACCTAGATCGTCTCTCTATAGGAGAAACGATTTGTAGAAATACTGGGCTGTTAGTAGAATAGAAATAAAGTTCTTGTTATCGTGAATGTTGCAGGATAACCTCCTCGGTCTCGAAATGTTGTTTGAAATATAAAAGTCTCGGCTAACGCCTCGGCTTTTATATTTCAAAACATTTCTCGACCTCGCAGGTTGCTCTGCAACATTCACGAAAACTCGTATTTTATTTCTCAAATATAGAGGTCCTGTGGGCATGTGTCTTCTCTTATACACATCAGACCCTGACAAGTGTAAGGAGAAAGGGTGTTTTACATCAGACTGGATTGCCAATATGCTAATAGTAAGTTCATATCAAATGTTACGTAATTTAGGGTCTCAATGGGGCCAACAATCCAAACCTTTGATCATTAATATCTGAAACATTTTGCAAAGCAGTGAGGAACAACAGTTGCTGAGTAAAAGGTTCTTAACAATATGCTACCTTAAAATCTGTTGTTGGTAGCCCCGGTAAGGAGTTAAATGGTCAGCCCCTAGAGTTTGTTAATTTGTTTAAATTTCTCTAAAACGATTAAAGATTCCTAAACACTTGTTGGACAAAAATAGGTTAATATTTACGAGAACTTATATTTAATATCATAAAAAAGAATGACCAGGAGGGCTATAAAACTTTGCTATAGGTTTTTTACAGCAATAATTGTTTTAAGTCATTAAAGCAAAATAGGAGCTTATTAAGCTGAAAATAATTTAAATATCAAGGTCTTTTTAAAAGTCGTACCAAATAAAATTCGAAAATTGCCAAGACGTTCTTGAACATATTCGATTTTTTATGTTAGGTCATTCTTGGAACTGTTTATTCTTTACTTATTCTTACTTACTGGTTTTTTGAAATCTGCTTCTTACAGGAACTTCAAACTTTACGTTCGGCTTTAACAGAACGTCCACCTGTTGCTTGACAACGAACTTTGCTCTATTTCTTTCTTATTTTTTTTTGTTTTTTTTAGGGGGGTGGAGGGGGTGAGGAAGGGTATTTTTTTCATGGACCTAAGATTCTATTAAACCATTTAAAAGAAACAATGTCATAAAGCTGTTCATTTAAGATAAATTTTACTAAAATATGAAGGTTTCTGTTTAAACATACTTACCTCTACACGAGTTAATTTCATCTTTTAAATCGGTCACTTGTTTCTGCCGTTGCATATCTCTATCTGTTACATGTACAAGTTCAAAATAAATCTCTTTAGTTCATATTGCCTTGTGTACAAAAGAATGTTCTGTCACTCATATAAGCATTTAAGATATATATCTGTATTAATCATTCATATTAATCTTTTTAATCTGAACGAAAAAAAAATATTTTGCATTTTATGTATACAATATGTGTAGTCTGAAATGAACAAAAAAAAAAAAGAAAATGAAAAAAAAACTTACCATGCTTAAAAAAACAAACAACAACAAAGAAAGAAATAAAACAGCCCCAAAACTCACCTCTTAAAGTGCTTAGTTGATCCTTTATATTGTTCAGTTGCGTAAGCATTAGATCATTTTCATCTGTTGCATGTTGAAATAAAAGATTTTTTTTTAACCTTGTACAAAATTATATAATATGATACTTATAACATTTGATATTTTAAGATTCCTAAATGTAAATATCAGGGAAATATTATAAATTTATTTAGGCCCATTTATAATACCCCCCCCCCCCACCCCTTCAAAGAAGGGAGGGCATATTGCTTTGCTGCTGTCTGTCGGTCGGTCGGTCCACCAACAGTTTCCGTTCATTTTCTTCGCAGAGGATGAACATATTGAATTGAAATTTAGTATACAGGTTTATCATGATAATATCTAGGTCAAGTTCGATATTGGGTACGATCGAGCAATTTTCGACAAAGTTACATGTATGGCCCTTGGACGTAGAAAAATTATAGTTTTTTGCAGTTTCCGTTCATTTTCTTCGCAGTGGATGAGCATAATGAAATGAAATTTGGGATACAGGTTAATCATGATAATATCTAGTGCAAGTTCGATATTGGGTACGATCGAGGAATTTTCTACAGAGTTATGGCCCTTGGTCGTAGACAAGTTCTAGTTTTTTGCAGCTTCCGTTCATTTTCTTCGCAGAGGATGAACATATTGAAATGAAATTTGCTATACAGGTTTATCTTGATAATATCTAAGTCAAGTTCGATATTGGGTACGATCAAGCATTTTTCGACAGAGTTATGGCCCTTGGACGTAGAAGAATTCTAGTTTTTTGCAGTTTCCGCTCATTTTCTTCGCAGAGGATGAACATATTGAAATGAAATTTGGTATACAGGTTTATCATGATAATATCTAGGTCAAGTTAGATTTTGGGTTTGATCGAGCAATTTTCGACAGAGTTATGGCCCTTGGACTTATAAAAAATTCCAGTTATTTAAGTTTACGTTCATTTTTTTGGTGGATGTTTCCAAGGGAGAAGGGCATAAGTGTTTCATAAACATCTCTTGTTTATACATCAGACTTAAGCATGTCTGTATAAGTATCATTCCAATTAGAATTTCAAAATCAAAAATGTCACAATCAAAAGTAGCATTAACGTGCCTCACTACAATTTGAAATATTTTCTCAAATCAGCAGAAAATTGCTTGATTTTGATAGAAAGCATGATGGATAAGAAGTATATATGTCAAATAGGCGAAACAATGTGCAATTAAAGATAAAAATGATATTTTCAAAAATTTCATTCAGTAAACATGAACAAAAGCCCCAGGTGGATTCGAACTCATGACCTGCGGTTCACAAGCCTGATACTTTAACCACTGAGCTATGACGGTATATATCTGAATTGATTGATACAAACAGTTTAACAAAACATGTAAATCGCCATCTTGTGACGTAGTGTCTTAAAAAGTCTCGGTGTAGTGAAGTACCTTAAACTAATATTTAAGAGAAATAAAGGGAAACAATAATAATTAATCTAATCTAAAATTTTATAAATTCAGCGTATTTATTTTATTTAGATTTAAGTTTAGTGCTTGTTTTGTAGATGCATTTTTCCGTCCATATGTAGTGTTCAGATTTTTTTTTGTCTTGAAGTGTATGCGTGTATGTGTTTTGGGTGTTGTGGTGCGGTTTGGTGTGGATCGGTGGTGGGGGTGGTGGTGTGTGTGTGTAATGTAAAAAGTTAAAACCTACCATTGTACTGGTTCATCTCATGAATGTGCTTGTTTTCATACAAAGCCTGTCCATCAGCAAATGCAATCCCACACATAACGATTGTCATCTGAATGAAATACAGGCTGGACATCTTTTTAACCATATTCGTTGTTCGTTAAAAATCTGCTAAATAGTACATATTAGAAAGAAATTAAATAATTTTTACAATCAAACAGGCTTTACATAACCCGATGTATACGGCTTACCTCGCATAAAAAAGTTTTTCAAAAATACACCCTCAAAAAATAAAACAAAACTAAAAATGAAAGAAAAAACACACACACACACATACTTGTACATGTCTTACAATTTAGGTCTCTCCCCATTTGATGTATTTATGTTTAAATCAATGTAATTCAGCTTAAAATTTAAATATTTATACATTGCATTTTTTTAAAATAATGCACATGTAGGACCTATCTTATGTAATTTACCATAGCACAACAAATACTTCCCAATTAAACATCACTTACTAATTGATTTATATTAAAATAAAATTTGGAGTCATATAATTGGTTTAAACAAAAGTTTTACTACCGAGTATAGGGGGTGTCTAAAAAATTTCTTCAGTGAAATCGGTCTCTATGCGTGAGGAAAATATTATTTAGCAGCCGATATTTGCATAAAACTTAATAATCATGTTGACGTTAGATATTCAGGTAAACTTCCATTTTAATTCATGTTTTTAAATTATTTTTGAAATGTTACAAAGCAAAATATTTTTTGGGGAATGTATTTTGGTCTGTAGACATACACCCCCCCCTCCCCGGGTCAAACAAAAAACCTTTGGTATAATAATGCTAAATAACAAATACAAAAAAAACCCCCAAAAGGAATTTTTGTTTCAGGGAAGGGAAATATGTTTGAATTAAAATCCGTTTTTCGTTAATGTCTATTATGAAATGAGCTATTTCAACCATCTCTCTTTGTTTGATACAAAAATTTATTTTTATTGAAAATATACATAAACGTTTACATTATTTGAAAAAAAAATTATTTAGACAATTATAAAAAAGTGACTTTTTGTTAGGCAGTTAGACAATGCTTTTGTTCGCAGTCCTTACAATGTAGAACGTTTGTGATTAATTATAGATCCAATCCTAATACTTGTATGCAAAGAAATAAATATTATTCTTGTTAAGAAAAGTGTTGAAATATATTGTATGTGTATGGCTGTCTATGCGCGGTTATAGTTTCAGTTTTTTCATTGACTTCAACCAAACACGTCTCTTAATTTCACTCTACATTATTTAAAGTTTGTTTAAATACAAGTGTTGGCAGAACTATGCATAACATTATATAAAATAAAAATATCACAGTCGATAAGGGAAATAGTTCTAATGTTCTTGATGACGTCCCGTAATTATCGAATGAACGTAATGCCTGTTTATTCTGCCATATTGTTTTTACACTGCAATTTTAAACGAACACAATGACGGAAAACTAGTATATGCATAAAACTAGTATATACATTAAACATAGTTATTTGTTTGCTATGCTGAAAAGGCAATAAAACTAGAAGTGCTGTGAGCAAGCTCACAATTGATACCTCCCGCTAAAACTAGAGGTACTGTGAGCAAGCTCACAATTGATACCCCCCGCTAAGATAAAAATCATAATGCGTGTATTTTTCCAATTATAGAAAATATTGGATGAATCTATTTCACCGTCAATATTCTTTAAATAACAACTGCTCTATTTTTTTAAAACTGTTGGTCATAAGCAATATTTGTGTGAAGTAAGAACATTCAATGCTTCTCCATAAGAAAGATAATGACCAGACACGAATTTTGCTCTTTTTCTGCCAGTGACCTTAACCTTGCCCAAATGACCTTGGGTCAAGGTCATGACACACCCTTTGGTCCTAAGCAATATTTGTGTAAAGTTAGAACATTCAATGCTTCTCCATAAGAAAGATAATAACCAGACACGAATTTTGCACTATTTTCCCAACGACCTTGACCTTGCCCGAATGACCTTGGATCATGGTCATGACACACCCTTAGATCATAAGCAATCTTTGTGTGAATTAAGAACTTTCAATGTTTCTCCATAAGAAAGATATGGGCCGGACACAAATTTTGCACTTTTTCTGCCAGTGACCTTAACCTTGCCTCAATGACCTTGGGTCAAGGTCATGACACACCCTTAGGTCATAAGCAATCTTTGTGTGAAGTAAGAACTTCCAATGTTTCTCCATACGAAAGATATGGACCGGACACGAATTTTTGTATTTTTTCTGCCAGTGACTTTGACCTTGCCCGAATGACCTTGGGTCAAGGTCATGACACACCCTTAGGTCATAAGCAATCTTTGTGTGAATTAAGAACTTCCAATGTTTCTCAATAAGAAAGATATGCACTGGACACGAATTTTGTATTTTTTCTGCCAGTGACCTTGACCTTGCCCGAATGACCTTGGGTCAAGGTCATGACACACCCTTAGGTCATAAGCAATCTTTGTGTGAAGTAAGAACTTCCAATGTTTCTCCATAAGAAAGATATGGACCGGACACGATTGCACAGACTTCGTTTGCGGGGGGTATAAAAATCATAACTCTTGTATTTTTTCAATTATAGATAATACTAGATGAATCTATTTCACCGTCCATTTTCTATAAATAACAACTGCTTTATTTGTTTTAAACTGTTAATGCTAACATGAGTACACAAACCAATCTCTGTTCTTTAAATTCCATTTTATTTCAAGTTAACTGTTAATGCATGAGGACATTTGCATCCTGATGTTAACAAATATGACTCGAATCAAAAAAAAATCCACATGTCAAGCAGCCAATTAATATAAAAATTTCGAATTATTGGTAAACTGAGCCCGATTTTTTTCACAATTTTTTTTTTCCACACATTTGTTTTCCACACAAAAAAATACATCGGAGCAGGCCATTTTCAGAGGGACGGGGATGAGAATCTAAAATATATCTTTATTTGACCTGAGATAAGCAAGCTTTGTGTCAAATTTTAGCTTCTATTATATCCATTAATACAAGACATGACACAGGCATGAATTAAGCATTTTTTAAACAATGACCTTAAACTTCCTCAATTGACCTTGGGTCAAGGTTACGAATTTTGCACTTTTCCTGCCAGTGACCTTGACCAAATGACCTTGGTTGAAGGTCATGACACACTCTTAGGCCATAAGCTATAATTGTGTGAAGTAAGAACTTATGTTTCTTCATAAGAAAGATATGGGCCAGACACGAATTTTGCACTTTTCCTGCAAGTGACCTTGACCTTGCCAGAATGACCTTGGTTCAAGGTCATTCGGACAAGGACACACTCTTAGGTAATAAACTATCTTTATTTGAAATAAGAATTTCCAATGTTTCTCAATAAAAAAGATACGGACCGAACACGACTTTTGCACTTTTCTCCCAGTGACCTTGACTTTGCCCAAATGACCTTGGTCGAAGGTCATGACACACCCTTAGGTCATAAGCAATCTTTGTGTGAAGTAAGAACTTCCAAGGTTTCTCCATAAGACAGATATGGACCGGACACAAATTTTGCACAGACAGTTGGACGGACGGACAACGTGATTCTTATATACCCCATATATTGTGACAGTATATGGAATAACATAGAAATTAGATAAAACAATATATATTTTATATGTTTTAAATGATTATATCACAAGTAAAGAATTCAAAAAAATAAATTTAGTTAATATAATGAAAACTAAATCCTAACGAACAAAACTGTTAAATAAAATGAATGACTAATGTTGTGGATTAAGATCCCCTCCCCCGACTTTATTCAGAATTGAGACCATTGCATTCGCTGTATATGTCACCAAATACAATATGTTAAACGTGATTGCATTCAATTTGATTTTTTGTTTGCCATCTGAATTGCAAATTGCACACAGGGAATAATTGTACATTATTTTGAGATACGGATAATAATACGCATGACTCCATTCGATATTCTCATAGAGTCGAAAGGTGATACGAAATAAAACGCATCTATTGATACCAAGACACGACTAAGGGCGAATCAACATAAGTATTGTGATTATGCATGGGTTTTAATTGAGCTCTATTTTTAGCGACAGTGTATTCAAACAATCACAGTACTGAAGTATTGACGGGAGTTGATTTTATATTATTTATTTCAAAATCAACGATCTGTTATTTTGTTTGGCAAGTAGTTTATAATCTGTGTTTGGATTACGCACATTTATAAATATGAATTCTCGGACTTTTCCGACAAGAATTTCGAGAAACCCCCGTTTGAATCGTGTTGTGTAATTAAGATACAATTGATTCCATTAAACTATGTATAAGTAATCGATATATTCCAAATAAAATAGATCTAAGCAGTTATGAACTCCAGTCTCGTTCAACCAGACGCTCGGCTGTCTCCGTAAATCTCCAACAAGCAAGACTATGTGAACACCAGGTCACGTGATAGCTTAATGACGCGACCTCTAAATATGGAATGACTCTCTGCTTGTCGGAGATTTACGGAGAAAGCCGATGGTTAAACGAGACTTTATTGAACTCTGGACTATGAATACAAACGACTGCAAAAAATATCTAAATTATTCGTACTATTTAACATCTTACTATTGTCAAGGTATTAACAATAAGTTTCTTTAAAAATTACAATGCTTCAAGATACATTACATCGATTATATCGATTATTTTTAAGAGCTAAATCTTGTCAGTGGTGATGATTTGTGCTTAGGTCCAAACATTGTTTTAGTTCTGGTTTGTTTTAGTAACTTCATATGGAAGTTGATTAAAAATCAACTCCCAAGAATGATTTTAAATGATCTAATAATACACAACAAGTCCTTATATAAAACATGCCAAAATATAACAGGCAGTATACGACTACTTGAAAACCTTTTATCAACTAAACAGCGCTGAGAGAAAAAAAATTAAATGGTTACCAACCAGAAATTAAAATATTTCATTTCTAAATAATGGTATAAACCAACCTTAAAGCAGGTTCATGAATGCAATATTAGTTATATGTTTGTAGGTGACTTCAAATGGAACTTACTGTTCACGTCAGGTCAACAACAATCCGTGTAAGGAAAGTATCTTACCGACAGCCTTGGTATGAATAAGGTATTATTAATAGTAAATATTACAGTCAACACTAAACGTTTACAACACTATATAAGTTTCAAATCGGCAACAAAACCTGACTTCATGATTCTTCTATAAAGACGGCATTACGCTTAAGGAGAGGTATATATTTCGTACTGACGGAATATTGGTAATACAGAGCCCTTACATTGCTGTTGTTAACCAATTGTTTCCTTGCAAGCTAGCGGAAGCTACATGTAATATATTTACATAGATTAAACTAAAAAAAGATATTTCCCAAAAAATTACCATTAATACCTGACAAAAAGTCCGTTTAAAAAGAAATGAATGAAGTAGATTATAATCATATAAATAACATTTCACAAAATCGTGTAATTATTACTAGTATTCCATATCTCAAATAAAGTTGCGATTATTATATTAATTTTGTTTCTGTCACTTACTGGCCTCAGCTCTGTTTTATCAATATATCCAACAGCAAAAAGCCAATTATCACATAAACTCTTCCGTTTTCCCTGTGTTTGAATATTTAAATGATATTTAACCAGGCATATGCTTGGCATATGAAGTTGAAATATATTATTTTCTCTTCCTGTTAAAAATTCCTTTGAATTTAACGTGCAGCATTTACAAAAGGCATTTCATTCGCTCTGCATTTAATAATAATTACTTACGTTCACATTTGTATCCTTACAATAACACATTTAGATCTATTGGAATTATGGTTTACCGCTATCTCTTAAGAAAATTGATTCTGATATATAGTTCTGTCACGAAAAGTTTCGTGCTTAGGATTGTGGTTGTTAAGGTTGGTTGTCTGTAATTGATAAATGGAGTCGATATACAATAAAGATATTTATTTCACGAAGATCCAGCATAAAGTCAATTATAAACAAATGATAAAAGTGATGACAAATAAAACAGAGTACTAAACAATGAGTCTTTACAAAATATGTATAGAGATGCAACATAAAAAGGACCACAATAGAAATGAGTCTTTGCATACTCTAACACTATCGTAACATATACACATGCTTAGTGAATATTGACCACATTAAATCTGTGTTTTACAAGTACATATCTATATCATATGATTTAAAAAAAAATAAAATAAGGGGAAAATTAACTAAAATGGAGAGATCGCTTGGCTATGATGAGGACCATAATTATTGAAAAGACAACTATATTTATTTACATGTAGTAGTAAGCTACGAACCTATTCTTAGCGCGAGTACACATGTACTCGGCTATGTTGACGAGCCGAAATAAAAATGTAAAGTGGATTAAAGTTAAATATAGATCTTAAGTTCAAAGAAAAGAAAGCGTAGATAAAAATAAACATGTTAAACACTTACATTATAATTTAAGAACGATCGATTGGAATTATATAATGAGACACGCATTCTCTTAGTGAAATAGATTTGTAGAACCCGCATTTCCTCTTGGGCGGAAGTATAAACAATGACTAAAGTTAGAACCAATCACGTGGTAATTCCGGAAGACGCGTTAGCAATTATCAAAGTGAAAAGCGGGGAATAGTAATAATTAATAAGTAAGAAAATCAAAAATAAATCAAATAACAAAATATTAGAACATATGGGAAAGTGATTATGAACATAAAATAATTGTGAAAATAAACATTCAAGCTAATATTTCTGACTAACAATATTTTCTTATCAAAGCATGTAATATATACATGTATATAAATGTAATGACAAGACATTGTAAAATTCAATGACAGGAAGAGCTGAACGTTTTACCCTTTAAAAAGACAAATAGTTGTAATAAAAATGTATATGAAATAATGTCCTACCTGTAATTGATAAATGGAGTCGATATACAGTAAATGTTTATTCCATGAAGATCCAACATAAAGTGACGCGCTGGGATCTTGGGACAAAAATCGACTTAAACCAGGTGAGGTACATTATAGGTTAATTACTTATTGTATCAATAAAATAAAAGATTCCCTTGCGAGGGCCTCTTGACAAAAAGATAGATATAGCGTGGGTACAGACAAAGGGGCTAAATTCGATGACCTGACACTAATTGAGTAGATCAAACATCAAAAGAATTTTCTAATTGAAAAGTGATTTGTTACGTAAAATTTGTTTGACCTTCACTAGATAGATATTTCACTCATCGCCGTAATAAGTGTGAATATTTACGAAACTGGTCATCAAGTGAAAGAAAACATTTCCTTGCGGCGATATGGGTTTTATAGTGACAAAAAGATATTAGTTACTTTTTGTGCATTTTGTTCCAGAAATAGTTTGAAACACAATTACAATATAAAGACACAATATGTAGAAAATAGGAAAATTTTCTATATTAAAATATATCTGATAAGGGCGCCTGTAAAGTGCGAAACTAATCGAAACGAAACGGAATCAAACGAAACGAAACCAATCGAAACGAAACGAAATCAATCGAAACGAAACGAAATCAAACGAAACGAAACCAAAAATCGAAACGAAACGAAACGGAGTTTAAACAAAACTAATATCAATTTTGACTACATAAAAGTGAAAATAAATTCATTGAATTAAATTTTTGAACCATAAAATATAACTACCTGTATGTTTCAGATTGGCGCTGTAAATTTTGAAGCCGATTATCCGAAATTTGCAAAAATTATATAATTATGTACATTCCTATACCTTTTAATTTTTCTAATTTGTTTCATTAATGATAAAAATGATATTCAGACGTTTTGAGAGAGAGAGAGAGAGAGAGAGAGAGAGAGATGCCTTAAAACTTATTGATCAGCGACATCACATAGCAAAGTATATACGCAAGTTTGGGAGAGAGAGAAAGAAAGAAAGAAAGAGAGAGATAGAGATGAGAATGATACTAAAGGGGACATTCTAACATCAATTTTCTTTCTGTCGATTTGAAATATTGTAAAAACGAAACGATCGAATACAATGTGATTTATAGCATACTGGTTGGTTACCAGTTTCTAACATATAATAAGAATTGTTGTAATATGTATAGCATGAATTTGCAATTGGACGTAGTTATTTGACAAAATTAACTTGCAATATAAAGATTATTATACTGTAAACGTATTATAAAACTGTCTTCACCCCTTTGGCTATGTATTCTATTTTGCGTTTTTGGCGGAAAACGGCGTCCGCAAAATCAAGTACATTGCCAAATGTAAAATAGTTAAGTAGATAAAAAGGTAAATTCAGAAATGCGCTAAATCAAATCCATGCTAACTTGTTGAAAAATTATATTCCGCCAAATATTGTACACCCTAAATATAGTGCGTTTACAATATTTGCGGAGACATTCCAACAACACGATTTTTTTTTATATTGATATGAAATATTGTAAAAATGATTCAAATACATTGTGCGTTCGTGTGAAAGGGAGAGAAAGAGGAGATCATGTTTGATTTAAGGTATAAAAAAACAGGTAAAAAACCTCTTTATATTGCACTTTAATTTTGTCAAATTACGACGTCTAAATTCATGCTAAACATATTACAACAATTCTTATTATATGTTAGAAACTGGTAACCAACCAGTATGCTATAAATCACATTGTATTCAATCGTTTCATTTTTACAATATTTCAAATCGATAAAAAGAAAATTGTTGTTGGAATGTCCCCTTCAGTATCATTATCATTTCTCCATCTCTCTTTCAAAACTTGCGTATATACTTCCCTATGTGATGTTGCTGATAAGTTTTAAGGCATCTCTCTCTCTCTCTCTCTCTCTCTCTCTCTCTCTCTCTCTAAACGTCTGAATATCATTAAATGAAACAAATTAGAAACATTAAAAGGTATAGGAATATACATCGCTTATTCACATAGTTATATAATTTTTGCAAATTTCGGATAATCGGCTTCAAAATTTACAGCGGTAATCTGAAACATACAGGTAGTTATATTTTATGGTTCAAAAATTTATTTCAATGAATTTATTTTCACTTTTATGTAGTCAAAATTGATATTAGTTTTGTTTAAATTCCGTTTTGTTTCGTTTCGATTTTTGGTTTCGTTTCGTTTGATTTTGTTTCGTTTCGATTGGTTTCGTTTCGATTCAATTGGTTTCGTTTCGTTCGATTTCGTTTCGTTTCGTTTCGTTTCGATTTCGTTTCGCACTTTACAGGCGTCCATCTGATAAGGGGTCAAATGTACCTTATGATAGTTCTATAAACAATGACAGGGCTGATGTCGATACGATCAAATTTTAAACAGTTAATTGTTCAAACAAAAGTTTTAAAAGCTTACAAATCACTTCCTGCAAAACATTACGTGTAACTTTTTTTACTATTAAACGCACTGGTGTACATTAACAATATTTACTTGGGGAGCAGATATTGCTCCATCAATTGACTCTACAAACAGCTCATTGGGAGGAATATCATTGGGAGGAATGTCTAGATACTGAAATGCTTAAACTTATTATTTATGATTAAAAATGACTGGTTGCACAGTATCAACTGTGCTGCATTAAAAACCATTATTGGGAAAGAAATCAAATTACATGTAATAGGCGTCAAAGTAACAAACAAAACTATTTTACTGGAAATGAGTTTATTGATGATAATGACCATGGCTTCTTCAAGCATATATGAATATACAGTAGTTGGCCATAAGTATGTTCCCAATATGGTCGATGTTCTCTACAGACCTAAGTACATATCAAAAAGTAAATCCTAAATTTAATTATACGTAACAGCATAAACTAACCTTTATTACTAGTACTTTGTGATGTGTCATTTGGCTTTCAAAACTGCCCTAGTTCGTTTGGGTAGACTTTGATATAAACTTCTTGTATAGTGCAGAGGTAAAGAGGACCAGATTTCATGAACGATGCGTTCCAAGTCTGCTTTGTTTTTAATGTCATGTAAGCGTCTCTTAATCCGAATTTTTAGTACCCTCAAAACATTTTCTGTTACATTAATGTCTGGGCTCTGTGCAGGCCATGGTAACACTGAAATATTGTTTTGCGTTTTCCAATCGTTACACACCCTAGAAACATGGCAAGGGGCATTATCCTCCTGTAATATCCAGGCACCATTTCCGAAGTTTTAACGACAGGCCACAAATTATTGTTCAGAGTTTCAATATAAACATTAGAGTTTGTATTTCCTTCAACAGATGTAAGGGTACTCACACCATTGTATGTTATACATCCCCAGAGCATCGCAGATATCACCCCTGCCTGTCCCTGTTCAAACGGATTCCCGTACATTTCCCCATCAAACGTTCATCAGATTTCCGCCAAAAAGATTTTCTTATCTTCACCTATAATAATTTTTGTCTCGTCACTAAAATCATTCTACTACAATTATTCTGCACATTCCAATGTAACTTTTGTCTACAAAATCTCATGCGTCGAGAGCGATTCACTTTTCTGATCAAAATCGTTTTGGAAACGACATGTCTTTTGTATTCACTTTCAAAAAAAAATTCTTCTTTTCACAGTCCTAGAGGATACTTTAACAACTGCTGAATTTACTTGTGAGATCCTCTAATGTTTGCTGACAATAGCCCCGAACCATGCGAACGAGTCGTCGTTTCGCCCTGTCATCAAGTTTTCTTTGCCTGCCACTTCACGGTAAGTTTTTTTGTGTTTCCCCGATCACAGAAACGCTTTAAAAATACTAAATGTTCTCCTATTTAAGCCTGTTATTTCTGATATTTTGTAACTAGAATGATTGGTGTTATATAAATTAATGATGATGTCTTTAACATCTTGTTTCAACTCCTTCCCTCCCTTATCCATATCCCCAAGCAGACGATATGTAAAAAAAATAAGGGTGCTTATTTTAAAGCCTCTACCACTACAAAAACTTTATTTCCGAATGCTTAGTTGGGAGAAAAAAATGAATGTATTACTGCTAAAAAGTTTTTTTCATCTCAGAATTCTTAATATGATTAGAAAACGTCGGCCATTTGGGAACATACTTATGGCCAACTACTATATGTAAGTATGACGGCAAATGCAATGAGGTGTACCCTGGGTTTAGACGTACATCTCTTTGTGGCAAATTTTTGCTTAGTTTTACTTAAATTAAACTATATAAATATTCTGAAATGGGCTATGTTGGTTAGCCAAATATCCGCAGTCAGCAAACAGTTGAAAGGCGCTTGGCCTCCTGAAGAAGAAGCCATGACGTTTTGTTGGAAAGCGTTGTTTCCTGAAATGAAATCGAAAAACAGGAGCACAAAACAACCTATACAATAGAATATATAGATAATACATTTAAACACAAGTGGTTCAGAATCTACAGCATGACGATCACTTTGTATATAGTCTTGATATTTCTTTTTTAGTATTAAAACTTTAGCCATGACCTAAGCTCATTCCAATTGGTAGTACAAATTAGCCCCCCCCCCCCCCCCCCCTCATAATATGATTGCAAACGTTGTTATGACATTCAAATAAGTTGTTTGCTAAATAATTAAGTTGAACAGCATCCCTGTACGGCCAGGGTCTTCAATGTCTAGTTAGGGTACTTCATGCACTTGCCACGTTTGTTTTATGTAGTTATTGACACGTACTCTAACCTGTTCTTGGGCCTGATGGTCACGCCAGTAAAGCCATGGTATGATCAAAGAACAGACTACTATCGTGTTTGGCGGAAATCTGTTATCGTTTTTATATTGACTCTAAATGCGACAACTAGTATTAAGCAACAAACCGATAACGAGAATTGAAATAGAGTCCATAATGGTAATAGTAATAGGCCTGCGGTTGTCTATGTGATGATCTAAACGGCTAAGGCCAATCAAAAATGTAAAATAAAGGTCACAACAAGTATGTCCAATGAGACTAAAATAGTGCACATGAATTTGAAATAGAGTATTTTCTCTTCCTGGTTAAAATCATATAAATTATATATGGTTAAAGTTATTGGCTACTTGTTCGCATTGTAGAATCGTTCCTATTTCCTTTCACAGATGATGAAAACAAGTCAGTGCAAGGATAATCCTTCCACAGGTCAGCGTCCCACAGCAGAGCACACTGTTCACGTCCTTTACCATTTGGTTCTACTGGGTGCCAATTTGTGAAATTCATGGCAGTGCCTGAATGATCCCAAATTCATACATTTTTTACTGTGTCTAAAACTGCGCCGATCCACGATCGTTCTACTTAGATGGAGACTGAATGAAAATAAGGTAAATGACATTTTTTTTTCACTTTCCGACCGACATAAAACAGTGCAATTAAAATTATGAACATAGGATGGGTAAGTTGTCTTTATAGAGAATGAGTAAAACCTTTTGAACTTAAAACAAGAGGCCCATGGGGAACATCGCTCACCTAAGCAACAATGACTTAATATGGGCATTCAATGAATATTTTTCCATATGGCCCCTCGGTAGAATAACAAAACGAAAATACCGTTAAATATCAAAATTTTACACATTTTTTGCATACACTTAATCTTTGACATTGTACCTTTATGAAATACCATTTTTACCGAAAATAATATGCTATGCAATATTTTAACTATTTTTTTTCGTAGGCGTTCACGGTTTATCTCCGGTTTATTTTAGTCCCCCTTCCCGACCACTTTATAAAAAGATCAAAATATATGAGAGCATACAGGTACAGCTTCTCCCTCAGTTACTCACTAGTTTTTGTATTTTATTCTTTTAAAAAACCTATATGTGAAAGAAGAAAATTGTACCTCAATGCGCTGAACTCCCGAATCAAAAACATTCAAAAATTTATTGATCTTGATTGTGGTTTACCTTGCGTGTAACAACCCAGCAATATCTTTATTATGCATTTATAAAAACAAAAGAAACTACCACAGAAAACGACATTAACAAAATAATCGTACCGTTTAATGATTCGAACCTTCATTGTAAAAGCTTATCAAAGCATGGAAATGGATATAAGCCTCATAAAGCATAATAATTAAAACACATGAAACAAAAGGCTCATTTATTCAAACAATAATGCTACGTAGCGTAGTAGACAACCTTTACGGAACAACATGCATATTTTCACACAATAAAGAATCGACATTACACTAGAGAATTACTGTAGTTGATTTGGGCACACGTCCAAGCAGAATAGTCATTACATGCAGAACTTGATAACGCTTTATCTAAAAATCGCTTCTAAAAACTAGACTCTTGTTGCAAAAGCAACAAAAAGGTCTTCCGTTTTGATATACATGTATCAATTTAACTGTAAGACATTGCTTCTCTCAGTATTTCATAACCATTAGACAACAGGACTTAATTGACTATCAATTTGTCTTACTTTGTCAAACAGAAGCAGTAAATCTCTTAAACAACATGAATTGTTTGAACTCTTCCGGTGTGGACCGGAGGTGACGGTCAACCAAATTAAAACGGTTAAACACATCTTCTATCAAATGTCTATCATCCCTGTAAGTTTCGTGTTTTGATAACTTACAGTTTCTGAGATCTCGGGGTTCAAACATTTACTTTAAAAAAGGCTTCATGAGATATTTGAGATATCTCACCGGAAGTAGAATTTTTATGTTTATTAATCATCGGATAGATGACATATGTAAGCATTTATACTTATATTTCAATTCTCCGAGAAATATATTAAATGCGTAAAAGCATAATTTTTGAAGAGCTTCCGGTGACGACCGGAAGTTACGACGAACAAAACAAAATAGTTTAAACACATCTACAACTATAGGTCTATCATCCCTCAAAGTTTGGATGTTCAAGTCTTTATCGTTTCTGAGATCTCATTGTCCATAGCTTTTTGTCGCGGGACAGGAAACGGACGACAGGAAGTGAATTTTGAAAAAATGAAAAAAACGCCTGGAGATATTATAATTTTCTGTCAGTCCTGAAAATTTCAAGAAAATCCATCCAGCCATCTCTGAGAAATCTTGCGGACAAAAAACGGACAAAAAAATAATAATAATAATAATAACTAGACTCTTGTTGCAAAAGCAACAAAAAGGTCTTCCGTTTTGATATACATGTATCAATTTAACTGTAAGACATTGCTTCTCTCAGTATTTCATAACTATTAGACAACAGGACTTAATTGACTATCAATTTGTCTTACTTTGTCAAACAAAACCAGTAAATCTCTTAAACAACATCAATTGTTTGAACTCTTCCGGTGTGGACCGGAAGTGACGGTTGACAAAATAAAAACGGTTAAACACATCTTCTATCAAATGTCTATCATCCGTGTAAGTTTTGTGTCTTGGTCACTTACAGTTTATGAGACTTCGCTGTCATAATATTTGTTTTAAAAAGACTACCTGAGTTATTTGAGATATCTCACCGGAAGTATTTTTTTTGTTTATTAATCATCGGATAGATGACATATGAAAGCGTTTATACCTTTATATCATTTCAGTGTTAAACAAATAAAATGCGTAAAAACATAATTTTTGACGTGCTTCCGGTGACGACCGGAAGTTACGACGAACAAAACAAAATAGTTTAACACATCTACAGCTATAGGTCTATCATCCCTCAAAGTTTGGATGTTCAAGTCTTTATCGTTTCTGAGATCTCATTGTCCATAGCTTTTTGTCGCGGGACAGGAAACGGACGACAGGAAGGGAATTTTGAAAAAATGAAAAAAATTCTTAGAGATATTTTCGTTCTCTATCAGTCCTATAAATTTCAAGAAAATCCATCCATGCATCTCTGAAAAATCGAGTTAAACTTTTAAAAAACTTGATTTGTTTGAACTCTTCCTGTGTGGACCGGAAGTGACGGTCGACCAAATAAAAACGGTTAAACACATCTTCTATCAAATGTCTATCATCCCTGTAAGTTTCGTGTTTTGATCACTTACAGTTTCTGAGATCTCGGGGTTCAAACATTTACTTTAAAAAAGGCTTCATGATATATTTGAGATATCTCACTTGAAGTAGAATTTTTATGTTTACTAATCATCGGATAGATGACATATGTAAGCATTTATACTTATATTTCAATTCTCCGAGAAATATATTAAATGCGTAAAAGCATAATTTTTGAAGAGCTTGCGGTGACGACCGGAAGTTACGACGAACAAAACAAAATAGTTTAAACACATCTACAACTATAGGTCTATCATCCCTCAAAGTTTGGATGTTCAAGTCTTTATCGTTTCTGAGATCTCATTGTCCATAGCTTTTTGTCGCGGGACAGGAAACGGACGACAGGAAGGGAATTTTGAAAAAATGAAAAAAACGCCTAGAGATATTTTTGTTCTCTATCAGTCCTATAAATTTCAAGAAAATCCATCCATGCATCTCTGAAAAATCGAGTAAACTTTTAAAAAACTTGATTTGTTTGAACTCTTCCTGTGTGGACCGGAAGTGACGGTCGACCAAATAAAAACGGTTAAACACATCTTCTATCAAATGTCTATCATCCCTGTAAGTTTCGTGTCTTGATCACTTACAGTTTCTGAGATCTCGGGGTTCAAACATTTACTTTAAAAAAGGCTTCATGAGATATTTGAGATATCTCACCGGAAGTAGAATTTTTATGTTTATTAATCATCGGATAGATGACATATGTAAGCATTTATACTTATATTTCAATTCTCCGAGAAATATATTAAATGCGTAAAAGCATAATTTTTGAAGAGCTTCCGGTGACGACCGGAAGTTACGACGAACAAAACAAAATAGTTTAAACACATCTACAACTATAGGTCTATCATCCCTCAAAGTTTGGATGTTCAAGTCTTTATCGTTTCTGAGATCTCATTGTCCATAGCTTTTTGTCGCGGGACAGGAAACGGACGACAGGAAGGGAATTTTGAAAAAATGAAAAAAACGCCTGGAGATATTATAATTTTCTGTCAGTCCTGAAAATTTCAAGAAAATCCATCCAGCCATCTCTGAGAAATCTTGTGGACAAAAAACGGACAAAAAAAAAAAATAATAATAATAATAATAACTAGACTCTTGTTGCAAAAGCAACAAAAAGGTCTTCCGTTTTGATATACATGTATCAATTTAACTGTAAGACATTGCTTCTCTCAGTATTTCATAACCATTAGACAACAGGACTTAATTGACTATCAATTTGTCTTACTTTGTCAAACAGAAGCAGTAAATCTCTTAAACAACATGCATTGTTTGAACTCTTCCGGTGTGGACCGGAAGTGACGGTCGACAAAATAAAAACGGTTAAACACATCTTCTATCAAATGTCTATCATCCGTGTAAGTTTTGTGTCTTGGTCACTTACAGTTTATGATACTTCGCTGTCATAATATTTGTTTTAAAAAGACTACCTGAGATATTTGAGATATCTCACCGGAAGTAATTTTTTTTGTTTATTAATCATCATCGGATAGATGACATATGAAAGCGTTTATACCTTTATATCATTTCAGTGTTAAACAAATAAAATGCGTAAAAACATAATTTTAAAAGTGCTTCCGGTGACGACCGGAAGTTACGACGAACAAAACAAAATAGTTTAAACACATCTACAGCTATAGGTCTATCATCCCTCAAAGTTTGGATGTTCAAGTCTTTATCGTTTCTGAGATCTCATTGTCCATAGCTTTTTATCGCGGGACAGGAAACGGACGACAGGAAGGGAATTTTGAAAAAATGAAAAAAATGCCTAGAGATATTTTCGTTCTCTATCAGTCCTATAAATTTCAAGAAAATCCATCCATGCATCTCTGAAAAATCGAGTTAAACTTTTAAAAAACTTGATTTGTTTGAACTCTTCCTGTTTGGACCGGAAGTGACGGTCGACCAAATAAAAACGGTTAAACACATCTTCTATCAAATGTCTATCATCCCTGTAAGTTTCGTGTTTTGATCACTTACAGTTTCTGAGATCTCGGGGTTCAAACATTTACTTTAAAAAAGGCTTCATGAGATATTTGAGATATCTCACCGGAAGTAGAATTTTTATGGTTATTAATCATCGGATAGATGACATATGTAAGCATTTATACTTATATTTCAATTCTCCGAGAAATATATTAAATGCGTAAAAGTAAAATTTTTGAAGAGCTTCCGGTGACGACCGGAAGTTACGACGAACAAAACAAAATAGTTTAAACACATCTACAACTATAGGTCTATCATCCCTCAAAGTTTGGAGGTTCAAGTCTTTATCCTTTCTGAGATCTCATTGTCCATAGCTTTTTGTCGCGGGACAGGAAACGGACGACAGGAAGTGAATTTTGAAAAAATGAAAAAAACGCCTGGAGATATTATAATTTTCTGTCAGTCCTGAAAATTTCAAGAAAATCCATCCAGCCATCTCTGAGAAATCTTGTGGACAAAAAACGGACAAAAAAAAATAATAATAATAATAATAAGAAACATTACAATCACTATAAGGTCTTCCGTTGGAAACGGAAGACCTTAATAAGAAACATTACAATCACTATAAGGTCTTCCGTTGGAAACGGAAGACCTTAATAATAATAATAAGAAACATTACAATCACTATAAGGTCTTCCGTTGGAAACGGAAGACCTTAATTAAAGCAACAGGTTAGTTGATATTAGTACTTTGTACTCCGAATTTCTCATTTTGATTGTGTATTTTAAAAAACTCTAAATATTTTACTATTTGTTTTCTATGGAGGAGGGAAAGAAGGGCTGAAATGGTTTTACAGAAACATTATACGACGTTTGACAGTTGTAGAAGAAAAAACACGTTTAGTCTAAAAAAAGTGTTTTTCCTAAAGAAACCTTCTGTAAAAAATATTCAAAAAATGAAACAAATAAGTTAACCAATCCGTTTACTTTATCTTAAAATGAATATACTGAAATGAGTATGATAGGAATATAAAAACAAGCTGAAGATTAGGTTGACATAGATATTATTTGTCAATTTCAAGAGCAAAACTGTCCCAGTAAACCCCCTTTTTAATTGATTTATCAATGCATTTTTGTGTTGGGCTTATAGTTTATCTTTTCTCATAAATAGACGTGTTGTATTTTAAATCCTATATCTACTTTTTTAACGTTTCTAGAACAAAAGATAACGTATTACGTGGCCTATTATATAATATATTTGCGTTGTTTCTGGTACATGTCAATGCACGTTCATAAAGTTTTTTACCTGACACAACAGCAAAATTAAAAATCTTTCAATAAACTTCCACGTCAATACTGTTAAAAGAGATGGAAAACGATATGGTAAGAATTATTACCATCAATTTTTTTTCCACTGAAATTAACTCAAAACATAAAGGTTTTCAAATAATATTACTCAACTATAAAGAAAATGCATAACCTTTTTATAATGTAATAGGTAATTGACATTGATTGATAAACATACGTATGGCATTGAAAGTGCACTTTGATCTATATTGCTTTAATGTAATGCTAATTTTTTAAAACTACTTGTATACGTTTCTACAATATATCTATACTACTATATTAAAATAATAGACTCGAAATTTTGGTCTTTAATACCGATAAATCGGAGGGGTTCTGTCTTTTGTATTATATGTTTTAAACATCCTTGGTACTTGAAGATTACCAATCTGTTCTTATTTGTTCTCAATCAACATTCGCTGATTAATAATCAACGAAAATCCCTTAAAAAATTCCGGAAATCATCTGATTTTTTTTTACAATATAGCGCATGCGCATTACATTCACGTTAAATCACGGGATATTCTTTAACTAATGTTTCAACAATATCACATCTGCGTGCTAAACTCAAAAACGATAATACAAATACGTGTAAATTTTCAGTGGAAATTTGCTATATACATATTCTGTTCATCAAAGAAATTACGGGAGATAACTCTAACACAGTGCATTTACTATGAAAAATCCTGAGAGTTCCGAATGTCAACATGGTGTGTTTATTAGAAGCGGGTAAAAAAGTCGGTGAAAAAGGGTTGAAAGGTATTTACACCCTCAAAATGGTTTGTTATGAATAATTTGACTATTATTTGCAATGCAACTTAAATTTCTTAAAAATCGTTTCGGAGCGATTCTGCAATTTTCTGCTAAATTGCGGGTGTAGGCTATGGGAGGCATTTTAACTGTTGTAAAGCTTGTCCAGAGACACAGATTATTAGTAAAATTAATAGCATTATTGTAGGCTTAAAGCTTGGTTATGTTAATATCTATTTCGTAAATGTGCGATATCATTTGCAATGTCAACCCGTGCACGCACGGGTCAAAGTCTAGTATATATATAGCGCGGTGGCCGCTCACTGCTAGGAGAATGGGTTCCAGAGGTCGTGAGTTCAAGCCCCGGCAGGGGCGGAGGTGGAGCTCCAACAAGGTGAATTTCTCTGTGCTTTATGTATATCTTTATCATTCACTATGGGCAGGTATATGTCAATTTGAGAGTTATTGCAATGTTTGTGCTTATTATATATATATATATATATATATATATATATATATATATATATATATATATATATATATTTGTTTTCCCTTGGACTAAAATGTCACATTTTCATTGGTTTAAACATAGCACGTGATTGCCTCATATATCTCTATATTTGTTCTGTGAGAAATAATATTAGGCAATATGGCCGTCATTGGTCGACGCTTCGCTTACTCATTTCGACATTTCATAGTATTTTATACATAAACTGCATGCTGTAAGTTCTTAAAGTATTTGGAGTTGTTGCCCTTTGAAATTCTTTAAAATTAGAGTAGTTGCCCTTAGAATATTGACGTCACATTGTTTTGTCTGGAGCAGAACAAAATGGCAGCGACGAAATTTGATCAAATCTCTGCAGAGGAAAGGGAGAAAACATTTGAAATTAAATAGCAACAAAACAGTGTAAGTAAACACGGGTAAAGCAAAGATTTTGAAAGAGTATTTTAAAGGTGAGATGAAAATTTTGAAGAGTTTAAATGATTTAAATTGGACGAGATGTAAGGCATCTTGTACATGGCTTTGCGTAGATCATCGCTATTTGTGAATAAATATGTCGCTTGATAGTCCTCGAGAAAACAAAACACTTATTAGGTTAGTTACTGAATCACTACGGAAATATATTGGGTTGATCAATGTCATAGAAGGCTCGGCTTCGCCTCGCCATCTATGAGATTGATCAACCCAATATATTTCCGTAGTGAGTCAGTAACTAACCTAATAAGTAATAATATATATATATATATATATATATATAAAAGCACTAAGAATAACCAACGACACGAACAATAAAGTAAAATATTGTCAAATTTTCGGGACAACCCGTCCCTTCTTCAGGACAACAAAATAAAAACTACATAAGAAAGAAGAAAAACATCTACAAAACTAGCACTAAACTAAACTAAATAATATATAAAAACTAGATAATGTTTTAACACCGGATCAAAACGTGGCAGCTACATCTTTATATTTAAGAATTCGAGCCCGAGAAAGAAAAATCCCGTCCGACGCAGCGGACGGTCTGTGAAGAAGTGCTGAAAGATAACGCGAACGAATTAACTTGCTAATTGGGGGTTGCTGTTAATTAAGTTGTACTAGTAAGATAATTCGTAGTGAAAGTTTGTAGGGAAGATTGGCCCTGTAAAAGACCACATAAATAATCATGAATGTAAAAACTAATGGAAGTGAAATAAAGCAAAAGAACAAAACCGATTAAGGAAATAGCTAATAATTTGAATGAATAACATGATTAATAGTTTGTACATGGACCGAAAAAGATGAAGATGGTAATATTGCTACGAAAACAAATCAGTACTTAGTTGATGTTCATTTTGGTGAAGTCACTTAATTTGTTAATGCCGTCAGGGCGGAATGACTTCAGTCTATGCATCCAAAATTTTTCTTTGTTTTTTCTCTCCGCATCTGTCCAGTTAGGGTTGTGATCAATGACCAAAACCATCATGTCCTCCCATTTGTGATCATCTAAATTAAAATGTTCCCCGACGGGTTCTTTAATTTTCTTAGTTTTGATGGTGGAACGATGATTATTGATGCGCCTGCGGAGGTCTCCTGTTTCCCCTACGTATTGTTTCTGACAAAATTTACAATTGATGAGATATACACAATTGTCCGTACGACAAGAAGTATTTGCGAAAATTTTGTAAGTACGGCCAGTAATGGGGCTAGAGAAGTCGTCTGCATCAGAGCTGTGTTTGCACAACAGACATCTGGTGTCAGAACAAGTTCTAAAGCCACCATTAGGCAGAGGGTTCTTTAGTTTGGTTCTTACCACCATGTCCTTAAGGTTTCTAGGGCGCTTGAAAGCTGCCATTGGGGGGTTTTTGAAAACCTCAACCATTTTATCATTGCTGTAAAGGATTGGTAGGTTCTTCTTTAAGACTGCATTTAGGCCCCTAAGGACAGGGTGGTAAGTAGTGACAAATGGGACCTTGTTTTCTTCGTTTTTGGGTTTATATTTCAGAAGGGATAAACGATCCTCTTTAGCTAAATCATCAATTGCATTCTGTACAGAGTGCGAGCTGTAGCCCCTGGCACATAAGTGGGATTTTAGGAGTTGACTTTGCTCAGAGTATAGTTCTTGAGTTGAACAAATACGTCTGACTCTGGTGGCTAGGCCTTTTGGTATGCCTCTAAACGTATGAGGTGGGTGGCAGCTAGACGTCATTAAATAGAGGTGGGAATCTGTAGGTTTAGTATGAAGATTGAAATCGAGTTTACCATCGACTAAAGTTGAAGTAGTGTCAAGAAACGTGTTGTTGAATGAGGAAATTTCAGTCGTAAATTTGATAGAATGATGGAAAGAATTGACAAAGGTAATAAAATCATCGAGGTTGTTTCTGTTGTCAACCCACTTCATTTCGATGTCGTCTATGAAGCGCAACCAACTAAGAGGTTTGAAGGGTGACTGTGTTAGTAGGTTACGCTCTAGATTACCCATGAATATATTGGCGTAAGATGGTGCCATTTTGTTTTGGTAATAGTATTTGAGAAGTCATCTGTAGGATCAGTGTCAAGCTTTTGGTAAAAACGTTCATCTGACAATTGTCTGTATGCTTCTGCAAGATATTTGTCTTGGTCCATCACAACAATTGTTGACCCTTTATCTGCTTTTTTAATGACGATGTCTTCCCGGTTCTTTAGGGTTTGTAATGCTGATCTTTCTTCTTTATTTAGATTATCCGGGTGTCTGTGTTGTTTGGAAAGGAGTTTCTCGATGTCATCTCAAGATGACTTCTCAAATACTATTACCAAAACATTAGATACTATGTTTGAAAATAATGAAATTGGTTACAATATTTATTCTACCCTTCTTCCTATCAACTGTAAGCCCGGCCAATTTTATGTTCTTCCAAAAATTCACAAACCTGGAATGCCAGGACGTCCCATAGTAAGTGCCATTGGACATCCCACTGAAAAAATTTCAGAATTCATCGACCTTCATCTCCGTCCACATGTTGAAAATTTACCGTCATATCTTAAAGATACAACGGATTATCTTAACAAAACGCCATCTTCAAATCTTCCAGATAATACTATTCTCGTGACGATGGATGTCACATCCCTTTACACCAACATTCCGCATGACGAAGGTATTGCAGCCTGTAAAGAGGTATGGGACGCTAGAGAGGTTCAGATCCCTTCAACTGAATCTCTCACCAAGCTCCTAGAGCATGTTCTAAAATTCAATAATTTTATGTTCAATGGAGAACACTACCTTCAAGTCAGTGGCACTGCTATGGGCACCAAAATGGCACCATCTTACGCCAATATATTCATGGGTAATCTAGAGCGTAACCTACTAACACAGTCACCCTTCAAACCTCTTAGTTGGTTGCGCTTCATAGACGACATCGAAATGAAGTGGGTTGACAACAGAAACAACCTCGATGATTTTATTACCTTTGTCAATTCTTTCCATCATTCTATCAAATTTACGACTGAAATTTCCTCATTCAACAACACGTTTCTTGACACTACTTCAACTTTAGTCGATGGTAAACTCGATTTCAATCTTCATACTAAACCTACAGATTCCCACCTCTATTTAATGACGTCTAGCTGCCACCCACCTCATACGTTTAGAGGCATACCAAAAGGCCTAGCCACCAGAGTCAGACGTACTTGTTCAACTCAAGAACTATACTCTGAGCAAAGTCAACTCCTAAAATCCCACTTATGTGCCAGGGGCTACAGCTCGCACTCTGTACAGAATGCAATTGATGATTTAGCTAAAGAGGATCGTTTATCCCTTCTGAAATATAAACCCAAAAACGAAGAAAACAAGGTCCCATTTGTCACTACTTACCACCCTGTCCTTAGGGGCCTAAATGCAGTCTTAAAGAAGAACCTACCAATCCTTTACAGCAATGATAAAATGGTTGAGGTTTTCAAAAACCCCCCAATGGCAGCTTTCAAGCGCCCTAGAAACCTTAAGGACATGGTGGTAAGAACCAAACTAAAGAACCCTCTGCCTATGGCTTTAGAACTTGTTCTGACACCAGATGTCTGTTGTGCAAACACAGCTCTGATGCAGACGACTTCTCTAGCCCCATTACTGGCCGTACTTACAAAATTTTCGCAAATACTTCTTGTCGTACGGACAATTGTGTACATCTCATCAATTGTAAATTTTGTCAGAAACAATACGTAGGGGAAACAGGAGACCTCCGCAGGCGCATCAATAATCATCGTTCCACCATCAAAACTAAGAAAATTAAAGAACCCGTCGGGGAACATTTTAATTTAGATGATCACAAATGGGAGGACATGATGGTTTTGGTCATTGATCACAACCCTAACTGGACAGATGCGGAGAGAAAAAACAAAGAAAAATTTTGGATGCATAGACTGAAGTCATTCCGCCCTGACGGCATTAACAAATTAAGTGACTTCACCAAAATGAACATCAACTAAGTACTGATTTGTTTTCGTAGCAATATTACCATCTTCATCTTTTTCGGTCCATGTACAAACTATTAATCATGTTATTCATTCAAATTATTAGCTATTTCCTTAATCGGTTTTGTTCTTTTGCTTTATTTCACTTCCATTAGTTTTTACATTCATGATTATTTATGTGGTCTTTTACAGGGCCAATCTTCCCTACAAACTTTCACTACGAATTATCTTACTAGTACAACTTAATTAACAGCAACCCCCAATTAGCAAGTTAATTCGTTCGCGTTATCTTTCAGCACTTCTTCACAGACCGTCCGCTGCGTCGGACGGGATTTTTCTTTCTCGGGCTCGAATTCTTAAATATAAAGATGTAGCTGCCACGTTTTGATCCGGTGTTAAAACATTATCTAGTTAAGGTCTTCCGTTTCCAACGGAAGACCTTGTACTGATTCTGTTGGAAATTCTTCATTATTATTTTTCTTCTTCTTTTTCTTCTAGACGTTTCTTTAAACTGTAATATCTCGCTTGTTTGTCATCAGATTTTATTCAAATTTTCAGGGTTTATTGGAAATGACAATAGCTTACTATAGCACAAAATATTGTGAAATCGCTACTTCCGGTTTTGAGTTATTCCCCTTTGAATATTTTTTTTAGTGGGTCTCGTGTACCTGCAAAGGCTCTGAGTTGATCCGTAGCAAGTACTTTTAATTTATAAATCTTTAATGTAGACACCTTGAACGTTGTCCTCCTAGTTTTACATGTTTGATTAACCCACGTATACTTCTTAAAAACTTACATCGAAATTTGTGTTTCAAAAAATGTAAAATTTTGCTTATATCTTTGCTCAATAACTTTTTAGTTGTAAATTTTTTCTAGACACATATAGAACAAAAGTTGTGCAGAATATTACGAGCTTTCATTTGATACCATAAAAAAGGGGCTAGCCCCTAAAATAAGGGGTCTAGATTCCTTAAAAGTCTTTGCTTAATAACTCTAAAACGGTAAATTTTTCGATATGGGCGTCGCTGCAAAAAATGTTGTTTGTGACTTTATTGAGCTCATAAAACTGTTTTTGTGTTCGGGTATTGCATAATATGAGGGTAAATAGTAATACGCGTTGACCAGTACTCGCGGCAATTTGGCCAAGTTAACGAAACTCTCCCTCGCCCGCGGCCGAGAAAATCGGTCACCATGGTCGCGGCTGGGCTACCTAGCGGTCAGCGGTTATCTAATACACAAGAGTTGTGTCTCTCATATATGAGTTTATTTAGCCGCGAACTCAAGAATTGTTTTAGTTTTGATTACACATAAAAGTTTGTGGACTAAACGATTGGGTATCAATTAAGAAATTGTTCAGTTAATTAATAAAAACAATGTCATTCTCAATCTAAAGCAATATCAGACATAGATCAATTGTGGGTTTTAAGCTAAAAATAAAGAACTTCTATTTGATAGAATATGGTCATTATACTGCAAACTTTTCAAATCTTCCTGGGTTCTTAGCTGTGCGTGTCTGTGCGTTGTACCTTAACGTAATCTATCCTTCGTCCACGGCCGAGGAGATCAACCACGGCTGCACTACCTAGCGGTAAGCGGTTATCTACAATGTAATACACAAGATTCGCACACCGCGACGCACACTTAGATGAATATGAACGTGTTTGAGTTTATATAGCCGTAAATACAAGAACTGTTTTAATTTTATGTTATAAAAATTTGTCCATCTTGTATTTATTTAATTAAACATTTGACTGTAAATGAATATTAATGAACGATATTACTCCAAATCGGAAACATCGTCAGACAAAAATTAATGGTTGGTTTGTATATCTAAAAAAATTGAAATCCCCCCCCCCCACAAATATTTAATGATGATTATCCCTCGCACATGACCGAGGAGATCCAGCGCTAGTGAACAAGTGATCCGCGGTCGGCTCGTGTTCTTCTACATGTACCTTATCACGCGTTCATGTTTCATATTTTGCACGGACAGAACTATATTTTATTATGTTTTCAACTGTTATATAGGTTTAAGATGAAAAGATAAATTTATTTTACTTGAACAGTTGATTAAGCATTGATTTAATTATACGATAGCGTACAAAGTAGTTTAAAAATCAAATCAAATTATATCAAATTTCCATGTTACATGTTTGCGGTAGGTGCTAGCACGATAAAAGAATGTCCTCAATTTTCCTGAATTGAGGCATTTGATTATTTTAAAGAATATTCACATGAGTTTTAAACAACTTAAGATTAGATTCTATCGGTCACATATTAATCACTCTGTAGTTTTTCTTATACATGGTTGTTCGTTTCAGTGTGGAAGCGAACTCATTGCTGCGCCCCCCCCCCCCCCTCCTCCCGCCCCGCTGACAAGTACTCGCGCTGGATTTTTTTTTAAATTGGCGAAAAGATATCCAGATCTGTCGAAAATCATTTTTGGTGACTTCTTCTTATGTGTAACATTTTCTATTCAACGTGTTTTTACTTTCCCACCCGTTTGTTTATTCGGTCAGTCTGTGTTAATTCAAACGCCACGTGCGACCGACAATCTTGTGTCGCTTTAGTGCACACAACTCAGAACATATGTAATTGAATAACAGTTGGAAGGGTGCTTTTATAAACAATTAGACTTTTATTTGAAGTCAATCATCTTCACATTGAAGATGTGAAATCGTAACCTGAGAATGCAGGCACGTAGCATCGTTTTTGAAAGTGGGGGGGGGGGGGGCAGACCCATCCAAAAAATCTTGACAAGCAAAATTAAAAAAAAAAAAAAAAAGGGAATTAAAAGTTTCCAAAAATCTTCAAAACCCTAATCCGTGTGTGTGTGTTGGGGGGGGGGGGGGGGGGGGTAGACTAAACTATACTTCCAAAAAAAAATTCTTCTCTACCAAAATTTTTTACCCTCCAAATCATGAAATTCCTAATCCCTGGGGGGGGGGGGGGGGTGGGTCAGCTAACTTCAATTTGACTTCCAAAAAAGTGGGGGGGCCAACTCCATTATAATTCATTTTTTTATATGTAAATTTTAAAAAATTTGTTGCTGCAAGAAAAAATTGGGTGGGGGCCAGGCCCCCCCCCCTGCCCCCCCCCCCCCCCCCCCCCGATGCTACGTGCCTGGAATGTGGCTAATAAATTAACCTGTTGAACACGCTAAACTTTTATAGTTATGAACAGAATAATTCATAATATATTATAATTAAAAGTTGGAAGTCAAAGGAAATTTTGTTCTTGGGAAATACGACTACATTATGCAATGCAGTCGATCGCCATAGAAATCATCAAAGTACTGCAAATGTCGACAGACTTCTTATTTCTTTAAAAGACCATGATAGTTCACTTGACTTGCAGACTATAATATAGCGACATATCTGCCTCCCAAAAATATATGCGCTTCACAAAGTTACACTTAGGTGCGTTATTGGGGATTTTATTTATTGCTAATTGTATGAAAATTGATAAAATAAAAAACCCTTTTAATTGAAGTTGTGTACTATGAGGTTGTAATGCAACTTCATTTACTTACAAGGTTAGCTACAGCCAGTGGAATACTAATTTTAGGTGAACAATGAATACCCAATATATTAGAATACAAGATAAATAGTTTCCAGAACTATAATACTATGCATGTGTATATGAAGGTTGCACCCTCATTTGTATGGCTGTAGGTGAGGAGGTAAAGGTGTATCGATGTACATACAGTGTATGCCTGCACATACGGATTCCGGACCGTGGCTACTGACGATACTCATGATAGTCTATTAATACATCAATGCACCGTTTGATCTAGAAACTGACCAGTTTCATAACTTCTTAGAATTTATCTAACACGGGCTGTCTAATTCCTTCCCAGAATTCCAATTTACGCAAGCGCAATTGAAGTTTTTTTCAATTAAATTAGTCAACCCACTGACATAAAAATAAGGATTTTGCACATTATAACATCGTCAAGAGAAGTAATATTCATTTCTGTTAATAAGGTTATTTAATTCACGTTACATAGCGGTGTCTCTATGAAACAGCACGTGTAAAATTTAGATGGTCGCTTTTGCATAAATTCTCCCGCTGATCTTTTTTTTCTCGCTGATTATATATTATTTTGAATGTGCAAGTCTACTCGTATCATATATATAATAAAAATGCTTGCTACCCTTTTAAAATTTAACTCGCCATTAAACATCTCATGTTTTAAAGAATTTTTGAAACGATTACACAAACTGTGTTCGACAAATAGTTTTCCTAAAACAGTTTCTTCCTTTCTTTTTTAAAACACGTTTTATATACAGGCTTTCAATTAAAACACGTTTTTATATCAAAAGAAGAACTGAAAGTTTAGTCATTATAATCGTTTGACACCATATCACATATATTTTCAACCCGCAGCAACAACGGAAGACCTACTCGTGGCTTTGCCACGAGCTCTGCTCTAGTTTTTATATATTATTTAGTTTAGTTTAGTGCTAGTTTTGTAGATGTTTTTCTTCTTTCTTATGTAGTTTTTATTTTGTTGTCCTGAAGAAGGGACGGGTTGTCCCGAAAATTTGACAATATTTTACTTTATTGTTCGTGTCGTTGGTTATTCTTAGTGCTTTTTTATATCTCATCTTATAACCTTGTATCTTTTGATCCGACACTTTAGATAACGAGTGTTGTTGGTTTGCTAGTGCTTCTTATATATATATATATATATATATATATATATATATATATATATATATATATATATATATATATATATATATATATTTGTTTTCCTTCGGACTGAAATGTCACAATTCCATTGAAATAAACATGGCACGTGATTGCCATATATATTTCTATGTAGGTTCTTTGAGGATTAATATTAGACAATTTGGCCGTCATTGGCCACCGCCTCACCTACTCATCTCGATATTACACAGAAATCGTGTTCAGTAGGTCCCTAAAATATTTAGAGTAGTTGCCCTTTAGAATTTTTTAAATTAGAGTAGTTGCCCTTTGAATATTGACGTCACATTGTTGTGTTTGTAGCAGAACAAAATGGCAGCGTCGAAATAATGCTCAAATATCTGCAGAGGTTTAAATAGCAACAAAACATTGTAAGTAATATGGGTTAAGCGAAGATTTTTAAAGCGTATTTAAAAGGGGGTATTGATAATTTTGAAGAGTTTAAATAAGTTTAATTGGACGAGATGTTGGGCATCTTGTACATGGCTCTGCGTAGATCACCGCTATTTGTGAATGAATATGTCGCTTGATAGTCCCAGGGAAAACAAAACACTTATTAGGTTAGTTACTTACTCACTACGCAAATATATTGGGTTGATCAATCTCATAGACGGCTCGGCTTCGCCTCGCCATCTATGAGTTTGATCAATCATATATATATATATATATATATATATATATATATATATATATATATATATATATATATATATATATATATAAAATAAACTCCATCTTATGCACTATTTCTTTTAGATTAGTATTACTTCTTGAAACATATGTACGATGTTGATAAATTGAACCTCATGTTAAAATGTTTAGACTGTCGGCGAAGGTGGAACCCCAGTTAGAAGGGCTTCAAACAGGAAGAAAGTGCTTTTTATGTTAGTTGCTGTACTACTGATTGTAGTCCCTGTATCCGTAGCAACTGCATTTTCACTGGAGCCAAAAAGCAATGGTTTGTAGTAATACTTTTTTCAATTAGTAATAATTAATCAATTATATTAAGTTATGGCTGAATTAAAATATGTCACAATAAAAAAAAAATAAAAGTCAATCAATACAAAATCAATAGAGTTAAGAAAAACACAAAGAGGAATATAAAAAGAAAATCAAAATACATAATAAGAAAAGTTGCACATGTAAAATAAGAGACAGATAAGAAAATGATGTTCAGTCTTATTTCAAATTTCCCTTACTCCTGGCAATGATATAGATCAAATTTAACCAACTCATACTTTTAGCCTTTCGGTCCAACACAGTTGAAATTATTACTCTTATATGGCTGTGAAGAAGTTTGTTTGTTAGTTGTTGTAGTTGTTTTAATGGAAGTCGAGACAAATTTAGCAAAAGGATCGTGCATATTATTGACAGGCTACAATATCAAATATATATAAGAATTTGGGTATATCTATACTTAAAACTAACCTGTTTACATTCGGGGTTTTTTTCTCGGTTTTTATTGAACAGGGATGGGGTCAATTACAATTGAAAGTAATGAATTAAATTACAATTTCATGCTTAAATCCTTCAATTAAATTACCATTACAAGAGTTTTCAAATGTAATTAATTAAATTACAATTAATTTGTAGATGTAATTAATTAAATTACACATTACATTTGTCATCAAAATTTACTAAAACCATGATTATCTGAAAATTTTCATTTATATCCACTATTTTTTCTTTATAAACACAATGCCAAAATACAGGTTAATCTCAGGTAGAGGGGCAGACTATTATAATAATTGTTATCAAAACACAATTCACACCTGTTCTCACTGTTCTGTACCTGGTTATCTAATGTTTTCAATGAGGGAACACACCCTGTGGACAGGTTTGGCATCAAAAACTTAAAACCAATTTAAAACCATACATTTTTGCTCTATGTATTTTAGCTATCAATTACAAAGTATGACTTAATAGTTTATATAATTTATATAACATTGATTTTATTTGTAAATTAAAAAGTGGTTGTTTTAACTAATTCAATGATAATTGAGTCAAATGACAAATTAACTATTACAATAAGAATGGAAATAAGTATTTTTTAAGAAAAAGAGATCAAGCAAATCATTATTTACATGTACTTATTAAATTTGGGAAACTTTATAGTAGATATTGGATCACAGAAAAAAGGTTTATTTTGAAAAGTATTAAATATGGTAAATATAATAATAGTTCAATGCTTTTTAACTTCTCGTACTACCTTGACCTGGTACCATTGAAACCAACGATAGAACAATGGGAACAATGGGTAGTGAACAGCTTCATATTTATATGTACATCATTGTGTAATTGAAAGTAATTGAAAAGTAATTGGAATTACATGCCTTTTTTTGACAGTAATTAATTAGATTACCATTACAAGTAATTGAAAATTTGACCAATTACACATTACTTTCAATTACATCAAAATTTGTAATTAATTACACTCAATTACCATTACAAATTACCATTACCCCATCCCTGTTATTGAAACATGAACCATTTATTATAAATGTACTCTTAAAAATAATTATCTTTGCAGATGAATGAGTCAAAGATACATAAAATTATCAAGAATATTATTTTTTTGAACAGAAAAAAAACAAAGACAATACAGATGAGGATTCTACTTTGGAAACAACACCAAAACACGAATCAACAAAAGTGAATGTTCAACGAATCAGTATACCAGAAAAACAAGACTAACGAACCGGAAATTAATATAAGCTTAGTATTTACAACGAAAAAACACCAAAAAGTGAAACTACCAAAGCTTTTCAGTCTCAATTTTTGTCATTGTCATGGGATTCAACTGGAAAACATAATTCCGTGTCTTTAATATCGTTAGAAGTCACAAAAGCATCGCCAATAGCGTCAGATGTACAATTTACAACACCAAAACAAAAATCTAAATTGTCAATGGTGTCATTGCATACGCCAAAGAATGAAAGCATTTACAACTCGGGACCAACCACTATGCATTCACCAAGAATGGGAAGTTCAAGAAAATCTTCTATTTTGGTAAACATCCAAAAACTCACAACTTCAATTAAAGATACAATCAACACTAAATTAATTCGTGCAACCACTGCAAATTATTCTGCAACAAATACAATTATATCAACTTTAAAACCTGTCACAACGCCAGACATATCAAAAGGAACTAAAATTCAAAACGAATTGTTACCTAAAACATTGCCGGCAAACTCAAGAAAAGATGGAATCACAAATTCAATTCAAAACATCACAGTGATAATGCCTATAATTAGCAGTGCAGATAACTTTATTTCTACGTTGTTATCAACCACATCGCAGGTACTTCCAGGTCAAGATAAGATTACACAAAGACTCACTGATTCTTCTACGTTCAAAAGGCAAACAACAAACACAAAAGAAGACATACATCAAACGTCCGATAGAAGAGAATTCATAACATCACCAGTATATCCAATAACTGCCACTTCAGATACGAGTACAATAACAGTGTCACAAGTGATACCGTCAACAACTTTAAATCCAGATGGAATGAAAAAGGATCAATCTACTTCTTCGGTTTTAGTAGCTACGAATATGATAGAAAATATAACATCTTGGCTCCCACTAACATCATCAATAACTTCAAATAAAGATGAAATTAGAAATAGTATAACTTCCATTTCACAATCATTAAATAAAGATTTAGAAACAATTTTAACTACGATGGTCCAAGCTTTATCAGAAAGTACATCAGAAAGAAAAAGTATGCCAAACAAAACCAATTTAACTTCAAAACATGAAGCTACTTTAACCCACGATACTTTAACTGTGGCACAACAATTCGTAATTTCACCAACATCAAAAAAGGAAATGAGTACTATTAATTTACTTGTTGCTACAGTAAAAAATGAAACTATAGCTACAAAGCCGCCAAAATTTTCAATTACCGATGAATTAAGAAAAGAAAATACAGCTGCCTTACTAACTGTAACTCCAGATCATAATGAAACAAATACTACAGCGGCACCGAATACATTGCCACTACATTTATTTCAAATGGAAGTACAAAAACAATTACAACTTTCCATGCGAAAATTACGCTTTCGAATAAATCTTCTACGTTACCAGTTAAATCAGGAACTTTAATTACAGATGTAATAAAAGCAACATTTACTGCCATTTCATCTCAATCTACTTCAAATAAGGAAGAAATAAGAAACGAAATGAATGTATCTATAGTACCTGTTAAGATAGGTATTGGTGATGCAACTACTACAGTGTCATATGAAACAGCTACACCAACAACATATTCAACTACAGCTGATATTAAAAACAACCACACTGGTATACCTCCCTTATCATCAGAAACTATAGTTAGGAATAAAACTAGCAAAGCAATATTACCAGTTACATCATCAACAATCTTGGATAAAGAACTATTACAACTGAAACGAATAGTACTTCCTTACCGCAAGCTACGGCTAGTAATAATTCCATGCTACCTGTTACATTAGTTATATCTTCAATTACAGATAGGAAAACAAAGAAACCCACTGCCACTTCACAACCAGTTATAGCAAGTATGGATAATGGTAATTTTTCAAAAGTATTTGTTACAGCATCAGAATCTTCAACTTCAGATAGGATTACTGATACAAAAACGTCGAGTTTGCTGTCATTTACATTGCCAACAAGTTCTAGCAAAATTAAATATATGAAATTCACTGCATCGCAGCCAAAGTCAAGTATAAATGGCATCACCGATGAAATAAATTTTGCATCGCAACCAGACGAAGAGAAAAACTCTTTAAGTACATATGGGGTAAACACAAAATTTCCATCAGCTACCTCACCAACAATTTCAGACACAGATGAACTCGAGGCTTCTTTTACACCAGTCAACTTAACTTTATAACAAAATCACTTTGGTGGTGGAATTGCCACAACAGTCAAGCCACGTATTTCCATTACAATGCTATGTTATGCATTGGTATGCAGTTTCAATGATGTTACGGTGGAATGGAATTTCGATGCGATTCTATAATATTCCTATGCTACTTAATACTCTGAAAAAAAAATAAAACTACAAGAGGTAAGGTAATGGTAGTTAATGTTTTTTTTTTTTTTAACCAACACAAAGAACAAGGGGCATTAAGACCTCAAATTTGCCCAATGCATTGGAAACATTTCATGGTTATTTTTTAGTAAATTATGATCTGTTAACCCTATTTCAGCCATATTTTTAATGAAAAATTACATTTTTGTCATTTTGAGGGCAAATATTGGAAAAAGCCAAAAAATCACTGATTTCTGGATTTTTTAAATATCTTGTCTTTTCAAAATTATATCAGATAATCTCTGGTGATTCCTACTACTATAAAACAAAACAAGTAATAGGAAAACATAATCTTTACCCAAAAAATGATTAAAACTTCAATTTTGAGATAAAAAGGTTTTTTTATATCAAAAAAAGATTTAAGGAAATGTTATATACCAGTACCTTTTGAATAGAATATTTATGTACTGTATGCATATGTATGCTTCTTTTATATGGTATTAAAATGAGTGTATAATACAACACAATGAAGTCAAAGAAATAACTGCTGATAGAAATTAAATGACCAAAATGTGAATTTGCAGTAAAAAATTAAATTCAGATATTAATTTATGCACAAAAACTCATGAATTTCAGTGATTATTTGTTTTTAACACTTATTGCTCCGTAAAGAAAAGAAACCCTGTGATATTTTTGGGAGTTGATTTTAATCAACTTTTCTATGCACCTACTCGGGCAAACTGAAAGTGAAACAGTGTTTGGACCTATACACAAATCAATACCGCTGACACTTAGTTCCTGAAAATAATCGATAAAATTCGATGCAATGTATTCTGAAGCATTGTTTTTCAAGAAAACCTATTTTATTAATACCATGAAAGTTGTAAGATTTTAAATGGTACAAACAGTTTAGATTTTTTTTTTGAAGTCGTATGCATGTATTCATATGCTAGACTTCAATGCACTAGTTTCGTTCAACCAGACGCTCGGCTGTCTCCGTTAATATCTGACAAAACAGAGAGTCTCTCTTGCTTGTCGGAGATAAACGGAGACAGCCGAGCGTTTGGTTGAACAAAACCAGAGTTTAATCTTGCCAGGATCCGTACAATTTTTCAGAAATAGTTCGATTACTGATACTACTTGCCATGCGAAATCACATATCGCTAATTTTAAAATAAATGATAATTGATAAAATCAACTCCCGTCAGCACTTCATGAAAATAAAAAAACAAAACTTAATTAACAAAATTAACAAGCAGTTTTGGGGGTTGGATGGGGTTGGGTGGGGTGGATGGGTTGTTAGTTAGATCCTTGTCCGAGCAATGAAGGCTAAAGAGCAGATGCATATCCCCAGTATCTGTGCATGGTGCTAAATGGATGGGAGTCATAAACTTCCCCTGAATGGAACACCAGTCCACCCCAGCATATGCCAGTACCCAGTTCGGCTGGGTGGAGTGAGACAATGTAGATTAAGAATTTGGGGGATTTAATGGGACAATATTTGTTAAATAATCTATCATGACATAGTTCATCATTCATTACCACATATTAATCACAGTGTTAACCTCTTTTCTTAACATGACTAAAACTCAATTTCATAATAAAATGGGTTTTTTATAAATAAAACATTTGATACTTCATTTCAATGAAGGTGAATTCTAACATTCACACATTACATAATTAGCAAACATTACCACCACTGACTAATGTTCATCACAAAAAATCTTAAATTTTTGCATATTTTTCTCCTTGTTATAATTTTATAGTGCATGCATTAGTAAATTACTCATCAGATTATTGATTAGATATTTCATAATTAATCAAAAACAACTTTTTATCTATAAAGTTTATACAGTTGGGTGAAATAGTATAATAGTTCTCATCAAAATATCACAGATTTCTAAATCATTAAACAAGAGGCCACATCCCTCACCTGAGCGACAAACGCTTAGTGTACAATATCAAATTCAAAATATGTTGACAAATAAGTACAGTAGATCTTGCACAAACAGTTGTGGCCCCACCCTACCCCCGGGGACCATGATTTGAACAAACTTGAATCTACACTACCTGAGGATGCTTTTAAACAAGTATCACCTTTTTTGGCCAAATGGTTTTTGAGAAGAGGATTTTTTAAAGAAACATGTACCAACAATTTTTAAAAATTCTTAAATATCTCCCTTTGAGGGAAGGTGTGGTCCTTCATTTTAATAAACTTAAATCCCTTCATCTAAATAAGGATGATTTGTGCAAAGTTAGGTTGATATTGGCCCAGTGGTTCGGGAAAAGAAGTCAAAATGTAAAAGCAGACAGACAGACGGACGCCAAACAAAAAGTGATCAGAATAGCTGAGCTCACTTAAGCTTTCAGCTCAGGTGAGCTAAAAAAAGGAACAATGAATTTCATTGACCTAAAATCGCTGTCACTTTTATGTTTCACTTAGTTAACTTTTTGAACTACCCATAATTGCTGATATAAGTCCTGAGTAGCTCTTCCATAGAGAGTGTGTGTTTTTAGTAATCAAGGTATCAAAGAACTGACCCCATCAACTTTCACACCGGTGTGACATTGGCTGTACCACACATGCATTAATTAAGTAATGGCTCCAGAAAAAATGTTCAATCCATATAAGATATTGTGTTCCTGAAATGTAGTGACTATCCATATCGGCAGATCACCAAGATTGTCATAATTTACCATGTCAGATGATATCAAACACTTTCATAATTTGTTTGCTTGGCACTGTTTATTCCTTTGCAAGCTTCAGTAAGAAAAACAGCAACAATCAGATCACTGAGATTTCATTCTGCAGCATTACTTCATGGGATCTATGTCATCCTTGTATGCATGTTTTCAGAATTCCAATAGCTCTCTTGAAGCTTACCATTTGTCAAAGATGCTAAATACTGAATTGAAAAAAAAAACCAATTTTTAAAAATATCATGTTCATTTTAAATTCTTATACATGTTCAATTATAAATGTGTTATTTAATGATGTGAAATGACAATCACTATATAGGATACGATAGGGTAAACAATATATACATGCACGTTTATTCATTTTAATCATTTGTATATTGTGTGTTTCGGATTCCTCTAGAGGCCGAAAAGCTAGGGCAATATTAGAGAAGGTAAATACTAAATAGGTAATTAGATATTGATTTTGTTACATTAACATGTATGTAAAGAAAATGTTTACCAATTATAGTAATAATGAAAGAATTTCAATAAACATGTTACAGGATATTACCATGGGTTTTTAGAACATACATGTATTCTATATATACATAACCATTACATACATGTACATTAGTCATTACCCAATTTTTATTAAAGCGATTATTTAAATAATTTAAATACAATAAAGTTTAAAATGTAGATCTATTTTAAAACATAAAAATAACAGATTTATTATAAAATACACTGTGACAAATAGCAGTTGTGTGCTGGGGTATCATTTACTCAAACACCAATTAACATAGCCCTGGTATTAGAGGGAAATTTGATAAATAGAATGAAAACATTATTTTTTGATTGTTAAATGAATATTCCATGTGTTGTGAAATGTCAACATATTGTCGTAATGCTTTACTCAATCAGCTATAGCTGGCATTCAATCAACAGTTGATCAAAAGCAATTTAAAATGTAGTCATGTTTTTACTAATCTTAGTTTTCATTGTAAACGGAAGCGGTTTCATGAACGATATCGATATCTCTTTCCTTGAAAATTTTATTACATTTTCAAATTACTTACTAGAAATAAGACTATGGCCTAATGTATTCCACATGGTGTAGTTAGCGATTACTGTCAATCATGCAAGTTATCGATCGCTCGGTCAGCTGTCGATCTCGTAAACATGGTTAAGAATGCAGATCAACTACAACACCCCATTTAAATTCATAATGCATAGCTGTATCTTTAAGTTTTATACTCTTTTCACACATTCTTACCCGTTAATGAAATGATTTTGCCTTCATATCTATTGCTGTCGTCCGACTTTCACTTTTGTTTACGTCTGCTGTGTATAAAAACCGAAACCGGAACCGAAAAATTCGGCCATCGTAAAACAACATAATTTATTTTTTTAACAGTGGCTGCATGCAAACAACAACAAAATATTTTGAGAATAAAATTCTTTCGTTATTTTAATTAATCTGTTAAAATTTTACCGTGTTGTTTGCATGCGGCCATATTTAATTCTTGTTGGGAATGTGACCATTTCATAGGAAATACGCGATATCCGGAAAATTACTCAGATCAAAAGAGGGATAACTCTACTAAAAAACATAGGTGACAATTTTGCGACTATATATTGAAAGATAAACATCCCATCAACAAAAAAAATCAAATCATGTCAATGATTGAGCTTGTTTGAAATTTTAAAAAAATATTGGGCAAATAATATATGCTTACTGCCCCTTGTTCTTTGTGTTTCAGGAAACCTTGAAAACTTTGTAGAGAGATTGTAAAAAAAAGTAAACTTCTTATGTGAAAATTTTGACACTGTACGGCATGACAATAAAAAAAAAAACTCTACTGGGCCTAGGATGTACTGAAAGTGCCATTTTAACTTTTAATATTTACTATATTTGTACTGATTGCTGAGAATTGTTAAACTTTTTGATTTTTTTTACTGTTTTTACTGATAATTATTGACATTTTTGCGTTTTTATATAAACTCTGTTTGACGCACACTTTTTGATCTACATATGTCATTTCTACTTATTTGACACTTAAACATTGATTTATCTTCTTATGTGTATTTATAACTAAATTGAAACCTATTGAACAAATTAAAGATAAACATAAAACAATCTATTCATGATATGAATAAGTGTCAGACTATGATGGATAATAAACATTGTTCTTTAGACCTCTAGATCAAAGAGAACGAATAGGTTGATTATCTTTTCGACACATTATGTTAAACAAAGTTTAGACTAACAATTGACTGCTGGTGTCACCTATCGTTCACATCCATGGTTGGCCTTGTTCTGGCTCTGACAGATACTCATAAAAACAGTTTAAAAGACATGATAAACTTTTATGATAAAGGACTTTTGGGAACTTTATTTTCGTCCAAATATGGACGAAAGTACAAGGTAATATTTTGGTTGAAAACATTATCCACACGACAGTAACAAAATATTTTATCAACATTTCATCATTTCATCGTTTTATCTTTAAAATCAAGCTAAACACGAATTATATGGGGGTTTTTTTGTGTGTTTTTTGTTTTGTTTTCTGTTTGTTTGGTTTTTATGTGTAAGTGTGCGTGTGTGTGTGTGTGCGCGCGCGTGCGTGCGTGCGTATGTGTGTGTGTGTGTGTTTTGAGTCGTTGTTTTTAAAGGAGGCCATAAGTATGCGCATCAACACTTAATACACCCCTCTTTAGAAATACCAATATTACTAATTCTAAAAGAATATCTTTAAAAGCCATACTGCAAAGCCTATCATTCTCTTTTGAAATGGAAAATTACGTTTAACAATGCATGTAATATCAGTTCAAAGATTCTCATCAAACAAATAAAAACGTTTTAAACAACATCAACTGAATGTTTTCATTTTGCACTATAAATTAAAAAAACACAGATGATTTGAGTCAGGTTTGGGGCAAATAACATTATAAAGTAATGCATTACGTAAACATTACTTCATGATTTTGGGCATTAAATTACCATTACTATTACTATTATTTCTTGAAGTAATGCATTACATTACCATTACGTGAGTCAAGTAATACCATTACCATTACTTTTGTGAAAAGTCAAAAGGTTTTTAAAAAGTAATTTAAAAGCTAAATAGAGTTTTTGTAAATGTTTCATAAAAAAAACATATTTACAATTCATATCCACTATCAGGCTCAAATTTTATGAATTATACAAGATTGCTGTTGCACTTTATGGTCATCAAAGTTTCACAGGTTTCATCTTTTAACTGCATCCTGTCGGGTGTAAAAATCTAAGATATACATGTATAAACGTTCAGGTACATGTAATAATAAAAATGGATTGAGAGAGAGAGAGAGAGAGAGAGAGAGAGTGTGTGTGTCTGTGTGTGTAAAATTATTTTCAATTGGGTTATAATACTGGAAGTGGTTTTCAAGCTTTAAGAGATCATGGTTGGACAATGCATTCTCTTTTATGCATTCATTTTTGCTTTTTTAAGTGTGTATGTTTGTCCTCTATTCTAATGGAACACAGCCAATAGAAGGATGTTGATAAGTGTGTTTGTGTTTAGCACCTTTTAAAACAATAGATTGTTTTGATACTTAGATTATCCTTGGGGCACTGTGTATTGTTGACACATTCTTCACATTAAAGAATTCATCGAATGTACAAATAAGTGGAGTACATTTTCAAATGATTTAAAATTCTTAATAACAGCACTCTTAAAATGTTATGAAATTGTGTTGATATAGCCAGTTACATTGACAACTCAAGAATGGATTTTTAATTTTTTTTTAAACATGCTTAATCATACAAGTAAAATATATTTATCATAAGAATTATTCTTCTTCTTTAAAACAATCTTTATCAAATACAATTTCAGTTATTCAATTCATCACGATTTTACAAATGGGTATGCATAAAAAAAGCATAGTGATGCTAAGTAATGCCATGAAATGCGAGCATTACACTAGATTTTTGGAAGTAATGCATTACAGTACCATTACTTGTAATGCTAAAATTGTGGATTACACATTAGTGGCATTACTTTGAAAAGATGTAATGCATTGCAAAGCATTACCATTACATTTAGCATTACCCCAAGCCTGATGAGTAAATTAGATTTCTGAGATAAAGAGCAAAAGGAACTGCTTCGATATAAAGAATTATTGACTTACTGTAAAATTCTGCATAACAGGTCAGCTTCTTGTCCACCAATTAATCATACCCAATGATGCTGTAGAGAGGTTGTCCGGTGCTATCACAGATCAAGGTGATCATCAAAACTAGGAAATATGACATTATAAACTGAAGTGATGTTCAACTATTTCTGAACTGTAAAACAATTAATGAACAAAGAAAGTTTGACTACAAGATTAATCTCTTAACATTTTTAAAAATATATATATTCAGTCAACTGTTTACTCATTAAAACACATACTGTGCAAAACAAAGACCCGGTGTAGTTCGCTTATATTAACATCATCGATGTGTTTAGTTTAGTAAAGATTTATTGAATGAAACCATCATATATTTTATATAAATTTGTCATATCCTTACAAATGTGGGTCATTACTGTTCAATGTGTATACTGTAGCTTGAAATGTTTCTAAAGTAAAAACTTGTTATTACCAAATCGAAAATCTAAAACAAGGTTAAAGAAAAGAAAGCAGATGGCTTTCTTGATTTCAGACATTGAATAACAAGTAAACAAATCCGATTTTTATTTTGTACAATGTTTGATTGATTCATTACTGCTTAAATTCAATATATGGATAACGGTGCATATTGGCAAATATTTATGGATAAGTACAAACATCTTAGTGTTTTTAATAAGTTGGGGTGGTCGGTTGAAGGCGGACACGATTGCAGCCATCCAACCTCTCTTAAAATAAATCAACCAAAATAGTTAATTTTTAATTATAATTAGCATTAACTATTTTTCATTCAACTTTTGAAATTCTCATATGAATAAGAAATGAATGCTCAAGGTTATCAACTACTTTTTATGTAATAAGGTGCTTTCTATTTTGTTTGTTCTCTTACATTTACATGTATATACGACTTCCGTATTTTTTTAATATTCTTTTATGAATAATAATTGAATAATTAAAGTCAACCAAAAGAAGAACGAACAATCAAGACATCACCTGAAAGAATAATTTGAAAATGTTAATCCGGAGTGTATGTTCTATAACATAACTGTTTTTTTATATTTCATACCTATGTTTCATGGGGCCCATCTACGAAGTTTTTCATCATTCACAATCATTAATCTTCAAATATTTGGATACATCATATGGAAAAAAACATTCAAAGAGATATCATCAAAACAAACAAATCAATGTTTATAAAAACCTCTTATAAGCCTAGTACAGTGCATGCATGTAATACAATGATATTAATAAAGAAAAAAGAAAGAGATACAGTTATACCTTCTATTTCTGTTTTATTACAAAGTGTTCAATGATTTTGCACATTGGAGTAAATGATATAGGTTTATGTCTTAAATGTATATCGGTGAATTTTCTTTCTTCACATAACGTTATTTTGTAATTAAGTATATCTTGTTTCCTATTGATGTAAACGTCATGATTTTTTACCTTGACATATGTGTTTTACTCTGTTTATAATGCTATCTGAAGAAGTTTTATAAGTTTATCAATATCCTCAATAAAAGTAAACACGTTTTGAGTTCTTTTATCAGGCAGCTTGATGTTCAACTTCATTTTAAATTGTAACATTGAGAGCATATACTTCATGTGGATGTTCTTATCTAGTATCCTTCTTGTTGGCAAACAAAAAAGACGTCCCGCTGGTTTTCCGATTTTTAAAATGAGCGATTGTTAGGCCTAAGATATATGAGCATATAGTACAGGAGATGGAAAGCAATCCGGTAAGAAAATATATTTTTTTATTATCATATATAATATTTACATGTTCCAGTGTCTTTGCCTGCTATAACACCACGTATCGATTTTGTACTAAAGCCCTTCGGGCTTTATTGGGTTTGATTACGCCCCGACCAAAATTATCACCTCATAATACTCAAGGAATGATTTCTTATTCCTTAATTATATTTTGTCCTGTATCAACACATGCCAAATATATATTTTTGAATATTTTCTTCCGTTTACCTTCTTAGCTCTATGTTCCAAATATGAAAAGAAAACATGGAAGTCTTATGATTAATTCGTTCGACCAAATATTGTCTGATATCTAACGACTTCATTTAAATGGTTAAAAAGCCCCCTCCCCCTGTATAACATCAGCGTTTTTATAACTCTTTGCATACTAAGTCTTATTTTCAGTGTTAACTATCCAACTATTTTCAACCTAATTTTTTAAGCTCTCAATAGAAATTTAAAAATTATGGGGTAAGAAATGCATCATATCTCATTTAGTCTATTCTTCCTGGCTGTTTGATGCCCAAAACAAAGTTGTCGCCACCACGAATAATGTAGTTGTGATGTTTTAAGGCTTTTGTTATTATTTAACTGGTATAGGATATTGACAAGGATGTTGGGCACATTCCAGTAAAAAGTGCATCAAAACGAAAAATATGGCTACCATTCCTGGTGATAGCAACATTGATAGTAGCAGCAGCTGTAATCACTACTGCTGTGTTACTTGCTTCAAAGGACGACGGTATGTTGCTTAATCAAAGAAATTATACGTTAACTTGTTCCATGTTATTGCATAAAACACAATATTATCAAATTAAGAGGAACATATGCAGTTAATTGCATTGAAAAATTTAAGTTCAATTCCATAAAACGTGATGTTGATTTTTTTTTTGGTATGTAACATTCACATATATAAATATTTGTTCATAAATATGTGCAATTTATGTATTTTTTTTAAATCAAATTGACCACATTTGTCCATGTCACGAATGCTTTAAATCAAACGTCACCAAAATAAGTACTTTTTATGAAGTCAAGAATGGCTTGGTGTTTGGTCAGAGCTGTTTTCATAAATTATTTTCTCTTAGATATTAATAATTTGAAAAATTGAATTGTGACCCCACATTAATAATAACATTGAAGGGGCATATCATTATAAGTGTAACGATTTGTTTAGTTTATAATACGTCAATGGCATTGCATAATAGTGCCTTAGTTTGCTTTTGATCTATCAAATCCTTTTCTTCATAATAACCTACAGAACAGTACTTAAAGACGTTAAAATGATCAAGCGCGAGGTTACTAGTATGTTCAGTCTGTTGGTTTACTATATACATTGAAACAATCGTGTTCATAACAATAAAGTCTTATTGGCTTTTTAAAGTAATCAACACCCATATTTAAAAGTTCACTGATAAAAAAACATTTTGTTTGTAAGTGGTTAGATATTCCAAGATGCATTTTGGGTTTAACATAATATGATAACATAAACTACCAAGTTCATATCCCGGTGATGTTTTTGTTTATTTATAAAAAATAAATATTTTCATTGTTTTCTTGTAGGAAATAGATTATATTTTTATATTTAGATAGCAACAAGTTCACTGAAAAACAGGAGATATATGCCACCGAACCACTTGAAACAACACAAGTAAGGCCAACGCATCATTTGCAAGAAATCAATTTTACCACCGAAAATGCAACCTCATCACGAATAACAACATTAGTTACGGCAACAAACTCAACAAAAATCTCTACATCATCTTCAGTTGCACAATTACAGGCAATATCCTTTTATCCAATTACTTCATCAAAAGAAACCCCTCTTGCAACAGTTTCACAAACATCACTTCATAAAACGTATGCTAACACAACATCAGTTTCACTCACTCAAACAAATGCACCAATTGTTAGTCCCGTTAATCTGACCAGAGCAACATAATCACTGTATCACAACGCTACTCGTTACCAAATAATAACAGCAAATCCAATAGCATCTCGATCACCACGTACTAAAATGTTGACTGGTAACACTAAAACACCAGTCCCAATTACTATGATCGCGCATTTTATTTCCAAAATTAATCTAACTCAAATAAACCCTCAATTTTCACCCCTGCAATACAAACAAAAACAACAGTTCATCTATTTGTTGGGAAAATCATTACCCAATTTAAAGCACCACAGATTTTATCAAAATAACACCTAAACTAACGAAAACATCAGCCCATATTATTGCTTGGACTAAAAAACACTAAAACAGCTACCACACCAACACACGCGTATACATCAACCTCGAGTTACTCTGAGTTATTTACAAAATCCACGCAATCGTAAGGTTTTAACTTTCATTCTAACATATGTCAAATCAACTACTTCACTAATTACACCAAGAATACCGTTAAAGCTAATATTTACAAGTACTATGAAAACTGCAGCACTTTTTCAGTTACTCAAAACAAGGAAACTATACCAAGGACAGTATCAAGAAAAAGCACTTGGCCGTCGACCACAACGACACAAGCGAAGCCTTCTTATCTAAAGTATACAGCTGCACCGGCACCATCTTTTAATCTCACGTACATTTCTACAACTTCACCTAAACTAATAACATTAGAATAATTATATATTTGATAATTCTACAACTTCACCAGCAACACCTTTGAATCGTCTATATACTTCTACATCGACGTTTTCAAGACCAGAAAAAATCGAAACAGTATTATTTCATTCAAATGCAACGAATGCAAAGAGAGCGTGACCATTAAAAGTTTTAAAACCAACGAACCCACAATCAATATTCATCAACAATGTACCAAAACCATCCTGATCGTCAAAACAAGATTTGAAACATTGTAATCAACATTCCACAATTATGTCAACGTCTTTATGTACAAAATTTATTATTCGTGTCTTTCTTGTTCAACATTACTATAAAATGAGTAATAGAAACAAAATATCATTAAAACCAAATAAAAAATGAAGGCAATGAATAGAAAGAAACTTGTAAATATTGGGTTTTTTTTTCAAATGCCATATTTATGCACAATCTCATCTTCTTTCTTGAATTTCATGTCAACGTCTAGTGTATCGTGGTATGACATTTTGGCACACACTATTATTAGGCATGTTTTAACAACAACAACAAAAGAAAACGAAAAAAGCATGCCAAAAATGTACACTTTGTTCATTACTAATCATGTTTTTTGTCAAATGCATCATTCCTTTGGGTTTTTTTTCTGTCTTTATTAGAATGCAAAATATGTCTGAAAATTATTTTACATTAACCTGATATTGCCGATTTGTACACAAATATGACATGCATGCCAAAAAATGTAAAGAAGAGGAAGACTTTAAATGAAGCTTCGTGTCGAAAAATGATTGTTAATATGAAAAAAGTCATGAAATAATATGCTGCTAATCAATAGATAAATGAGTGACATGCATCAGACCTTTAATTTATCCCGTTCAGTAATAAATCAGTCATGGGCAAACAAGTGGTTTCTCATTTAAAAGCGCATTATTTATCAGCATTAATTTTATCAGTAACTAATTAACAGTAAAAGCCATATGTGTTATAAAAATTTTCGCCGCAAAGAGTTTAAACATTTAAAATACTGTAGAATATTTTTTTATTGTTTTCTGTTCTTGCTATTTCACAAGTATACATCATTGAGATCTTGACCTTTTCAATCAATTATTCATTAAAGATGTAACATTAAAGTGCATCCTAAAAACTATGGAATGTTAATTTTACAGTGATTGATAAACAAGCTCTATAATATATAAATAGTGCCTGTTTGGGAGGGTAACAGTTGAAATTGACACCCCGAGAAAACCATTGTCAACCGACGCGAAGCGGAGGTTGACAATGGTTTTCGAGGGGTGTCAATTTCAACTGTTATCCTCCCAAACAGGCACTATTTATTTTGTTATACTGAATGTCTTTTTTAAAATTTTTAAGAAAATTTTACTGCTTTTATATAGGAAATACGTGAATTCTACAGCGAACCGTACGCGCATAATTTTCGCGCATGTAATATTTTTTAATGTTACCCGTTGCCAAGTGCGTTGCTAACGCTGAGGGTAATAGTAAATATTATTAACTGCGTCTTAACCAATCAGATTTCAGTATTTAACATGAACGTATAACAATGTCTATTAATATACCTGCACAGATGGTAGAGTTAGAGGGTCATTGATGTGGAATGGAAACCGGAGATACATGTAACCCATGTGTCCAGGCGGGCAACCACCATACCGTATCACATATTACCATTTTCGATCACGGGGAGCAAACTTGGGTCGTAGCGGTGAAAAGCGTTGGCATTGTTCACTACGCTATCTCGACACCAATTATGTGAAAATGTCAATAGTGTTTACATTGCAACCAAATGATTGGCATTCCGACTGCTCTCTTACCTTAAAAACATGCCAGTAATATCTGCAATGAATATCGGACACCGTAAAACTTGATATGTGTTTCCTTAAGTTCTAGAATATTTTAGTAAGAAAAATATATACCGACAGAAATAGAGCGTCATTATTGCAGTATGCATTGTGCATAAACCTTGTTGATAAGTGAGCACAGATACATGTAACAGACAGTGGTAAGAATATTTAATCGTTTTATGCAGTATTTCAGTATTCGACTAGTAATTCTTGTTTAATTATTGAGCTAAGAATAACCTTGTCAAGCGTTCATCTGTAAAACCTACCTGTCTGAGCAGTAGAGCGTATCTTATGCGTGAAAGTTTAAATGCCAGTTTTATATTATTGATAACGCCTTGTATGAGAATTATTTTGCTCTGAACGTTATTACCGTCTTCCTTGGAAGACAGTATAAAGAGTTGAAATAAATTACGGTCCCAGGGTTGTGCACTTCCTCTCTTTTGTGATTGGTAGAAAATACATGATGTGAAAATGTACATTAATTTCATTGGTTGAAATACTGTTCGGTGCAAGGGAGATAATTTTTCGATGCTCTTTTTCACGTACGACTTAACAAATTTCGTAGATTTCAAATCTTAAAAAGTAAGAAAAAAAAAGCAATACAAATTGCTATGAATGAAATCCAGCCTTTGTTTATAAGGTCAAACTAGTTGAGAGTAAAATTCAGTAATATCTATTGAAATTATTTGTTTATCTTTTAGTATTGTTAATCAAATATTTATACAAAAATGTAAATTGATGTGGTATTGCCAATATCGGTAAAGTTATTTGGACCTTAGATAGGTAAAACTAATATATAGTGGTATAAGTGGTATAAGTTTGATTTTATCAAAATAATACAAGTCTACTACCCTTCCTAGGATCTCTTATACCTTACTATAGTCGATCACAACTTACAAGCTGGGTACTCATTTCTTAATGTTAGAGAAGCAGGCTTAAAAGACACATAATGACATAAAAATGTTTCACTCGCCATGTTATGTAAAGGAAGGTGACATTTATATAAAAAAGAATTACAATTTTTTATAACTAAATGTTTCCTCTAAAGACGGTAAGCTTTTTTAAAAAAGCTAAACTTGTTTTATGCGTATTTTTGTATTTGATGAAACTTGCTGATTTATACAATTGTCTTGGGCGGATGTGTTTCACCGGAAATGATTAACTGAAAGTGTGCACCTTATCTTTTTAGTTTTTATTACATGTTGCTATGAAATCCAACGTTGTTTACATTTTATTGGCACACACTTATTATATGAATAATTTAAAAAAGTATCGTAAAATGTTGCTATACTCAAGTTGCCTACATGTACAATATACCTATTACTGAAAAAAAAAAATGTAGCATTTTGACATGGTCATACAACATTGAAGCTATAGTGGGGAGAAGCACTCAGATTTTGAACACCACCATTGCTCCTAAGGACGAGGACTACAACCCTGCACGAAAATCACAGTGGATTTAAGGGAAGAAATAAAGTCTACCTCATCATATTAGCGAGGAATTCAAATGCTTACAGTCAGTTACAGATGATGAGTGATAGTAATCAAGATAAGGTAGCAAGGGACAATATTTTATTAAAAACTGAGAGTTGCTGTACTTTAAGGCTTCTGGGTGTTGCTAAAATTCATAAAAATGATTCTAACGATCATCATGAGTTAAAGGTATGTCTCCTGATGAAATTGATATGCAATGTGTAGGCTTCTTATGTAAAGTACATGAGAATCAGAAGTAAAATGCAAAACTATGACTTCTTTGTTGACTTTACACAGTAAAATTGCAAGTTACAAAAACAAGCATTCTGAGAGTATTGCATAAGCAATACAAGTCACCTACCGGTAACCCCTTTGATTGAGAATGGCAAAAGTTTGAGACCCTGTATATTAAATAATCCCTATCATAAATGTAGTAATTGTATAGTATGAAATTATGAAATTTTTTTATAATAAACAGCAAACAATCTCAGAAATCCATTAAAAAAAATACATATTTGAAGCAAAGCAAACACAGAAGTCTAGTCTATTATTCAACAGCCCAAACCCGATAACGAACCCGATTGTAATAATAATAATGATAAAACCCTGCCGTTAAAATTTACACAATACTTGACACCATTTTACAGAACTTATTTGTTTGTAATCAGAAATGATAAATGTAATGATAAAAATAATGCACGATATTATTTATTATTTTACTGACCACATAATGTCCTCGTTCATTTAGTACACACCGAGCCCGATAACGAACCCGATCATTAAAAAATTTGGAGTGAAAAAAATTAAATTTTTGGAAATTGTGTTGACCAGGCGCTACAAAAGTATAAACTTGGTCTGCTGTTAGATATTTTTAAGCTGCTCAGCAAGTTTCACATCATTCGTCAAACGCATGCAGAAAAAAAAACGGAAAACTGAAGTGGGACAGACAGACGGACGGACGGACATACAGACAGACAGACGGACGGACTGACGGACGCAGAGGAAAGCTATAGTCCCCTCCGATGAAACCGGTAGGGGACTTATAATTGGATGGAAGATTGTAAACTATACATTGTACACCGGTAAGTTTCTGACATATTATGGTTTCATATGCACATGAAACAGAAAGTCCCCAATTTTCGAGGGAATTAGCTGATGGTCTAAAAAGCTGAAAATCATTAAAAAAAAATCGGTGGAATATATAGGAAATGGTCGAAATCTTAACAAAACACACTCTTAAAAAAAAATAAATTCTTACAAGTAACTATTTTCCAGAAATTTGTGATTGGCCTTAAAAAGTGTAAATTAAAGGTATTTGTGCATAATGGGAACTCAGTAAATTCTTGTTACAGAATTGTATAAGAAAAAAAACTGCTCCCTGCCACCTTAATTGATCAAGGCAGGAATATCAGTGATATAAGGTTTATTTATTGAGATCTGTAAATCAGTTTCGGCTGTGAATAAGTAATAATGGAAGTGTGGCAACCTTTTTAATACAAGTGGCGGCTACAAATGGGAACACATGACAGTATTGGTTATTGACCATAATCCTCATTGGACAGACGCGGAGAAGAAAAGCAAGGAAAAGTTCTGGGTGCACAGACTCAAATCATTCAGACCTGATGGCATGTACAAACAAATAGACTTCACTCAAGTGAACGTCTCATAGCCTTACATCACCTGACACCCATATAGTAATTTCATCAAATCTGTCAACCGCGCCTTTTTTCAGTTATTAGTTTCCTTTACTACCTTTTATTTGTAAATCACTTTTTTAATGATTTCTTTATTTTAGTTTATTTTGTTTTTTATTTTTATCTCTTTTTAATCAAAAAATCGAGTCTATATCATAAGTGCCGTACGAGTTAACAATGGGGGTTCAAATTTTCATTTATTAACTCGGACGTCAATTTTAATTAGCTAATTAGCATAATCAGGCGTAAAGTTGGCAGTCGATTGATTACTTTAAAGCGATCGGCTGCAGTATCAACACATGCTTTAAGAATGTGAACGAAAAATGTTTACAATGTAGCTGTTTCTTTTTTTTTTATAGTTTCTTAAGTAGTTTAGTAGTAGATTTAGATATGTTTTTCTTTGTTTGTTTTTTTTTTTTTTATATATAATGGTTATTTCTAATGTAAACCTTCAAAATTCAGATTTTGATATGATTTTTTAATCTGTTTAGAGTGTAATCCGTAGAGTTCTTATGATATTATCAATAACATCAGTCAAAGCAGGCTTATAATGGGTTCGTTTATCATGCAACTTAATTTTCAACAACATTGTAAACATTAATACCATATACTTCATGTAGACGATTTTTATCTGATATCCTCCAAGTTGGCAAACAATACAGACGTCCCGCTGTAGTTTCGATTCTGCTCTTATCAAATGAGCAAATGGTAGGCACAACATTTATAAGCATACACCACAGACGATGAAAAGCCATCCGGTAAGAAATAATACATAATACATTTTATTTTATAAAACAAAAGCGTCATGTGTGTGTTTGTGTGTCTCAACACATGCCAATACTTGTTTTGTTTAATATATATATTATTTTGAACTATATTGAAATTTTAAAAATATCAATATAATTTTTAGGATTAAATTAAAATAGATCTGGCCCAGATGTTATAAAAAGTTTTTCATACTCGTTTTCAAACTCGAACTCCGTACTCCAAGTATCGCTCCACTGAGTACGGCTTTAAAAACCGAGGTTATGATTTTTTTTGAGTACCTTCTATGTTGAATACTAATTGGAGTATGCTCCAAAAGACGTTAGAGGAAAGTTAACGTCTCTTAAGTATGATACAGCAAGGTAACTCGTGTAAATAGTCCTGGCCTGTAGGCAGACTGTACATGTATTCAGATGAATTATATATCAACAAATTTTAACACATTATTTAATATATTTTATTTTTTTTATCTGTAAGCATGAAAATATGTCTGCGTCTATGATTTTTTTAACTCTTGCGCAACGAAAATTTAGGAAAATTTAACAACACATTCTAATTATGTTTTTCGAAATGTGATTAGGGAGCATACATTTAAAGAACTTTTAAAGAGAGGAAGTTACGATGTCTTGAATTTTCTCTCTCTCTCCTCTCTCTCTCTCTCTCTCTCTCTCTCTCTCTCTCTCTCTCTCTCTCTCTCTCTCTCTCCCCCCCCCCCCCACACACACACATACTAAATGTATTTCTATAAATATTTTTAAGAATAAAATTTAATGTCACTACACCAAATTTTATAATTGAATAATGACACTAATATAAGTCTTAAGACTATGGGGGTCATCGTGACCGACTGACCTTATTTTCGAGCGTTTAAAGTCAAATATCATAAATAACATAATCAAATACCAATAAAATGCATTTCACTTTACGTTTATTTAGATTTGTCGATGCTCTCTATGTGTCAGTTTGAAATAAATAATCATGAGGTAGGTGATGTTTCGTGGTCAAAATGACTTTGATACTTAGAAAATAAAAATCGGTTACTGGGAGATGGTTCAGAAACGAATCCCTACCTTTCGGTAGTAAAATTAAAATTAAGGTCCCGCCTATGTAAAGGTAATCGTTTACTCAGAATGAAAAAAAAAGTCCACAGAGATAATAAAAAACCATCTGTTGTGTGTCATAGACCTATTGGCTGGGGCCGCATTGAGGCCCCCACTGGGTTCATGGATTTTATACCCCCCCCCCCCCCATACTTTGCAATGTTAAGTACAAACCAGCATTTTCACTGAAAACTGACTTAAAACAATATTTTTAGAAAGTCGAGCTATTCAATAAAATTATTTTGTACCTACATTTACATGTATGTTCATTAATAAATGAAGCAAAATATCTTAAAGTTATTTCAAAAATGTTGCTTGCAGCTCTAACTTCCTCTTAAATTCACCTCCATGATATCTAGATATTTCATTCATAAAATGGTAAAAAAATTCAATTCATGTAACTATTATTAAACTATAGCGTATAATACAGCAACATTACAATAATTATATGTAACAATATAATATACCTGCAATGCATTTTGTTTAGAATAAATTTTTTGAAAACGACTTTGAGAAAGCTCAATAGCTTACTCAGAAAATGCCGTTCTGTACTAAGCCGGAGTAAGGGCATGAGAATGAAAAGAAAAATTATAACCTCGATACCCAAGTACAAGCACGATTTAGAGTACGGAGAACGGTTTGAAGTAGGATATCTCACTCCAAAAAGATTCTCAATGTTTGGTCATTTGTTCTCTACACTGAAGTCAAAAACAATAATTAGATCTTTACAACGACTGCATAGTAACAGACTAAAAAAACGACTTTTTAAGAGGGAAAATTAAATCAGGAAGAATCACCTAATATACAATGATACCTCAATAAAAAGTTGGTATACCATTGACGTCCTGTAGATTTTGTCTAGAATTCAGGCATGAATGGAAAAAAAAGTTAGTGATATAAAAGGAACAAAATTAGTTCCGGTTTAATTTAATTAGGTTAAGTATCTTAACGTATCTGATTTAAACATGGGTACATATAATTGTAACAGGGTACAAATATGTAAAATATAATACCAGTTGATAAAATTACCTATATTTGCAACCTCTTACAATTTTTTACCAACATTATTTGTTATTTGTATTAAAAACTCTATTCCATTTAATGATAAAGTATTCTTGAAACCCGATTATAAAAATGTTATGTCACCAATGAACACGATAACATATTAAACATGATGTCAAATTCACATTTCATTAAAACACACACACTACTGTAAAAATTGTTCAGTACGAACACGGATATAAGAAATCTTATATATAGCAAAGGTTTTTTTACCAATAAAATCCTTAACAAATTTTTGCAAAATTTTAGGGTTATAATGAATTCGTAATGAATAACGAATTTATGGATACAACGAACTGATTTTGAGTCCCGTAAAGGTGAATAATGACAAAATTTAACATTCTTATTAGGAATTTATCTACAGTATTGAAAAGTTTACCATTATAAAATATCTTAGTTTGGATAAATTTATTTTCTCATAAATTTTTCAATTTACAATCCGATTATCAAAAGTATAAATAGAATGTATTTTTATTATAAACCTCAATAAGCAAAAAATTTAGTTTGGTGAAAAAAAACATGTATATATTGAATCCGCTATAGTTATGAATATGAATTCTATTTACCGATACATGTACATGTATAACGAATAACATATAAAACGAAGTAAATCCATTGGTGCCTAGGACTTTGCTGTAACGGGTTTTACTGTATATCACGCTAGTCTATGGTGTCTTCATTTGTGTACCCTTAGCTCTCTGTTCAAAATAGGGAAAATCTTAAACGTCAATACTTTCGACCAAATATTTAATGATATTTCCTTTTCTTTTGGGCTGTTTGTTATACATATGTAGGACATTCACCAGGACTTTGAGCCCATTCCGGTTAAAAGTGCATCAAGACGAAAAATATGGCTACCATTCCTGGTGATAGCAACATTGATAGTAGCAGCAGCTGTAATCACTACTGCTGTGTTACTTGCTTCAAAGAACGACGGTATGTTACATATTAAATAGAACTACGTTTGTATTTACAGTGTAACTACTTACGCATCAATGCAATAAAACATTGATGCTATATATATATATATATATATATATATATATATATATATATATATATATATATATATATATATATATATATTAGAATACTTCTTTAATGTCAAGTTCCTTGGTCACAGATGTTTTCATACTTTCACACCACTACGAAATCATAAAACTAAGAAATCATAAAATACAACAGTATGATGAAACTTTACAATTACATGTAACAGTAAGATGAGAGATGGCACATCGTCATAAATGCAATAGTCTAGTTTTGTAATACGTCAGACAACATGAAATCACTCATGATACATGTTTAACGTTGTCATAGTTTGCCTTCAATTTATAAAATGTACTTTTGCAAATATGTTGTCCTCATATGAAGTTATAGACCACAGTAAAAACGCTAACTTCTGCGTTTTTTCAAGATTTCACAGGTCAATGAGTAATACCGTTGACGTCATAATGATCACCGCGCGCGCTTCTGTGTTTAATGCTGCCTTATTATTACAGTACGGTGTTCTTAATAATTTCTTCCGATTTGTTTTTTTTTTCAAACGTTAATAAAAGTGACAAACAACAATGTTAATAGGTTCACAACATTATGTATTTGGTTCAGATCTTCGACGATCTTTGTATATCGCAGAAATAAATCACGTGACGAACCAAGTTTACATGTCGGTTAAGTTTTTGTTCATTTATAAAGAAATGTTGATATTAATGTATTTCGTATCTAAACTACATTTTTTTTTACATTCAGAGAACAATAAGTTCTCCGAAGAGAAGCCATCTACACCCAAATCATTTGAAGCAACAGGAAAGACTTCATCGCTAAATGTAAAAAGGCATTCATCAACCAAACATGATTCTGCAACAACAAGACCAACGATGACAACAGCAAAGCTTTCATCATATTTTATCACGTCGATTACAAAATCAAACGTTTCAGCAAATGCAATAACATCTAGAATACCATCAACACCATACATTGCAAGTAATGCTATCATGAAAAATACAGCATCCTTTTCAGTAAATCAGGGAAAGACAACAACAAGTACACCGACTACAGCAATCTATTCGACGACTACTTCTACGAAAACAACAACTACACCAGCAACGAGGTGTTATTCTACAACTACCTCTACACACACACCTACACCAGCAACAATGCTTTATTCTACAACTACCTCTACAACGACGAATAAACCTGCAACAAGGTTCTATCCTACAATTACTTCTTCAACGAAAGCTACACCAGCAACAAGGGTTTTTCCTACAAATACTTTTACAACAACAATTACACGAGGAACAAATTTTTATCTAAATTATACATCTACAACGACAACTACATCAGCAACAAGGTTAAATCCTACAAATACTACACATACACTGGCAAAAGCTATTTTTCCAACAACTACTTCTCAAAAGACAACTACGCGTGCAACAACAGTAACAAGGTTTTATCCTACAAACTCTTCTCCAACGACAACTACACCATTAAAAATGTTTTATCCTACAACTTTTTCTACAATGACAACTACACCAGCCACAAGGTTTTATCCTACAATTTCATCTACAACGATAACTACATCAACAACAAGGTTTTATCCTACAACTACTTCTACAACAAAAACTACATCAGCAAGACGATTAAATTCTAAAACCAATTCGACAACGACATCAGAAACAATGTTTTATTCTACAACTTCTTCAACAATGACAGCTACACCAACATTTTATCTAAATTATGCATCTTCAACGACAACTACACCATCAACACGGTTTTATCCTACAACTACTTCTACAACAGCAACTGGACAAGCAACAAGGTATTATCCTAGAGCAATTTCTTCAACGTCAACTACACCAGCAACAGGGTTTTATAATATAACTATTTCTACAACGACAATTTCAACAGCAACAATGTTTAATTCTACAGCGACTTCTCCCACGACAACTACACCAGCAACAAGATTTCATCCGACAATTACTTCTACAACGTCAACTAAACCAACAAGAAGGTTTTATCCTACAGCAACTTCTACAATGACAACCACGCCATCAACACGGTTTTATCTTACAACTTCTTCTACAACGTCAACTACACCAGCAAGAAGGTTTTATCCTACAACTATTTCACAAATGACATATATTCCATCAACATGTTTTTATCTTACAACTACTTCTACAACGTCAACTACACCTACAAGAAGATTTTATTCTACAACTACTTCTACAATGACAACCACACAATCAACATGGTTTTATCTTACAACTACTTCTACAACGTCAACTACAACAGCAAGAAGGTTTTATCCTACAACTATTTCATCAATGACATATACACCATCAACACGATTTAATCCTACAACTTTTTCTACAACGTCAACGACACCAGCAACAAGGTTTTATCCTACAACTACTTCTACAACGACAACTACACCAGCAAGAAGGTTTTATCCTACAACTACTTCTACAATGACATATACAAAATCAACACGATTTAATCTTACAACAATTTCTACAACGTCAACGACACCAGCAACAAGGTTTTATCCTACAACTACTTCTACAAGGTCAACTACACCAGCAAGAAGGTTTTATCCTACAACTACTTCTACAATGACATATACAAAATCAACACGATTTAATCCTACAACAATTTCTACAACGTCAAAGACACCAGCAACAAGGTTTTATCCAAAAACTACTTCTACAACGTCAACTACACCATCAAGAAGGTTTTATCCTACAACTACTTCTACAATGACATATACACCATCAAAACTGTTTTATCCTACAACTATTTCTACAACGTCATCTCCACCATCAACAACGATTTCTCCTACAACTACTTCTACATCGTCAACTACACCATCAAGAAGGTTTTATCGTACAACTATTTCACGAATGGCATATACAGCATCAACACCATTAAATACTACAACTATTTCTACAACATCAACTCCACCAACAATAAGGTATTATCTTACAACTAATTCTACAACATCAACTACACCAGCAAGAAGGTTTTATCCTACAACAACTTTTACAAAGACATATACACCATCAACACGATTTAATCTTACAACTACTTCTACAGCGTCAACTAAACCAAAAAGAAGGTTTTATCCTTCAACCACTTCTACAATGACAACCACGCCATCAACACGGTTTTATCTCACAACTTTTTCTACAACGTCAACTACACCAGCAAGAAGGTTTTATCCTACAAATATTTCACCAATGACATATATTCCATCAACATGGTTTTATCTTACAACTACTTCTACAACGTCAACTACACCTACAAGAAGGTTTTATCCTACAACTATTTCATCAATGACATATACACCATCAACACGATTTAATCCTACAACTTTTTCTACAACGTCAATTCCACCAGCAACAAGGTTTTATCCTACAACTACTTCTTCAACGACAACTACACCAACAAGAAGGTTTTATCCTACAACTACTTCCACAATGACATATACAAAATCAACACGATTTAATCCTACAACAATTTCTACAACATCACCTCCACCAGCAACAAGGTTTTATCCTACAACTACTTCTTCAACGACAACTACACCAGCAAGAAGGTTTTATCCTACAACTACTTCTACAATGACATATACAAAATCAACAGGATTTAATCTTACAACAATTTCTACAACGTCAACGACACAAGCAACAAAGTTTTATCCTAGAACTACTTCTACAAGGTCAACTACACCAGCAAGAAGGTTTTATCCTACAACTGTTTCTACAATGACATATACACCATCAACACGATTTAATCCTACAACAATTTCTACAACGTCAAAGACACCAGCAACAAGGTTTTATCCCAAAACTACTTTTACAACGTCAACTACACCAGCAAGAAGGTTTAATCCTACAACTACTTCTACAATGACATATACACCATCAAAACTAAAACTGTTTTATCCTATAACTATTTCTACAACGTCATCTCCACCATCAACAACGATTTCTCCTACAACTACTTCTACAACGTCAACTACACCATCAAGAAGGTTTTATCGTACAACTATTTCACGAATGACATATACACCATCAACACGATTTGATACTACAACTATTTCTACAACATCAACTCCACCAACAACAAGGTATTATCTTACAACTACTTCTACAACATCAACTACACCAGCAAGAAGGTTTTATCCAACAACAACTTTTACAATGACATATACACCATCAACACGGTTTTATCTTACAACTTCTTCTACAACGTCAACTACAACAGCAAGAAGGTTTTATCCTACAACTATTTCACCAATGACATATTTACCATCAACATGGTTTTATCTTACAACTACTTCTACAATGTCAACTACACCTACAAGAAGATTTTATCCTACAACTACTTCTACAATGACAACCACACCATCAACATGGTTTTATCCTACAACTATTTCATCAATGACATATACACCATCAACACGATTTAATCCTACAACTTTTTCTACAACGTCAACTCCACCAGCAACAAAGTTTTATCCTACAACTTCTTCTACAACGTCATCTACACCAGCAAGAAGGTTTTATCCTACAACTACTTCTACAATGACATATACAAAATCAACACGATTTAATCTTACAACAATTTCTACAACGTCAACGACACCAGCAACAAGGTTTTATCCTAGAACTACTTCTACAAGGTCAACTACACCAGTAAGAAGGTTTTATAATACAACTACTTCTACAATGACATATACACCATCAACACTGTTTAATCCTACAACTATTTCTACAACGTCATCTCCACCATCAACAAGGTTTTATCCTATAACTACTTCTACAACGTCAACTACACCATCAAGAAGGTTTAATCGTACAACTATTTCACGAATGACATATACACCATCAACACGATTTGATACTACAACTATTTCTACAACATCAACTCCACCAACAACAAGGTATTATCTTACAACTACTTCTACAACATCAACTACACAAGCAAGAAGGTTTTATAATACAACTACTTCTACAACATCAACTACACCAGCAAGAAGGTTTTAACCTACAACTACTTCTACAATGACATATACACCATCAACACGATTTAATCTTACAACTACTTTTACAACGTCAACTTCACCATCAACACTGTTTAATCCTACAACTACTTCTACAACATCAACTACGCCAGCAAGAAAGGTTAATCCTACAGCAACTTCTTCAATGATAACCACATCATCAAAAGGGATTAACAATACAACTACTTCTACAACGTCAACTAAACCATCAACACGGTTTTATATTACAACTACTTCTACAACGTCAGCTACGCCAGCAGGAAGGGTAAATCCTACAACAACCATCCAAAGGGATTAATAATACAACTACTTCTACAACGTCAACGACACCAAGAAGCAAGTTTTATCCTACAACTTCTTCTACAACGTCAACTACACCATCAATACTGTTTTATCCTACCACTACTTTTACAAGTCAACTATACCAGCAAGAAGGGTTTATCTTACAAATACTTGTCAATGACAACTACACCAGAAGCAAGGTTTTATACTACAAATACTTCTACAACGACAACTACATCATCAACAAGGTTTTGTCCACATTCAAAACGGCAATTAAACCAGCAACAATGTTTCATCGTTAAAACTACTTAAACAATGACAATTACACCAAGATTTTATTCTACAACCTCATTTAGAACAGTAAATAAACCAGCAACAAGGTTTTATCTTAAAACTATTTCTACAACGAAAACAACATCAGCAACACGGTTTTTTGGTACAACTTCCTTTTCAACGACAACTACACTAGCAAGAAAGTTTTATCCGTATTGATATACCAAATGCAAAATAATATACTAATCGTGTCAGATAAGTCGGTCTAAAAAATCAAAATGGCGATCGTGACGAACCTTTTTATTGTTATAGTACTTTGAATATTCTTATTGGTGTAAGAAATATTTTTTGACGTCAAGTGCCAGTGTTTTTTATTTGTATACACATGTTAACCTTTTTGGACAATTAGCAGTTTGAGCGTTTTCGGGGTTTTCAATAACATTATATAACGGATACCGACTTTTAGATTTTCCCTTGGATCACAAAATTAAATAAAATCCAATGATTTTAATTATCTACCTAGATATAAATGTTGTTGTTTTGATTTTCCTCTTATTTTTTTTTTTTAATTTTTTCTAGTAGTTTAAGTTTACATAAAATACCGTTGTGTTAATTATCAAAAATTTTGAAGGGTAGTCCCAGTTATTAATTAGGGATTAGTTAAAATTTAGACAGAGCATTGGGCAATTAAAAAAGAAAAGAAATTTTAACATACAATGAAACGCTTTATTCAAACTCCTAATTTTTGAAAGCATATTCGAGGAAAACGTGGACAATCACGAATTGAAACTTTTAAGACCCTGACTTTCAGTACTCTTGGTACTTTGATTTTTCTTTTAACATGTCAACCAGGCTTGATTCCGCGCTCGTATTGGGGCGAGAACGAATTCACTACCTGGCCCTGTACAGACCAAAACGATTTCTTGAAAAGTTTAAAAGTTCGACACATCCTTACCTCTATTTATCAAAAAAGAGTAAAACACTCGAAAATTGGTTTGTACCATAAAACTTGGATTAGATATATATACAAATTTTAAACCGTTTGCACTAAGAGTTCCTAGAACAACTATTCATTAACCGTTAGGAGCGATAAAATATAAACTCGTACAAATAAAAAAAACTGATAGATCTGTCACGGATCAATATTTACAGCTAGCATTATTTCCTCTATTTCTTACAGATACTTTTAGTTAATTTGTACATGTATTTCTAAAAAAAGAGCTAGACTAAAATCTACATCTTTTTTTTATTATTTTGAAGTCCTAAATAAGCATATCTGTTGTAACTTTTTGTAAATACTTTGTTGTGTGGACCCTGAGGTCAACGCAAAAAATATATAAGCGAGGTTAAACCGGATGCAATGGGGAAAATTCAGTCTGCGCATGAACTAGCCTGGTTCATGTGCGTAATGGTTGCTCAGGGAACCAGGCTAGCACAGGTTTATCTGAATCGGGATCGGAATTCCATGCCATATGCACATATAAGTTCAAATGGTCCACGTATTGCAGTCCTTTTTAAAGGACAGCAACTTATTTAAATATCAAAATACGAAAACAAATGTAAAATTTACCAGCTCAATGATTGAGAGACGTATCTGTTTCATACGCATCATTATTACGGGCCGCCAGAAGGCGGTCCGTTATTAGTCCCCTACCGGTTTTCACCGGAGGGGACTATAGCTTTCCTCTGCGTCCGCCAGTCCGTCCGTCTGTCTGTCCCTTCGTCTGTCTGTTCCACTTCAGTTTTCCACACTTTTTTTCTTTATGCGTTTGTGGAATAATATGAAATTTGCTGAACAGCTTCAAAATGTCAAACTACAGACCAAGTTTACACTTTTGTAGCGTCTGGTTGACATATTTTCGAGAAAATTAATTTTTTTATGTTCAAATTTAATGTTCGGGTTCGATATTCTGCATAACAGTGCATTGTTTTCACAATTTCCACAAACCGGTAGGGGACGCTTATTGCTTATGCAATACTCTCAGAATGCTTGTTTGATATAGGTTTACATTTGAATATTGTAACTGCGTATCTGCGGGATAGTTATTTTTAAATAGAATTAATATTATGCTTATTTTTATGAATCAATAGTAAATTTGCATGTAGAAATTTGTGTTATGCCTTTTAAATATGCTACATATTTTTATATTTGTTATACTTATAAATGTAATGTAGGTCATACTAAGTAGAGTGTCGTGTTTGACGCGTTTTTATCGGGACTATAATCTATTCGGACATTTTCGGAATTCTTCATTCTTTTCAAAACAATGTATCGGGATCGGTATACGGGACATACTAAACACCTGAAATACTAAAGACCTGAATGACATTAAATTTTATATAGGTAATATATTTGAATTTTTATATCTTGCGTCAAATACAATGCTTTTGTGTGTGTATTTATTAGATTTCCAATTTGAAGTATGGTAGAACAATACCATGACCTGACATCCATGTCAATAGTTTATGCAAAAATAGTAAAGAACTCAAAATTTGAATCGACTTGAAAATTTGAACTAACCTGATTTATTTTTAATTCTTTTGAGAACCTCGTGCAATTAAATAACCATGAGTATCATCAGTAACTGCAGTGTAGTTAAGATTTATAATTCCATTTCGGAAAAAAATTATCCAACTTATTTTTTACCTCTAAAATTTTCTATTTTATCATGTGGTCTAATGCAGTAAGTTTTAATTCAATACAATGCAACAAAAAATTAAAGTGGTTTGAAATACATAATCTCCAAGAAAATAATGATTAGTTGAACTTTGTATTAGAATAGTACAAATCAATGTGTTCTCCATTACTTTATACTACGCAAATGATCATACAATTACCGTTAGAAATGCTTACAGTAACGAACTCGATTCTTAATATTAATAATAGTAAAATGTTAAACTTCGAAACATTTTGCTAAAAATATTATATTTACCATAACAATTAGTACAACCAACTCGTTATTTTCTTCTTTGTTGTGTGTTTTTCATACAATAGATATATTTTTTGCGGCCCATTTGAAGCCTGCGACAATATGATTTCTAGTATTATGTGAAAACCATTGTTGGTATGGGTAAATGTACGAAACAGAAAATGCATATCTTTGAACATACATAGACGTTTGGAGAAATTGTGTTACCGGTTAGTTGCATGGCAAGAGCACATACGGAAAGGTCTCCAGCCTTTGATTCTTTTTCAACCATAGTCTGGCTCAAGTTATGCTTCCATCAATTTTTGATGATTTTTGATAAATATACACATACCTGTGAAAGAAATACAGTTGAAATCAATGATAGGGAATATATCCAAGATATCTTCATTGAACAATTATCCCTTTTTACTCATAAAATTTCACAGGAACGAAAACAATTTTCTTACGGAGATTTATAATGGGATATGTTTACATCTTTTGTCCATTCGAAATACACTCGGAATACATCGCGAATTTTTTTAACATTATCATCCGGGCTTAATAATGGCTGATGCAATGCAACATCTCCGTAGACTTTCAATGTTTAGATGTGTATTGAAACCTGAAGTGGTAGAGGGGGCGTTTCAAAACAGATAATCTGGACATTTTTCATATTAGTGGATGAACGTAGTTTGAGCACAAAGGTATTTACAATTATTCAAATATCAATTTATATTGAACCGATATTTTTAATCCAGGGTGAAATGCACTAAAAACTATAGTGAATGCATATATGAAGGATAAACTGTGTCTAATGACGTCATGTGATGGACATAACTGTGTTTTGTAGTGACCGAAGCCAACAGCAATAATAATGGAATACACTCTACATATAGGAGAATTAATGTGTTAAAAAGTGAATTAAGATTATGATAGTGACATTGCGCACGAATTGTTCTTTACGAAATCAATTTTTGACTTCATGTTTTGAGCTTTTAAAAAACAATATTTTTTGTTTTTAAATGGCAAAAAAATTGCGTTTTTTCGCGAAGGTTGCGCGTATAATCCCAAAAGATACCATTTTTTACTCGAGATTTCTGCGTTGTATCGCGAAAGTGTCATGTTATATGGGGAAAGTTATGCTTTTTTGCAAAATTTACGCATTTAACCACAAAAGAACGATGTTAAATGGCCTACTAAAATGAGTTGATTTGGCTTGCATTTTTATCTAGTATCTTTAAAATAAAAATAAAATTAATGTTAAAAAATCAACTGTTTGAAACAGTATCTTAAGGGTGTCGATAAGTTTTCAAGAGCTTCAAGCAAATTTGACGCAAAATAAGCTCTTTTATCATGGATCATTTAAGGTGCTTTAAAAACACAAGATATCTACATGTAATGACTATTTTTTGTATGGTATTCTCCTTGAGAGTAAATGATAAAGTCGTCCTGCTTGTGTTTTACTGATTTTTGGTCGTTTTGAATGAACAACTTGCACGTTTAACATATATTGGCATATATTATACAAGATGGAAAGCAATCCGGTAAGAAAAAAAAATAAATTTTTTGAGAAAAAAAAGGTTGTTTAATACTTAATATAAATTAATATGTATATTATTAAAACACGTTTTTTGCTTACATTTGCGTTGGTTTGCTTTTAATAGGAATTTGCGAACCGCAATACAATTTTGATTATAAGTGCATTGTTTCGGCTATAAAAAACGTATTTCTTTGGGAATAAACATTTTATTTATCTACAAAAAATAACATATTCGAAAGATGGTATACTATGCAAAAGACTTAAAACATAAATAAAAATGTACACCAATAAGTAATACATATGTATCAACTAAAAATAATGTTTCTGGTTTGACTTTATTATGTAAGGATATCCCTTAATCCTATGAACTACAAATATTTTTAATTCAACGAGAAGACATACATTAGATACCATTTTTACAACCTCAGAAGTTTGAAGCGATATCGTAAAGAACAATTCGTAAACAATGTCACTATCTTATATTTCTAATTCACGTTTTAACACATTAATTCTCCTATATGTAGAGTGTATTCCATTATTATTGCTGTTGGTTTCGGTCACTACAAAACACAGTTATGTCCATCACATGACGTCATTAGACACAGTTTATCCTTCATATATGCATTCACTATAGTTTTTAGTGCATTTCACCCTGGATTTAAAAATATGTTCCATACCAATTGATATATACATTGATTGCTAAGTACTACTTTAAAACATAAGATAGTTTTGTTTTTCTATTCTCTTCTTCATTGTCAACCTCCTTATTAAAAAAGGCAAACACTTCTTTTGTAGTACAATGTAGGTAAGAAATACATACAGATGTCCAATTTTTACCTCTAAATATTTACTGAATGATATAACATTTTGGAATAACTTTATCGTTATGTCCCAAATGAGCTAATTTTCCTATAATGCCCTGAAAATTGCTGAATCACACAGAAAATTGTTATATTGCCCTCCCTGAAAAAGTTATATTTCACAGGAAATGGTTATATCGACCTCGCGTGAAATCATTCTGCATATTAATTACGTCGGATTCGAAATTTAGCTAAGCAAACGTAAACGGTTCCTCGAAAACAAAAATGTCATGACAGTGTCTGCTGTATACATGGAAAAATACTTGATAAATCTGAAGGTGCATTAATAATAAAAAAACACATGTTAATGAAGTAAAAAAATTCTTAAAAAGATTTTTATTTTTAAAAATGTAATATAAAATGTTTTATGCACTTAGGGATTTTATTGTTTGATAATTACATGTGCGTGACTCTATGGACACATGTCAGGTGATATCGACCGAAGACACAGACAGAGATATCGACCTTAAAGGCGTGTTAGATACCATTTTCTGCGTCTTCGGTCGTTATCACTTGATATGGGTCAATATACATAGTCATGCAACCACATATTGACCTTAAATTAGGTCAAATATCGGCATGGTGGATAGTTACTCTCTGCACAGTAATGACTGTCAATAAAGTCGTTTAGACAAAAAAGGTCAGGAAAATCTACATTATGACGTCAAATGAATTTGCTGTTCTTTAAAATGCTTACATGTATTAATGCATTTATTACCGAAACCAGTATATCCCTATTCTGATAATCTTTGCCGTCAAATAACTTTATTTACATCGCTGTGGGCGCGTTAGTTTTGAACATTATATTCAATGAATAAAAGAGGGATGCTTATATAGCTGTTCAGTTTACAATGACGCCACACGACTCTTATTGAAGCACTAAGTGAACTGATAGTAGGGTATTGAAAGCTTTTTAACAAGAAAAGAAGGGGAGTAGCTTAACGGAATATAAATATTATTGAAGAATATTTGTTCAACATTATTTTTAATTTTACGCATTAAAGTATGGCACTTTGTCTGTACAATTCATAATTTAGTCAGTACTTCAGAGTCGAGCAATATTATATCTGCGGACACGCGTTCGCATCCATATCAGAAAATGTCGAATGGCAGTGATGTGCATGTACTTTCATCGGGTGTAAAGAAAATGACGAAACCATATATCTAATTATTTTAACTAATATCCCAATTTTTTCGGGTTGATTAATGTCCGATTCAAAATTTTGACCATCCAAAAATGTATTCGGAATAGTTTATTGATCTTTGTTGTTTTTCTTTATATTATATATGTAGGACATTGAAAAGAATTTTGAGCACATTCCAGTTAAAAGTCCAACAAGACGAAAAATATGGCTACCATTCCTGGTGATAGCAACATTGATTGTAGCAGCAGCTGTAATCACTACTACTGTTTTACTTGCTTCAAAGGACAATGGTATGTTGCTTTTAAAAAAAATCCACGTGTGTATATTTCTTTATTTTGTTAAATTGAAAACATCAGTGTGTGGGAATATTTGCACTGAAATCGAGTACGTTGAATATTAGAACGATGCATGAAAACACTTGGCAAATTCTTCACAACATATAAAAGTAACTTTGTTTCACATAAATATGTATAATATGTTATTTATTCTAGTATGGCATATATGCGTTGACTAATAAAACATTTGTTTTATCAAGACTAGTGTAGTGTTTGGTCGGCTAGAGCTGTTTTTGTAGCTCTACCTTACAAACGTATCAACAAATCATAAACAATATAGTGTAAAGTCAACTCACAACTACCAATTACGTGATTAAAGATACCATACTATTATATAAAGTGCAACAGTTTGCTTTAAAAATACATCAATAAACATGCAAATGCTGATAAAATTTTGCCTTAATTCCTATCCAATCTATTGCATCTTTAATGTATTGTATCATACATGTACATACCATTACGACACTCATTTCTGTGTGAATATTTAACGGGTCAAGTGGTAATAACTTTCAAATGAAATGACCACCTCGCTCATGCTTTGTATGTTTCCTTATCATAACCAACAAAATACACATATCTTCAGAGTTCTTATCAAACGTAGATATAAGTTAAAGACAAAAATGTTTAAAAAAATACAGATGTAATCTTGATGAAATCTTGGTTGATAAGTGATTACATCTGCCAAGATGTCATCCAATTTTTAACAAAATAATGATCAGGTTCCAACGAAGTTCGTTCACTTCTCGGTGATGTTTCTTATGCCATTGATTTTTTTCTCTCTCAAAATGTTCTCTTTTTTAAATCTAGAAAGTGATATGCATACTGATGCACCCAAGGCGTTTGCCACCTACTCATTGAAAACATCGGAAATCAGGACGACAAATCAACTTCAACCAATTGTCTCTACCACAGTAAATACAACTGCAGCACACGTGTCAACGTTCCTAAATAATACGTTGCATTCTAGACCACCAATGACGTCAATGAGTTCAACTAAAACGAATACGTCATTTTTTCCCACACAGTCACAGTCAATTCCTTTTGGTTCCATCACTTCAAAACAAACCACTCTCACCACTGCTTCCCCAACATCACTTTATTCAACGCCTAACAACAGTCAAGCTACATCAACAATTTCACTGACAAAGCTGTATCCACCAAACTCGACTTCATTTAATTTGACCACACCAACCACACCACTACATCTTAATGCAACACATTACCAAACAACTGATGCATATCCAATAACATCCGGAACACAATCAAAATCATTAATTACAACATTTTTTAGTAGAAACACTAACACATCAGCCCAAATTACACATCTGCCTTCATCAACATCTGCTACAAATAAACCATCGTCTCTTAATACAATTTCACCATCTTTTACTCTGTTTTACACGAAACGTATCTCTAAGAACAATACAACATCACCTTTAACAAAAACATTGCTTTCATCGACGTCAATTAACACTGCTACATGTACAACTAAATTCACATTTTCGATCACAAAAATACCAACAACCACACCTGTACATATCATTTCAGGACATAGGATCATTACAACAAACACCATACGATCGGGAACTGGACCAATATATATCATTTTTTGTGATAAAGGTAATGAAACTTCGATCATATTTAAACCGATGCATATACCAGCCTCTAGTACATCTTCGTCATTAACAACAGCCACAATATCGCCAACCTTTATTACAACAAATACTAAATTGCTTACTCTAGCAAGTACAACAACATTAAGAAAACCATTATCAACATTAACTACAAGTTATCCTAAAACAAAACGTCATCCTTTTCAGATTTTCAAGGACAAAAAACCCCGCTAAAGTCAAATATTAAGAAATACCACTTTGTCCTCTACCACAACCACACGAGTATATAACAACTTTCAGATGCATGTTAAAATTTACAACAACTGCACAATCAGTAACTTATTATTCCACAAAAACTTCTAAAACTTCACTTCAACCAGAAACATAGGGTCATTCTACGTTCACCTCTTTAACATCACCAGCAACAAATTCAGATTCAAAGTACAGATTAACAGTGTTACCTACAGCAGCAGCAGCTTATTATCCAACGTTCAACTTTACAACTCTACCTACAAAAGCAGCATGGGATTGTATCTCGAAAAATATTACAGCTAAACCAAGAACAACATATTATCTCAGGATCAATTCTACAACCGCAGCAGAAACATTGGAGTATTTCATGTATAATTCTACAGTCAAACCAAAAGCAACGACAAAGTTAACGTATTTTTCTACAGCAACACAAGAAACAATAGACAATCCCAAATATTTTTTTCTTACAACTACATGTAACGGATAAGCAAAGGCATACTTCTGTATCAACCTCAGTAACAACGGGTCGTCCTGCGTGTTATTGTATAGTCACATTAGCAACAACGGATCGGCCAACGTATAATGCTACAGCAACATTAGTAACAGCTTTTCATTCTACATATACTTCTAGAGCTACATGATCATCTTTAACAGCAGCAAAGTATTACCTAATATACATTTCTTCAATTTCACCTACCAAGGCAACAACTTACAATCCCAAGTATTCTTCTACGCTTGCAATTATTTTTGTTTTAAAAAACGTTACATGTAATTCTACAACTATTACAGAAAAGTAATGAGACCAATTATGATAAATGCAACTTCTCTTTCTTCAACTATAGAGCCTCCACCCTCCCAAAAAAAAAAATCGAAAGAAAAAAAAAACAACAAACAAAAGAAAAAAGGAAGAAAAAAAAACCCTCATCATTAAAGATTGTATGAGACCGGACTGTGACAATCACAGACATGTTAACATTGTTATCAAAACTCCCTAAAGTTAACATTGTATATGTACTATGTATGGCCTCTTTCTCTTTTAGTAACATATAATTAACTAACAAATACAATGATGTCCTAACAAAATCAATTTATTGCTAAGTGAGAAATATGCTCAACTTTTTTCTTTTTTTCCCTCTTTGAAAAAGTTTTAGACATGATTGTTTTTCTATTCGTAACATATCTTTTAGTAACATATAATTAACTAACAAATACAATGATGTCCTACCAAAATCAATTTATTGCTAAGTGAGAAATATGCTCAACTTTTTTCTTTTTTTTTCCCTCTTTGAAAAAGTTTTAGACATGATTGTTTTTCTATGAAGGCATGAAATATTATCATTATTTTTTGATTTGTAAAAAATTAAGTTAGATAGTCTTTGCCAAAAGTATCCTGATGAAAAATTAAAAAAAAAAAAAAAGACATACATACTTAGGCATAGTTGCTTGAAAAAGCGCCTTTTTCACGCATGTCATATGATGTAATGACATGCAATATTTTAAGGCTTTGTTTATTAAAAAAAGGAATATCATTAATATAAACAATGTTTTTGAAATGCCTCTTTGATGTTTCATTTAAAAATAATTATACAAGTGTAGCATGTTGATATGTTGAAATATTACCTTATCAAAGGGATTTTGTTCTTTTATTACAGATTAAATACTATCGTCTTTTTTTTTTTTATATGTATTCAGATTTTAAATTGATTTATTACCTAATCAAAGGGATTTGGTTGTTTTATTTCAGATTAAATATTTTCGTTTATTACATGTACCTAATCAAAGGGATTTTGTTGTTTTATTGCAGATTAAATATTTTCGTCTATTTTGTCTGTGTATTCAGGTTTGAAAGTGATATTTTGACCGCCGGTCAATAGACTGCGATCTATTGGACCGGCAACATATTTTAGAAAAAGTTTAATTGCTACAAGATTAAAAGATAACTTTATTATGTTTATTTTACTATTGTTCTTGATATTTATCTTTTATATCATCTTGGTATTGATTAACAATGACCTGAATGCATAATGGTATGGAAAACCTTCCGTAATTTATAATTGTGAACACAAAATATTAAAAACGGAATTAGATAATAAAACAGTTGTTTAATGCCTGAACAGTCAATAGACCCGAATGTTTCCCTTGTTGCAGGGAACAGCTCAGTATGATATATTGCCCTCGGCCAACAATAGATCATACTGAGCTGTTCCCTGCACCTCGGGAAAAATAGTCGCGTCTATCGACTGCTCAAGCATTAAATAATTGTATGCTATTTTGTATGTGTATTCAGGTTTGAAAGTGATCTATTGACTGCCGGTCAATAGACTGTGATCTATTAGACCGCAGGTCAATAGACTGCGATCTATTGGACCGCCGGTCAATAGACTGCGATCTATTGGACCGGCAACATATTTTAGAAAAAAAGTTTAATTACTACAAGATTAAAAGATAACTTTATTATGTTTATTTTACTATTGTTCTTAATATTTATCTTTTAGGTCATCTTGGTATTGATAAACAATGACCTCAATCCATAATGGTATTAAAATCTTCTGTAATTTATGATTGTGAACACAAAATACTAAAAAGGGAATTAGGTAATAAAACAGTTATTTAATGCCTGAACAGTAAATAGACCCGAATTTTTCCCTTGTTAAAGGAAACAGCTCAGTATGATCTATTGCCCTCGGCCGTTGGCCTCGGGCAATAGATCATACTGAGCTGTTCCCTGCACCTCGGAAAAAATATTCGGGTCTTTCGACTACTCAAGCATTAAATACTATAAAGCTGCCGGTCAATAGACTGCGATCTATTGGACCAGCAACGTATTTTAGAAACAGTTTAATTGCTACATAATGTATCGATCACCGAGACTTACACTGCTTCAACCAAGACTAGAAATTTAAGGAGGTTGGCACCTGAAATAATAGTAATAACAATCATCCAAGATATAAAGATGGGGGCCTAAAGTGATCATGCATTAATCTAATTTGTGATCCATGTCACATGCCATTTTGTTGTGATAAATACAGGGCCCAAGAATGTAATGAAAATTTATGGAAATTATTGCTAAAATTGTGTATGGAGATTAATTATTGGAAGAAATAAAACAAATATTTATAGTTTTTACTATCATTTAGTTATTTTTTTTCAAAACGGTATGAAGTTGAACTCATTCAGTGACAATAAAAGTAATATCTAAGTCAAAGTTTTAAAAACCTTGTTTTTACTGATGGCTTCAAATGCCAGTTCATAATGCATATAACAGCAAATGTATCGATTGTTACAAAATTGTAATTGAGGAATCAAATTATAAAGCATATAAAATAATCATAGTAATGTCATCTTTACAAAACTTTGTATACAAAATGACATACTTTAAATGTTTAATATAAAAATGAAAAAAGTAGGAGACACATCCCCAAAAATTGAGGTTTGACATAAAATGAGCTAATTTTAGGCAAAAACGGAGTATTTTTTTTCTTGACTATGAAATATAAGCTAAATAAGCCAAAATATATAGATAGAAATATCAAAATATTGTTCAAATATCTTTTACAGAACAATAAGAATATATTGTAATACACAATCTATCTAAAATTTTAGTCTGCACTGAAAATTAGGAGGCTAAATGAACAATATTCTGAAACTATTGAGTAATTGAAATTGTTCATTTCCTTCTTGAAAACCCTCCGCCTCAAGATATGTCCCTTACTAAACTCTTTAAATATACAATTTTCTTTTCAACTTTTTATTTAAAAAATAAATCTACAATCAATATGTGACATAAAATAGTAACCAAAAATAATAATCCAATACAATACAATAAATCAGTGATAATGACCGGGACGAAAACTATTTTGAAAAAAAAACCCATCTCAGTACCAGCCTCTTTTACACGCTTGCAATTATTAATCCCATCTTACTCTGGTACAACTACACTCACTACTTAGAAGTTTAAAACCTAAGAGAAAACACCAGTATAATTCATCTTTTTGACAAGAAACACTTAACAATCAATACCACTGACATGTACAATGTACACTCTACAACTTGTTTGTCATACAACAGAAAGGAAGAAACAACAGAGCAACCTAGTCTGCGTCATATTTTCAAAATTGCCAAAGTCATCTTTCAAAGTATTCAAGATAGTGTTACACTTTTGTCTACACCATAGTACATGAATGAAAACATATTTGCATACCTTTTCTCACGTGTGCTAGATAGTGTTAATGTTACAAAATATCCCTGCCTGTAATATCTTGATTATTTTTTTTTACAATGGGGGATTCCTAATTTTTAACGGTATGTAATATATTAAGATGCAAATATAGTTTACAATGCAATGATACAAAATACCGATGCCTATAATATACTGATTTATTTCTAACTAGGGGTTTTCCTAATTAAACAAAGTTGTATTACATGTAACTATGTAATGTGTTAAGAAGCAAATGTAGTTTACAATGCAATCCAAGGATTGGAATTCCGACGGATATCTTACCTTAAGAATATACATGTGATATCAGCAATGAATATGGATATAATATCATACATAAAACGTAAAACTGGATACATTTTTATTTGTTTTTAATAATACATGTATTTAAGAAGAAATATTTTAACGGCAAATATGAGAAGCCATAAAATATTCAACATAGTAAAACTGGATATATATTTTATTTTAATTTATAAGAGTACATTAATATTTATAAGAGAATGAAAAGCCATTTTTGTTCTTTGTTATTATTATCAAAACAAAGCATATGTCATATTGATATCTAACAGTCTATTGATTGAAGTTCATTTTAGAAAAAAAAAATGTCATCCTTGTAGTGTTACAACTAAATCATTCATGTATGTACTAATAGACATGAGTAGCGGATTCACGAGATAAAATAGATTTTATTTGTATAGAAAAATGTGTTGCTTCTATTCATTTAAGAATTAGCTATGATCTCTTTTTTTTTTTTTCAAATTAATTATTATTTTTAATGTTCAGTTTGAAAGAAACTCTTGATTTTGTTTGACTTTTCTCGGCAAAAACAATAAATCAACCAATGCAAGCAAACTTTGATTTTCTTATGAGCTAAACCCCGTTTTTTCCCATCTTCAGTCTTAATAATTAAACTCAAGTTTATATGACTTAAATTTGCTTCTCTTGATCAGCGGTCAATGGCAGTCGGCAAATTTTGGTTGTGCTTTAAGTGAAGCAAACACTTTTTTTTCCATTTATTAATAAAAAAAAGAAGAGAAAAATGCTGGGGGTTATCGTTAAAGAGATATTATTTTGTAGACGAATATATAAAATGGTACAACTATCACAGTAGAAATTTAGGACACCGCAAACGCGTGATCAGAGAAAGGAAACAATTTGGGACAGAAATCTGTTTTTATCAGAATAGTATTTGAGTACTATCGGAAGGAAACTAATTCTAAATATAAATTGACAATCACAACAGCTATTCAGAGGTTCTAATCAATTGACCATTGATATTAGTTATAAGTGTTATAAAACATTCGTTCATAAAATCCTTATTATTAATACACATGATATACATCAATAAAGTCACTTTTTTTTTTGGGGGGGGGGGGGGGGGGGTCAAATAAGGATATCATATATTCAAGTTTATTCAAGTTGATAAAAGTTAAAAGTGCTAAAAATAACAAAATCATACAGTTCATTATCCTCTACTTATGTGACTGTATAATTGATTTACAGAACGTGTTTCGTGACAATGACATTTACAAAACCATCAATTAGATAAATGCAATAAGCATTTGAACAATCAGATGATATGAAACTTTTTTTTTATCAATTTGGAAAAAAAATTCGTTCGCAAATATATTGATATGTTATATCACAGTTCTGGTCATACCACGTTAGGTTGTTAATATGAGAAAGTCTGAGGCAATTCTGTTTGAAATAATTATTGGGTTGCTCTTTGGCGGTGTTCCATGCGCTGTATAAAAATGCTGATCTGTCAGACTCCCACACCCATCGTCCTTCTACCCCGAAGTCTGTACCACCTAACCAAACACTTCCTGGAAAAAATAAACACATATTGGATTTATTTTTATTTCTTTGTTGTATGGATTCAATATAGATCGATAGATTCAGTAGAAATCTAAATATAAAACAAATAAAATATATTTGTATCAACTTGAACATTTTTTTTTAAATACATTGTTCAAATATAGAAAAAAGGTAAACAAACGCAAAATCTAAAAGCATTAACAATCTATATACGTATCTGTTTATTAGATGTTTATACATCATGGTAAAACCATTAACGGTATAAGTACCTATACGAATAATAAATTATGTGCTTTTATTTATTTATTTTTTCCTACATGTACGTATAAAAAATAGTTTTACCGGTCAATTTCATGGCAAGAGCACGGACGAAAACGTCTTCCGCCTCAGATTCTATTTCAACTAATTTAGAATCAGCCGCCTTACAACTCGCCTAGAAAGTAAAAACTTTGGTTATTATAAATGAATATATATTTTCATTGTTTTTTTTTTTATTTTTAATAAAAATACTAGTGTCGACGATTACCTGAGCGTCATTCCAGGTTGCCTCTTCGCGTCCTAACCAATACTCAGAATTCATGAAAGAAGTCCAATCTATAAAGATAAAAGCTGTCTTTATATAATATTACATATCCTACTGTTCTCCGAAGCCTACGATACCATTATTTCTGAACTTATAATTTCATAGATATTTGCACAAAATGGACCTTTAATTGAAATGGAAATCTTATCAAAATAAGCTACAGGTCACAGTTTTACTATTTTTTTAATTTTCTGATATCTAAAAAAAATAAAGAAGAGAAGAGTTAAAAAAAATTAAATACGTATTATCGATATCACCTTTTAAATAGTTAATCTCTTTTGTAAGCTTCTGAACTTGTTTTTCAAGCTGCAATTCCCTGCCTGTAAAATAACAGTTTTATTCATAAATACCATTGTTGTAACTTCCACGTTATATATAAAAATCAAAGTACTGAAGTACTGACGGGAGTTGATTTTATCGATTATTATTTCTTTTAAATAAATGATATGTTTTTGTTTTTTGTTATTTTTGGATTTTTTTTTGGCTTTTTGGGGTTTTTTTTTTTTTTGCATGGTAAGTATTTTCCTATATTATTTGAATTACGCATATCTTTATTATATAAATTCTCCGACAGAAATCTCGTGATAACCCCATATGAATCTTGTTGAGTAATATTCAAAGAATTAATTCCATCAAACTACGTATCAGTAATCGAAATAGTTGAGAAATTGCATGGATTCAGGCAATATTGAATTCTAGTCTTCTTCAACCAGATCGACGTTCGGCTATCTCCGTTAATATCCCACATACAAAAGACTCTGTGCTTGTCGGAGATTTACGGAGACAGTCGAGCGTTTGGTTGAACAAGACTATATTGAGCTCTGACTTGGGAATACATACAATGTCCGACTACAATTAATATTTACATTGTTCGTACCATTTAAAATCTGACAATTTACAAGGTATCTATGGATAAGGTTCCTAGAAAACAAGACTTTAGAATACACTACATCAGTATATCGATTAGAACTATATGTTGTCAGCGATGCTGATTTGTGCTTTGGCCCAAACACTGTTTCATTTTCGGTTTGCCAGAGTTACTGCATAGGATAGTTGATTAAAATCAACTCCCAAAAATGATGTGAATTTTAATTTTTAAAATATGTAACTAGTTTGTGTGTTTTTAAGTCATTGTTTCTAAAGGGGCGTGGTCACGATTTTGGTCAAAAATTATTTTTCCGATTTTAATGTTTACAATGCTTCAGTAAGGTATTTTTATTGGGCAACCAAAATTTGAGTGTCTTTTGATGAGTTATTCGGGATTTTCATAACCTTGAGTTATCGTTCGTAACACGAGTTATCTCTCCATTAGAGCAGGTATCGCGCTATGTAACCAGTATAAACAAATGGTTGAAACAAACGTTTTTTTGTCTAGTTTAATCGGTTATTGATGTAAATTGTCAATGTAGAAAGAAGATTGTGCAATTAAAGGATGCTGTTATACTAAAATAAAAAATAAAACTGTAGGGAGATTTGACGAGCGCGCATAATTGTATCATATCCAGGCACATACTATGGTTTTTGAAAATGGATTGGCAGGCGGGGTCTCATCAAAAGAACTTGACAAACCAAAAAAGAAAAAGAAAAGAAAAAGTGGGGGTGGTAGTGTACTTTTCTGTACTGCATACCTTAATTAAATCATACCATCATTTCTTTTCTTTTCACAATTTATTTACTAGCTCCGAATAATGTGGAAAAAGGTGGGGGGGGGATCTTCATGTTTATTCACTTTATATATGTAATTTTATGAAAAATATCTGTTGCAAGAAGAAATTGCTAGGGTAGCCCCCCTCCCATGTTGATGCCAGGCGCCTGTCATCTACCAAATAATAAAACAGTGCTAGCAGTAAAGTGTGTGGTTTCAGGAGAGCGCTGCTGATACATGTACATTGTATCATACAGACAAGTGAACATGCAAAGGAATCCTAAAGACATGGATGGTTTTGTCTGTCCACCTCTCAGAAGAGAATGTTTCAATCTATCAGTAGGTAGAAGTACAAAGATAGGCATTATACCTACGTACGTATGTATCTACACTGATAATTGGCGGACCTTACTATACTTCATCTTGAAGGATTTCATTTAGATTAATGAATGATTAATTTCAATTTCATCATCATGGGAATTTATGAAATAATGGAAATCATCTGCAGCCTAAAATGGTGTTTGCTATAGATTTTACGTGAATAAAGTACAATACAATTATATAAAGGGCACTGAGATAAATGATAAAAGTAAATAAGGTACTGAAAGTAAAACAAACAAACTACAAAAAATGTGTTTAAGCTGTCTCCTCAAAGACTTAAAAGAAAAAGGGTCTCTTATTTTTAACCAAAGACAAATTGAAATTTCGATGAAATCCTATATTTAAAACACTGAGTTCTATTTTCAATGCTGTCATTCCTCTTAACCCTATAATGCCGGTATCTATATTATTCAACAAATCTGTTTTGTTGAGAAATTCAAATGATTGTCATCGATTAAACATCCTGCATGACAGGTACAGCTGCCTGAATTGATGACCGTCGGTGCCTGGTAAGATACCAATACACACCGTGTACACATATTTCTTTCATGAAAGCATTGCATTTCGAACGAATGAATCTCAACAGGCCAGCGCAATCATCGTTGGAAGAGCATACCAACCGAAAATCAAGACGAAAACAATGAATAAATTAAATTAATCACTTCACAAATTATCAAAATCCCAGTCTGCGGGAAGGGAGGAGGGGGGGGGGGGTCTCGTATGTATGTATCTTTGTATTTAATCAGAGTTATATATATGCATACTTTCTCTTAGGCCTATATTGATTTTGCGTTGTCCTAGAAAGAAAAAAAATAGGGACAGTTCGTTAAGAATTTATATTGCTTTATTTGATTTCTATAGAAAAAAGTTGATTTCATAGAAAAAGAATGATTTTCAACTCCAGCCCTTTCCATTATATATACCATCTTTCATTTTTGCGTAACAGGTGGGTTCATTTTATCAGAGACCACTATAAATCCATACGTTAGCTCACCAAAGGAGTAATTGTCCCAAAAATAAGAATCGCAATGTCTTTCACTCGCAATGTTTGCCAGCTATAAAGCAAAACTATGAACATCGCGTTATAAATTGTAATCAAACGCACACTTTGCAATCATTTTAATTTTGTTAGATAACTTCTGATGTTTTCTGTTTGGTAATTTAAATATTATCAAATGTTTTTGCTGTAAGAAAAGTCGTTATTAATTAACGTCGTATACGTAAACTCCCGCACTGTTTACTCATATTCAAATAACCGGAAGTACTGCATACCTGCTATGAGGGGAAGATAACTCTTTCAGTAACGATAACTCTAGTTTATGGGAAGACCGAATAAGCGAGTTACAGAGCTTACAATTCTTTGCTATGTAAACAAAACGTTTGTTTAAATTTTGAATGTTGGAAGTGAAGATTCTAGTTTTAGAATTAAAATGAATATGATGAAGGTTAACAACTGTTTATTTATGCTTAAAATGAATTATAAGATAGACAAACCAACTTTAAAAAGTTTTTTACTGGTATATTGAACATATGTAAACAAAAACAGGGCACGAGCCTTGTTTACATGACGAAGAATTGTGAGCCCTGTATCTTGCTTATAACTCAACGACTGGCACCCACATTTCATTTGAACATTAGAAATGCATTCCTAAAGCATTGCAAATAATAAAACCAGAGAAATAAAATTCGACCAAAATCGCGACCATGCCCGTTTAAAGGAAGTCGTAAATTTTATGAATATCAATTTTACTGAATCTAAAAGAATATTTCGCCACTTCAATAATAATTATATATCAAAGCCGAAATGGAAAATAACTTTTAAAAAGCATGTACATATGAGTCCGAAGATTTTCATTAAAAAAATTAAACAACATCAACTGAATGACATCATTTTGCACTGCAAATGTACATAAAAAGCCAGATGACATGAGTAGATTAGATTTTTGAGATAACGAGCAAAAGGAACTACTTTGATATAAAGAATTATTGACTTACTGTAAAATTCCGCATAACAGGTCAGCGTATTATCAACTGATTCCTCATACTCAAGGTTGTTGTAGAGAGGTTGACCGGTGCTATCACAGATCAACATGATCATTAAAACTAAAAGATATGCCATTTTAAATTGTTCAACTATCGTTAATGAACAAAGGAATTTTAACTAAACTATTAACCTCACTATGTGGTTTTTTTCTTAAGATAAAATTTTCCAGGTCAAATAGTTTACAATTTTTTCGTGAGGTATTCAGTGAAACGTTTACTCATTAAAAAATACCGTGCAAAACAAAGACTCGATATAGTGAGGTTAAATACACATAGTTGATGTGTTTAGTTAAGTAGAGATTTATTGAATGGAACCACTATGTATTTTACTTGTATGTGTCACATCCTTATAGAAGTGGGTCACTATTGTTCAATGTGTATACTGTTGCTTGAAATAGTTCAAGAGTAAAACCTTGTTATCATCAAATCTAAAACAAATTTAACGAAAAGAAAACACAGGAATATTTTTGTCAGTTGATCATATTGTGTAAGGCTACATGTCGTTAGTTTTGTCGAGTTTTCACGTATAATCCAACAGTACATGTATGTCTTTATTGAAAACTTTAAAAACGGTGAAAAAAAAGAAAAGATTTGGGTGATTAATAAAACGTATGTTTGCTCCGTTGGAATTGTTCTTGTTTTATTATATCTAAAAAAATGTAATGATTGATTTGTTTGACCGAAAAAAACCCCACACTGCTTTTAAAGAGGTCCCGACAAATGCTTAAACTCAATCACATTAGGAAACTAGATAGATTTACCTAACATCGCAATAGAATGTTCCGCCTTTCAAGTGTCGTGTGCAAATAATGTGACCGAAAATCCGCCGTCTTTGAAAAGGCTAATTAACGGTTTAATCCTAAGCGCTGAGTTGATAAGACGAATGGAACATGTTACGTACAGACACAGGTGAGTTCTGAAATTGTCAATATAAGGCCATTGTTTTTATTATTAATCCAAACGGGACACGCTCAATTGTTTACAAACTGATACACTTTTTAATTAAAAAAAAAAGAGATAAAAGTTTCATATTTTTATATTCGTAAATATGTTTGTGTTATGATTGCATCAACATGATTATGTGCTGTGTTTGTGTTTGTTTTAAGGTAATGTAATGAGTTAATATGGACAAACCTACTTTTGACTTGTGTAATGAAGACCAACAAAAAAGTAAGTTTTTTGTTTAAACTTCAATTTGAAACTGAGCATGTCAAATCAATGATTTACATTTACTGTACAGAAGCGGAATAGACGATTACACCGGTCGCAAAAAGACAAGCTTTGAGAGTCTATAAGAGATAGAAATGGGACATGGTCCCAGGCAGAACTATGTTCCTTCGTTCAATTTTTTTTTTATTACCGATAGTCTTCCGAAGCTGGATTTCCTTACTTGAAAGCCGACAGCAGCTACTGGACAAAAACAGCGATTTTGAAAGATATTTTGAGTTAAGTTTAATCTATGAATCAAATAAAGCTTATGAGTTTATGGAAATTAATATTTTTGTAGAACATACATGGATACGCATTTTGATGTCAATAGTTACATCCTGAAATTGAAAATGAGTTTCACATGGCAATTTATCACAGTAAAAAAATGATTCATCAATAATGAGAGTATATACTGCAGATTATAACAATATTAGTTATTGGCTACTTGTTCGCATTATAGAATCGTTTTTATTTCCTTTCACAGATGATGTAAAACAAGTCAGTGCAAGGATAATCCTGCCACAGGTCAGCGTCCCACATCAGAGCACACTGTTCACGTCCTTCACCATTTGGTTCTTCTGGATGCCAGTTTGTAAAATTCATTGCAGTGCCTGAATGGTCCCAAACCCATACATTTTTTACTGGGTCTAAAACTGCGCCGATCCACCACCGTTCTTCCAAGTTGGAGCCTGAATTTCTTACTAAAACATAGAGATGTTATATGACAAACTTTTGTCCGGAAATGCGACTAAAAATTTTAACCAAAAAATACATTTTCCAAGTTATTTTCCATATAAAATGGCTTTTTACCAAACAAAACAGATATGGAATAAAACAACATTTTATTAAATAATGATAATTGATTTGAATTAGTTTCTTGGGTATATTTGCCTTTCATTTAACCAACCCCCCCCCCCAAAAAAAAAAGAAAAAGAAAAGAAATGTTTTTATTCTTTAGCAATACATGTCAAAGTTACCCGATATGAGAAAACATTGGTATACATAAGTTAATTTGTTATTTTGTACAAATTGCCAAAGTGATTTGTCAATTTTAATTTTTGCATTGCGGAAAAAACCCTCAAAATATTCATTTTTTCTAATTTTTTACAATAAAGAGCATATATTTTCCTTGAAGATTTTCAGCTTTAGTGTCTTCTTCGTAACAACGGTGTATATAATGTTTTTAAGGTGTTACAGATGTACATGTAATACATGACGTTTGCATATAGTACAAGAGCGTTCAAAGCCTGACAAAATCCCCCGTGCCTAGGATTTTGAAATGGAATATGAACATATTAAAAATCTGTACATATGAAAGTGTGCATCAGTACATGTGCATGTATAATACAGTACTGCATATTCTGACAAATAAGTAATATACATTAATGAATGCACTTGGTACTTATCTCCTTTGTTCTATTTGTTTTCTTTCTTATCTTATATCTGTGCTAGCGCTATTTTTATCAGACATTGTGTGTTCAGAATATAAACATTACGTTATTGTTACCATAACAAGAATTGTAGTAGGTATTTTTTTTCATAGTTATCAAATAAAAAAGCAAAAATGCTATTCAAAAGCAAATGAATGGAAACATAAACGTCGTCTGTATGTTTCGAAGACCCTGTCAATCGAGAAATAAGAACTAAGAGCCTCCCCCTATCACATTGATACATTGGAATACGGCTGAATAAATTTAACTGTTTTGCAATACTTAATTAATTAAAAAAATTTGTTGAAAACCACGAATCTGACCTATTATGAGTCTAGACATTATTTTAATAAATCAATAAATATCAATAAAAATTTATTCTTTAGAAAAAGGTACTTTAAGGATGGAGTCAAGACCCATCAGTACCTAAATTTTGTAATTTAAAACAGCAAATGATCAAAGATTTATGAAAAAAAAAGATGTGCAGCTTAATTTTGAAAACTATACCTGCCATTTTTATAGAATGAACGCACAGAATTGACTTCCCTCGTGAAATTTATACTAAAAACAATGCATACAGACAAAGAAATAATATGCTAATTTAATTTAAATTGAAATTGTCTCGTCTTTATCGTTCCAAGTGGGGGATATACAACCCCTTCTAGTCCATGTTCATATTAAAAACAAATACAATTTTTTACATATACTTTTTTGGTTCGATTAAGTCAATTAAGGTAGATTTTCTATGACATTTTAGGGGAGGCAATGATGATGATGTCTCAGTAGTCAAATACCACAGGTGCTTAAGGAGCCTGTCCTCAACCACATGTGGTTAAATACATGTATACAGTGTGGATTTTAAGGCAACACGTAACTTATATTGCAACAAGCTTCCAACCAAAAAATGATATGCATTCTATTTGCAGACCACTCTATGCACACATGCTATATCGCAGTATGTATGCAACTTTTATATAGTGTCGGTTTCATATACCATGTTAGAAAGCGCAATTACTTAATTTTAATCTAATCGATAAATAAACTTAGTGCCGTGACCAAAATATGACTTAATTCTGCATTCATCAATTATTTATCTTGTACAAATGTATAATATCTACATGTACAATACGTTTAAACACACCTTTTCCCTTTAACCAGATCTGCTCAGACTGTGTTTCAATTTCGAGAAGGTGTCCCCCGAACGACTGGCACTTTGTCTAAAGAAAAAAGATACACAAGTATGCATATCAGATCATTTTACACTTCTAATATACATTGTATTAATTTGTAATATATTACTCATTTTTAATTAATAAAATCAAGGTAGCATTTTGTTGCCAGTTGTTTTGGTGTTTATATATAGACCAAAACATTACACGGACGCAAAAATACAAATATACATGGTACATGTATAATGCAGTGTTACTTGATATTGATGAGTTGCAAAAACAGGATATTGTAGTCATCGCACAGAATCCTTTTATTGTTAAAACATAGACGATAGGTTTTTTTTTTCAATGAAATACTCAGTCCTAAGAGGGATAATTTTTTCCATTTCATTGCACTTGAAGTCGAAAATTGGAAATAAGAAAGTAAATTCAACGAAACACGCGATTGAATTCTTACGGAAATGAACAAGTACTTTTACGGAAATATTTAACTGCCTAGGCCATAAAATGTCTTATTAAAGAGTTTAATATAACCACAATGCAATAAATTCGCATTAACAATATATTAATTTTGTTGATTTCATGATAAGGGATATTTTGCTCATATTTTCAGATAACTAGAATGGTATAAGCGGTATTTAAAGAAGTGACTCTGTACAAACATTTTTTTTAATTCACGAATAAATGTTCATGATTCATAAACGATTGTCACCTATTTGTATTTAGCTCTGATTAGAATAAATTTCTGCGGAAATTTTGTCTTTTTTAAAAATGTTATTTACTTATAAAAATGACTTGAAAAAAAAAAGATACTACGAGTCTGCGTCATTTGTTTCATATTTTGATTTTTTACTGGAAATGGACATTGTTGGTAACCTGTTAACAAAATTTTATGATAAACGCGATGACTTTAATTTTCTGTAGTCAACTTTTCTTATTTATGTAGCAATATATTTTCAACACCTGCATATGGTGTTTTTGTGTCTCAGTTAATTTGATACAAAAGAGCATGCCCTTCGTATGAACAGTTTCTAAGGCGAGGCAAGCCGCTGACAAACAAGTTGATTAAACAGGACTATCAACAGTCTCGTTTGAAGTCATCTTTTCGTAAGTTCTATGGTCGATACAACAACCTTTGCAGCACATAAAATCGTCCACTGGGGCGCATGCTGACTGACGTTTTTCATACTAATTGTTGGACCATTATTCATCACCTAAATGTCTACGAAATGTTCCCGATTCAGAAAAAGAGGACACAGCGGGTGTGACCGGTCAGCAGAGGATGCTCACTCCTCTTAGGCACCTGATCCTACCTCTATCTTTTGGAGGTCCGTGTGGATCTGCTTTGAATTTGTTTTCCGTTTTATGGATTTTTGTGATGGTTGACGGTTTGTTCTTGTCATTTTTTCATGTACAAAAATATGAAGACATCTAAAATGCAATGACCTTTCTTGCCGTGTAAAAATCAAAATGAAATGAAACAAAGTGGCGTGATAACGTTTAATATCTCTCATAAAATCTAGGAATCCTTGTGTTTTGAATGTAGGAATCGTCTCGTTATTCAAATATAATTTAAAAAAAAAACTTCAAAGAGCCTACGTCTTAAAATGCTTCAGACCAAATGTATGTCACGCATACACATTCTCTTAATAACAATCTATGTCCTACAATCTAAGGTCCTTTCATTTTTTCCATATATGCTAATAAAACAGTTATAATTCTAATTTTATTGAGTACATTAAAAGACATAATAGAAGAACATCAGCTTAACTTTTTTTGTCGGCGGAAAACATTTGCAGTTTCTGGCAACAGCTAACCCGTCGTTGTTCTTATAAGCCATGCACGATTTGCTATGACTATAACATGTCACTATGCAATCTATAGGCCAGTTAACATACAAAATACTAAAACACGGTATGCAAAACGATATCACATTCCAATAGTACATAGTGATAATAATCATATTTACAAAATACCTTGCTGTCAGTCCATGTAGAAGCCGATTTTATGAAACAATACTGATTCTTTGTATCACTTTGTTCCTGATCTGAAATTACATATAATAAAAGGGGCATGGTCACAATTTTAGTCGATTTTTTTTTTTTTCGATTTCAATGTTTACAATGCTTTAATAAGGCATTTTTAATAGGGAACCAAAATTTGGGTGTCATTTGTTGAGTTATAAGCGAGTTACAGGGTTAACAATTCTTCGCAATGTAAACAAAGCCTTTGTTTACATTTTGAATGTTGAAGTGAAAATTCCAGTTTAAGACCTCAAATGAAAGTGTTAATCAATAGGAACTGTTTATGTATGCTTAAAATAATTAAGAAGATAGACAAATCAGCTTGAAAAATATTTTTAATCGGTATATTGAACCTATTTAAACAGAAACAGAGCACGAGCCTTGTTTACAATACGAAGAATTGTGAGCACTGAACCTTTCTTAAAACTCATTGACTGGCGCCCAAACATTTGATCATTAGAAATGCATTCATAAAGCATTGTAAATAATAAAACAAACACAATTTGAACAAAATCGTGACATGCCCCTTTAAATACATTCTAGTAAAACATCATTTGTTTTTTGAAAGCCCAATCCTTTTCATATATCATTTACAAGTTTATTAAAATATTTCGAAGAACTCCAAAAACATTTATTTTTATGAATAATGTTGATTTGTAAAAAATGATTATTCATATATCCTGTTTCAAAGCGATACTTTTTTTCCCTTAGAGTGCAACAATTTTAAGAGAACGTAATTAGTGCAAATGAAAAAAAAAAACACAATATAAGTCACTGCTTTTTTATTTTACTACGAGATATGCTTATTTAAAAAAAACCCGTGACATTCTTCCTACAATTTTTATTTTATAAGACTTTCAGATAAACAGGTAGGCGGACGAACGAACGGGCGGATATATTGATATAATGAATTATTCACTTACAGATTCCCTTTTCACTTAAACAGCTCAGATGAAATTGTAAAAACTCTACTTTGTCTGAAATAAAGGAACCAAACAATACAAAATTTCAACAAAATATATATGCAGATGATCAATTCATGTTTGTACTTTAAAGCTGCTTGGTCCGATTTTATATCAAATTTTATGCACGCTTTTAAACGATGGCTATGCTTAGTATATGTATAATAGTAGACATTGCAGTAGTTTTACCCGTCAATTATGCCAAATTTCAATGAAGAAAATTACGTACAAAATTTGCTAACAAAACAAACGATATTAAAAGGTACCGCGTTATTTCGCCTCATGTTAAATTTCACCCCTGACGACGAGACGGGTATGGTTGTATTACGAATTTTACATCGCTTTAAATAAAGGTCGAAATGATCAGACAAAATACAAATAAACATGTGTACGTTTTCTTCGCGAATATTTCCAAAGCCTGCTTTCTTTACAATGGATGCATAGCATGCGGGTTGAATAACCCCAATCATTCGGGGGACGAAACCAAGCGGTTTCCTTTTCTAAACATTCCCGTGATGCATTTTGGTTTGTTTTTTCGTTTGCTCAAAGAGAAATTATTTTTATTTACTTTGAATATTTCTAACTTTGAAAGGAGACTGATTCTGCTGGTGTAAATAGGAGAAAGTCCATAGCTTTCTAAGATAAATGATTTGTATGAAAAATATTTTGATACTGTAATTACAAAAAAATCGGACCAAGCAGCTTTAAGAAAAAAAATCACTAAGCATAGACAATAAAAAATGAATGGTATTTTATTTTCATTATTCAAATTAGGGTTCTAAATTTGATATATGCCGAATATATATTACCTAAAGGATTAGAAAACATACTCACAACATTGACGCTTATTTGTAAAGTTTGGGGAAATAACTTAGTAAATTGTACAACGTTTTATACATGTTGAACTTTTTTAAGGGGGGGGGGGGGTGGTGGTAATTATGTTCTGAAGCTTAAGTTTCAATTTAACCATTAAACGAGTCGGTGATATGAAAATATACATTTACATGTACGAGATATAGCTTCGTGATTAATCTTACATATACTTTAGGGTCTTGTTAAAAGTAAAACTTACCTGTACATGTACAAGAACCAAGTTGATCTTTTAGTTTGTTCACTTGTGTCTGGAGTTGCATCTCTCTATCTGTTGTATGTACATTTCAAAAATTTATTGTTTTCTTTGTCTTAATTTTGCTTTCACAACAGAAAAAAATAATGGTTGAAGTCTGAACTAAGAATTTAAAGATATATTTTTAATCTTAACCCCTTTTTATCTTCTAAATCTGAATGAGAATATATTTTATTTTTTCATGTTGACTATATGTAGTCACGTGAAAACAATCCACATTACTTACCATAAAATTGGTGCATCTCATTTACAATTTTGTTCACGCATATCTCTTCATACAAAGCCTGTCCATCAACACAGGCAATCAAACATATCAAAATTGTCACCTGAATTAAATACAGTCCAGCCATATATCCTTCTTCATTTGCTTTTGAAGCTGTAAAACAAATAAATGTAAGGATATAATTACACCATGCACGCAATTAAACTGCTCCAGATAGCTAGGTATATCATGTTTTACACAAATATTGCATTAAAAAAAAAATCATGTTACCAACCAGAAAAGGTGTTTTAAAACTGTGATTTTAGGAAGAAAAAAAGCGGAAGGAAATTATATATTGATTGTATCACACGTGTTAGACATGCTTAAACAGGATGAGGTCTTCAAAATTAAGTATACATGTATATTATCTGTAACAAGGTTGTAATTCTTGAACGGTAAAAAGCAAACAGGACATAATTAATCATCTATAATGATGTGGTAAAATTCGTTAGTAAAATAGCAAACTGAGCTTAATCATTATAGGTTATACACGAGCCCTAACCTTAAACATTTGACTGCTACCGCAAGGGAGGTAAATGAAAACAATCATATACCATTTACTTCAAAATGTAGGCAGGCAGTGTATCCACGCTGGGGATATTTTATATGAACTATATACTGCAAATTCAGACTAGATATTTCTCGCATTTATTTTGTACAAAATCCCAAGATTTTTTTTATATACAATGCACATGTTTTGAATTAATTTACTAATTTAATAATAATCTTTGCTGTTCTTAAATGCTTTCTCCTTGTAAGCTTTGCCATTTTTCTATTTGAATGATGGAAAAAGTAATATACACCAGAACTGGTTCTTGTTCAGACAGTGGAGACGATCGTCCTTCAGGGTCAAGATGACAAGTGAGATCATTGTGATGCTGATTATTCATTTAGGACATACAAATCTATTAAGATTTGATATGCTTCCTTAACACCTATGATTTGGATTATGCCTTGAAGTCGCATTCCTATAAAAAACGTATGTTTGGGGAGTTTTTTACGTCATGATGTGTCATTTATTAAAATATTCCAATCCGATCCTGCATTAATCATTATTCTGGTTGGTGAAGATGAAGGAAAACGATAAGCGGATGAACTTTAGCAGGTGTCTAAGTATCACAGTAAAAGTAAGCATAACATAAAATGTATTTCTAAAAAGTACTTCCAAAACTTAGACAAGCACTTGCATTTTTATGCAGCCAATATTCTCATGAAAAGGGACTTAGCTAAATTTGATGGTACACTCTTCTGTAAGCAAAAAACACTGCCCCCTTCCCAACTTGGTTATTCTGTGTGTGTGTGCGTGTGGGGGGGGGGGGGGGTTATGCAGTCAATGTTGTCACGGAAAAGGACATAGCTAATTGTGATAGTGCATCCTTCTGTAAACCATAATGGATCGTTCTCTTCCCATTATCGAGGTAGACTTAAGAACAAGTTGAGGGATTCCAGAATCCTGAGAGACGAACGAAAGTTAAAACCTCAACCTTGCTTTTGATCAACTTCGTATCGTATTTTCTTTAACGGAGCAGTTCTGTGTAAAGTTACAACAACTATTAATGATTTTTACAGATTCTACATATCATAAATCAACAACAAATTCAGCTAAACGTCTGAAAACTCAAGCGCACAGTTTTTTTCTGGCTTTCACAAATAATTAGACATAGCTTGACTAATGACCACATCCAGGTGCTGTTTACTTACCTAAGTTATGCCAAGCGGCAAATCTTCTTCAAAGAACCTTCCCTGTCCACTATAACTAATCTGTACTTCATCACAGCTTAAATTCAAGTTTCCATTCACATGGCTGTTTAAATTGTTTGAAACAAATAGTTTAAATCCTCGCACAGCGGAGGAATTGTTTGAAACAAATTGTTTAAATCCTCGCACAGCGGAGGAATCAATCATAAAATATGTTTTATGTCATGAAATTGAATGAAAGGGAGGTTGCGAGAAGAGCCATAGCATTAAAGGTCAGTCCAATTTCACCAATTTGCAAAATTCGCTTCGACTTGCATTGGCTGAGCTGCTTAAGTCTCACAAAGAAAATTGATGCCTTGTTAATCAAAACAATCATCCTGAGAGTATTGCATAAGCAATACACGTCCCCTACCGGTTTGTGGAAATTGTGAAGCAATGCACTGTTATGCAGAATATCGAACCCGAACATTAAAAAATTGGAATATAAAAAAATTATTTTTTTCGAAAATATGTCAACCAGACGCAACAAAAGAGTAAACTTGATCTGTAGTTTGACATTTTGAAGCTGTTCAGCATATTTCATATTATTCCTCAAACGCATAAAGAAAAAAAAGTGTGGAAAACTGAAGTGGGACAGACAGACGAACGGACAGACAGAGAGACGGACTGACGGACGCAGAGGAAAGCTATAGTCCCCTCCGGTGAAAACCGGTAGGGGACTAATAACACGATGAAAATATACTTGTTACTCGAATATTGTGGATAAAAAGTCCACGTGATTATGATAATGAACTCTGTTATACAGGAATCTGTACGGAACACAAGACTTATCCGGAAATATACAAAATTACAAATGATTATAGAGATGGTGTAAATTACTTGATGCTTCACATTAATACAATTAATTGTAACCAGAATATCAAGATATAAGTATATTTCGAATTACATCTACCAAGTATAATTTCCTCTATTTCTTACAGAAAGTTATTAGTAACTCATAGCTTTATAGAAATAGCCAGACTGAAATATACACGTCCCATTTATCGATTGGTCGAAATTTACAGCAGCTGAAAGTGACAGGACTGAAATTGGCACGACCTGTTTAATAATAGTAAAATCACGGACTGCACGAAATAATCGTGATGATGCCGGACTCAAAGTTTCACAGGAGACGATTTGGCTGTTTCTTTTAGCTAGCGTACTTTTGTACATAAACAGTAATTTAGTGAATTTTACTTACTTTTCATAATCAATTTATTAATTAGTTAAAGTTTTTAATGAAAACAATAAAATGCTTTCTTTGATGATTCAAATAATAAAATGAATAGTGGCTGTTTGGGAGGATAACAGTTGAAATTGACACCCCTCGAAAACCATTGTCAACCGACGCGAAGCGGAGGTTGACAACGGTTTCCTCGGGATGTCAATTTCATTTTTTACCCTCCCAAATAGGCACTATTTATATAATGTTTACGTTGTACATCTACCAAGTATTTCCCCTATTTCTTACAGAAAGTAATACGTAATTCATAGCTCTATAGAAAGAGCAAGACTGAAATTTACACGCCCCATTTTTCGATTGGTCGACATATACAGCGGCTGAAACTGGCAATAAAGTGACAGGACAGAAATTGATACGCCCTGTTTATCGATTGGTCGGGACCTAAAACTACCTGAGAAAAATCATGTCATGATGGTGTCTGACTTAAAGTCTCACATGAGACGATTTGGCTGTTTCTTTTAGCTACAGTACTTATGTAAGTAGATAGTAATTTAGTGAATTTTACTTTTTACGCTCAATTTAATAATTAGTTGAAAGAAGGATCTTAATACAAACAATAAAATGCTTTCTTTGATGATTCATGCGGGTTTTGAAGGTAGAAATCATTGCAGTAAAAATTTACATAACGCGCTAACGCGGGTTATGTATTTTTTCATTGTAGAAACTGCCTAAATATGTATAAAAGGAATAAAGTGAGTTTGCATTCATAGAATATATTTTATTTAAGCCATATAATTTTTTTTTCTTTCGTACAATCAAAACTGACATCATACTCCAATTTTCTAATAAATGCGTCATCAACTATAGTTAGTACTTTTTTTTATAATCAACAAAATATAGATAGTGCATGCTCCATGATTTATGATTTCCCCTATTAACGGATGAATTGAAAGCAGTTATAATGTAAATTCCAACGCTGATCCAATTAGCAAAGGTCACGGTGTATGCTACGTGCAGGAGTGACAAACTGATTGATTAATTATTATATACAATGTCACAAAAAGAACTTTTGCTTTCATTTTTATGAAATAGAAGTACGTTTAATCATATAATTGTTTTTCAATGATTCACAAAACACTGCCCCCCCCCCCCCCCAAAAAAAAGCTCTTCGGTACACCTTAGCATTGCATGTATTATTCCGCTAGCGAATTGCGTTTTCAACATTGTTTAATGAGTAAAAACTTGTGTTGATCATTTTATAAGCATTGGCATAATAATCAGTGTATCTCTTATATTATTTGCCCCTCTCACAAATTATATTATATCTTGAATCGCACGGATAATCATGCCAAAGGCCCTCATCTGACAAAGCACAATCCTCAGCAGTGCCACCGCTTGGTTGAGACCCAACTGTATCCCAGTTTTGGAAGACCAGCTCATCCCCTGAGTGATCCCACACCCAAACTTCATTGTCTGTGTCCTCTCTGGCTCCAATCCACCACCTGTCTTCTGAAACTAAATGAATTAAATTTATAGAATTATGTGCAACAAAGCTGAGGTTCCTCTATTCATTGATAAAGGCGAGTTATTTTTATAGGCGCAGCGGTTTGAACCTGAGAGCTACAGTTCTGTTCATGTTGAAAAGTTACAATTTACGGCGCACAAAAATGCACTAGTCTATGCAATGGTCTATTTAATCTCATTTCATAACACATTCTTTACAAATACACATGTATTTGATTGCATATATTCCTTTGATACTTTGCTACATATAATGTCACTTTACTTAGTTAAATCAAATTGATATAATCTATAATTTTATCCCTTGCCTCACCATTGTTAATGAAAAACTTACAGCACAAAAAAGGAAAAAGAAATGTTTGTTTTTTGTTGTTTTTTTTTTTTACTTTAAGCTCACATAATGTTGGTCAAGCGTAAACATTATGAGATAAAAAAAAATCAAGCGACTAACTTTCTTCCATTAACCAGTTTTGTTCTGCCTCAGAGTTGATCTCAAGAAGATACGAGTTAAATAATTGGCATTTCGTCTGTAAATGCAAATAAACACAAAGTGCATACATATTTTTTTGTTTTTTTATATTCTACGCTGTCTTATTTTATCGAATGTAAAAAATAATATTAATGCGTTTTGTATGTTCAAAGGTTCGACGTGGTATGAAATATATAATATAACGTATTAATTCTAAAAATTTGCATTGTATGTTGGCATTCGTTATATTATTTGTTATAAAATATTTGTTTGCTGAACAAAGCCTAAGAATAATTTTAAAAAGTACCGGAACCGGAAAATAGATGTAAGAAACGCGTAAGCAGAAATACCTTCCCATCATCCCATGTTAATGATGAACGAATGAAGCAATACTGAGTATCTGTAACATTTCCTGCTTGATCTAAAATTATATACATGTTAAGCGTTGTTTTTCACTTAGTTTTAACACAGCATTTACATGTTCCATAACTTTTATAATGAGATTTTTTTTCAATGCAGTTGTATACATGTGCATTTATGTACTAATATTGACACATAATGAACTCTTTCGTGAAATCAAATACAACGATGAACATGGTGTACTTTTACGGAAATAAAAATACTGTCTTTGAAACAATGAAATTATCTTATAATTCGTTGTTGGATATATCTCATATGATTTAAAACCTATGTTGACTTAATCAAGGTAATTTGTCAATTACGTATTTGGATTTTGCCCTTGAACAACATATACGTCTGGGGTTAATGAACAGAAAGAAAATCTTTGAATATTGGAAGACAAATAGTAGAAAACTCACATTTTCCTGTTTTGTTTTCACATTTAAGCTGAAATTGCAAAATCTCCTCCTTTTCTGTAAAATATAAACAATATTATTTTATTGTGAAGTGTCATTAGCAAAGATAAAAAATCAGTCCTTATACTTATTACTCAATTTACAAATGGGTATGAGAACACTTAGAGCTCCTTTTTAAAATTGGAACAAAAATACCTCTAAGCGAATTCAGTTGATTTTCTAGATTCGTTACTTGTGTTTGCAATTGCACATCTCTATCTGTTGAAAGAAAATCTAGATTTTGTATAAAGAACTTTTTTTTCTTTATTTCATTATTTTTGCTTCTCTTTGAACAAACACATAATCAGCATTTATATCTCTAAATAAACGGACATAATTTAAAGCATAGCAACTGTTGCATGAATTCAACTAAATAACCACCCGTTTAAGTACATTCAAAACCAGGAAAAAATCATTAAACGGTGTAACAAATGAATTCAATGTAATATAATGAATTCAACTAAATTATCATCCGTTTAAGTACATTCAAAATCAGGGAAAAAATCATTATACGGTGTAACGAATGAATTCAATGTAATGTATTGAATTCAACTAAATTATCGTCCGTTAAAGTACATTCAAAATCAAGAAAAAAATCGTTATCCGAGTTAACTAATGAATTCAATGTTATGTAATGAATTCAACTAAATTATCATCCGTTTAAGTACATTCAAAATCAGGAAAAAAATCATTATACGGTGTAACTAATGAATTTAATGTAATAAAATGAATTCAACTAAATTATCATCCTTTTAATTACATTCAAAATCAGGAAAAAAATCATCACTATACGGTGTAACAAAGGAATTTAATGTAATATAATGATTCAACTAAATTATCATCCGTTTAAGTACATTCAAAATCAGGAAAAAAATCATCATTATACGGTGTAACGAAGGAATTCAATGTAATATAATGATTCAACTAAATTATCGTCCATTTAAGTACATTCAAAATCAGAAAAAAAATCATTATACGTTATAACGAAATAAAAAGCGACAGATTAAAAAGTGAGAAAAATATATTTTTATTACTTACCATAGCATTCTTTATAACAGGCTTGTGTGGTATAAAACGATATGTCGTTCTCAATGTCATTGTACAGAGATTGGCCCTCAGTATAAGCGATCAGAGTAACCATAAAAATGATAAGACTCATTTTTTGGGGGCAGATCTAACCTTTCAATAACTGACGAAGCTGCAAAGATATTAACGGCTTCAGTGCTCCTTTTCCTCACGAGGCTGATGCAAGTTTAATATAAATTATTTTCATGTCATTGGAGACACCAGCAATATTTTTGAAGATTATCAGAAATTCAGGTATCATAACACTAAACAAACACATACCGTGGAGACGAAATGTGGTGATCTTCGATAAAAATGACCGAGACGTTCTTTTAGGAAGCACAGATTAAGCGTTATGTCACTGTATTTGTTTGACACACGAGTATATATATATATATATATATATATATATATATATATATATATATATATATATATATATATATATATATATAATTATATGAAGCACGGAAGAGAATCAACACTAGGCATGTTTAAAGTGTAGATACTAAGCCAGTAAACTGAAAAAAACAAGCACTACTACTAAACTACTCAAGAAAAATTAAAAAAAAAGAGCAGCTACATTATAAACAGTTTCGTTCACATCCTTTAAGAAGGCGTTGACACTGCCGCCGATCGCTCTCAAGTCTTGAGAGCGATATATATATATATATATATATATATATATATATATATATATATATATATATATATATATATATATATGCAGATTCATATCGGATGTTACGAAACTCGAGTGAATTAAAGGGTAGTAAATGCGCCTGTTTATGGGAGATAAAAAACAAAATCCCAGCTCTCAAGTCTTGATAGCGATCGGCGGTAGTGTCAACACCTTCCTATATATATATGCAGATTCATATCGGATGTTACGAAACTTGAGTGAATTAAAGAGAAGTAAATGCGCCTGTTTATGGGAGATAAAATAAAAAACGAAATCCCAGCGAAACTCATCGTTGAATAATCACCTACTCGATTAAACTTTGTAAAGCTCTAACTATTCGCATGATATTTGTTTTTAATTAAGGGAAAAATGCTTCTGTTTGAGGAAAGGTGGACGAAATAAACAAAACAGTGTTGGATTATTCAAAGAAGAAAGATAAGGAATCTCCTTTAAAGTATGATTTGAAAGAAAACGTTTCAAGATTTAAACGCGATATGTATAACATGTATGGAAAACGAATAGCAACACTATTCACAACATTGTCACTATCCTGGTCAGCTGTACCTTTAAATCATTTCCGTTTAATAATCAAAATAAGGAACACATTTTAGTTTTAGTACAGAACTTTAGTATAAACTGGTTGAAAGTAGAGTTAAAAGTTAAATCCATTTATTGTTATATTTCTAGCGTTTTTAATGGTTCAACGATATTAGGATGCTTTAATATTCAATAATATTAGTAATAATATATAATATATTACACCTTGCAATTTTTGAAAATGAAATAAACGTAAAGAGGAAAAACCTTGAAAAAATATAATTGAATCGCTGCACATCTTAGACAATTCTAATTATGCATTTTTCTTCCTACAAAGCTTGCTAATCAACACAGGCACTAAAACATATAAAAACATCCTTTTAAATTAATTAAATGCAATCTAACCATCTTAATAAATTATTTTCGTTTTCATGATAACGCAGCAAAAAAATAAATATAAAGATAAAATTAGACGACCCTCGCAATTACATACAATTAGATAACTAGATATATAAGGCTTAACAGGAATATTGAGAAAAAAAATCGTGTTGCAAATAAGAAAAGTAATTTTGATGCAAGTTGTTTTTAAAACTGCGATTTTAGAAAGAACAAAGCGGAAGGAAATCATTACATGGTTACATGTCACAAACCTGTTTGACATGCTTAAAACGGATGTGGTTTTAAAAATGAAGTATAAACATCTATAACACGTAACACAGTTATGAGGCTTGGAAGGTCAAAAGCAGGAAGATCATTATAAATCGTATTTAAAGAAACAGTAGAACTCGTAGTAAAATAACAACGTTATTTTTTAACGACTGTTTTGATAGACACATTCTTACCGTAAACATTTGACTGCTACTACAGGGGAGGTTAATGAAAAACTAAGTTCTATATACAATCCACATCGAAATCTAGACTGCAAGGGTATCTTTTCTGTAAATTTTCCATATTAACCATATACTGCAAACTGGGGCCCCATTTGTCTTTTTAATGAAATATCTCTTTACTGTATGTATCATAATAATATGTTTTACGGTGTGACCGTTGGGGCGAGCGCAGAAGGAACCACACATCTGTTATCATTGTTAAATGCAACCTATGGACTTGCCCTAACCAAAAAACTTGGACTTTGTTTGAAAACTTTTACCGCCGCAAGGAACCCAAAGTTATTAATCTTTTATTCCGATGGTCCCTTCCTAGGCTTATACACTTAAACAAACTACCACTGAGCATTAATAAAATGGCAAGCAGAATTATTTGAATATTTAGATAAACACAATGCCGTTTGGTTTTTTTTAAGTAAATACAATTATGTTTTATCATTGCTTTACCTTTTAATAATGATCATTAAAATCAGTAAACAATAAATTGTGTGTCTGTGTTATCTGTGTTTTAACTATTTTCCTCTGTGACATCAATTTTGTTTTTAATTTTTTCAATTTGTGTACGCTATATAAGCGTTATAGACATGTGCCCTTTTTTTAGTGTGTGATATCCAATATTATTGAAAGGTTTGACCACATATGCAACTATATAACAAATACATGTAGATATTTTAACAGTTTAATTCTTTTCTTTTATTTATTCATTACAAAATGACGTGGCTGCACGTAGATCTAATAATGATTCAACTTTTCTTTTTTAATAATTTTTTGTCACCTACCTAACGTATGCATATATGTTGGATAAATATGACAATAAATTTAGCATGGAACTTGCATGTGTTTTAATTTTACTAAGCAAAAAATAAATAATCATCTAAACAAAACTAATCAGCCAAAGAGTCACCGTTAACACTGATACTGAGTACTTCCTACATGTTACATCCAGTACAGATGCTTGATCCGGCTCTAAATGTATCGCGGGAAATTAAAACGCGAGATCTTTGTGACGTCATAGTTAACTTTCTTTTGCGCTCGACAGGTATCGTAAATTGTCGGACAAATTCGGGAAAGGAAATGACGTCATATGTCAGCAAAAGTTCAGATAGGTACAGTTTTTTTACGTAGGCTTATGTGATGGATTTTTTATTGTTAAATGAAAATGATGAATTTTCCGTTGAAACGCTTCCTGTTCCACCATGTTGCTATGCACCGCAAAGGATCACTGGGATAGTAGAACGTTTTCACGCGGGTCCACAAAATTTTCTTTGAACAATGTGCAGATTTCAACTCGAATTTTCTCCGTTCGTACACGTTGTCTATGGAGCTCGCTACGCGAGCGGCGCTTCGCGCCGCCTCGCTGTGCTCGCTATTAATAAATTTATACAATCATTATATAGATACATTTATAGGACTGAAACAAAACGTTTGTCATGCAAATAACATATTATCATGTATATTTAAACACAAGTCGTTTGAGACTTGAAACAATTTGTATCCTATATTTTGATGAAATTTATTCGCGACATTTTGCTTCATGGTTACTGTTTTCTAGTTATGTATACTGAACACCTAATTGCATCGCTTCGTTTAAGTGTTTTTTTTTTTTTGGTAGTAGCCGCAATAGCTGACTGCACAAAATCTATGAGTTTGTGTATGTTGTGTAACCCTGTACCTCTTTCAAAAACCGTAACATGGAGCAACATTTAAATTGGTCGACTTGAAAGCTATAAATGTGAAAATGCTTGATAGATTTAACAATTTTGATTCAGATAGTTTTTTTTTTATTTTGCAGTTCAACAATATGCTTTTTAACATCCAATTCCAAGGTCATAACCGTTTTTAATAATGCATTTACTCTGCTTTAAATTATTCCAGAAGTTATTGCATAATACATAAATAGGGTACACAATTAGATGACAATATCTTCATCGTTTTTCCAATTTTTTATAAATTGCATCTTTATGACAAACAACCATATGAATACGATGCAAAAAAACAAAAAAAACAAAACAAAAACAAATAGGTAATGACTGTATGAGCAATGTTTAACACCACACAATTCTTTAAGTAGGCACATTGTAGTGTAGTGTAGTACTAAAGCTCAAGACGAAAAGAAAAAAAAGGAGTAAGAAAAAAGAACACCATCTAAATTTAATTGTGTGAACAACAGAAAACATACTTTGCCAAAATAATAATAAATAAATAAAAAAAATGATGTTGTGGATTTCAACATTTATTACTTTACAGAATTCTAGAATTAAAAGCCAATCTGTAATGCTTGTTCTGGAGAATTTTGTAATTAATTATAGATTTTTCCTAATTAAATTGAGAGCATATTAGTAAAATATCATTTAAGTAGATAGGTGACCTTCACACATACTGATAAAGAAGACCCAATATATTTATGACTGGTAGAAATGATAAAAAAAACCTAGACCTGCATCTTAATCACTGAGCAGACATAACAATACAACCACAAGAACTAGAATGGTATGTTGCATAGCATATAATAAATTTTGAGGGAGACTGGGGAAGAAACATGTGATCCAATTTAACTAAATAATAAAGGAGGCTCACTGAAAGCCTTGTATGAACATAAAGACTGAACGACTCTGCGGCAGGTGATGCCTGCTCTTCTGGTCCGTCTACAGAGGACTTCCTGAAATGGAAAAAGGACCGGGACTAATATGCATGCAGACAGCACTATTAATGCCAAGGTAACACGAACCAGCTTATAACATCCTCTGCCCTTGTTAGGAGGTGGATGTGGCCACAACATCGACCTAGGTGTGCGCCACCAAATTAACATTACATTGTACATGTATAATTCTTTGGCTAAATTAAGTGTATATAAAAATCGTTTCAGGCTTTAGTAGCTAGTTTGAGGAGACACCAGGTTTTGCAGGAGGATAGGTGATCAGCTACATGTACCCCTGTGAAGTTCCCAGTTTCACCATAGACATTAAAAATGTCTCCCGAAATTCCCATGTACTTTTTATAATTCTGTTTATTCTAACTCTTGTACTGTTGACTTTGGCCTATCTATTAATGGTGATTGTTATACACCTGTAAAACAGTTACATGTACTATATAACTTTATACGAAAAAAAGTCTAGCATTTTGACTGTTGGACTGGAACTGTTAGATTGGAACTGTTAAAATCGACTGTTAAAAAAGACTGTTGACCGGTGACGTCACATTCCGCTAAAACATGTAATTGGTTAGAAGGGGTATAACAAAACAGTTGTTGACTGTGTCTCGGTCAACAGTTGATCTGTCGGACCGGCTCGCAAACTGTTGCCCGCGGCCTTCGGCAACAGTTTGCGAGCCGGTCCGACAGATCAACTGTTGCCCTCGACCCCAGTCAACAACTGTTTAATATTGCCATATCGTCTGGGTGGCACAGAAGAACAAACCAACATGATGTTGGGTCAAAATTCAAGTTTTCTGTACAATGTGCAGTGTGCCGTTTGGTTAAGAAAATAGAGGTTAAATCGTTAAAAAGGTAAGTCAATTAGCTCCAGATGGAAAATTAACCAAGAAGTAGGAGACCGCCTATCTGCCATAGTTGCAATAATTCACTCGATCAGCTCATCTGAATAATTGTATAAAACTAATTGAGAAATTTGCGGATTAACACAAGGTGGATTAATAAAAGGATTCGCTAGCCGTTGTATTATAACTGTCTTGTTGATTTTTGGCTCAGCTATATAATTGCTCCACATTTCCCTTCGCTGGCCTTGATATTGAAATCGGAAGCTAAACGCAAAGCAATGGAGTAAACTCTTTGCATGGTTGTACATGTAACCCTCCAAACAATGTTCCAAAGAAGTACTGCTAAGTGTTATCCGTTTCAGTGACTAAATTTAGTGTCTATGTAGAGCACTTAATTTAAGGGTGCTTTCCTTTTTACCGGTTCCATGTGTGGCTGAACTTGAATCTGGGAAAGAAAGGACAAGATTAACCTGAATTGTAGGTATAAAACAAGACTACTTTTGCATGTGTGCCTGCTTACGACGTATGTGCTATTGAAGGCTGGATCTTGCGTGGTGGCAATGTGATGATTGTGGATTGTGGTCAATCTGTGACCTGTGTCGCAAACACATGCATTAAGAAGTATTCTGCAATGACCCCCCCCCCCCCCCCCGGAAGGTGCCAGGTTTAAAAGTTTTACAAAGATGACCCTATTTGTCATGTTAATACCAGGTATTGGACCTAGTTCTAGATTCCATGTTCCCTTTAAAACGTAGATCTTTATGTAGCAGATTTAAAGAGAATGGATAAGTCAATAAACTGACCTTTTCATGATTTTATTCTTAATTATTTGGAACTTGGGCCTACACAACTGTACTAGAATGGGAGCTAACTTGAACCTGTTGAATACTGAAATGGTTTTTGTGAAAAAAGGGTAGGGTTTGTACCTGCCTTTGGGAGATGGGGGTATTGGATATCCGCAGGACACTGTGGTTGTATTTCCTGCTTGAGTCTTTTCTGTATCCATCGAAAGCAAGCAGGGGTTCCTCCGGTGACGCTTGCTTCTCACATTAAGGAGTTGTGGCTTAAGATATGGGATCGATGGGGATCAATTCGCATATCTGATTTATATTTTGCTCCAGAGAGATGTATATGGTGTTGTTCCAGTTTGCGATGATGTTTTTTTTTCTCGTTAACTTGAACGCAAAAAAGTAAACCTTTACGACTTTGGTTTCATAACGCAACATATCGCCTAACTAGATTGAGTTTTTACTATTTGTCAAATATTTTTTATTGTATAATGTGAAACCCTCCTTAAGTACTAGCCGTGTACCTAATGACGGTATGGTGTGTTTTCATTGATTAGAAATTAAAAGATGACTTTAGAATTTGCAATAGTAAATATTTTTACCAAAGGATGAACTGATAATACCTAACGTTTTAGGAGAATATATATATATATATATATATATATATATATATATATATATATATATATATATATATATATATATATATATTACATACTTACTAATAAATACAGTGTTTTTGCATATGCGATACAGCTAACTTTATAACACCAGTATCAGCCTTCGGGACTGATACGGATTCTGCAGGGCTGATATCGATCTACAGGGCTGATACGGATCCGTATCGCACCCCTTGCGGAGCCACTCTCGTTTTTGGGCCGTATTATAGTTACTCTTTTCGGAATACCTCTGCTTTTTACCGCTTCGGCGTTTGTTTACATTTGCAGACGATAAAACTGTAAAATGGATCTCAATGAAAAAACATTCGAATTGCTTGGAAATAGACTTAGTGAATTGGAATACATGTGTGGACTCAACGACACTGTAAGTGAAAAAACTGATTATGTTACGCTGGATTTGATAGATTCGAGTCTAGGCCTAAGTGTACAGACTGTAGATGAAAACCTCGAACTTGTAACGTTACCACCAGCTGGTATGCCCGATGTTGAAAGGGAAAACGTGACAGACACACAAGAAGATTCTACATTTAAGTTTGTAAGGGGCCTACAGATTAACCAATACGCGTAGAAAAACTGAATCTGACTTGAGGTAATTTAATGATTACCTAACGAAGAACGGTGAACACAGAAACCCGGAGGAAATTCTATATATCATTTATGTTCATATTCTCTGTTTAAGTTGTTGTTATTAAACAAACTACATTGTTAATCTAAATTGTTTTTGTTTTCTGTATGTTATTAGTAAGTATGTAATAAATATGATAATACAAACCCTTTTCCATATCACACCCTGTATCAGCCCTCGAACAGGGTGTGATATGGAAAAGGGTATGTAATATTCTCTCTCTCTCTCTCTCTCTCTCTCTCTCTCTCTCTCTCTCTCTCTCTCTATATATATATATTTATTATTGCCAGTGTATAAGATATACGGTCTTAATATTTGATATAAAGTTATTATTTTTTTTTAAATCAAATTCAGATATTTTTAAGACATACATACAGATAAGACGGTGTGCACTCAACAAAATTAATGTTCACCAAGTATATTGTAATTGCTATATGAAATAAGCAAATTTATTTGTGTTTTCGTTCGGATGTTTGATTTTTACTTAAATTTGAAATATTAAAAAACGATGTCTCCTGGTTATGACCCGAGACCTTGACCTTTGCTAAGTATTATAAAGTACACTTCCGGTTTCGTAGAATTTTCTTCAAGCTTTTGGACTGTTTTAAGTTGCAAATAAAAGTGACGTCACATATATGCAAAATAAAAATGTTATCAACATAACGATTCACTTTGATTGCTTAATATTAAAAACAATGTTTAGGGCAAAAAAAAAAACACATTAATTACAAGTAAGTACCTGTACTTCCTTTAAAAATATTTGTTTTGTTTTTTTTGTTTCGGTTTTTTTGGGGTTTTTTTTTGTGTGTATAGAGATCATAAATACGCAAAAACACATCAGTTTTAAGAACGAGTGTTCCTTTCTCTTAAGAAATAAGTTCCTATCATATGTTTTCAAAGGGTGGTTAATGTTAACTAAAACAATAAATTCAATTTTCAACATTATAAGAATTCTGACATCACAGCGGAAAGTACAGTCTTTGAAACGTTCTACTTTCCCATTTAAACGGTGAGCGTACGATGAGCGCACTCTGAAAAAACGGTGTGCGCACGCTGAACGGAATTTGGTGAACGCTAATGAACAGTGAACGATGAGCGTACGCAAAGCGCAAACGGAGCGCAAAGTAAACAGTGAACGCAAGATGAACGATTAATTTGTGAAACAAGTCATTGCAAGAAAAATTCTGTTATTATGTAGTGCTCTTTATCACAAAAATCTTCTTTAACTTTGTACATTGTAGGACAGATATGTTGCACAATAGGTATTGTCATATAAGGTAGAACAATACGATGACCAATTAGAAAAGGTGAAGTCTCTGTCGTTTACTTTTTAATACATGTAGTTCATATCAAAAACATTCTTGCCATCCTCATTCCATCTAACAATAGATGGAATCTGCTAAAATCTAAATCTAATTTTGCAATTTTATTGCATTTTTCATAACAGGCGTGTGTGGTTTCAACCGATTTATTGTTCCTAATATAACGTTAACCGATCAAAATAGTCACGAAAATGAGCAGATTATTAAAATTAATCTAAACAGTCAATTACATATTGAGTCTTCATGTTTCGAGGTTGTCGTGTAATTCACTAGACTATTATCATAGTGAAAACCGATGAAAAGAAATGAATGATTATGAGGAAAGTCATGATTTCATAATATTAAGGGGCGTTATAATGAACTATGCTAAAAAAACTGTGTTGATCAATGCTCAAAAATTGTCTGGACTCGGTGGTTATTTTGGATAGAATAACCGAAGCTTTATATATTTCATTTTATACTTATATATCGTAACTTGAGTGGATTCTAGAGTGCAAAGCGACGTTGTTGATCGACATAAAATTCAACAAGAAGAAAGAACCTTCAGCTACATCTGTTGTTGAAAAAACACGTACTTGATGAAAAAATTGTGAACCCCTTTTACCCACACATTTTTCAATAATATGCTATAGTTTTCTGTAATAGTTAATTTAACAATTGATTTCTAATGTAAGACTACAACATGATTGACACAAATATAAACAAGGTCAACACGGTTAACAATAAAATCAAAAAGATATCATATTGGTCATTTCTAAATGCATTTCTTAATTGCATTTCTTGAAAAATTTTAAACTTTATTTTAATCCTTTTGCCTTGAACTCACCAATTTTCTCATCAGATATAAAAAAAAATTGTAGCATATTTCAGTTACATGTATTAATGCAGCTTGCTGATGATATTCATAATATTTGAGAAACAAATCAATAGCCGGGATAGTGACATGATGACATCACAGCAACTTACGCCATTCAGTAAAGTGAATCTTTACAAAACATTCTAGAAAAGTAGCTGAATCGTAGAGCTATTCATGTAATTTTTCAAGTAGTCTTCAGTCACATATTATTTGACTTACTATTGTGACTTGATTTTATTTAATTTCAAAACAAGAAAATATGTAAGTGTATTTGAAGTGCACCTGTATATTTATTTTAAATTTTAAAAACCATACCTTTATTAACGTCTCATCTAGACATACAGAAATCGCAAACTCAAAAAGAGTCGATGGTTACAGATAAATAGGAGACGTCGGACAAACAAAAAAACAAATATTTCAAGGAATTCGAGCAGCATACATATTGGTCCAGTATTAGTACTTATAAGCATGTTGCTACAGTGCTGCTATCCTTAAAGTTGATACAGATAGGATGCACGATACATGATCAAATAATAAAGTCAAACTCTATCCTATCCTGGATCCTGTCGCCAATCAAAATCGAGTCTAAATTTTAAAATGGTTTTGCGAAACTAAAAATAATTTAGAAACACATTATTTTACAACATCATTTTTATTTGTAATACAAATTAAAACTGTTAAATAAATATAATAATGTTTTATATTTAACAAGCGGTAAAGAAATTCGATACACGCTACATGTTAGTCAACTCGTAAACAGCGTAAGTATGGAGTTAAAGTAAACTCTAGACTGATAAATGCAGCGTAAAATCAATACATGAATAAAGTCTTATTGCTTTATTTAAAAACTTCAATAGTATAAAAACAGAAACATTCAGTCTGTGACCAATTTGACATAAAAGTATGTACCTTGTATCTTAAAGCTGACATCAATTCATAGATACGCATTATTTCCCTTTTATCTCCGACTACCGCCATATTAGTTGTCGATTTCTATTGTTCTGCTCATCGCTACACACCCCCTATATAAGACCGAGAGCACAATTCATGCTTCACCGCATTCAGGTATTTCATACACCCTAACACGTTACCTTAGACGAAAAGACGTGTAGACACACGTTTTGAACAAAAATAATATGACAACCACTGCACTAACAAGGAATATATCCAATGAACGACGAAACAAGACATACCGAAATCCAGGCATATAAACTTCAAAAATCCTCAATAATTGTTGACCCTTTTCCTGTTTATGTTATAACATTGCACATGCGCAACCACACGCTGTGGGTGATCGAACAATGTCAATATATGATCGCATGGAAACGGAGCGTTTTTATAGAACCGATGGAAAAGAGTCACTGTTACGTTGTTACTGTCTTGGATTTACTATTATTTAGCTACTGGATTGGATGTAGTGCCGCCGGTGTTTTCAAATAAGATGCAGACGTTGTGCACTCTGTATCAACGACACACCTGTTTGATGTGCATTTGAAGTAAGGCAGCACTATCTGTGCAAAATAATACAGATACTAGTACCTTGGAAATTCTCTCAAAGAAAAAATATATTTTGTATTTTATTGATTGTTGTTTCCTTTATTCTTTATTACAAACATTTTACTGCAATGTGTAGTTTATGCATTTAGAAGTCCGTGCAACCTGAATGCCTCGATCGGAAAGCAACCGACCGTAACTTTCTCGACCGGTATTTATACCCCAGTGGCAGTAGAGGAGCGATCGAAACTAACATGGCGACCAAATGCTTTTATGAATTAATGTCAGCTTTAACAAGAAACGCCCGTTGTTTCTGTGTACTTATCACGTTTCATATAACGTCTTCGTTGTCCGATCACAAGAACGTATAAAACCCGAAAATAAACTGAACATATCAAATTAAAAAATGTAAGCAAACCAAACATGCGTACGAATTTATGTTTTATCAACAGATTCAAATAAATCAGCAACAAATGCAAAATTTTAATTTATAATGTACTGCTTTCCTAAATCGTGTTTACATTTATCGGCGACCGAATCAATTGATTACCGATAATTTTCCCGTATGTTATATCAAGCAATAAAAAGTACCGTAACAATATTCAAGCAATGTATAGCAGTTCTTTTTCTCCTTTTTAATCATTATTTTAGATATATCTAATATTAACAAAGCTTTAATCTCTTACTTGTTTGTTTGCGCACTTGAGTACTAGTACACTTTGCGTTCGATTTTATATCACCGATGCAAATTAGTAACCTAATTTTAAAGATTATCGATTTTGTTATACTATGTACAGGATGGATGCAGGATACAGGATAAAGAATAGGATTGTTTTGTCAACGGCCATGATAGCAGCACTGCATTTTTAATAACAGTTAATTGAACAATAAAAATGCGAATGTATTAACCTCCTTACAAACTTGGTGAACCGGGTTCAACGTTATACAGTTTGATTGAACTGTTGATTATTTTTAAGCATAGGTATCACCATTGACACGTAAACATCTCACTTTTCTCTCTCGCAAATTATTCTAAACCTAAAATCACACGGATAATCATGCCACGAACCATCCTCTGACAACATACACTCTTCGCTTTTGCCACCGTTTGGTTGATTCGGATACCAGTTCCTGTAGGTTAAGTCGTTGCCCGAGTGATCCCACACCCACTCGTCATATTGTGGGTGTTTTATTCCCCCGGTCCACCATTTGCCTGTGGAAACTTTATTTTAAAAAAAAGAAAACATTAAAAGTATGTGTAACAAACATAAAGTCAGTCTACTAAATAAATGAGGTACAGTGCGTGATATCTGTAATAATGTTGTTCTAGCTAGATTATACCATTTTCTTCAAAAAATCTAATAGAATGAACTTGTCGGTACATATACATTGTTTAAATGTTGTAAGTAATGTTTAAAATTTACTTCAAACACGATCATAATGATGCATTAAAAAAAAAAAAAAAAAAGAAATTGTCAGAATATTAATGACATCACCATTGAAATAAAATAAATCTAAATATGTAATAATGACATTAAATCCATTATCTTTTTAGGAATGTTTTAGTCCAAAGCTTACTGCAAAAAAAAAAAAAACTTTTAGGATGGGGTTAGGTGGTTACTTCGTGTTTACAATATATTGTGTAAATAGATTAAGATTAAAAAAAAATACAAAATACCTTTATCCATTAGCCAGTTTTGTTCTGCCTCCGAGTTGATCTCAAGTAGATACGATTTAAATGATTGACATTTTGTCTGTAAAACAAAAAATCGTATTCATATATATACTTTTAATAAACACAACATGACGCCTTTGTTTATTCAATATCAAAGCAGAAGTTAGATGTTGAAAAGCTTCAAATACAATTTCAGAGGACAAATTGTTACAGATTGGCCAGTTTTTATAGTTCCTTCTTTTCGAACTTATTTTCCTTTTCTTACGTCGTCAATAGAGAAGTATCTTCAATATTAATAATATTAAAAAAAGACACAAAAAACGTTACAGTAATGCTATTATTTCTGGAAAAATCGATTGTTTAGCGTGAGTGAAGCAGGTAACATGTAAAAGTTTCATGATATATCTACTAATGGGACAATAACTCTTAATAACGTAAGATACGACAATGCATCGACAAGACGAGGTTAAAGTATTTTTTTAGCGACCGTTACATCAATGGAGAGTAAAAAAACGGTAATACATTTAATGGGCTGTTTAATAAATATACAATGTAGTAATAACACACACAGTGTCAATCTCCTAGTATTGAATTTGGCAAAATACATGTGTATCTTGCACGGAGGTCGACGCAAATACAAAAAAAATACAATTAACATTTTTAGCGAGAACAAGTAATCGATATATGAAGCTGGTAATGCAACTATTTCAATGTTTTTTGTGCATATTGCATCTAGTTTTATTTAATTGAGACGAAATAGAATTATCATACAGCTTTACTTTTTATCAATATTAATGCCTTTGGAAAGCATATTTTCATCGACGTAATTCTGAGAATATATCTATTATAGTTACATGTATATAATAATATTGATGATTTAAGAAATGCAATCTTTTGTTGGAAGTCGGCCTTTTGAAAGTGGATCTCTGTATCTAAATGACATCTTAATCAACATAATTGCAAAATTAAATGCATTACATCCAGTTATATGGTGTGTTTTTGGTTAATCAGCAAATATAGATTAAGACAAAAATTGATAAGGAATATTTTAAGTAAATTTACATCATTTTCTATTTTATTGGTTATTCTCTATCACCTCTAAATGCTATTGTTTATACACTTATTGAAAAATAAGTTTTAGTTCCGTTTGGTCATTAGGAATTTTTTCTAAAACTACAATGAATTCATGTTTGTACATTTATATTAACATGTATAACAGTACAAAGTGTAACTTGTTTACAGCTTGGCATTAAATGTTTAAGTTTAAATACCTTGCCTGCATTCCACGTGAAAGAAGATTTCATAAAGCAGTATTGGGCATTTGCAACCCTTCTCTCTTGATCTGAAATTATGTAAGCGTTAGTTTATATTGTTCTCGAACAACCGCCATAAGTTACATTATATGTATTTTGATGTTGGAACATTTAAGAAAAATATACATTAATATTATATTGTGAGTTAGATAGATAGATAGATAGATAGATAGATAGATAGATAGATAGATAGATAGATAGATAGATAGATATCAACATGAATGACTTGCATGTTCCTGTTTCATTCTCACATCTAAGTTGAAATTGTAAAATGTCATCTGTTTCTTTAAAGAAAGAAAAAACAATATGTACATATAAATGCGTTTAGTTACAATAAGGATACATCCTTAAAAAATTAGTTTATGCACATACGATACCGATTTGACACAATCTAACACCAGAGTAGACCCCAACTAGACCCCAACTTTCGGGGTTTTTTTGGAGTTACTCTGGGTCTACTTTGCGTCCACTCTGAGTTTACTTCGAATTTTCTCGGGGTTTGCTTTTGGGGACCACTTAATGTTCTGAAGTAATTTAATTATTTTTCCACCTTACTGCCTGTAACTCGTGCACATGAATATTCCAAACACACATGTGTCATCTGCTTTAAGGGCTATACTGCTGATCGGGTTTTACTCTCTGGGCCCACTTTTGGTTAACTTACATGTAGGGTTAACTCTCGTACAGTGTATTAGACCTAGTATACTTAAAAAAGAAACCCATGGTTTTGTTTGGGTTTAATTTCTGTAAGGTTGGGTCTGATCGGTGTTGTAAGAATGTAAAGTATACAAATGTACAGCACAAAATAATTTTTGTTTTATATTTATTTGCTAGTACTGTGGTTCCATTAATATTCAAGGGTATCAATTTTCGTCGATAAAGTGAAAATCACAGTTTCAAGGATATGTAAAGTCGTGGCCAATGACCCCATCAATACAAAATGTTAATAGAAATTCCATTTCAATGAACATTTAATTTCATGGATCAACTTAAAAACGAAATCCACGAAAATTGGTATTCAACGAATATTGATGAAACCACAGTATTGTATTTATTAAGTTTAATATCTACATATGATGCTTTATTTTCAAAATTGTGAAACAAACGCAATTTTTTTTACTATGTTCGCAAACTATAAAAATGTTCCCAGTGAAAAAATTTGAATTGCTTGTTCAAAGTAAAATACCTCTAATCAAGTTATTTTGATCTTTTAAATTCTTCATTTGTTTCTGCAATTGCACGTCTCTATCTGTTAAAAGAAAATGTGACTAAGAAATATCATTTATTTTATGTGTCCGTGTACAATACGAATATATTAAGCATCAACTGATCTTATACAGATTTAATGTAAGAACCCCAACCACCCAACCCCCCCCCCCTCCAAAAGAAGAAGAAAAAAAAAAACTAAGCAAAAAAAAAAAAAAAAAAAAAAAAAAAAAAAAAAAAAACATACTTTAAAACATAATACAAATACTCAAACCAAATCAAGAATTTGACGTGCTTGTCTGTACTAGGTCAACTATATAAATAAATATCTTCCATGATATGCCATTTTATTAGTGCTGAATTTACTTACTTACATTGTAGTACAGTGTCTCCGCGAAAATAAAGAAAAGAAAACATATTTATACAGCAGTCAATTCTAGTCCACATGTCGATCAATGCAATCCTGTGCAACTGAATATGACATAACTTCTTAAATTAAAAGTTTATAGACTAACGGTATTAAGTGTCAATAAGAGATGTCGAACTTGATTTCAGTTAATACATGTAATGTACCAAGGCTATCAATCAATTAATATCATACAGCATATCTAAATGATTTCAAATATCTTATTTCTAAAGTATCTTTTTGATTTTAAATGTACTGTTCTGTCTAATATTAAAGATCTATACATGTATTATATGTAAAAAAAAAGATTATCACGTTTTAAAATTCACAACAAAGTCTATTGAAAAAGTTGAAGTTTTAAATGTTCAGTATATATGTTTCTTTTGGATATTTTCTTACAAATATATTAGTTAAAGATGCAAAGATTACCATTCTTTAAAAAAGGCCAAAAAATTGTATTTTACAATGTTTACATATAAAACATGATATAAAAGTACAAAGTGTAAGCCTTCTGTCTTACAGGATCCTATTGAGGGTCAGCTCAAGCTTATGGATGACAAGTCCAGTATTTCTTTCTCAAACGGTTTTATTAAGCGTGATCGTATAGTTAAGATTACAACAATCTAAAGCAGCCCAAATCAGGAGTCTGCACAATCTCATTTCATATGGGTATATATAAGGTTTTACTTATGATGGACAGTTTTGACTAGTTCGGCCCATATACGACGATCATGAGTGAACATTTAGTGTTCAAAATTAAGATTAATATTTTATTTCTAAATAAAGTAACAAAACCGTCAAAACTGCCAATCAAAGAGTCTGGATGCACGATGTGGGTCTCCGAGTCCTGGGTCTCGGAGCCCCCCCACCTAGTATGAGGCATCACTTACTCACAATACGTTCATTCATACACGGCATAAAAGGTTACAAAGGTTAATATATAGAATACACAATACATGACTCAATATAGAATACTAGAGCATCCGTTGCAGACACAGAATCGCCAAATAGGTCACATGTTGTTAAACTCTCAATTTGGATATTATTCTGCCCGTATTATGACCTGGTTTCATAACATCATTTAGGAATACTACGCATTGCTACAAGAGTCACAGAGTTCATTCTGTCAATTATCATTAACACCATTCAGTGCGCAGCATCTAGGTACACATAAATACCATAGTGACCATTATGTAATACTAGCAATTCAAGGTCATAGCATGGCTATCTGTTTACATACGTCCCCCAAACAAAAGAAATATCCCGAAGGGAGATTTCTCATGCCTGGCGCCCGGAATAGGAAAGCGTCCTTGATCTACCCTTGATCAGACGAACTTCCTAGTGACATACCAGTCAGAACATCTATGTTAAGAGATAGTAACAAGTGACATGTTTCCACCTCCGGCTTGGAACACCATTCATCTATAAAAACAAATCTATACCCAGGATGTATACATGTACATAAAATCATATAGCTGTTTGATTATATTGCATTACAATCATGAAAACAATAATGAATAAAGTATGACAAAAATGACTAAGATGAAATAACCATAGTTGAATATAAACGTAATTCATCATCAAAGTTATACTAAGTATGGTTAAGCTTGATGTCACATATATATATACAAAGTGCATGCTTGTAAGTTCACAAAATATCTCTTCCTTCTTAGGGGTGAGGTTTGCGTCATAGGTTCGGAGTCCATCGGTTTCTTCCTGAAGTTCTCCAGAGTGAATCACCAAATACAAGATTTATATTAGCACAAGATAACGCACGTTTCTACTTTAACACATTTCACATTTTTTTGATTTTCGCTAAATTTCACAATCCTTTCATAAGGAATACACAATCCATCATCGGCACCCGTGGATAGAGGGTCGGCGCGGATGGCGAGGCGACTTCTCGCGGAGCGTCTCCTGCGTTCCTCTGTTGCGTAGACATCGCGGCCTTCTCTTCCAGGTATTTACGTGCCAGCTCTGGGTCCGGTCGATAGTATTTGGTCCATGGATAGTCTTCATTTTCCTCCTCTCCAAGAAATTGTTGTGCTAGTTTAGTCGAAATTGTCCCCGTGTTACTGGTCAATTTGCGAGTTGCGATTCTTCCGCTTCGTCGGGGTTTCTCTTGGATCCTAGTGACTTTCGGGATTGGTTCAAGTTCAATAATGTCGCTAGAGGTCCTTTTCTCTGGATTCTCACAACAAAATACAGTGTCTTTGGAAGAACCTTTCTTATCTCCGTCACTACCCCTTTTTCGACAACCTGTCCAGCAACCACTACAGCATATACCACCCCACTTTTTAATAGTTTTACGTTTCTTAATACAAAGTCCTATCGTTATTGTTACTGCCAAAGTTAAACACAAATAAAACCAGGGGCTTCCCACCCAAGATGAGAATTTTCTGGGTTGCAAATTAATAACTGGCAATTCCGCCATAAGTGTATTCATAGGGAAAACTTTTAAATTAATATATTTTTTCTTAAGACATTAAACCATGGAAACCTGAGCAACCTTGTCCCATATTCAAGATGTCGATAGTAATATTTAATAGTTTTTACCAATAATTTTAAATCACGTACAAAAATTAGTCTTACAATTTCTTTACTTATTCGCTGTTTCATGTATTTCGCGTATATGTTAAATCTCTTTAACTCCGCATATACATACAAATAACCGAGGTGCTGAGTCCGCGTTTACTAGTCGGCGTATCTCAATACATGTTTTTATGTCACAGGGGGTCATCCTGTCATATCTTTTTAAAAGCGTGCAATATATACAAAGCTAAGCTTATTCAAGATTATTTACATCTACATTATACAATAATATAACTTATTTAGTTTATTAATTTGGTTAGTTCCTTCATAATAGCCAACACATACTTTTGTTTGCTATTTTCTCTACAGGGCTTAGGGATTGATTTACGCGGTTTAGGGATTGGTTTGAAGCCTCGACCTACTTCAGGGACTATTTCATCTATTTCCATATTTTCATCTAAGGGTACATTGGTGTTATCTAAGGGTATTTCATGGTCTTGACCACTATTTTCATCACATTGATTTGACTCATGGGTCTCATCCGATTCTGAATCTACGGTCTGATCATTCTCGTGTTTATATTGTTGATCATCCATGATCTTCTTAGCTCTTATACGTCTTTGAAGTTCTGCTAGGGGAATATCCTCTTCGTCTGAAGATCCTTCTCTTTCCCATTGTTTGGACTGTATAGCTCTTTCCAATGGTTCTGGTTGCATGTCTTCATTTTCTGATGACGATTCATCTTCCGGTGGCACCACATAGTTAGTTTTTCTTAGAGTTCTTCCACCATCTTCAGTAGTTTGTGAAAGGGGCCAGTGCGAAATATCTGCCAGTCTTAATTGGCGTGCATGGCATTTGGTGGTTAATCCAGTCAATTGGTCTCTCACCACGAAACTAACTGGTCCTTTCTGCTCAATGATTCGATAATATGGTAGCCACTTTTTATCTAACTTATTTTGTCTTCGGTTGTTCTTAAGGTAGACAGGGTCACCTACCTGAAAATTTTCATCTTTGCTTCTCTTATCGGCCTGAGCTTTCTGTTTCTTCTTGGCTTCCTTCATATTACGATGTACTAGCAGGAAAGCATTATGTTGTTCTTGAAGGGCGATCTTGTGTTGATCTTCTCCCGCATATCTCCTTCGAGGTTTCATTAAGGTATCAAGAGGTAATACGACATCTCTGTTGTACATAAGGTAATATGGGGAAAACTTTGACGAATCGTTAGGATGGAAACGAATGGCTGCCAACGTCTGATTAAGATGAATATCCCATGTTTGAGCGTTGTCTGTTGTTTTCTTAGCCATCACGTCATGTAGAGTTCTATGAAATCGTTCTACTTTACCATTACCTTGAGGGCTGTAATAAGATGTTTTGATATGGTTGATATTCAATTCTTTTAAAGTTTCTTCCACTTTCTTATTCACATTTTCTGTTCCGTTGTCTGTGAGGATTTGAAGAGGACAGCCATATCTTGGATATATTTCTTCTAAGATAAGATGTACTATGTTGTCAGCTGACTTATCAGGAACGGGAAAAGCTTCTGGCCAACCAGAGTAGATGTCAATAAAAGAAACTATGTACTTGTTTCCCGACAAGGATGTTGGATATGGTCCTGATAGATCAAGTCCTACTTTAGCCATTGGAAAAGGTGGTATATCTGTCTCTTGAAGTGGAGGCTGATTTTTCTTATTGCTCCTCGTTTGGCATACTACACATCCTTCTATATAAGAGTATAACCTTTTGTACAAATTTGGTATGTAGTACTTTTGTCTGATTACGTCATATGTTTTGTCCACTCCCATATGTCCAAGTCCGTCATGATATTGCTGCACTACTAAAAGTTCTAACTCACGTGGTACATACAGGCGGAGTTTTGGGCCTTCTGAGTCTCCATCTGAAAGATAGTACATTAAACCATCAATTTCCACAAACTTCCTTTCTTCGGTTGCCGTTGCTGTTCCTTTATTTAACCGATTTTTCAGTTTCTTGATCTGCTCATCGTGTTGTTGACTTTCTTTGATGTTGATTTCTTCTGGTAGATCAATGAAGGGTTTGACCAATTCGTCGTGTTGTTTAACTCCACATCTGGCTAATCTCTTAGGCGAAAAGGCATTGGAGTTAAGTACGTTCACTTCAAAGAAATTGTCCTTAACATCTGGTTCATCATGCTCTGATTGTTCTTCCTCTTCACACTCGAGGTTGACTGTCGGTAATCGGGATAAGAGATCTGCACAGCAGTTAAATCTTCCTTCTATGTACTCTACCTTACAGTTATATCCTGCAATACTTAATGCCCATAGTTGAATTTTCTTATTTTGCATTGGAGATTCTAAGATATACTTGAGCGGCTTATGGTCTGTTCTTATAGTAAACTGAGCACCGTGTAAATAATGGTCTAACTTCTGAAGGGCGTAATGGATTGCAAATGCCTCCTTTTCTATGGTTGACCACTTTTCTTGAGTTTTACTCAGCTTGTGGGATAAGTAATATATTGGCTTATCTTCTCCCTCATCTGTCTTTTGAGTAAGGCACGCTCCAATACAATTGTCGCTGGCATCGGTGTACAGGATGTAAGGCTTATTAGTATCTGGATATGCTAGTAAAGGCACTACCGTTAAACTTTCTTTAATAAAGTCAAACGCTTTTTGACAACATGGTGTCCATTTGAACCTTGCATATTTTCTGGTTAAGTCAATCAATGGTTCTGCAATCTTAGAGAAGTTCGGTATAAATCTCCTGTAATAACTACACATACCTATAAAGCCACGAACTTCTCGGACTGTAGTGGGCGCTGGTAACTTTCTTATAGCTTCGACTTTCTTTGGATCAGGTGTAACGCCATGTTCATCAATGATGAAACCAAGATATTCTGTCTGTTCCTTGAAGAAACTACATTTCTTTAGCTTCATTTTAAGTCCATGCTTCCTTAGGCGGTTGAAAACGTCTTGAATATGCCGAAGATGATCTTCCGGTGTCTCTGAGAATATAAGAATGTCATCCAGGTATGCGATGGCAAACTCCTCTTGTCCTTGAAGAACTATGTTCATTAGCTCTTGAAAGACTGCCGGTGCATTACTCAACCCAAATGGCATCCGGTTGAATTGAAATAGTCCTTTGTGACATGCAAAGGCCGTTTTTTCTTTACTTGAATCTTCTAATTTCACTTGCCAATATCCACTCTTTAAGTCTAGTGCAGTGAAATATTTTGCCTTACCTAGTAAACATAGGATATCATCAATCAACGGTAGCGGGGATGATACGGGTTTCACTATCTTATTCAAGCTTCTAAAGTCAACGCACATCCGGTCTGATCCGTCCTTTTTCTTCACCACTACTAAGGGAAATGACCAAGGCGATTGTGATCTCTCAATTATCTTTGCGTCCATCATTTCCAGTATGGCCTTGTCAATTATCTGTCTTTTATTTAAGGGTACACGGTAGGGTCTGTTCTTTATTGGGTGGTGATCTCCAGTTTCTATCTTCATTTTAACAGTATCAGTCACTCCAAGGTCACTGTCTTTCTTTGCAAATAAATCATTGTTTTTGCTCACAAGTCTTTTGATTGAGAGTTCAAATCTTTTAGGTACATCAATTTCTTCTTTTGTGTCTTGAGTAGTCTGTATTTCTGAGATTTTCTTCTGTTTTAATGCGGTAATTCGTCCTACTATGTAGCCTCTTGGAATTTTATAATTTTTGTTAGTTTGGTTAACGAAGATCATTGGAACTTTCTTATCTTTCCGAACTATACAAACGGCGTCTTTTAAATATAGTCCTGGGTCTTCCATAATGCAGTTATTGTCTATGCTGTTCACTTCAACCAAGTCATTTTTTTCCAGAGGAAAATTGTTATTTATTTTTCCATAGAATACAGTCACCGTGTTTGGTCTCATAATAAGTTTCTTAGGAGTTCTTACAATAGTTGAGATGTGTAAATCTTCTTTAAGTTCCGCGTATACTTTGCCATCAATACGCATGAGTCCAAGATCAAAGTATAAACGAACATTGTTTTTCTTGAGCCAATCACGACCGAGAATCATGTTTCGGTTGAGTCCCTTTGTCACATAAAGTCTGTGGTCTAAAGTTAATCCTGAAATCTTAAAGGAAATATTAACATACCCTATCGCAATTAAAGAATTGCCATTTGCTGCTTGTAAAGAGGGGATGTCATTTTTAAACAACTTGGGGCGGGGAAATAGATTATCATACATTTTCTTACTAATTAGAGATACGGCTGCACCTGTATCTACCAAAGCTCTAAATTTATTTTTACCTACTTTTAATAAACAGCTACTGGGGTTGTTAGTAAAATTAATTTCATATGTAGGTCTTTGTTTAAAGTTCTTTCTTCGGGCTTCAACGAAGGAAGAACGTCTTAGTTTTCCTGTTTTTGTTTGTCAAAATAAGAGCGCGATTTGAAATTTTGAGACGATCCCCTATTTACTTGGTCGCTAGATTTATATGTTCGGCCTTGACGATTTGATGGTCTGCCCCGATTTTGCTGCGTTCTTTGATACATATGCGAGCCCCAACAATCTGCACGCACATGACCTACTTTACCACAATTCCAACATTCCACAGGCGAACGGGGTTTCTGCTCTATATTATGGACGGGTTTGTTTTGACTGGGTCGTTTATTTATTTGAGGACGGGACCTGACTTGGGGTTTATTTTGAGTACAAAATCGAGCCCTATGACCCGTCTGTTTACATTTAAAACACCTACTATTACGCGCATGGTCAATTTCCATTGGTTCTACATGCCTTGTTTCTACTGCGGTAAGATTATCTGCTCTATCCTTTAATAAGGGAAGAGTAGTATCAAAATTTGAAAGAGTTCGCTTGTTGTCATTACTTTGTACAATTTCTGTCATATTTGACCCTCTTATCGCTAGCCTCTGTCTCAGACTTTGTTCTCGCATTGCTATTTGAATTGCGGATTCTAAGTCTTTCGGGTTTTCTCGCAAAATTCTCATTCTGAGGTAGTCGAATGTCAACCCGTCACAAAAGATATCTACTAACTGTTGTTGTACCAATTGTTCTTTTAGTCTGTCATTACTGTAGGCGTCTTCCGCGATTTGCAATAGTCTCTCGGCGAACAACTGAACACTTTCATTTGAATTTTGTCGAGTCTTACGCATTACTGCTAACGCGTGTTGGGGATCTGTTATTTCTGCAAATCTATTTTTAAGGGATTCCTTAAGATCGTCCCAAGATGGGATTTCTTCAGACGCATCTGTTTCATCTAAATACCTTTTAATATAATCCCCCACTGAACCCTTACTCGTTATGTATGCAAGCATGGGGATCTCATGACCTTGTTTCCCAGACATAACACTGTACTTTTCAACTTCTTTTATCCACTGTTTAAATTTTTGAGCATCTCCCTCAAAAGGAGTTATCACAGAAGATAGGGGTACTGAGAGTGCGGCTGTTATAGCTTTAACTTGACCAATGAAAAAATCTTTATCATCATCCTGATCTGGGACTCGGTGTCGAGGTTCAAGAGTTTCATACGGCCTAGCATCATGATATGTTTCAAAAGTATTTTGTTTAATCTGTTCTTTTTCTGAAGAATTTTGACCTGTTTCTTGCCCTTTATTTTCTTTGTTCTGACCCAACCCCGCGAATTGTTTTTCTAATTGCTCCATTTGATTTCTAAGTTCTTTTTTATAAAACCCATCACCTGTTGACATATTGGTTGCTTAGACAAAGTTGTTTACTTCGAGATAGCTATAAGAGACATATAGAAATGGTTCTTACCTTATTCTGTTTTGAACTTCGCTCAGTCCTGGTCACTGGCACCAAGAAAGTTCATGTAAGCCTTCTGTCTTACAGGATCCTATTGAGGGTCAGCTCAAGCTTATGGATGACAAGTCCAGTATTTCTTTCTCAAACGGTTTTATTAAGCGTGATCGTATAGTTAAGATTACAACAATCTAAAGCAGCCCAAATCAGGAGTCTGCACAATCTCATTTCATATGGGTATATATAAGGTTTTACTTATGATGGACAGTTTTGACTAGTTCGGCCCATATACGACGATCATGAGTGAACATTTAGTGTTCAAAATTAAGATTAATATTTTATTTCTAAATAAAGTAACAAAACCGTCAAAACTGCCAATCAAAGAGTCTGGATGCACGATGTGGGTCTCCGAGTCCTGGGTCTCGGAGCCCCCCCACCTAGTATGAGGCATCACTTACTCACAATACGTTCATTCATACACGGCATAAAAGGTTACAAAGGTTAATATATAGAATACACAATACATGACTCAATATAGAATACTAGAGCATCCGTTGCAGACACAGAATCGCCAAATAGGTCACATGTTGTTAAACTCTCAATTTGGATATTATTCTGCCCGTATTATGACCTGGTTTCATAACATCATTTAGGAATACTACGCATTGCTACAAGAGTCACAGAGTTCATTCTGTCAATTATCATTAACACCATTCAGTGCGCAGCATCTAGGTACACATAAATACCATAGTGACCATTATGTAATACTAGCAATTCAAGGTCATAGCATGGCTATCTGTTTACAAAAGTGTTTAAAACGTTTTAACTATATGCATATATTCTATCAACTTTGGTTGATTGTCAGCCTCATAAATGTAATCATTTTAAAAGGAAAATAAATATCTCTCGGATATTGATTTACTTCCTTGTGTTAAGATTTCATTACGTAACGCAAAAAGAAATAAATATAATTGAGTAGTGGATAACACACTAGTACCATATCTGTTGTTTTGGGTTTTTTTTAAGTTCATAAGGATGTGAGCATATTCATATTAACCATCTTTTGTAAAGACTGTTAAAATTTATTAAGCTTCTCATCGTACAATCTTTTTAAAATTTCTTAGTAATGTCTGAAATAATTCTTGCTTCCTAAACTTTTTCTCGTATTAATGTCATTCTGAGGAAGAAACTCAGTTACTCTTATGACTGAATGCTAATTGAACGGTCCAGAAAGAAGACTGAATAATGTATCCATGCAATTTACAATGTTTTTGACTTTTAGTATTCTCTCATACTACTTTTTGAAGTTAATTTATACCTTCTGTTTAATCCTGTGCTTAAAAAGAATGAATGACTGCATGATCTACTGTCACATTCAATTCAAATTCATGCACTATTGTCTGTCTTTTATATGTTAAATTTATTTCGACTTTCTATGTTTCGGTTGAGATTATACTTATCTGTGTACTTACCTCTTAAGGATTTTACTTCCTGGTTACAACTCTTTATTTTGTCTTCCAAATATAATTCTCTGTCTAATATACATTTTAAAAAATATAAATATTCATGTATACGACTTTAGTGAAAGGTGTTTCTTTGTATAATACGCTTAAATAAAAGTAAAAAAAAACAAAAAAAAACCTAAATTGCATGTTTGTTCACTGCTACAGAACTCGACCTAAAGTTTGGCCCCAAAAATGTTGTAAGTCTTATTATAACTTACAATGAAATATATCGATGTCAAATTGCAGTCCATTAATTGGTTTGTCATCCCCATTGTCCTTGTAAATGGTTTGACCAGTGCTTTCACCAATTAAAGTCACTGTGATGATTAAGATGACGGTATAAATCATTCCTAAGAAATAAGATACTGAAGCAGTGGATGAATTTTATCTGCAATTGAAAAAAAAATACCAAATTGTTCCACTTTACACATTATGGTAGAAATTTCTATAAATTTTGAAAAATATACTAAGATCAACAGATAATAAAAAGAATATCACAATAAAAAGCATAGCATGTAAACCTGCTAAGGATATCTTAGTTATGATGAAGTGTAATTTGTTTGAGTTATATGATTTTATTGTTGTCAAGTTTTGTAGGTCAAGAAGATCTAAGAGCCATTTTGATAACAGTGAAAAAAAATTAAATAGAAAAGTTAGAAACGCCGCCATAATCTAAACCTTTCGAGTCACGTAGCTTTAAGAGGTCATAAGGTTATACATTTAATAGAAAACTTAAAAAGAGCGCCGCCTTAATCTGAACTTTTCGAGTCACGTAGTTTTAAGAGGCAATAATGTTACAAGTACATTAAGCCTCGTTTCTATAAAGAAGTAGGTGAAGTGTTGAGTGAATGATGAAATAACGTTGACAAGTTCAGATATTCCCATTCATGTCAGCGAGTTTAGAGCTGAATGGGGTTGAGTTTCCCAATAAATATATTACAATGGTGCGACGTTTGCTGTCAATGAATGCTAATTTTCTTTGGAGTTAAGAATGAACTTCACTTTCTGTATTGCATGTATAATGGTGAACAATGTTTAAAAAAATGCAGGAAAAAATGGGCAGTCAGTCTTTTCAAGTTTTGTCACTAACGTACATACAAACTCATATGTTTACAGAATTGTAACTGGAGAATGACATAGTTAATGAAAAGAGTAAAAATGCATGTATATATAACTGTTTTCTAAAACACTCACATAGATAATGTGTAAGTATCAATAGCAATAACAACTTGGATCAGCAAATGACACAGTGTAGTTCAAACCATTTTGAGTGTTTTGAGAGTAAGGGCTTTATAAATAAATATTCTATATTACACAGATATTTGATGTTGTTTACACTTAGAAGCTGTACTTATTCGTATATAGATGATATACACTAATGATACTTTATTTTTTATTATATTATTTAGACCTATTTTCTCTCAATTCATTATGAAAAAATTGAGCCTCGGTCGAGCCAGATATGATGTCTTAATATTACACTTACTATAAAATTTCATGTAACCGTTATTGCATTGCATCTATTGATTGTTCATGTCATGTTCTCTTGTAAACGCATTGTCCAATGGTACACCAATGCAGTTTTAATAAAAGAGTATGATTAGAATATATGATATTGCAACCCGTGGCTTTTAGATTCATCATGGTAGTTTTTGTGAAAACGTAATTGAAGCTTTAAATGGATAAACAAAGTGCTAAAACTAAGGTGAATGTATGATACAACACATATCATGCAACTTACTATGTCAGAGTGGGCATAAACGGCTCAGAAGTTCAGCTTAGTTTTTAAAAACTTCTTTTTTACCTGACTCGTTCTAATATATATTTGTCATAATTATAACAGAATGCATTGTAGCTTGATTGGATTCAAGAGGGAAAAAAACCGGTTATTCTGATAATACATGTACTGGTATTTGGAAACAAATACTGTGGTTTCATCAATATTCGTTGAATACCAATTTTCGTGGATTTCGTTGTTAAGTTGATCCACGAAATTAAATGTTCATTGAAGTTCAATTTCAACTAACATTTTGTATTGATAGGATCATTGGCCACGAAATCACGTATCCTTGAAACTGTGGTTTTCAGAAAATCCACGAAAATTGATACCCACGAAAATTAATGAAACCACAGTACAGTGCTGCTATCGTGAAAGTTGACAGAACAATCCTATCTTATATGATTTATCCTGCATCGTTTACTACAGATAAGCTAAATTCTATTTTATCGTATCTTATAGCATCCATATATAAGAATAGAAGTTAAAAAAATAAATCGAAGTTTTAGAGTTCAGTAATTTTATCAACTAACTGTCAATGAATATAGTGATTAATAATTAAATCCGAAAACAAAAATTGACAAGATAACTTATTTACCTGTAATCTCAGCGAGATTCGTCGAGACTGAAAATTTTTTGACGGACGTCTCTTCCGAATCTCAGACCAGTGCCACACAAAGTGATTCGGGAAAATTTGCCCCAACTTCGGCCGATTGTTACGATAGGAATACGCTGAATTAAATCAACTGCCCGCTTCAACATTTTACCTTTAACATCCTTTTAACTCCCTATCAATATAAAATGTTAGATTCCTACCGTTAAAAGATTTATATCCTACAAAATATGAACTTGTTTATTTTTCAATTCATTTCCACACTCATTCACATCTCCAATGCTGAAGAGATCCAGTCAAGGTCATAAATAGACTGTTTCAGAATATGTCGTACTCAAAGATTTCAACCGGATATCGAAATGACGTTGAGAAGTTAAAAAAAAATACAAAATGTCCATTCACTGCAGTGAGTTTTGTCCTTTCTTAATTGATTTTTCCCACTACTATAAAACGGATTTTATTGCTTATTAATTTTACAGTAAAAGTGGTTTAGTATGAACACGGATGTAGCGAAGTTTTTTTGAGCCCTCGGTAAAATTCCTAACACAACTTTGAAAAATGTTACGGCTATAACGAATTCGGATCTAACGAATTTACAGATATAGTGAACTGATTTTGAGTCCCGTAGATGTTAATAATAACGGAAGCTCACACTCTTATAACGAATTTCTTTACAGTTTACTAAAGTACTCTTTAGAATGATAGTTCAAATGAATATATTTTCATATAAATTTTTCGACTCACAATCCAATCATTATATGTATCAAAGTAATATATCTTTATTCTAAGCCTCAATTAGTAAAAATTAGTTTGGTGAAGAAAACATGTATATAGTGAATTTGCTCTAGTTATTTTTACGAGTTTGTTATACGGATATAACAAAGTAAATCATTTGGTCCTAGGATTTCGCTATAACTGAGTTTAACTATACTTTTAATTATATTTTTGCATGAAATAATGCGTTGTAAAATACTCAAAAAACATTTTTTTGCATTCTTATAAGCACATTTTCAAAGTAAATACGTTTGTTACGCCATTTAGGCTTTGTATTTTAGGTCACCAAAGTCACATCGTTAAATCGTTAACCTTCTGATATTTGTGTTTGTTTGAGAAAAATGTGACGGATATGCTTTGCGAACAAAGAGACATACGTCAGAAACACTGACAACCACACACTTATAAAACAGTATATATGTTTTGGAGCAGGGATATAGTTAATATGCATTGAGATATTCGTTTTATATGAGTTGCCAACCCAAAATGTCTAGTATAAAATGAGAAAAGCACAGTTGTGTAAATATATTTTAAAGTTTATTTTGGATTAAAACGCATTTTTTAAGACCGTCACTTTTAATTAACATATGAATGTTTAAAGCAAGACGACAAAAACACCTGTGAAAAAAAAAACACCAAATCAAATCATACAAAACATGATGAACACAATCTTTGTCGAACAGAAGATGATTGCTTTCTATGAATCTTGAGTAATCTCTTTTTCGCAGATGTATTGGTATCTTGTTTCGCATTTCTCATCACACCACGTTAGGTTGTACGGACGATAAAGACTGAGACAATCCTGATTATTGTAGTTATTTGGCTGTCCTGTAGCTCTGTTCCATGCGCTGTATGTAAAAGGTGATCTGTCAGAGTCCCACACCCATCGTCCTTCTGTCCCAACGTCAGTCCCTCCTAACCAAACAGTCTCTATAAAAATGGGTGATTAAAAAGTATATAGATTTGGTTTTTGTATTTTTTTTGGCAATCACAAAAGATAGTGTTTATTACCTTTTTATAAATGAATTGAAGAAGATTAAATTCGTAATTGACATTTGTAATTCTAACTTTATTACGCAAAGTCAAAAACAGCGTTGCATTATCGATAACGTTATCAAATTAAGTGACACTGTGTGTTTTTTTACGGATTATCTCAAAATCTCTATATAAAATGAACCGTATAAGATAAGAAATAAAACTTTGATGTAGTGACATTATATTTGTATTATACAAGTTGCAGGATGATGTACATGTTCGCCGGGAAATCCTTACAAATATATACCCCTTTTGAACTCCTTTGACTAATTACATATTAAATCACTCAACAATGATATATGTAACCTTTATATTCGAAGGTCACTTATCATAAAAAAAAACATACTTGTTAACTTCATTGCTAGACCACGGACAAACAAATCTTCTGCATTTGATTCAATTTCAACTAATTTAGCATCCTCTTTCATACAAATTATCTGAAAAATAAATTTTATTTTATTTTAAAAAGTAAAAAGCCATCTATGTTAATCAAGACTTGTAGTATTCATGCTTACCTGAGCGTAATTCCATGTTACCTCTTCGCGCCCTAACAAGTAATCTGAGTCCATGAAAGATATCCATCCTATAAAAACATCATTTGTTTTTTTTTTTTTTTTTTTTTTTTTAAATTTCTTAAATCATTAATACCCCAAAATACATCAGTTCCTTTCTCTTCAAAAATGACTTCCTATTATTTGTTTTCAAAGGTTGGTTTATGTCAGCTAAAACAATAAATTCAATTTGCAGCTTTTAAAGAATTCTTACATCACAGCGGCAAGTAGTATAAGAAACTTTTTTTCCTGGCTAAATTGTAAAATGTCCTATGCCTCATCTTACGTAAATTTCGACAACCAAATTTCGATGAATACTACAAATTGATTTATGCAGTTTTTTGTTTGAAAACACTCACAAATTTTTCGAAAAAAGCACATTATTTTTTTCTTTTTTTTAAGCGCTATGCATACATGTAGCTGTGGTGCTTTTTTTTTGCTAGTTCTTACGTAGTTTTTGCGGTTTTTTTTTTTTTTTTTTTTTTTTTTTGATAACCGCCATCTAAATAAATAGATTGATAGCAATATGCTATGCGAGATCTAAAACACTGGAAAGAATTTTGGCATGCACTAGCCCTGTTCATACTAACCACATTACTTTAGAAATAGCAAGATCAATCGAAATTGCGGTTTGCTCCTCTTCAAAGTGAACAGTATCCAGTCAAATGTGTCTTTGTTTATAACTAAAAGTTTATATGAACATCTAGTAATTTGTTTGACCAGCTGTCAGTCTTGAGCACTGATAACACTACGATGAATATATTATTTATTAAAAATCCCCGCTTTTGAAAAAAGTAACAAAGGGACTCCGAGTTTCTCAGTAATTTCAGTATATTGAGTTTTGTATTGTAATAATTTCGTTCATTTTAGAATAGATATATTTTTACAGTCAATAACACTAGACATTTTTAATCTTTTCAATTAAGGCTAATGTACTCCTTTAAAAAAAAAATATTAGCCCCATTAGAATTCAAATATTTAAATGTATATAATGCTTGAGAAATATTTTTTCATTACTTATCATAACTGATCAAAAGAGTACTCATTTTGTTCATTTATGTAAAATGATTTTTAATGTACGAAAAAAACTGTATATCAAAATGAGGTGTACGTATTTATGCATACAGTCCAATATAAAAACAACGACACGGATGGAGCAGTATACAATATTATTAAAGCTTGTATGTGCTTGACCTCCTTTTTTAAACTTCACTTTTACAAAGATACTTCTGAGCATTAACAAAATGCATGCGTTACCTTTAAGATACTTGACCTCCTTTTTTAACCCGTTTACTTGATTTTCAAGATATAAGAGTCTTTCTGTAAAAAAAAACAAAATACAATGCAATTTATTTCAGCTTATAAAAAAGGCACACCATTCAACTGACGACAATCTAAGTATGTCTATGTTATGCAAAGATATCGCATTCCCTGTCCAATACAACTGTTTTTGATTTTGCAAATTATAAAACAAATCTTTCAAAAGAGGTTGTTTGAATAATTAAAAAAAGGTGTCAAAGCTGTAAACATCGTACTTTATTTCAAAAGAAATACAGCAATAAGTACTTTTATATGCCATCTTCTATTTTTTTATTTTTATTTTTTGTTTCATATTATCAAAATTAACAGTAGCATGCATTCAAATATAAAGAAACGAAATCATAATAAATAACGTGAGTTTATTGATCTTTAAAATCCCATTGATCTAAAAATTGCATATTTTACACAAAACGACTTGAATATACAGTTTTTAAAATGAATTCAGAGAAAATTAAACAACCCATTAGAAAACAGAGAGAATGATACGATGTATACTGTGGTTTCATCAATATTCGTTTAATACCAATTTTTGTGGATTTCGTTACTTAGTTGATCCACGAAATAAAATGTTCATTGAAGTGCAATTTTTATTAACATTTTGTATTGATATGGCCATTGGCCACGAATTTACGTATCCTTGAAACTGTGATTTTCACTTTATCCACGAAATTTGGTACCCTTGAGTATTAATGAAACCACAGTAATGCTCTTAAAGGGGTTCAATTGTTCTAACAATCCCCTTGAGAGAAAGACCTCCGAATGAAATAATTAAAAAAATTGAAATGTTTAAAGCTGAATTGTTTAGAATTTTTCTGTACTGTATAATAGTTTATACCTTAAAAATAATAACTAAACTTAAATGCCATGGGCAATTTGGTGACCCCCATGCTTTTTAAGTATAAATCTAACTTTGTGACTTACTAAACAAATCTTCATTGGAGTCACGTGTGGTATCACACAATCTGTCGTTTGTAGTCTCCTTGTAAAGAGGTTGTCCCTTACTGTAGCCGATCATTGTAATCACAAGAAATAGGACGTACATGTACATCATTCTAGACAGAAATGATGTTATAATATTTATTGAAGCTGCAAACAGACGAATTGCGTAAGTGAATTTTCATTTCATGAGATTGACAGATGTTTTAATATGATATTATTAAAGACACAGCATCCACAAATAACTATTATTAAAAGAATATATACATTTAAAAAAGTGTTCATAACTTTTGAACACTGTACATGTAAACATACTTTGTAGACAAAGGTCTGCTGTGGTGATCTCTCTAAATCATGGCCGAAGCTTTGTGATACTTTTGAATGTGACGAGTAAATAATGCTTTATGCATTTTGTTTCATAATTGTATAATCAGGTTCGTGTAAGTTCTTCATTGTGTAGTGCGAGAGGATTCAAGAGTATAAAACGGCATTGTTAATGGGAAAAATCGACAAACATAAAAAGGAAAAATATTGGCGACAATTTTCGTTGAAAAAAACGCGTTTGATCAAAATTCTGTGAAGCTGGAAATTTAGGCACAACTAAGCTTTTTTATATAATTTTTTTACAATTCGCTATTGTTAAAAGGTAGGCGGATGAAAAAAAACGAAAAAGTGTAGGATAATTAAGAACAAAATAGCATGTAGGGCAGTCTGCTTCTGTTTGATTTTGATAAAATTCACGTTTTTTTTTAAATTAAAAATGAAATTAAAATTGACAGCTGGGGCAATTTAAACCACACATGGCAAGAATCATTTTTATGAAAGGAGCTTTAATATTTGTTCAAACGAAAGGTCTCATTCCTCCCCATAGAAGGGGATATACTTAGATATAAAAATAGAGTGGGTGTTTTAAATATATTCCTCTCAGGAGCCAATTAGCCTTTAATACAGTGTTGCAACACGTATCCGTAGAGATTGCTCTCTGATACAAAATGTGACTAAAGGGGTAAGGGAGGGCATAACAGGGGTTTAAGTTTTATAATGAAAATCATTCGAAACCAACACTTTGACTAATCTTCTGAAAAAGCAGAGACAATAGCTATTGGATTTATATCCGAAGAAAGTGTAAGAAATTAAGTTTAGTATTATAATTGAGTCAGAATGAGGCAGAAATGGGAATACTGAATTTTATGATCATATATAGAAGAAATTCATGTGAATAAAATAGCTATGAGCTTTTAAGGTGTTAAATAATTATGATTTGAAGCATATTTGAGGATTTTTTTTTTACAAATGTATATTATCCTCATAGGTTTTAAAAGTGCATCCTCAAATGTGGCGGGGAGGAAGGTAACAATCAAGGCATATAATTGTGAATTAGGTTTGTAACATTGAGATAATTTCTATATCGAATAAGTATGTTTGTATGGTAAAAAGTTTTAAACACACAATATTTCCCTTAAAATCTAAGTCATATTGAATCTCCAATACATTTTTCATTGGCAAACAACAACTAGTTCATTTCATTTCGCGCAAACATATCAACTTATGTTAGGGTATCCATTTGCATCGTAGTTTGCAGGATGTATTTTATTTAAGTAAGATTTACCAATAAAATAATTAATATAAAGCAAGGATGAGTACTGGCATAACTCTCTTAAGAAGTCGTTGATGACTTGTAAACAACTAAAATAAATATACACTATGCATGACGTTTAATTGTGTATATTTGCACATTAGAATTTATATTTCTTTTATTAAACGTTAAAAGGTAGCTTAAAGGCGACATTAAAGACTCGGTTAAGCCGATTTTAGGTCTCATTTCTGCTTAACAGTTGCATAAATAGGCAATTTTATTAATAATTCTTGTTTGTTAGTTACACAGAAAAAAACTAGTTGGTCCAAAGGTACAACTATCATTTACAGATATTATGCGTGTATCTTCATGAAATGATGAATTAAAAGTTATATTCTTTTTATACATATAGTACGATGCAAATGTGAGCAAGCCATTTTAAGTACAAAAATCGGAAAAGTGTATTTTCTTCCCAAAAACTATTCTTTTTCCTTACATTAGCCTGACGTCTGGGATTCTTTTCTGTAAAATTATCAAAGAGCATGAACATGTTTATCTGTTTGTATGAAACTGGCTTACATGCATTACAAAGTAAATTAATTTGTCATTTTACGGTTCTTATCACTCAGTATCCTAGCAAATCCCAGTAGACCTAAGTCGCAAAGTCCTGACTTATTAGCATATGTTCCTTCCGTTGTAAATCCTCTGTACTATCTTTTTTTCATATAACGTGGAGCAATTCAGTGCAGGGAAATTTCTCATCCTTTATTATGTTGTGCTCTTCATCGACGTACAGCTTGTGCCCCAACAATACGTCATTAAATTTAAAGTTATTGGACTGTATAGTAAAAAATCTGTGTAATAAGAATATACAAGTATAAAATGAAATATAAAAAGCTTCAGTTATCATATCCAAAATAATCACTGAGTCTGGGCAATTTTTAGCATTAATCAAAACAACAGTTCTTGGCATAGTTCATTGAAACGTCCCTAAATATTATGAAATCGTGATTTTTTGATAATCGTTCATTTCTTCTCGTCGGAAGTTTTCACCATTAAAAAAGTCAAATGAATTACACAAGAGGCTCAAAAAATGAAGACACAATTTGTAATATTACATTTTACATTCCGATTGTTATCGAGTCCTTCTGTTTTCAAAGACAATGGAATAATATATAAAAATATATATTTATATAAAATATTGGGTAATTCACAAGGGCGTATTGTATAATTTTTCAACATCTAAAAAGTCGACCATCCACGTCCTTCACCTTTTGTTTTGTCGAATACCACTTATAAAAATGTGGTGCCGTGCCTGACCAACGGAGAACTCATTCGTTATATTTTCTGCTCCAATCCCCCACATTTTTAAAGAGAGTTTAAAATGATAATATCAAGATATTCAACAACATCAATACGAACACAAAAATATTCTAATTATTATATGTACACAAGAAACTTTTTAAACGTTGGACATTGGGTGACATATATGTGTCACATTATAGGTATTGTCATATAAGGTAGAAAAATACGATGTCCAATTAGAAAAGGCGAAGTCTCTGTCGTTTACTTTTTTGATTCATGTAGTTAATATAAAAAAAACTCTCTTGCCAGCCTTATTCCATCTAACAATGCATTATAGTACTGCTAAAATCTAAATCTAATTTTGCAATTTAATAGCATTTTTCATAACAGGCGTGTGTGGTTTCAGCCGATTTATCGTTCCTAATTTTTTTTTAACCGATCAAAATAGTCACCAAAATGAGCAGATTATTAAATTTAATCTAAACAGAAACAATTTTTGGCAATATTTTTTGCAGCTGTACAGAAATCAATTACATATTGTGTCTTCATTTTTTGAGCCTGTTGTGTGATTCAATTGACTTTTATAATAGTGAAAACTTCCGATGAAAAGAAATGAACTATTATCAAAAAGTCACGATTTCATAATATTTAGGGGCGTTTCAGTGAACTGTGCTTAAAAAAAACTGTTGTTTTGATCTATGCTAAAAATTGCCTTGACTCAGTGATTATTTTGGATAGGATAACCGAAGCTTTATGTATTTCATTTTATACTTATATATTCGAATTATTATTGTTCATTATGTAGCTTGAGTGGATTCTAGAGTACAAAACGACGTTGTGATCGACACAAAATTAAATAAGAAAAAAGAACCTTCAGCTACATCTGTTGTTGAAAAGCCACGGACTTGATGAAAAATTTGTGAACCGTTTTTCCCATGCATTTTTCAATAATATACTATAGTTTTCTGTAATAGTTTATTTACAATTGATTTCTAATGTAAGACTACAACATGATTGACACAAATATAAACAAGGTCAACACGGTTAACAATAAAATCAAAAAGATATTATATTGGTCATTTCTAAATGCATTTCTTAATTGCATTTCTTGAACATTTTTAAACATTATTTTAATCCTTTTGCCGTGAACTCACCAATTTCCACATCAGATTTAAAAAAAACAACAAAGTAAACTCTAGACTGCAAAATGCAGCGTAAAATCAATACATGAATAAAGTCTGATTGCTTTATTTAAAGACTTCAATAGTAAACAGAAACATTCAGTCTGTTAACAATTTGACATATAAGTATGTACCTTGTATCTTAACAAGAAACGTCCGTTGTTTGTGTGTACTTATCACGTTTCATATAATTTATTCGTTGTCCGATCACAAGAACGTATAGAACCCGAAAATAAACTGAACATATCAATTTAAAAAATGTAAGCAAATCAAAGAAATGCGTACGAATTTATGTTTTATCAATAGATTCAAATGAATCAGCAACAAATGCAAAATTTTAATTTATAATGTACTGCTTTCTTAAATCGTGTTTACATTTATCGGCGACCGAATCAGCCGATTAACGATAATTTTCCTGTATATTATATCAAGCAATAAAAAGTACCGTAACAAGATTCAAGCAATATAAAGAAGTTCTTTATCTCCTTTTTAATCATTATTTTAGATATCTGATATAAACAAAGCTTTAATCTCTTACTTGTTTGTTTATGTTATTGAGTACTGTGGTTTCATCAATATTCTTTGAATACCAATTTTCGTGGATTTCGTTGCTTAGTTGATCCACGAAATAAAACGTTCATAAAAGTGCAATTTTTATTAACACTTTGTATTGATATGGCCATTGGCCACGAGTTTACGTATCCTTGTAACTGTAATTGTCACTTTATCCACGAAAATTGATACCCTTGAATATTTATGAAACCACAGTACACTCCGCGTACGATTTTATATCACCCATGCAAATAAGCTACCTCATTTTAAAGATTTTCGATTTTGCTATATTAATTAGACGTTGCTATTACTGCAAAAGTCGAAAGATAGTTAATAATATATGACTTTTCTTAAATTTCGATTTATTTAACTTTTATACCTAAATATGGATGTTATAGGATAGGATAGGATGACCTTTTTTGCAGGATGGATGCAGGATACAGGATAAAGGATAGGATAGTTTTGTCAACGTTTATGATAGCAGCACTGCTTTTTTAATAACAAATAATTGAACAATAAAAACACGGATGTAATAACCTCCTCACAAACTTCGTGAACCGGGTTCAACGTTATACAGTTAAATTGAACTGTTGATTATTTTTAAGCATAGGTATCACCATTGACACGTAAACATCTCACTTTTCTCTCTCGCAAATTATTTTAAACCTAAAATCACACGGATAATCATGCCACGAACCATCCTCTGACAACATACACTCTTCGCTTTTGCCACCGTTTGGTTGATTCGGATACCAGTTCCTGTAGGTTAAGTCGTTGCCCGAGTGATCCCACACCCAGTCGTCATATTGTGGGTGTTTTATTCCCCCGGTCCACCATTTGCCTGTGGAAACTTTATTTTAAAAAAAAGAAAACATTAAAAGTATGTGTAACAAACATAAAGTCAGTCTACTAAATAAATGAGGTACAGTGCGTGATATCTGTAATAATGTTGTTCTAGCTAGATTATACCATTTTCTTCAAAAAATCTAATAGAATGAACTTGTCGGTACATATACATTGTTTAAATGTTGTAAGTAATGTTTAAAATTTACTTCAACCACGATCATAATGATGCATTAAATAAAAAAAAGAAATTGTCAGAATATTAATGACATCACCATTGAAATAAAATAAATCTAAATATGTAATAAAGACATTAAATCCATTATCTTTTTAGGAATGTTTTAGTAACAAACTTACTGCAAAAAAAAAAAAAAAAACTTTTAGGATGGTGTTGGGTGGTTACTTCGTGTTTACAATATATTGTGTAAATGAATTAAGATTAAAAAAGATACAAAATACCTTTATCCATTAGCCAGTTTTGTTCTGCCTCCGAGTTGATCTCAAGTAAATACGATTTTAGTGATTGACATTTTGTCTGTAAAACAAAAATCGTATTCATATCTATACCTTTAATAAACACAACATGACGCCTTTGTTTATTCAATATCAAAGAAGAAGTTAGATGTTAAAAAGCTTTAAATACAATTTCAGAGGACAAATTGTTACAGATACTGTTTTTTAAAGTTCCTTCTTTTCGAACCTATTTTCTTTTTTTTTTACTTCGTCAATAGAGAAATATTTTTAATATTCATAATACTAATAAAAGACACAAGACGTTACAGTAATGCTATCAATTGTTTAGCGTGAGTGAAGCAGGTCACATGTAAAAGTTTCATGATATATCTACTAATAGGTCAAAAACTCTTAATAACGGAAGATACGACAATGCAACGTCAAGGCGAGGATAAAGTATATTTTTTTTTTTAGATTTTAGAAACCGCTGCATCACTTGAGAGTAAAACAAAGCGGTAAAAATGTATTTGGGCTGTTTAATCAACATACAATGTAGTAATAACGCAAACAGTGTCAATCTCCTAATATTGAATTTGGCAAAATACATGTGTATCTTGCACTGAGGTCGACGCAAATTAAAAAACAAATACAATTAACATTTTTAGCGAGAACTAGTAATCGAAATATGAAGCTGGTAATGTGACTGTTTCAATGTTCTTTGTGCATATTGCATATAGTTTTATTTAATTAAGACAAATTAGAATTGCCATACAGCTTTTCTTATCATTATTATTAATGCCCTTGGAAAGCATATTTTCATCGACATAATTCTGAAAATATGTTTATTATAGTTACATGTATATAATAATATTGATGATTTAAGAAATGCACTCTTTTGTTGGACGTCAGCCTTTTTAAAGTGGATCTCTGTATCTAAATGACATCTTAATCAACATAATTGCAAAATTGAACGCCTTACATCCAGTTATATGGTATGTTTTTGGTTAATCAGCAAATATAGATTAAGATAAAAAAAAAATTATATAAAAATGTTTAATTGATAATGAATACTTTAAGTAAATTTACAATTTTCTATTTATTTTTTTTTATTATTCTTCTCCATCACCTCTAAATGCTATAGTTTATACACTTTTTGAAAATGTAGTTTTAGTTCCGTTTGGTCCTTAAGATTTTTTCCTAACCTACAATGAGTTTATGTTTGTACATTTATATTAACACGTATAACAGTACAAAGTGTAACTTGTTGACAGTTTGGCATTAAATGTTAAAGTTTAAATACCTTGCCTGCATTCCACGTGAAAGAAGATTCCATAAAGCAATACTGGGCATTTGCAACCCTTCTCTCTTGATCTGAAATTATGTAATCGTTAGTTCATATTGTTCTCGAACAACAGACACATGTTACATTATATGTATTTTGATATTGGATCTTTTAAAAAAATTATAGATTAATATTATATTGTGAATTAGATAGATAGATAGATAGATAGATAGATAGATAGATAGATAGATAGATAGATAGATAGATAGATAGATGGATAGATATCAACATGAATGACTTGCATGTTCCTGTTTCATTTTTACATCTAAGTTGAAATTGTAAAATGTCATCTGTTTCTAAAAAGAAAGAAAAAACCAGTATGTACATATAAATGCGTTCAGTAACGATACATCCTTAAAAAAATCAGTTTATGCACATATTTGCACCGATTAGACACAATCTAACACCAGAGTAGACCCCAACTAGGTTTACTTTCGGGGTTTATTTGGAGTTGCCCTGGGTCTACTTTGTTAAAGAATGTGTGTCCACCCGGAGTTTACTTCGAATTTTGGGGACCACTTAACGTTCTGAAGTAATTTATTTTTTCCACCTTACTGCCTGTAACTCTTGCACATGAATATTCCAAACACACATGTGGCATCTGCTTTAAGGGCAATACTGCTGATCGGGTTCTACTCTCTGGGCCCATTTTTGGTTAAATTACGTGTAGGGTTAACTCTCGTACAATGTAGTAGACTTAGTGTACTTAGAAAAGAAACCCATGGTTTTGTTTGGGTTTAATTTCTGTAAGGTTGGGTCTGATTGGTGTTGTAAGAATGTAACATATACAAATGTACAGCACAAAATAATTTATTTTGATTTATATTTATTTGCTAGTACTGTGGTTTCTTCAATATTCAAGGGTATCAATTTTCATGGATAAAGTGAAAATCACAGTTTCAAGGATACGTAAATTCGTGGCCAATGACCCCATCAATACAAAATGTTAATAGAAATTACATTTCAATGAACATTTAATTTCATGGATCAACTTAAAAACGAAATCCACGAAAATTGGTATTCAACGAATATTGATGAAACCAACGTATTGTATTTATTAAGTTTAGTATTTACATATGATTGTGAAATCGTAAACTATAGAAAATGTTCCCAGTGAGAAAATCTGAATTGCTTGTTCAAAGTAAGATACCTCTAATCAAGTTATTTTGATCTTTTAAATTCTTCATTTGTTTCTGCAATTGCACGTCTCTATCTGTTAAAAGAAAATGTGATTAAGAAATATCATTTATTTCATGTGTCCGTGTACAATACAAATATATTAAGCATCAACTGATCTTATACAGATTTAATGTAAGAACCCCATCCCCCCCCCCCCTCCAAAAAAAAAACAAACGAAAAAAAGCCAAAAAAAAAAACAAAGCAAAAAACAAAAACAAAAAACCGAAAATAATTTAAAACATAATACAAAAACTCAAACCAAATCAAGAATTTGACGAGCTTGTCTGTACTAGGTCAGCTATATAAATAAATATCTACCATGATACGCCATTACATCAGTGTTGACTTTACTTTACTTACTAACATTGTAGTACAGTGTGTCCGCGAAAATAAAGAAAACATATTTCTACAGCAGTCAACTCTAGTCCACATGTCGATCAATACAATCGTGTGCAACTGAATATGACATAACTTCTTAAATTAAAAGTTTATAGACTAACGGTATTAAGTGTCAATAACAGTTGTCGAACTTGATTTCAGTTAAAACATGTAATGTTCCAAGGTTTTCAATCAATTAATATCATACAGCATATCTAATTGATTTTAAATATTTGATTTCTAAAGTATTTGTCTGATTTTAAGTGTACTGTTCTATCTTATATTAAAGATCTGTACATGTAGTATATGTAAACAAAATTATCACGCTTTAAAATTCACAACAAAGTCTATTGGAAAAGCTGAATTTTTAAATGTTCAGTATATATGTTTCTTTTGGATATTTCCTTTCAAATATATTAGTTAGAGATGCAAAGATTACCATTCTTTAAAAAAGGCCAAAAAATTGTATTTTACAATGTTTACATATAAAACATGATATAAAGGTAGAAAGTGTATAAAACGTTTTAACTATATGCATATATTCTATCAACTTTGGTTGAATGTCAGCCTCATAAATGTAATCATTTTAAAAGGAAAATAAATATCTCTCGAATATTGATTTACTTCCTTGTGTTAAGATTTCATTACCTAACGCAAATAGAAATAAATATAATTGAGTAGTGGATAACACACTAGTACCATATCTGTTGTTTTGGGGGTTTTTTTTAAGTTCATAAGGATGTGAGCATATTCATATTAACCATCTTTTGTAAAGACTGTTAAAATTTATTAAGCTTCTCATCGTACAAACATTTCAAAATTTCTTAGTAATGTCTGCAATAATTCTTGCTTCCTAAACTTTTTCTCGTATTAATGTCATTCTGAGGATGAAACTCAGTTACTCTTTTGACTGAACGGTCCAGAAAGAAGACTGAATAATGTATCCATGCAATTTACAATGTTTTTGACTTTTAGTAATCTCTCATACTACTTTTTGAAGTTAATTTATACCTTCTGTTTAATCCTGTGCTTAAAAAGAATGAATGACTGCATGATCTACTGTCACATTCAATTCAAATTCATGCACTATTGTCTGTCTTTTATATGTTAAATTTATTTCGACTTTCTATGTTTCGGTTGAGATTATACTTATCTGTGTACTTACCTCTTAAGGATTTTACTTCCTGGTTACAACTCTTTATTTTGTCTTCCAAATATAATTCTCTGTCTAATATACATTTTAAAAAATATAAATATTCATGTATACGACTTTAGTGAAAGGTGTTTCTTTGTATAATACGCTTAAATAAAAGTAAAAAAAAAAATAAAACCTAAATTGCATGTTTGTTCACTGCTACAGAACTCGACCTAAAGTTTGGCCCCAAAAATGGTGTAAGAATTATTAATACTTACAATGAAATATATCGATGTCGGATTGCAGTCCATTAATCGGCTTGTCATTCCCATTGTCCTTGTAAATGGTTTGACCAGTGCTATCACCAATTAAAGTGATGATTAAGATGACGGTATAAATCATTCCAAAGAAATAAGATAGTGCAACCAGTGGATGAATTTTATCTGCAATGGAAAAAAAATACCAAATTGTTCCACTTTACACATTATGGTAGAAATTTCTATAAATTTTGAAAAATATACTAAGATCAACAGATAATAAAAAGAATATCACAATAAAAAGCATAGCATGTAAACCTGCTAAGATATCCTGCTTAGTTATGATGAAGTGTAATTTGTTTGAGTTATATGATTTTATTGTTGTCAAGTTTTGTAGGTCAAGAAGATCTAAGAGCCATTTTGATAACAGTGAAAAAAAATTAAATAGAAAAGTTAGAAACGCCGCCATAATCTAAACGTTTCGAGTCACGTAGCTTTAAGAGGTCATAAGGTTATACATTTAATAGAAAACTAAAAAAAACACGCCGCCTTAATCTGAACTTTTTGAGTCACGTAGTTTTAAGAGGCAATAATGTTACAATACATTAAGCCTCGTTTCTATAAAGAAGTAGGTGAAGTGGTGAGTGAATGATGAAATAACGTTGAAAAGTTCAGATATTCCCATTCATGTCAGCGAGTTTAGAGCTGAATGGGGTTGAGTTTCCCAATAAATATATTACAATGGTGCGACGTTTGCTGTCAATGAATGCTAATTTTCTTTGGAGTTAAGAATGAACTTCAATTTCTGTATTGCATGTATAATGGTGAACAATGTTAAAAAAATGCAGGCAAAAATAGGCAGTCAGTCTTTTCAAATTTTGTCACTAACGTACATACAAACTCATATGTTTACAGAATTGTAACTGGAGAATGACATAGTTAATGAAAAGAGTAAAAATGCATGTATATAACTGTTTTCTAAAACACACACATAGATAATGTGTAAGTATCAATAGCAATAACAACTTGGATCAGCAAATGACACAGTGTAGTTTAAACCATTTTGAGTGTTTTGAGAGTAAGGGCTTTATAAATAAATATTCTATATTACACAGATATTTGATGTTGTTTACACTTAGTAGCTGTACTTATTCGTACAGTCATTTCATGCATATCTTTTACAATTTAATGCTATGCTATGGTATGCGATTTTAATGATATGCTATGAGATTTGTATGGTATGCTATGAGATTTGTATGCTATGCTATGAGAAATTGAAATGAAGGGCTTAATGATATGGTATGGTATGCTATGCTATGGTATGCTATGAGATTTGAACAAAAACGCCTCCATACACAGAAGAGTTCCACACATTTCGAAGTGAAATAATAAGAAGCCAAAGTTTACAACAAATCTATCATGTAAACATTTATGTTTTCAAATAAAAACATTTAAAACCGAGTAAAAATAATGTTGTATGCTATGCTATGGTATGCTATGGTATGATATGACGAATGCGATTCTATGAGATTGTATGCTATGGTATGAGATTCCAATGCTATGGTATGAGATTCCAATGCTATGCTATGAGATTCCAATGTTATGCTATGAGATTTCAATGCTATGCTATGCTATGGTGTATGTTGTAAAAGATATGCTTGAACTGACTGTACATAGATGACATACACTAATAATACTTTATTTTTTATTATATTATTTAGACCTATTTTCTCTCAATTCATTATGAAAAAAGTTGAGCCTCGGTTGAGCCAAATATGATGTCTTAATATTACACTTACTTAATATAACATTTCATGTAACAGTTATTGCATTGCATCTATTGATTGTTCATGTCCTGTTCTCTTGTAAAAGCATTGTCCAATGGTACACCAATGCAGTTTTAATAAAAGAGTATGATTAGAATATATGATATTGCAACCCGTGGCTTTTAGATTCATTATGGTAGTTTTTGTGAAAACGTAATTGAAGCATTAAATGGATAAACAAAGTGCTAAAACTAAGGTGAATGTATGATACAACACATAGCATTCAACTTACTATGTTAGAGTGGGCATAAACGGCTCAGAAGTTCAGCTTAGTTTTTAAAAAATTCTTTTTTACCCGACTCGTTCTAATATATATTTGTCATAATTATAACAGAATGCATTGTAGCTTGATTGGATTCAAGAGGGAAAAAAAACGGTAATTCTGATAATACATGTACTGGTATTTGGAAACAAATACAGTGCTGCTATCGTGAAAGTTAACAGAACAATCCAATCTTATATGATTTATCCTGCATCGTTTACTACAGATAAGCTAAATTCTATTTTATCGTATCTTATAGCATCCATATATAAGAATAGAAGTTAAAAAAATAAATCGAAGTTTTAGAGTTCAGTAATTTTATCAACTAATTGTTAATGAATATAGTGATTAATAATTAAATCCGAGAACAAAAATTGACACGATAACTTATTTACCTGTGCATCGATTATATTAAATCCTAACATATAACATTTATTCAATTATTGTCCTAATCATATAATAACCAAGTGAGATTTTCTGTACTCTACTAATTCGTTTTGCGATACATTTAAGTACGATACGAGAAACAAGTTCAGTAGTTCTGCCTAGTTAGGATGAAAAGTTTTGACCCGAGTGAGCTAAAATTAAAATGTGTATTGTAAGTCGAGTAGATTTCAGAGTAGACAGAAGTCATACCATTGAATAGAAAATAAATATAGAAAGTTTAATATCCGGCATGACTCAAAGATTTCGATTCATATAATCTTATGTTAAGGAGCTCACAAGGCCATAAGTAGATTTTGCCCCTAACCGTGAAGAAATCGCTTAAATTGGAAGTAGTTGGTGAATTACGAAATGACGTTGAGAAGTTAAGAAAAAAGTCCATTCACTGCAGTGAGTTTTGTCCTTTCTAAATTGATTTTTCCCACTACTATAAAACGGATTTTATTGCTTATTAATTTTGCAGTAAAAGTGGTTTAGTACGAACACGAATGTAGCGAAGTTTTTTTGAGCCCTCGGTAAAATTCTTAACACAACTTTGAAAAATGTTACGGCTATAACGAATTCGGATCTAACGAATTTACAGATATAGCGAACTGATTTTGAGTTCCGTAGATGTTAATAATAACGGAAGCTCACACTTTTATAACGGATTTCTTTACAGTTTAATAAAGTACTCTTTAACATGATAGTTTAAATGAATATATTTTCATATACATTTTTCGACTCACAATCCAATCATTATATGTATCAAAGTAATATATCTTTATTCTAAGCCTCAATTAGTAAAAATTAGTTTGGTGAAGAAAACATGTATATAGTGAATTTGCTATAGTTATTTTTACGAATTTGTTTAACGGATATAACAAAATAAATCATTTGGTCCTAGGATTTCGCTATAACCGAGTTTAACTGTACTTTTAATTATATTTTTGCATGAAATAATGCGTTGTAAAATACTCAAAAAACATTTTTTTGCATTCTTATAAGCACATTTTCAAAGTAAATACGTTTACTACGCCATTTAGGCTTTGTATTTTAGGTCACCTAAGTCATTTCGTTAACCTTCTGATATCTGTGTTTGAGAAAAATGTGACGGATATATTTTACGAACAAACAGACATACCGACAGAAACACTGACAGCCATACAATTATAAATGTATAAATGCTTTGGAGCAGGGACATATTTATGCATTAAGATATTATTTATATATGAGTTGCCAATAACACCGTTGTATAAATATATTTCAAAGTCAATTTGAATAAAAAGACATGTTTGAAGACCATCACTTTTAATTAACATATCAATGTTTAAAGCAAGACGACAAAAACACCTGTGAAAAAAAAAAAACAAATTAAAACAAACAAAACATGATGAACACAATCTTTGTCGAGCAGAAGATGTTTGCTTTCTATGAATCTTGAGCAATCTCCTTTTCGCAGATGTATTGGTATCTTGTTTCGCATTTCTCGTCACACCACGTTAGGTTGTAAGGACGATAAAGACTGAGACAGTCCTGATTATTGTAGTTATTCGGCTGTCCTTTGGCTCTGTTCCATGCGCTGTATGTAAATGGGGATCTGTCGGACCCCCACACCCATCGTCCTTCTGTCCCGACGTCAGTCCCTCCTAGCCAAACCGTTTCTACATATGTAGTTAACATATGGAGTTAATATAAGATCATTATATATGGTTAAGATATGTATTCTTATATTCAGGGCATGGTTTTTTTCTTGCCGTTCTTTTTTCTTGCATTTTTGTTTTTGTTAGAAAAAAGTAAAAGATTCATTAATACAGATATGAGTAACTGCTTGAAGTAATTTTCATATTTATTGTTTATTTCTTAGAAACTCAAGATAATTATAGTTAAGGATGTTTACTAAGTACTTAAATATATACAGTAAAGATGTTGCTTAAACTGAGTATCTTTTTAATTTCAATAAAACAAACCGTAATTCAATGTTTGCGAGTAAGGACATTGTTTCATTTTAATCATAAATCATGTACTTGGAATCTTACTTGTTAACTCCATAGCTAAAGCCCGAACGAAGGTATCTTCTGCATTTGATTCAATTTCAACTAATTTACCATCCTCTGCCATGCAATTTAACTAGTGAAAAGTATAAAATAAAAACAATTCTTATTCAATTTTCATTTGAAATGCATCAAACACAAAAGACCGTTCACTGTTACCTTGGCTTTATCCCAAGTAACCTCATTGCGACCCAACCAATACTCTGAGTTCATGAACACAGTCCATCCTTGAAAGAAAACAAAATTCTTTTGTCATTAAAAAAAAGGTTGTCAAACTATATACATACTGTTCATTAGCATGTAGTACATCTTCACAGTGTGCATAACTTCCTTTAAAGCAAAGTACAATGACCATATTTTTTTTATAAAATGGTGCTTTTTCTCTTTTTTTCTCTTTTAATTTTGGAAGGGGATTTATTTGTCTTTGTTTCCTTTTTTATTAAATTAAAGGAAGAGTTACTTTAAAAAAACTTTAAAAAATTGAACTTAAAAAAATGCAAATCATACAATTAAATCAGTCGGACTGAAATTGGAGAAGTCCAAAAAATAAGTTGGTCACATAAGAACGCTTGTGTCATTTATGATTCTTGCTAGATTGTCAACAAATTAACCATAAGATCTGCCTGAAATAAACTGTTATTAAGTTAAGATCATAAAATTCATATTTTCTATTTGGGCACTGTTCTATATTTTTATACAGAACACTCCGTCTAAAACCGGTCAAAGTCTAAAAATGACTACGACCACCAAACGCTCTTAATCTTACGACTTGTAAGTGGGGTCATAATGGAGTGATTCTTGATATGAATGTTATAAATCATGCAACCTTAAACGTATGTTTATAATATTCAAGTTGATGGGGAATCTTTGTAGAACTGACATGGCTGCAAATAATACCATTTAAAAACTTGGTATACCTGATAAAAAAAAAAACCAGAACATCATATTGATGTCTAGAATTTTATGATCGTAATGTCAAATGATTTGTAATCCTAACCAGGTATTAACAAAATTATATACCTTTTATGGACTGCACCTCCTTTGTTAATTTGTTAACTTGGTTTTCAAGAAACAGTTCTCTTTCTGTAAATAAAACAAACATTTTTTTTATACACGTATCTTGCTTTGAGCCGAATTTTGTATACGTATAGTTTTTAATTCATTATAAGATAAGGTCAGCCTTGTTCATGCCATAATATGTGTTTTATTACTAAACTTACTTACTTACTATGAAATTCCTTGTAACAGGTTTTCATTGCATCAGTAGATTTGTCATCCCCCATGTTCTCGTAAATGATTTGACCAATATTGTCACCAATAAGGGTGATGATAAAAAGTATGACATAAATCATTATTAGGATTTATGAGATTGCAACCCGTGGTTATTAGCTGAAGAAAAGAACCAAAAACATGTATTTTTTCATTTTTTACACATTTTAGTCGAAGCTGTCATAAAAGGGGTTAACGCAATACTAAAATGATAATCAATGTATATACATGCATGAATACTTAATGTTTAATTACACACATACCATGCGAGCCTGCTCTGGGTTATAATGCACATAAACGGCTAGGACGTTTATCTAAAATAATGATATTTGTTCTGTCTTATTCTTACATATTTAGGTCTTAATTGTAAAATCGAGTGGATTCAAGAGGAGAACACGGTCATTATCATAACACTGACATGGAAACAAAATACAAAGGTTAAAAGCCCTTTAAGATCTGATGGTGGCTAGGCACTTAACACAGTGTGTATAAACCACAGATGCTTTAATTAGATTTAGCATCCCTCAACCAGTAGTATATACTGTAACGCTTTGCAAGATTAAGTGGTTGGTAAATGACAAACAAAACATTGTGTGCTCCCGATGAAGAAGGAAATACATTATTAAGTTAATTTTATCTGGCGCATTACATGTATGGCATTGGTGTTATTGTTTTATGAATATATTAACACAGAACATTTATGTTCTTTCACTTTATCAAGCTAATGAAATTTTTAAAAAATGAGTTGTAAATTTGTTGTATCTTTTTTTCACTATTTACATTGTACCTCATGATATTAAATCTTACATCATGTATGTACATTTACGGACTATATATACGGGCGTTGTTTGGAATTAAGACACTTTGCTTTTTCCTTTCTCTTCGACTTTTAAAAAAAAATGGCATAAAAATCGAACAGTCCCTAACAATTTATAGCAGCAAATCAATTTCTAGATGACTTGATGGCAGAGGTAGTCAGAAAATCAGTGAATGATGTAATATGATTACTACGTATTTAATAACGGAATGACAAATATAAATGTCGATTGGAAATCAAATTAAATTTTATACGTCATTTTTATACTTTATGATAACGTCATTTTGTTATGTGCATGTTTTATTTATAATAACATGATCATCACAGACACAACATTTATCATAGTACTTAGTCCTGCTTTACAAGAGGTGATAAAAAATTGTAAGAAATGCACTCACAAAAAAAGCTTTATGGTCTAACTCCTTGCCGAAAACGCACGAAGGTTCTTGATATGCTTCATTTTGCGCTCAACGTGAATGCGAGCAGATTCAATCCTCCTGGTGCTTTCAACTTCTTTCTTGATTGTATGTCAGAAATGGAGGGCAGTACAATTCAACTCCATTTTGTGATAAATCATCTTTAATGTGTATAAATCATTTGTCCACTATAAGATCATCACACTCCTGTAGTAGATCATACAGTCCACTTTCTCTGGTTTTCTAGGTATCTGATACTTATCCACCCCAAAGAAGATACCAAAAAAATCAGACTCTGGGGTTGTAGAGATGATGAATTTGGAACAAATAGTTCCAAGCTGTCCAAAATGATAAGAGTATCTCTGAACTTCTATAACATTTAGATATCGCTTTCATCTATGTCAATGGTGGTGATTTTTAAACACAGTCGTTTGCAAACACTGAAACATTAACTTAATCCATGCTTTAAAAAATCCTCGATAATCTTCCAGACGAAATTTTTAACCTAAATTACCTGAGTAAAAGACCAAGCCTTATTCGCATGAGAACCATAAAAAGCATTCTAAATTTTAAGCTTCCTTTTCGCTCTCCCTTTCTTTGCATCAGTTTCTGTTTTCACAACAGAAGAATCCAAAACAATTGTGTCTGCTCTTGTTGTTTTAAGCATTCAAATAATGCTTTGTATGTGTCACAAACTGAAAGGCCGGTAAAAAAAAAACCATTTTGTCATTTTTGTCCTTTATATCTTCTATGGTGTTCACAGTTCTAGAAGTTGTCCGAAAAAAATGGCAAAATATCCTTGCCTCATTTGCTTAAAGTAGGGGTATCTAAATTTGGATGTCGAGGAGATAGTCATTGTACTGTTTGATGTACAGAATTGCGGAACAATGAGATAATTCACGTGAAAATTAACACTTTCATTTTTCCTATAGAATTTGTGTTAACTTTTCAACTGGTCAAAGAATCTAATTCTGACATTTTCATTGATCATAATGATGCTCATCATCTGATCTTTATAATAAGTAATACATATGAGAAACAATATTGTTAAAATGCTCATTCTCGTTATTACGGTTACAAATTTATGTACCTGATATTTTAAAATAGTTTTTTTTTTGTAAAAATGATAAAATATAACATTTTATTTGGATATAAATTGTTACAGTACTCACTTGTATTCATTTACATCTACTGCTTGGGCTGGGCTTTCTAGATTCATTTTATTATCTTTCTTTGAAAGTCTTATTCTAACCGATTTCACAGTCTTGTAAGGTAGGAAAAAGGGTTGGAGTTCTAATTCCTTCTATTACCACCAGAGAAGTGGTCAGAACACACCTAAATTTAATGAAAAAAAAAATCATTAACAGTAAGCATTCTAGTGGGGGGGGGGGGCAATAAGGATAGAGAGACGGGGTGTTGCAACCACTATTGAAATAAAACCACTATTGAATTAAATTATTTCAATAGTGGTTAGGAATGCATTTTATTAGAAAAATCACTTTGCAACCACTATTGAAATAAAACCACTATTGAAATAAATTATTTCAATAGTGATTGGGAATGTATTTCATTTGAAGAATCACTTTGCAACCACTATTGAAATACAACCACTATTGAAATAATTTTTTTAAATAGTGTTCCGGGATGTATTCTATTTTAAAATCAATTTACAGACACTGCTGAAGTACAACTCCTATTAAAATTATTTTTTCAATCGTACCTCAGAACGAATTTCTTTGTAAATATTACTTTGAATTTTTTTTCTTTATATTTCTCTTTCAAAAGACATATCATGTCCTATGAATAGTGTATATCATTTGCACATTTGCAACAGTGAACATCTTGTAAATTGTCAGAACTTCTATTCAAACCCCCTGTATATTGAATAATCATTTATTGATAAATATTATTATAAATATCACTATTGAGATAAATTATTTCAATAGTGGTTGGGGGTGTACTTCATTATGACCACTATTGAAATATATTATTTCAATAGTGGTTAAGGATGCGTTTCATTTTAACCACTATTGAAATAAAGTATTTCAATAGTGGTTGATGATGCATTTCAGCTTTATGTCTATTATTATGTCTGTTTGTAACAATTTTCTTTCTGCTAGGGGAGTTTCTTAAGATAAGAAGTATGTCTTATAAGATAATGAATTCCTTTTTGATTATGATGTTCTTTGATTTATTTTCTATATGGCCATGTTTCCCATACCTTCTGTCATCTGGAACCGAAAGTGTTATGCACAGTCGGAATAATAGGCATTAAAATGACATGCATCCATACCACTATTGAAATATTTTATTTCATTAATGGTTGTAGTGAACCGCATCCTTAACCATAATTGAAATAAATTATTTCAATAGTGGTTGTAATAAAATGCATACCTAACCACTATTGAAATAATTTATTTCAATAGTGGTTAAAATGAAACGCATACCCAACCACTATTGAAATAATTTATTTCATTCAATATTGGTCATAATGAAGAACATCCACAACCACTATTGAAATTATTTATCTCAATAGTGATATTCATTATAACATATATCTATAATGATATATAAGCTTTAAATTATTTTTTAATATGCAGGGGTTTTGAATAGAAGTTCTGGCAATTTACAACGTTGTCTTCTAGTACAAATAATTTACAATTTTCATAAAACATGATATATCTATAGAAAGCGAAAGGTGAAGAAAAAATATGAAAACAATTCCATATGTTAATCTGCGAGGATTGATTATTTCTGCACAACAGTGATAATCCTAAAATAAGTACATTTATTTCATAGTCTTGTGATTATTATTACCGTAAAATATGCAAGTCTTTAGTACCTTAATTGTGTATTTGAAATTGTTTTATAAATTAAAACGAAAGTATATGTATGTTTATTTGCGAGTATTGGTTATTTATTTCTACTCAGCAGTGAAAAATGTAACATAATTGTGCATTTGAAATTATTCGTAAGATTTCTTGCATTTCAAAATAGTTTGCAAATATGATACACATGTATACAACTTCGTTCTTTCCAAATGTGTTACAATAGTGATTACATAGTTATATTTATAACGTAATTCATTCCGACCTACGATTGAAAATATAAATTTAATAGAAGTTGAACTTTAATGGTGTCTGTAATGTAGTTGTTAATATGAAATACATCCCCAACTTCTATTAAAATGATTACTTCAATAGTAGTTGTATTTCAATAGTGGTTGCAAAGTGATTCTTCTAATGAAATACGTCCCCAACCACTATTGAAATAATTTATTTCAATAGTGGTTTTATTTCAATAGTGGTCGCAAGGTGATTTTTCTAATGAAATACATTCCCAACCACTATTGAAATAATTTATTTCAATAGTGGTTTTATTTCAATAGTGGTTGCAACAGACGGGACAAGAAGTGGAAAAAGAGGATGTAAATGAGAATGTCTTGATTTGTTGAGAAAAGTACGTTTTCATATCATGAAAGGTGGCGATTTATATGTGCTTCACTGCGAATGAGAAATTATGATTTTTACCAGAGTTCGTTTTGGATTAAAGTGTTTACGACTTATGGCTCTAAGCCACGCAGGCCAAAGGTGTTGTTTCTTTGCTAGTTCATGCAGTTTTACAGGTTTACAAGTGTGCCCTGGAACATTGTGACAGTCTTTAACGTAACCGTAATGTTCCCCATGCTATTATAACTAGAAGTAAACAATACCTCCACACACGAAGGTTACATGAAACTCTTGCATGACTTGACTATCGAAAATTGGGAATTTAGAGGCAAGCATATTGACGATCGTTATAAATCTGGATAGAACTGGATCTTGATACATGGAAACTAGAATAGGATCTGTTCATATTTGGTTGTGTGAGATTTCAAACGAAACACCAATTTTGTAAGAAGGAAACTGTACAAATAAGTCCGAGTGTAAATGTTAAATGTTTAAAACACATAATATTGAATGTCTACCTATGGTGAAATATACTACATTTCTGAAATATTTATACATATACTCTTTTTGTCCCCCGCCGCAACGCGGTGCGGGGACATAGAAATGCCGGGCGTCCGTCCGTGTGTCCGTGGGTCCGTGTGTCCGTGGGTCCGTGGGTCTGTGTGTCCGTGTGTCCGTGCGTCCGTCCGTCACACTTTTTTGTAAGCGCTCTCATGCCTACAAATTTTGACGGATTTTCATTAAATTTATACCAAATGTTTATACCACTAATACCTTGGTTAAGTTCGAAAATCAGCATTGGTCGATACTTTTTGTTGGAGTTATGGGACTATGACCACAATAATGACTCCGTTTTATCCAAAAATTGACCTTGTAAGCGCTCTCATGCCTACAAATTTTGACGGATTTTCATTAAATTTATACCAAATGTTTATACCACTAATACTTTGGTCAAGTTCGAAAATCAGCATTGGTCGATACTTTTTGTTGGAGTTATGGGACTATGACCACAATAATGACTCTGTTTTATCCAAAAATTGACCTTGTAAGCGCTCTCATGCCTACAAATTTTGACGGATTTTCATTAAATTTATACCAAATGTTTATACCACTAATACCTTGGTCAAGTTCGAAAATCAGCCTTGGTCGATAGACTCGATACTAGTATACTGCTTCACCGGCGGGGGACCCAGGAATTCTATTCTTGTTTTACCATGTCAGTAAGGTTCTATACAGCCTGGATAAGAGAGACACCTATCGATCAAAATCATTCTCGCTTACGTTTAACAATGTATAGCGATCAGTCCCACTCTGCAAGTGGCGTACCAGCTAAAGATAACGGCTATTGCAAATGAATTGATGTTTCGAGGACATTTTTCAAGTGTCATGCAACTCTTCAGCCCTTATCAATTACAAGAAGCTCTACCTGTTTTAAGTTATCAGCAGGTCGATCCACTCAGAACAGATCGATTTGATAGCTACACATTCGTTTTTACCTATTTTTGATAATGAGTCAATAACTCGATAATTCAAGAATTCGTAATATATTAAGAAATGGAGTTACAAGATTAATGATTGACTGATGAAAAAACCAGCTCTCTAGAGCCTTTATATCAAAATATAATTGAATCTTAAATTTACTTCAATTGAAATTATGTTTTAATTTTTTATTTTAAATCTGTATGTCAACATCAACTTATTTTTTAATAGCACATTCCTTGTGCATACTGCGTTTGAATTTCAACTTGGAAAAGGCTATAGATAAGGAAGAGAAATATTTCATTTAAAAGGAAACCTGTCGATTGATCCACAGCTTAGTTTAGTTTCAGTTTAATGCATATGAGTTCAAGAAAATAACCGGTACAGTATACGTAATCATAGTTGTTTTCATTGTTAAGAAAATGGCAGAGGTAAGTTAAATGGCTTACTTAATAATCTATGAAATATAAAATGTGCTTGTACTGTGTATTCAAGAGGTGTTTTTGTTCTGAATAGTTTATAATGCCATTGTTATTGTTGTTTTTTTACTGATGAAATCAATAATTAAACTGTGAGGGCTTTTTTCTACCGATAAGAAAAAAATTATTGGAAATATTGGCCTGCATCCAAATCTTATTCAAGTTGGAGACCAATTTCCAAAGCAAAAAAATTGTTTTGTTTTTTAATTTTTTTTAAATTTTATTTTATTATTATTTTTTTTTTGTTGGGGAGGGGGGTCTTTTTATCGATTGCCTGTCCAAGATTATTGATCCCGTCAATATTTGACAAATTTTTATGAAATTACATATCTGTCAAAGAAATACAATTGAAATTTATGCAGAGGAAAATATCCGATGTTTACGTTTTTGTCATCGAATGTATTTTACACAGAGAACTTATCATGAACGGAAAGAAATTTCTTAAGGATATTTATGATCAGAAATGTTAACATCGTTTAATCATTTAGAGGTCATGGGAATCATCACATAATTTTTCAACTTAAAATCTGTGTACTTTTTATATCTTTAGCAATGCAAAACCCCAGTATACCTTCTATTTCTATCTGTGTATTGAAACCTTTAGTGGTAGAAGGGGTGTTTCAAACTAGAAATTTGGACTTTTTGCATTCTATTGGATGAATGTTGTTTGGGCACAAAGGTATTTATGATTATCGAAGTATTAAGCAAAAAAATGGGGAAGCAGAAACTTGGGACAATGGTAAAACACAGAATGAAGTGTGGACTTAATGGTTTTCTAACTGTTTATATCATATTATCGTTCATAAAACATAACAAAAATTGGAAACAAAAAACAATAGTCCAATACATGTAAAAGAGAAATTAGTAATTAATTGCCAAATAATTGTTACGCACTTATAGCACATAGTGTTAAATCATTTTATTTGTGCGTGCCAATGTTTGTGGGTAGTCAACATTTTCGTTATTAATCAGGACGTTATTTCGTTGGTAATATAATCAGAACAATTTTGATTCATATTAAATAAATGATTGTTTAAAGGTTGGCGGGTATGTAAAGTCGTGGGCAACGGTTTCCAACAAAAGCCACGAATATTGGCCTGCCACGAACAATGATTCTTTCACACTACAGAACAAAACCCAGATTTGGGTTGACATACCTGGTAATATAAGTGCAGCTTATGTTGTACTCTGACGACAATTACGTTAAAAAATGTACAACTCATAGCTTGTCACATAGCACTCTTATTTGACCAAACATTGCGTAGAATAACGAGATGATTTTATATATCTGGATCATAAACCTAATGATATGTCATTGATTTCATCTCTTTTTTTAAGGAAACATTTAATGTGTTAACTCATTTTAAAACAAGTTTTGTATAACAATGCTATCTATATGTATATATGTGATAGAAAATGAAAATGTTTTGTCCATCAAAATTATACGAATATTGTTAGTATTTAATTGTTAATGAACTTATATTCATTGACAGAAAGTTTTTTTTAAGGGAAATATATTTTGATATTTTACATGAATAAGGGCTGCTTTCTACAATCACTATGTGTTCCAAACTTTTAAATAGTTATTGATTTTGTAGATATATACATGTTCGAACAAAACGAAAGTATATCTGATTTTATGGTTTCCAGGTGTACTTGCATTGTATTTTTTTTTATCTTGTGTTAGTAACATAAACGTTTATCAACGAACCAGATTAATTATTCAAATAAGTACTGATGTTAAATTTTGATTTGTTTGATTAGGGTTTGAGAGATTCGAGCTATGAAGCTTGTGTTGCCGTCAATAATGCCGTGGTTTGTATAACTTTTCATAGAATCTTACCTAAATGGATTATATTTGCAAATTGTTTCATAAAGAATGATACAAAAAGCATTTAAAGACATACATCAAAAGTCATAGATCTAATCAAGAGATAAAAATAGGCCTTATTATTATGTATGTTTGATTACTTTGAATGTTATATTTCCATAGAATGGGTCGCATCCTGATTATGTAGAACTCTCAGATTCTACATATGAAAAATTGCCAGAGGTAGGTGTGCAAGGACTAAATTCATTTACATTTACTTTTTCTGTAGTCATCAGCAATTTTCTTTAATTACACATTTTTATATAATGTATCATATTTTGTCAATTCAATATATAGTGTGTACAATTTTTGTTATGGATATTACATGGATAGTACTGTATATGGCTAAGCAGCCTATATTGGTTTAAGATATGAAATATGATGATAACCTAATATCACATTTTTCAATGATAATTAATTCAAAATAATAATAATATATTATTGGTATATGCAATTTTGTTTTAGAACCACAATGATTCATCGCATCACGAGTATACGACACCATCGGATGTCGAGGTAAATAACGAATAGTAAATGTCTTATCGGAATGTTATTTAATCATATTAATAGAGTACTTTGTGGTGGAATATCCCTCTGATAAGAGAGATAACTTCTGTAGAAAATAATCTCACTTTGTTTCTGTTAACTCACAATTATTAAGGCATGTAGCAACAAGGGAAGCATTGCTGGGCCCCAATTTATGTTGGATGGCGACATTTATTTAATATTCAATTATAAAAAAAAGAAAATTGGAACAAAACGAACTGAACCCAAACTTTTGGCAAGTGAAAAAAAGTTAAGAAAACTTTTACCAAAAAATGCAAGAAGCGAATCATATTTATCAAAATTTTAATGGGGCAATGTCTACATGTAATACCCCTTCCCCTTCCCCTAATGGATTAATTTATAAATATTACTAAATTTTATGTACTAGTTCAGTATATGAATGGTACGTGTTTGATGTTTTATGCCAGAGAATTGAGGATAAAATTTTGCTCTCTCCCTATTTACAGCTCGTTCACAAAGGGGAATGAATTATAATTGAGAAAAACGTGACAAAGACTATTGCAAACTCTAGACTTAATTATCGTCGTTTTAAACTTATAACATTTCAAATGCTCAAAATTGAATAAGGGGTTTTTTTATCTGAGAGAGCAGATATGGGACAACACAATTAAAAAATAATAATATTACATTTTATTCAAAACAATATATCCTGATATTGCTATCATATCAATTACTGGAAGTTCATTTATTTGACCCCCTTTTTGTGTTATAACAAAATGCTCTCACGACTGGTTTACATTTTTAGCATTTCTAAAACATATGAATCCATTTACATGTACCAAATTTAAAAATTTAAAAACAGACACCTCTCTGATTAATTAGAAGCTATGGTAATTTATCATGTACTGTATGTAAAACATGTATATAAAACCTTCAATAGTCTATGATAAATAAAGATAACTCTTGCTAATTGAAGCAATTATTGTTACAAACCTATGAAACAAAGTGCTATTCTGAACTAAAAAGCAGCGTTCATTATGTTTTCTAATATGAATTGGCAATGTATATAACTATACATTATTTTCATAAACAGTTTTTACTGTTACTGCGATGGTAAAATTCTGTTTTTTCTATTCATTATGTCTAGTTTTTTTTCATATCATGATTAGACACATTATTAATTTTTGAAAAATCTAGAAGCGCTTCATTGCTTCAACTTTGTTTCATTCGAATCTATTGATATTGACTTTCATGAAAATCAAAATGAATTATTTTTAAAAAAAGATATGGTAAAATTAATAGCAGAGGGATATTACACCTTAAAACTGGTTTTCTTTAACAAAAAAAATCATCAGTATCAAAGAGAAACTATCGTGTAGCCAAAATATAAAATATGTTTTAAAAATCATGATAATACGAGAAAACCAAATGAGTAAGTGTGAAGTTGATTTTCAATTTGACAAATCGATACGATTTTCAAAAATATTCCTATTATTTTTTTTTAAAATGCTCACACCTTTAGCAGTTTTTAGTGAACCATTCTTTTGACGTACATTTTATTCTAAAGTAAAACGGTTTAAAAATACATTTTTTTTTGGTCCAAAATTTGGATTTTGTTTTCACATTTCATTTAATAGTTTAACTAGATACTTGTATAAAAATATAGCAAATTCACTTTTTATGTCGACATTTTGTATGGGTTTTTTTTCGCGGAATATCTTTATAGTGTATGATTTTACTATTAACTGTAGCTTCCTTGTTGCGCTAGTGTATTAATAAAATCGATTAATACATTCTTTATAAACAAAAAATGTAGTGTTTGTGTGCATCTCACGAGCTAGGAATCTTCCGACTCGACAACGATTACATGACAAATGACTTTGGATTATTACTTGTATTGCAATGAAGAACAATATGAATTGTATAATAAAATGACAGAAATAGGATATATCTGAATTTGATGAATAGAAATTTCTATATTTACCCTAAAAAACCCAGGAATACATGTATGTTTGCACAGGCATTTAACTAAAGGGTTTAAACGAGCAAGTATATTGGTTGTAACGATTCTGTGATTTGCTTCATTTAAAAATTTACTATTCTGTTGGATACTTTACAGGACGGCAATATCAGAGATTCCTTGCAATATGAATAACCAATACAATTTGTTTTTCCGTTGAGTCAATTGCAACCACAGGAACAGCAGAATAAATATGCTCCTGAACTCCCAAAAGTAATTGATTTTTTTTTATTTTAATTAAAAACAGTGTACCGACGTGATGAAAAAATATGTGTTCTGTTTGCTTGCATATTTGTTTGTGTGTCTGTCTGTTTGTTTGTGTGTTTGTTTGTTGTGTGTTTTATGGGTTTTTGGCAATTTTGAGGCGAACTGTGGACTAACTAAACGGTTATGATAAAATATAAACATTTGTTTTAAAATATTCTGAAATTTAATGTGTTTAATAATAACAACTAAAAAAAAGAACCTTTCATAAAACACAGAACAATTTATTGACACAGTGTGTAATTTTATACAAGGTGTGACAATAATATCCACAGATATGTCTGAAAATAATCTCTGATAATATTTATGGTTGTTATTTTTTTGGATATGTATCTTTTCTAGAACCGACAACAAACTCACAATGAAAGCTTACAACATCAACACAATGGAAAACAGGTATACTATGCTTTTTTGGACTTCAACACAAATCTGTATGCACAATGTATCAAACCCTGACTTCTTTTTAGGCATAGTACATGTACAACACAACACTATTATATGAATAAAGATGACTTTGTTTAGCAATTCAATAAAGGTAATAAAGTAATTATTAAATTATCATTAATTAATCATTATAAACTGAACATGATTTAATGCTGCGGAAACAAAACTCCCAAGCATGAAGCAACTACGCTCTAAAATGAGCAAACGTCCATGCCTAATTGGAGTTGTGCTGCTTTTGGTAGTACTAATTGGAAGTGGCATATCAACGTTTATGGTGTTTCATTACAAGAAACAAGGTAAAACTAGAATATGCAATTCCTCTCTTATATCACGTATTGGCAAATTTATAGATCATAAAAAAATATATTTAAACTTTGAAACACTGCGTATTTTTTTAAAGGTAATTTCTTGTTATAAACTAACCTTATCAAAAGATAAGCGGACATAAAAATAATTTATAAAGTATTACGTTACATAATTATACCTCATTACAAAAAGCGAAAATTTGGTCTTGCATGCAACAACTATTCAGGGCCATCTCATCAAAAAAGAAAAATCAATCTCTTTACTTTGCAAAAAAGGTTTGCCTTACAAAAAAAAAATGCTTAATAGCGAGCGCAGCTCGCCGGCGCGCAGCGAGCTCTACCGGCAAGGCGTGTGTGAATAGAAAAATTGGACTATTTGCACATTCATTCAACGGATTTTTTTGGCGTCAGCAAACCGGACCAGTAATGCCTTGTTTTAATCGTCCCAGTAGTTCCCTGTAATTATGGTTTCCCATTTTACACTCTCACGAGAACAAGATAAAAAACTGTGTACATGCATATTGTAAATATCATGGATATTCTGCCGACACAACGCAAATTCCATTACACAAAACTAACGGAGTTATCGTCCTTTCGAGTGACGTCACAATGGATTTCTTACACATTGATCCGACAGAATTTTTCGGCGTCAGTAAATTTCGACCCACAATGCAATTCCTCAATGTCGGACGATCTCACTAGACTGGATACCATCTCGCGAGAATCAAAGTAAAACTTTTGAGAAACAGATAAATTATGTAATTTCAAGAACATAATGCTTTTAAGTAAACAAAACAGTATATTTCGCGGAGTTATTTTTTTAGGGTGTTTTCAAAGAGACAGACGACACTTGACCGACGTGAACATTGACGTCACAATAAGGGGAAATTACTCTAAGTAGTTATTGTAAGTCTGCAGAAATATAAATACCAAAATCTTCTCAAAATCTTACAGAGCTAACGAATGGGGACATTTCTTCAAAGATAGGAAACAGCTGTAACTTGCTCTTATTTGAATGAATGTTCACATTTATTTTATTCACTAGATTTATGGTAATTTCCAGGATTTTTTTTTTTAAAGGGGGCGTGGCAACATCATTCAAAAATTCTTCGCAAGCAAAAAGAAAAATATTCTCAAAATCAGGAAAATTCTAATCCGGGTGAAGAATTGGGAGTGCGTAGTATGCCTATAGCTCTTTAGCTGCTCAATAGTGTCTTTATTTTCACTTCTATTTATTACATGCTCCCGGGGGATCCATTTTCCTTCTATGAACAGCAAGTTTTTTTATACATAAATTTGTATATTATGTTAAAATCTTTATTATTCAATAAAATTTAAATTTATCCGAGATAAATTCTATATATAAATAGATAAAAAAAATCTTATGAATTATGAATAATGAAAATTCACTGGAAAAAATAGGCAAGTTTATTTGATTCTGTATTCAAATTCATTTACTCTACGTCGCTACTTTCATTTTTATTGTTTTATCATAATTCATTATTTTATCACATGCTGCGCTCGCCCCAACGGTCGCACCGTAATACATATTACTTTTGTTCAGAGGGCTGATATGAAAAAAGAGTCAACCACTTTTTTTTTGTTTACAAAAAACTTCTTTTTATATGATATATAACTATTTCTGAACTTTGTATTGCATATCATAAAATAGATAAAAATCCTATACTTTTTAATTTTTTGTGTTAAATAATCATATGATGAAATATGTTTTATCTTTCTACTAGCCTTTGCATTCTGCAAATGATAGTGGCCTTATAAACCAGGTACAAGGTATATTCGGTCAATGTCCCAATAAAGCCTGGCGCGTTTTTCCGACATTCAAATAAATGCATTGGGACGTCATTTTTCGTTCTTCATTTACGCCATGGCGTCATGGCTTCAACTGCAGATATGTATCGAAATTTGACAAAATCAGCTCGTTTAAGGCTGTATGATATAATGTTGCGGAACAGACATGGTTCTTCAAACTAGGCGATATTTAGGCTCGGATCGAAAACGTTCAGAGGGCTCGGCAAGCAAATTAACATATTAAACGCAAAACATGCACGTATCGTTAATCAATGTTTTAGCATTTTTTTCTCGAAAAAAAGTTACTTTTCATAAAGTATCAAATTTGATATCTAAATGTGATGATCATTAAAAAAATAACAAGCAAACAATTTTTTTAGTTATGCCTGTTTACGTGAAGTAAAAACCTCAGATCATGATAATAATTATGAAGTCATTTCTTCTAGGCAGAAACATATTCATATGAACAATTCATTTGATTAAAATAAATCTATAACTATATCATTTGATAAAAAATGAAAAGAACAGGCTGCATTGATCAAAACTCCATTGACGTGTGCGTATTGTTGTATATTATCCTTAAATCAATAAAAGTAGAAATTTATTTTACAATTCACCATTAACTAAGTAAGAACAAAAGATTTATGACAAAAATGTATTTAATTTTCACTAGATAAAAGCAACCCTGATCGTCAACAACAGAATCTTGGCCAAGGTATGTTTAGTTTGTACAATGTAGGGAATTCATATTACTGTATACAGGGTAATTTTAGCCCCGTGTAATTTTCGCCCTCTTCATTTACAAACGGTTTCGCCACGTCTTGAATTTTACCCAGACATAAGTTTGTTTAAAGAAAGATAATTTAGGACCTTGGAATTCGCCTAGTCTTAGATTCGCCCGCTGACAACAAAGGTGAGAGGGGCGAAAATAAAACGGGGACGAATATTTCCTTGTATATAGTATATATATATAAGAAATTTTTTTTTTATACTTTATTTTCTACAGTTATCTGAATTCAAATTTTAGAATATTTAATCCCGTCTTCGTTATATCCATGCATGAAATTTATTGAAGCATGTATGTTTCAATTATTATTTTTTTATGTGTTACTGGAATCAATGATGCTAGATATATGCATTCAATTCATTTCAGGAAACAAATCCGTAACATCCGTTACAGCGACAACTTTTAAACAGTTCACAGTAATTCCAACTACCAGAGCGAGAATGTCACAAACATCATCAACACTTGTTCAAGGTAAGGCTACTTTGACAATCAGTTCCTCCACACCAATGGCAGAAGTCATCCAAATTTTGACCCAGCATCAGTTGTAATTCTTCTCACTATTGAACCCCCAACATACCCGCCTATAAGATGAATCAATGTAAGTTAAGTGAAAAGTATTTTACAGATGTGTTCAAAGACTGTAAAGAGCTGAAAATAAATGGCTATACCAATGATGGAGTTTACTTTATATACCCATACCTCCCGATAGCAACGTCAGTCAGAGTGTACTGCGATATGACGACGGACGGTGGCGGATTGACGGTAGGGTTTTTCCTGACTTATCTTATGTCATTTATTACCTACAAACATATTTATTCTGTTAATTTAGGCAATCATGGAGTTAATTTCAGATTTCGAATACAACCAAAAAATAAGTAACAAAACTGTTCTATTCATTATTGATTTTTTTGCAAGTTTAACAATGTTCGTATCGACGAGGAAACGCATCAATCATGTGTATTTTATTTTTTAAAAAGGGTATATTTTACTTAGCGTTGCTGTAGCGTGCAATATGTTAGCGTAGTAATAATTAGTTTGTAATTAAAGATTACATGTGTTGTTAAATATATATATGTACACTTTTACGTACAATAAAATATGGATTTATAGGTATTTCAACACAGAAGAGACGGATCTGTAGACTTTTATCTTTTCTGGGACAATTACAAAAAAGGATTTGGAGAGCCAGATGGAGAATACTGGCTTGGTATGATATTTAACGAGGTTGCCGTTATTCCATATAAATTATTTTTGTTGAAAATCTCGATAAATGTAAATCCGATTCGGGTAATTATAACTACGTGATGAATAATAAAAAATAATGCATTTGTTGTTATAAATCATTGTGAACTATTGTTAAAATTAATATTTTTTACGCACAAAAAAGTAAGCTTATATTTCTCACTTTCATCAAATCAGTTACCGGGAAAGAAAATGCGTCCTTATTATCGGAGATTAAAAAGATTGTGAAAAAAACACACAACCGACGCCCGTTTCTCGCTAATAATTTGTCTGTTTATACGTCTAATCTTTTGTAAAATATTTTGTTTCTCTGTTTTTAACTGTTAAGGTCTTAAAAAAACCCATTAAAAAAGTATTTTTGTTGTAAGTTTACACTGTATTGTGTAACCATAGGCTATTGTTGAATTGACAAAAAATGAAGCGGAGATCAATTTTCAACTTCAACATTTTGTAAAGACTCTGATATGTTAACTTTGTATTACAAGTAAAGTTGATGTTGTATTTTAACATTAATTTTCGTTTCTTTTTCATTTGAATGGTTACAGAATGCAGGTTAGAATAAGATATGCAGAATTTGACTTAAATATTTCTATGATGTATCGTGCATTTTGCATCATATCCTATCCTTGTCCACTTTCACGATGGCAGAACAGTAGTTAACTAATGCAATACATTTTATTCAGGAAACGATCATCTCCACCAACTGACATCTTTGGGAACTTCAGATTTTTATGTGCGTCTCGAGAAATTCACTGGAGGATGGGCGTATGCAAAATATAACAATTTCAGTGTAGCTGACGAATCAGATGGTTACAGAATGAGATTGAAAGTCGGGTCATATCAAGGAAACGCAGGTATATGTATCTAGACACAATACATTTTATCAATTCAAATTATAGTCCAATCCACACTTTGCAAAAGTTGTCTCCCTTCGCGGGGTCAACCCAAAGGTCAAACGGGAAAAATCATCTTTTTCCTTTTTTTATGCAACCAAGTATTTGGGCGTCTTGTGATTTGGAATTTAATTTATTCCTTAAATATGTGCGTTGTCTCACCTTGGGGCAACGGAAACGAATTTTTAATGTCAAATGACAAAGTTATACACCTCTAAACTACAAAATTAAGGCTACTGTGTGAAATCAATGGGTTTTCCCTAAAGATGGCTGCCAAGGGATTTAACTTTTTTAAAGTATGGATTGGTCTATATTTATTTATTTATTTATGAAATGTATCCTAAATGTATACTAATTATTTTAAATTGATAACCTAATTAATCGAATTCACATTCTTAGTGGGGGAGTTAAGGCTGTATCCGGGAATTGCCATGCAGATGAGCTACTTAAAATTTAGGGGGAAAAGTAGGTTTTACCGTGTTTTTTTATTATTAAAAAAGATGATCCAACTAATAGCAAGTAGTCACGAAGAAGTTACATTATAACATTATTCAATTTTATCTAAAAGAAATGTGGATTGATAAAACGCAAAAAATTGATTTTAAAATTCAAAAACAGATTTTAACAATATGCTTTTATTCCTAAGTTTGACAATAAATGCAGGAAAAATACAAGGGATGGTATAGTTTTGTCATATATAGGACTCAATAATCTTTTTTTTAGAATCAGTGCACTAATTATTTTTATGGTACTTTTTGTAATACCCACTATATATAAATTGGTTTGGTGAATGTTGATTGTATTCGCTGACTAACAGCTTTAATGGAATCAAAACAACCCTTATGATGGTTTGACGTGCATGATGATACAGACGAATTTTCTCTAATAGATATATGTAATCAGATTTCAAGATTTCCAAAGTTTCTTTGTGTGATAAGACAAGCTTCGAATATTGCTTTCAAATTAAATATTTTATGTTATAGTGACATTTTCTACTTGACTAGAACTATTTAATGGTAGCAAATTATTATATAATATATAATTATACTCTTTATATAACTGATTTTATCGAAAAGTGCATATACCTAGCTAAAACCTGCAAACACCTTATTGCATTTCTAAAGAAAATTATGCAAACAAAAATCACTCTTTTTGTGACAGAATAGATCAAAAGAAATTCTGTCAATTTTAGCATTAAATGTATAATTTTGGATTGTTTGACAGTTTTTATATTGTTTAAAAAAGCAAAATTCAGTTATAACACCAAAATGATATCATATTGTGTGATATTTTTCATATAAAATAATTCTTTTAAGGTATTCGATTTATAAGAGCCCCAGATTTAATGAATCTTGGGCTAATACATGTACGGATCGAATACCTAAAAAAAAAAAAAATTAATAAGTATCAATATGTAACAGTGGAATGTGTCATATCTAATGACATTTCCCATTTCTTGAAGAGTTGTTCCCTTCGCTTTTTTTTATAAAAATTATTTCTAGAAAAATCTATAGATTATAAAAATTATATTATTAGTTTCTGTATTCCTAATGATAAAATACATCTTCACCAAATCATTTATTGATATTCCTAGTATTAATATTTTTATTTTAAAAATAGATAATTAATCTGTTCCACCGTGTTTGCGTATTTGTTTAATAAGAATATCTTGCGAAAATCCTGATTTTATTTGTGATATTGAATGACGCAGTATAATTGTTATCAACTAACCACGCTATAACTTTAACTAAAACTATGAATGCACAGTTTCGGTCTATCATCCTGTTGTTATAATTGTGTTGTGTTTTATTTCACAGTAGGTAGATATATTACATTTTTTTTTGGTGAGGTGTGATTTTCAAGGGGCATGGTAACAATTGTGGTCAAATTCTATTTTCTATTTTTATTTATTAACAATGCTTAGGGAATGCATTTCTTATGATCAAATGAAATTTGAGAGTCAGTTGTAGAGTTATCAGCAGGATAAAAGGCTCCCAATTCTTTGTCATGGAAACCAGCCTCGTGCCTTGTTTTTGTTTACATAGGTTCAATATACCAGTAAAAAATCGTTTTCAACCTGCTTTGTCTACATTTATATTGTAATTCATTTCAAGCATAAATAAACAGTTCCTTCAATTAAGACATCCATTTTAGATTTCAAACTGGAATTTTTACACTTCAACATTTCATCATGCTCTCTTGTTGCACGTTTATAATATGTTTAACTCCTTATACTTAGATTTACCCCAAAATTATGTGTTTGATGAAATATTAAGCAAATACGATTAAAATAATCCTGGCATTCACCTTTCATATTGAAGACAAAAGCACTAAGTTAAATCAGTCTGTAGCCATGGTGCTTTTAGTCGACAATTTACCAAAATATTGATAATCCTTTATTTTGATAATGGATTCCGTTTGGATATGTTTCTAATGTATAAGTAGCCGCAGGCAGCTAACATATGTTTAATGGCATGTCACACACGAAATCAACATGCTATATTAGTTAAGTATCAATGGATCATATATCATATCCCAATATCATGACAGAGCAGTTGCTATTCATAACATCATTTTATTTATTTGCATTTTACCACAAATACCCTGTATTGGCCTAGACCTTGACATTTAGCTATTGCATCAAAAATAAACATTCAGACTTTAACATATCTTTTTAATTCACATAGATTTGTTAACAGAATCAATGATATGTTTTAACAGTAATTCCTTCAAAATGTTATTATAAGACATGTTTAAATTAAATGCATCAATTTTATGGAGAAAAACACATGATGTAAAATACAGTGGTTTAAATCTATAATGTCATTGAAAAGTATATGAAGTCACACCTCTATGACGTCATAGTATACAGACAGAGTTATAGCCGCGTTTTGAGTTCATCCGGAACAACGTTTTTATTCGTTGTTTTATCACGCCAGGTCAAAAATGTTCAGCAAGTAAACTTCCGGTTTTACGGCGTCTCATAACTATGACAGAACGAATTCATTTTTACGGGTTTCAAGTACCAGATCTAAAGAAGTATCTGCAAGACAGGGGTAAAAGTTGCAGTATAGGCAAGAAAATATTCTTAATGAAATGGCGTGGGTAGACTCACGAACGACTAAGACTTTATAAGCAGGATAGTGGGTATCGCTTACACATGGCTTGCCATATTGATGATGTCAAGACTGCCTATCATCACCATCAGGAATATATATACGTGAGGGCAACCTGCATGCCTGAGACCAGACAATTAAAATGCTCAGCCTTATGAAGTCTGGATCTTGGCAAACAAGACAACTGGGGAAATTTTGTCGGGCAGATGTACTTGTGTGGCGTAAGTATATTCCAGATTAAGGTAACCTTATCTTACAGGGTTGTCTCTAAGACCAATGGAATTTCATTCCCTATACTGACATAATACCCCAATTATTCTGGTATTCCCATTCACCCTCCTGCTAGGTGAGGAGCCCCAGACACCCTTCTACTTTTTTTAAATGTTCCCTGCCATTTCAATTGTTAAGGGACTGTACTGACTTAGTTCAGCAAGTTAACTATTTATTTCATCAAGATGTTAAACAATCTGTGCTGGAACAAATCAAAGTGCGTTTACCCTAAAAAAGGAGCACAAGTATACAAACGTACAGTATATGGATAATGATCAAGGTAAAAGTAGAACCAATAACTTGTATTTCCGGAAACACTCCGGCATGGGACAGCACACTCCCCGCCTGATATCTTACAAGATATCACTACAATTATTACAACAATGTACCACTAAATCAATAAGGTGTAATACTATTACAGCCATGTAGCACGAGATCAACAAGGTGCAAACTATTACAGCTATGTTGCACGAAATCAACAAGATGCAAACTATTAAAGCTATGTTGCACGAAATCAACAAGGTGCAAATGTAATAGGAAGTAAACAATGAATTACATGTGGCACTTGACACTTATTAATTCACAACTCATACAAACATGTTACGTTACAGTCCAATATAACACACATGTAGAACACGTTATTCTCAGTCACTGTTAAGGGTGTCTTTATGGTCTCCGTTGACACTCAAAAGAAGAACAAGTTCGGTCACCGGTCTTGTATAAATCTTTGACAGGCCATTTTTGTTGATGCGTACCTCTGCCTTTCCAACGCGACCATCTTTTCCACAGATAGCATTTTCCACCATTCCAAGCGGCCAGTTGTTTCTGTGACTTTCGGGATCCATTAGCAAGACAATGTCACCAGGATTCAAGTTAGTTTGGTCATACTGCCACTTCCTTCTAGGTTGTAAAGTGTGCAAGTACTCTTGCTTCCAGCGGTTCCAGAAACGTTCGGCAAGATATTGTACTCTACGCCATTGTTCCTTGTACATATCCTTTGGATTCAAGTCTACAAAAGGCTGTATATCTGCACTTGTCCTTTGGGTAAGTAATTTGTATTTGCTACCTTAAAAAATGTTTTCAAAGAGATATCTTTCAGGTGTGCCTGCTCCTGCACCCGAGGACATAATGTTGTCAAACTTGAGAAAGTTGATTGGAAGTTTAGTTGGAACATATGGTTAATTTAAATCAGAAAATTTTCATAAAATTCCCCCCAAAAACCGTTCTCTATCAAACATGCCACCAACGCCATTGTTGCTGTCATCTGTGGACAGGCGCAATGAGGACAAATGCAAAATCACTGGATAAGATAAGAAAAACGCTTTTCCATTACAGTGGTAAAAAAATTGCTTAGGCTTAAGGGCATTGGCAACGAAGTATTCCGGAAATAAAAAATCAGTTCCTGCTTTTTTTCTTTTATAATCGAATTTCAGTTACCGTTCTTGAGTTTTTTTTTTTCTAATTGTGAGTTATCTACCGTAACACGAACTCTTATTAGAGTAATAAAAACAGCGTTTCCGAAGTAAACAGTAAGTACAAGAGGTGAAGTGACATCGTTCTACATCGACTGGTACGTTTTTTTCAGATTCCAAAAAGAAAAGAATCGACGAATTTACAGCAAACAACGTAAGAAAGATTATTAATGACCACTCATATTCATCTAAGCTGTGTGATCATGGTGATAATGACTCTAACATTGATGAGTGTTTACCGGTAGTTGAAGATAGCAAGGAAAACAATTACGCATCCAGTGATAGTTTAGATAGGCAGATTGACCATGTTCACGATACAACAGAGATTAGTTGGCGACAGGGACAGCGAATAGTGGAGTTGGGATTTATTGTAGACAAACTCTCTGAATGCTGTTCTATATGCCACTCTTCCGTCCATTTAATATAACAAACACGGTACACGAGATACGTTATGGATTAGGCAGCTTATTAACCATCAGGTGTGCCCTTTGTGATGGAAAGACGGTTGTTCCAACTATGGAGAGACATACTGGGCCTAACGAGCTTGGGATGTCAACTCAGAGTTAGCATTAGATAAAAATGATTTAGATCATTCAATATATAATGAATTTGAAGAAGTATATTTTTGTTGATTTATACAAGCATGTTTAGTCATGTAAAAAAAATACCTCACTATTTCATAACAACTACTGCATTTTTCTTATTAATTTATTTTCAAAAAATCATTTTGTTTTGCTTTCAGGTATGTTACACAGTGGTATAGGGGAAAGAAAGTTGTCCAACTTATTGTCGACACTGAACATTCCACCATGTTCTTAAACAACACTCAAGAAAAGAGAAAGAGAAGTAGGTGAAGCCCTTGAAGATATAGCACGTTCTAGCTGTGCTGATGCTGCTGTCAGAGAAAAAGATCTCACAAAGTAATTAGAAAATAAAATATTCTCACAAAAACCATCTATATATTGAAAAGTTTTTTTAATACATAACTGAGGTAGATGTTGCACAAAATAAGATGTATATGTGATTCAATGGCAGCATGGTACGAATTGTCCACTGTCCAGACAAAATTATATATTTATCATACATTTTGTATTTCAGAGAATCTTCAGTATCTGCATCGTTTGATGGTTGCTGGCAAATCCTACAGTAGCTTATCTGGTAAATTATAATATACTAGGTAGAATACACCAATCTACTTATCAGGATGTATACATTTTACCAATGTAAAATGTAAACATATACAATTACTACTAGCAGTTACAGGTGTAAAATGGGGAATCACCTAGACAGATTTATACTAGACTTTGACCCGTGCGTGCACCGGTTGACATTACATATCGGACATTAGGAAATAGATCCATCGACACACCATATTGTTGACATTTCCATAACAAAGCAATGCTATTAATTTCACTACACTTTCCTTAGTTAGAATAGATCTAATTTAACTGTGTCTTAGGAAAGACCCTCACCATGGACAGTTAAAATGCTTCCCATATACCCGTAATGAAACAGAAATTGCATAATTGCCCCGAAACGATTCTGGAGAAAATTAATGAAGTTACATTGAAAATAATAGTCAAAAAATCATAATAAACCATTTAGAGACTATCTGTAAATACTTTTTATCTAAAATGTTAACCCGTGTAATGTAAACATTCAACACTTTTCAAACAACGTACACGTATTTTCTTTTCTACAGAGACAATACACGGAACGCATTTTATCGTAAAACCGGGTCTGTAGGACATAAATATATTTTTATCATTTTAACGATGAAACATTATATATATAATATCTTCATTACATGTATATCTTCACTCCCCTAATAGATATGTTGTGAATTTAATGCAGTATTTCATTTTTTATATTTCCATCACAGATGACAAATATCCTGTTTGAAATAACTCTAGGAGGAGAGTTATCACAATTACGGATCAAACATGATCAGTTGGACTGAAGTTGTGGGGAGACGATATGGTGAACAAAATCACCCAAGAAGGTTTATCAGTTGTGGTAAAATCCGTAACTGTTGTACATCATGATAACAGAACATCAGTAAACGGCACCGTGTCCACTCAAATAGAGGTGAGTATTCCATGACATTTTATATCAAAAGTTAAGTTTTCGCATTTGAAAACTCAGTAAAATTACAAACTAAGGCCATGAATAATAAGTCTCTTGGTTCTCAGGCCATTATTTTTAAAAATTATTTTGTATCAGCATGCTTGTGGCTTTATAAAATCGAGCAAAATCAAAAGAAAGCCAGAGAAAATCTAATACGTATGTCTGATGACGACAGCTTGGACACTTATTGGACGGATAATTCTCATCAAGAAACTTATCTCCGACGAATTTGTTTTTCTGTATTAACTGCATGAAATAAATTGGTTTCACAATTTTCGTAATAATTCTATTACAATTATCAAAACAAGGAAAGGGTTTACATCATTGCATGTTTTTCTTTGTGTACAGCATGATTTATCAATCATGTTTATCACCGCTTTAAAACATGCAAACAGGTCATCTTTTTAAAAATTACTAACCCAGTAAACGAAATAGTTAATTAAAGCATTTCCTTCATCTATTTATCTAGATCTGGTTCCAAGATACTGAACCAATATCCGAACTCTGGCGACATTTTGAAAGCAAGACCATTTAGCATACTGTTAACAAAAAAGAAATTGAACAAAAGAATAAAAAAACAAAGTTGCCTAAGAAGATAAATGAGGGAGTTTCAAGACGGATTAATTTGCATCGTAAACCAAATTGAGACGAAAAGTATAAAAAAAAAATTGGAGCCCCCCCCCCCCCCCAAAAAAAAAATGTCTTCGGAATTTTTACCAGGACATAAACATGGTAAAGTAAGTTTTTATTTTTCTCTGAAATTTTCAAGTCTCGTAAAAATAAACTAGAACTGTCCTAATGGGACTAATACCCCCGCAAGGCTAATTTCAAATTGAATTGAAAAATAAAGGTTTTGAACACATACAAATAAAAATATAAATCGTGCTATTAAGAGCCTCACTTGACTTCAGCGTAAAAAGCATGCATTACATTCTAAATATAGTATGCACCACTTTGTACAGTTAGCAATCTACAATATGGTGGAAATATAATCATGCAATACCGTATAAAATAAATGTTTATCACCATATGGAGTAAAATGTGAATGATTAAAATAACACTTATTTTTTTCTTTTATCACTCACAATCTTTACTATAATTTAAAAAAATCATTGTAAAAATGATTGCAGATTTTATAGTCTGTCCCAAGATATTTTTGCCGCATATTTCCTTAAACTATTCGAAATTTATAAATACCTCTAGGTTCAGACGATGATCATTCAATAGTATGTAAAAAAAAAATCCCAAGATTTCCCCCTTTAAACGCCCCTCTAGCTTGTCGGGTATCAATACACGGCTAAAAATAAAAATCTACGGGGGGGGGGGGGGGGGGGGTCATTGCCAAGGAGATGAAGATGCCCGGATGATAACGTTGAAAAATTGCGCGAGGTGTCCTGAGTACTTCCGAATGGAGAAAATTTGTCAACATTCCCCATTATAAATCTCCGTAGGAAATCTGTTTTTGTTCCTGTTAATTTTTACGAGGGAAAAATGATAATGTGTGAATGAAGTTATCTTGGGAATTTTCCTTTCATCGATTTTAATTGCACTTCTGTCAAAGGTATGTGTTTTTTTTTAATTAAAAATCGTTCAAATATGCAGCATAAATATCTTAGGACAGACTATAATAACAATGGTCATACATGTAACTGTGCTTGTATGGTCGCTATCATCATCAGTGGGGCTGCTAGAAGACGAGGTAAAGAGAGTTCTTGTGGTTGAGTCAGAATCATGTGAACTGGTGATGATGGTGTGGGTTCTTGCGTTGGAGGTAGTTGAAGTGTGCCGGAATATAACATTTATTATTTGAATCAATGTCACATATTAAATAAAACATCCTTTTTACATGGACTATTGTACAGTTACACACTGTACGATCAGTGTACGTTTTTAAAGAAATAATAATTATAACTGTGTGCTTCATGTAAAAAAAAATGTCTGACAATACAAACACTTACTACAATGGAGATAGATTGGAGGTGATGTGTGTTGTTGTGGTCGAGTCATGTGGCATGGCGAAAGTGGCGAGGCTTTCTGTGGTTGATTCACAGTCATGCTATAGGTGGTTGAAGTATGCTGTGTTATTCAATTTAATAAGTTAAATAAAACATGTTCTTTTTCAGTGCAGATCAGTGTATTTTTTTATGTTATACTAGAGTACGTCAAAGAATATGCACCTTTTACATTCATACTTTGCAAACTAATATGTTAAAACAGATAAAGTGAAGATGAAAGTATTTAACGCTTATTAATATAGAAGATCTACTTACACGTGCTGCATCATATAGGTAGATGATTGGTGTTTTTTTACTAGAATGAAGTGGTCATTACATAAAAGGCTTATCTCGTCAAAAAGCAAAACCCGACTATTCTACAAGCACCCCAAACCCCAAAATGTCCAAACCTCAAAAAATTCACTGCTGATACGTCTATCATACAACCCATTCCCCTGCCAATCACAATCCCCATCGTCACAAAAAAAAATATCCACGCTCGCAACCCCCCCCCCCCCCCCCCCGATTACACCTAATGTACATATAAAACAGAAAATAATGAAGATCGTTTTTTATTCTCACCTTTTATTATTTCAAACCGAAAAGATAAGAAATAGTATCCTCGATCTCGTAAAAAGGAAGGGACAGACGGACGGCGGACGAAAAGTGATCAGAAAAGTTTACTAGTGCTTTCAGCTAAGGTGAGCTATTAAACTTCTACGGTGATGATCTTACAAACAAACAGTAAAGATGACTCGTTTATTAATTACACAAAAGGGGGTTCATTCCTGATCGTGACTCTTCGATTTAACGCTTTTTGCTTTTGATGACTTTGTTAGAGGAGTTTAATTATTAGAATGACGTGTTTCCGTCTGTCGTCGTGCACCATGCGTTAATAACTTTGTTTTGAAAATAATGTTTAAAGTGGAACTCTTGGATTTAGATATATCAATGAAGTGGAACTGTAATACTATTTAAAGTTATCTCTCTTTTTTTTTATGGACGAAGTGCGCGGTTGGCATTGATAACCGTTGCAATTTTAGCTAAATAGTAATCCACCATATTTCCCTTGCACTTTGTTGATTACTAATTTTTTTTTGTTATCTGTTTTGATTCAATAAATATCATATCATAAAATAAATCAAAGTCATTTTAACATTTGAATAATTAACTGCTGCTGATCTTTATTGAGTGTGAACTAGTATCTCGTGATAATCCGGGAAAATTAAAGTGGAAAATAAAAACAGCTTGATTTGAATTACTGCATTTCGCCAGGGGTATTACCATAAAGTCATTCATAAAACCATTATGATCTTAACTTAGGTTTATAAGACTTACCATTTTTAATTAATTTTTCTGTAAGTTTTACATGCACCGAAACGACATGCAAAAAACCAAACCGTGTCATTGATTTCTATAACAACATAACTGTCTTTTATGAAGCAAGATAGGATTAAAATGATCGTGATATAGCGTCCCTTCTAACATGATTTATAATAGATTCAAACATTGCCGACATTCATTACCTGGTAAAAAAAGTGTTTACATTTCGTATAAATATATCCAAATGAATCAAGGGAATGCTGTAAAAAAGACCCAAATTTTAATTAGACAATTTGTCTGACTTATAAAACATTCATTTCAAAATGCACCATTCCTGTAAATCAATTAAAATAAATTACCATGAAGCACGACAAGGGTTGTAATTAAAAAGGCCCTTAGCGGCATTATACAAAAGGTCTTACGACAAAGTCGTGAATATTTACAGACTCGTAAAATGATCTTTAAAGAACAATATTGACATTAAAACCAGTTGTTTACAAATTTTTCAAGTCCTATGATTATATTTTTTAGCCATTAGAATACATCATTGATAAGCTGGTTATTAATAACCGTTCATTAGTTTGGTCGTAAGTTATTTTGTTTTACGCAGCCCTGAATCATAAATGGAACTATTAGGTTTCAATGTTGATTTGTAAACGTTATTAGCTGTACATTAAAAACTTTGAAAAAACTATGTTTTACTATATAGAATAATAATTAGTTCAGGTAATTGCACTGATACTTAGAATTATAAGTAAAAGGTTTTTGACGTGGAAGAGGAGGGAAATATATCGTCTCGTACCAATTCTTGTAAATCAATAAAATCAATAAAGATGCAGAAGACTACCATGAAAAAATCTGAATTTCAATCAAAAAGTTATGTTCTCTCTTACTGAAATATAACGGTCAAGAATTAGAATTTCTTCGAAGGTTGTTTATTCTTACTTTATCGAAACAATTGTGTTAAAAGTGGATAGCATTTAAAAGAAATGTTGACTGTTGTGGTTTTATAAAGCAGATACTTTCACAGGATGTTGACCATCTTTAAGTTATCCTTAAAGATAGCTTAAAGGGAGCTTAAAGACTATCTTTAAACCACCTTTAAGCTGTATGTGCTGCTTAAAGGGGGCTTAATGAAAGCGTAAAGATAACTTAATGGTTATCTTTAAGCTTTAAAGACTATCTTTAAGCTACCTTTAAGGACAACTTATTGGTCCTTAATGTCCAAACTTCTTTAAGCCACCATTAAGCCTTTTTAAAAAAAAAATTATTTAATATTGTGCTTAATTTACCAACAAAATGTATTAACTTTATGACAATTTAATTAACTGTGATCAATGGATAAATACATGTATATTCAAAATATTTGCAAAGTAATTATATCAAAATAGCCGTGCGTCTAAAAAAAAATACACCTTTTGTGTATATCTTGTATATCCTGTGTTAATTGTAGGTTTTTCTGAGGTTTAACAAACAATAGATTTTAATTAGATATATGCAAAGAAATACAAGCATGTCTAGACACACAACGCAGTGATTTTAACATGTGAATTTGATTATACATGAACATGTACAATAGATATGTAAGTAATGTATATTCTGTCGCAAGTTTCAATGATTCTAAGACAGAAAAAGTATTAAAAACGGCTTTTGCTCTAAAAAATAAAATGAAAGAAAATCAAAACGCCCAAGACGAGAATTGAACCCAGGGCCATCGTGTACAACATCTCCTTACTTCCACTGCCCCACAGTGACTCATATCTAAACGGGGGTTTTTATTTCCTGTAGATCATTGGCTATTGAACTACTTTTTTTCTTGAAAAGCTTTTGACCTCCAATTCAGCTTGCAACAATCAATTAAATTGAATTTAAAAATTACATGCATGCATGAATTTAGAGTAAATTACGGTACTTGGTCTTCAGTGAAAAAAATATATTTTACCTGACTGGAAACTGTAAGGCTTACTACTACTTAGTTTGTAAAGAAGATGGGTGGATAAGGCGTGTAAAATGCCCATACGCGATCGGACAGGCTACTGAAAAATTAAAGTATCAATAAATCTGATGGGTTTTTTAAAAATCATTTAAAACAATATATGTTTAACAAATCATTGATTTTTAACCTATAGGTATGTTCAACACTTAGAATATGTTGACTCAAACAGGCGTATACATATCAAAACCTGCAAATACTGTCATTTTTTAGAACTTCAAGGCATTTTCTTTTATAGAGTGGGTCTGTGCTCCATATTTTTCTCATAGTCTAATTGAGGTTTAGTGGAAAACAAAACGATTTCATTTAACAAAAACGTGGAGAGATGACCCACTATACATTAAAAATATCATTTTGTATCCCAACAACTGAACGTTTTGAAAAAATAATATAAGTCCGGTAGTTCTTGACCTTAGTCACACATAATATTTAAAAAGCCCACTTTGTTGTGTCTGAAATGGCTCAGTGGTTAGAGTACCTGGCATAAGCTAACCTTATATATCTAGGGTTTTTATGTTACGGGTTGGATACCACCAAAATTTCCGACAATATTTTTTTTCTTATTTATTGTTAAATATATCAAAAACTGACTATAGTTAGAATTTTTGCTTTTGCAAAGTTGTACAGTAAAACACGGTTATAGCGAACACGCTTATAATGAATTGACGCTTACAGCGAAGTGAATTTCATTCCCCAAGTCTCTTTTTCATGTTGTAAACTTGACGGATATTACGAATTACGCTTATAACGAAGTTAAATTGGTCGCATATGGGACTTCGTTATAAGCGTGTTTTACTGTATTATAATATATTTGAATAGATTTAATAGGGGAAAAATAAATTTAAAATTGTATTTCACTACTAAACCGAATGGGCATTTGCGCCATCTTATTCCCCAATCTTCTTTAAAGCAAGTAGATATACGTTCATCTATTTCATAACTATGAAATGCAAGGAAGAAGATGAAACTTTTTTTAAATGCTTTGAAACTATTAAGGGTAATAGTTCTACGCCATTCCTCGTTTTTCGTGATCAAGGCGCCGTTCCTTGAGAATGTTTTTTTTTTTTTTTTTTTTTTTTTTGCAAAACGTTGGCACTGTAGGAGTACAGATTAAACAAAAAGGGTGTTCAAATATACTGAAAAATATAAAGAAACAGAGGACCATGAATAAAGTATCACATCCTGTTGACAACGTTGATCATTTATATAGAGAATTTCCGGTCGTGTGCTTACTGATCTAATATTCCGAACCGTTTAACGACAATTACAATGTATTATAGAAAACCTCCTAATATATACATAAAATAAGTATACTTTGACCAGTGCGTGCACGGGTTGACATTGCATATGATATCGGGCATTTATAAAATAGATACATCGAAACACCGTATATTGTTGACATTTGCATAACCAAACTTCAAGCCTCCAATAATGCTATTAATTCCACTACACTCTGTTGAGTTGGAATAATTTAACTGTGTCTTTGGAAAGGCCTTCACCACAGTTAAAATGCCTCCCATATTCCCGTAATGTAGCAGAAAATTGCAGAGTCGCTCCAAAATGATTTTGGAGAAAATTAATAAAGTTGCATTGAAAATAACAGTTCACAACAAACTATTTTGAAGCTGTAAATACTTTTCTTCGATGATTCTATTATTGCAGAATTCAACATATTTCAACAACGTTTTTTACACACCATTGTTACATTCGAAACTCTCTGGATTTTTTTTTATAGTAAATGCATTGTGTTAAGAGTTATCTCCCATATTTTCTTTGATGAACAGAAAAATTTCCAATGAAAATTAACACGCATTTGTTTTATCGTTTCCAAGATTATCTATGCAAATGTGATATTGTGGAAGCATAAAATAAAGAGCCCCCCGTGATGAATCGTGAATGTAATGCGCATGCGCAAGATTGTAAAATCCAAAATATTGAGATGATTTCCGGAATTTTTTGAGGAATTTTCGTTGATTATTAATTAACGAAGCTTGATTGAGAAAAAAAATAAAAACAAATTGGTAATCTTTAAGTACCAATGATTTATAAAATATTTAAAACAAAAGACAGTACTCTTCCGATTTATAGGTATTAAAGCTAAACAATTCGAGTCTATTATCTTAATATAGTAGTATAGATTGCGCAAAATCCACGAAGAAAGAAATCAATATCAGTTACCAGTTATAAGATAATACGCTGTTGGCATTTACCAAATCGTCAGCAAAGCATAGAAAACAGTTTTTTTAATTGATTTCATTTTTTAGAACAAGCACAAAATGGTTGGCTCTCTGGTTAGTAAATCTTTGAATGTCGTGACATTTACAACAATACTACTTAGTTTGGAATCATTATACGAAGGATCGACAGCTGCCGTTGTTCATGGTGAGAGGTATCATGGTCCCTTTGTACGGGTGGTGGGAATCACTGGACAACAGCAGTGTGTCCGGGAGTGTAGACACAGACCCAAGCTGTGTCGGGGAGTGAACTACCAGAAACAGGAACTACTGTGTGATCTCGTGTCGGCCATCAACGAAACGGAATCAAAATCTGACTATGTTAGAATTGAAATTGATCAGGTACATACAATTCATTCTTTACATTTCTCTCTCTCTCTCTCTCTCTCTCTCTCTCTCTCTCTCTCTCTCTGAGAATCTTCTGTTTCAAGTCTTTTACACATTGAACAAAACTGAGTTTTACACATTATTTGCTCAATTAACCTGCATAAGGTTAGTTTTATCCCTTTGTTTATGGAATGGGAATTATTGTGATTATACATTTTCTTGTTTATGTCATTATGCATATACTAGTAGATTCCGATATTTATAATTTTTCCAACGGAAGACACTCTTGATTTTCTTCGGTTTCTTTTAATCATGATTTTATTTTTTATTTTTTTCTTACTCCTTCTTGGCTTTATATCTCAAAAAGTTTTCATCCGATTTCAATTAAACTTTCAGAGCTTTTACCGTGACTCAAACATGTTAAAGTTTCAGCATTTACGTCACTTCTGTTCAAATTTGACGGCCATTTTTAATTTTTTAAAAAGTGATTTTGTCCGGAGGAAATCTTAACTTTAAAGATATCGCTTTGAAAATTTGATTGATGATAGGTGTATCTATTCTATGGTGTAATGGGGAGGGGTAGGTTAAAATTTTATTCATTAAAATTATTTTTATTCAGACGATGCATGCAGAGTTATTGGAGATTAAAAATCGATTTTTCCGGAAATTTTGTTTCCGAGTTCTATGTTTAACAAGTAGAGTAAGGTAGCAAGGGACAGTTTCGGATAAAGTACCCGGTCAATATTTTTGTAACATTGAGAGTTACTGTACTTGAAGGCTTATGAGTGTTGCTAAAATTCACGAAATGATTTTTAATGATTACCATTAGTTAGAGGGGTGTCTCTTGTTGAAATTGATAGGCAATATGTAGGCCCCATATGTTAGGTACATCAGAATCAGAAGTAAAATGCGAAACCTGCGGCTATGACTGTTCTGTTGACTTTACACAGTGAAATTGCAAGTTACAGACGGGAGGTAAAATAACACGAAAAGTAGGTGGATGAGACATTGTAAGCTATACACCTGTAAGTTTCTGACATGTGATAGTGCAACATGCACGCGGTACGGAAGGTCAATCCTCTGCAGGGAATTAGCTGGGGGAGGTCTAAAAACCTGAAAAATCATGAAAAACTAGAGACGAGCTCGTTGCAAGCAACGATTAGGTCTTCCGTCGTAGCTGCGTCATACTTGTGACGTAATATAAAAATTGATACCTGACCATGGTGCAATATTAGATGTATAAACACTGTGTAAAAGAAACAAAGTACATGTATATAAGCAAATACAGATCTTTAAAAGTTGTCTGAAGTTTGATTCGCCGCATGTTGTTTTTTTGCATGTGCATTTTATTTTGAGAAACTTATCGAATCATCATAATTAACTCAATATACACAGAATATGGACGACGATTATAATCACACAGTGGGTATGCCCGGTATGAACGTAAAAAGACCAAACATTTTACTCGCATTTTTTATCGAAAGCAAGGGCCAATGAATCTTTTAGAATGTATGCGGAGATCCTGGAAATTTTACAGGGGGTTCTGAAGAATAATTTTGTTTTTTGAGGGGGGGGGGGGAGGGGGCATGCGCAGATAAGAAAAATTTTCCTGGGGTGGGGGTTGAGTGTCTGACGGTTATTTGAGTTTGCCTGGGGATGTCCGAGGCATATTTTTGTAATTTTATATTGTACATGTAATGGGAAGAAATTTTGCGGGGGTTGGGGTGGGGTCTGGAACCCTCACCCTACTCTTCTTAATTCGCGCATGGGGAAGGCCGATGCTGGTAATTTGACGGTAATTTTAACCATTTTTATTTGATTAATCATTTTCAAAATTATCGGAATTCCAATATTACTTTTAAACGCAGTTAAAACTTAAAATACGAACCATTTAGTCTTGGTGAGTATTCGGCCAACATGCGTCCGCGTACGAAAGAAATGGCAATATTCAAGAAATTTGGATGGACGATCTGGGTCCTAGGTCGTCCATCCGATTCTTTTTCAGACTAAGAGCTACAGAACTGCACTTAGAGAATATCAAACTGATTATGTTTATTTATTTTGTCTCAAAGAATCAGTTTTTTAAATAAAGTTTTATCTTAAAAAAAAGAAATCGGGCACAATTTTCAATGTTAGCATTTTACAATTTAAAGGTCTAATCAAATTTTGAATGAAGTTTCAAGATACTACTCTTCGTTGTTTTATACGAAATATTGCGTGGAAAAAAGATTTACATCGCATATATATTATAGAACTAATTTCTTCTCTTTTTTATTTACATCAAAATAAATCCAAGAAAAAATCTAAATATTTTTTTTTCCTTTATATGTGTTAATGAAAACGTTGATCAGCAAGGGCCGGTTCTATGTCGTGCAAGCACCTACTTAATAGATTGTTACACGGATCTACCACGATGACAAATATCGAAAAGGCAATATTGTGGGTGAAGGATGAAAGTGTAGTTTGTTTTTTAGGTTTATTTTTGATAATTTATTTATCTGGATCAATTTGGTCTGTTGGTTTGTTTTGTTTATTGAAAAGGGGAATAAAGAAAATGAGTAATTTCCGAAATGAAGTCAAGCATATATTTTCATATTATCATTGACTTAAAACATGTTGGAAAAAAGAAATATTGCATCAAGCAGTTAGTTATTATGCGCAGATTATGCATTCCTCTATGGTTTTCACAATTGCATGTATCAGTTACTACACGTATTTGCTTACGGAGAAATAAATCTCCAAAGAGATGATATAGTTATCAGTTAAGTTCCAGATTGTCTTCTGCACATGCAAGCACTGTGTAATCTTGATTTAAAAATAGGTATAATGTCCGGGGAGGGGGGGGGGGGTCATCGCAACAAAACTGTGTATAAGCGTACTAGAGTGTACATTGTTAATTAATAATTGATGTTGAATTGTTATTAACAAACAAAATCATAAATTTATAATAACAAACACTAAAATGCCAGGGAGTTCTGCTGGACGCGATTTCATTTGTCTTCAATTAATAGGGTGTAGGGATGCCCGCCTACTTAATACATATGCTCACGCGTCAACAGATTAAAAATGACTGTATTTTGGATTTATAAATCGCTCTAAAACATTCGATCTGATATATCGTTGTTAACAATTCAAAACTTTGAACGATTAAATTTGTTTTTATACCTAGTACCCCGACCCTCACGGAAAAATCCATTCAGATCAATGGAAATTTCATTTACAAGACTCCGCGCCAGAATCAGGATGTCTCATTCATTAATTTTTTCGTAGTTATAGTGGACGAGTCCAAAATAGGAATTTTGAGACACATCATACAATGTGAACATATGCCATGAATGCAGTTTACTTTGCGTCTATTTTCTTATTTTGAGAGTCCTTTTTATCATGTTTATCATGGCTTGAAAATGACGGAAGGCCCTTGAATGTTGTTATCTTTATGCAGGCACGTAGCATCCTTTTTGAAAGTGTGGGGGGGGGGGGGCAGACTCATCCAAAAAATCTTGACAAGCAAAAAAAAAAAAAAAAACTCCCAATTTCAATCCTAATTTCCTTATTTTTATATAAATTTTTTACATCCTTGATAATTCAATTTTTTATAAGCAAATTTTAAAAAAATTAGTTGCTGTGAGAAAAAGTGGGGGGGGGGGGGGGACCCACAAGCTTGAATTAATAATTGCCTGAGGATGCATCTTTAATGTGTCAACATTTATATTCATAATTGATGAAAACGTTATATGGGATGTAATAAGCACAATGAGCAAGAGTGTTCAATTAAAAGGGCATTTCACATTGCACGTGTGTAATCCTGATTTAAAAATAGATTGCCATATTTGAAAGGTCAAAAAAAAAAGAGGGAGGTGTCATCGCAAGATGATACACATTGTCTAAGTAGTACAGTGTAAGTAATAGTTGGTGTTGGATTATCATCATTAACAAAGAATCATCAGTTTGGATTAATTAAAACAAATATAAATTCATATAATTGGAATATTTACTGGAGGGGCTACGTACAAGTAATTCGCCGAAGTGGGGTACGTGTGACCTGATTTTCGATCAATTGGGCGATTTCATTCATCTGGAAAAGGGTTTCACTCGCGTGTACAAATGTAAATGTACATCTAACAATTGCTAGTCAATTAAGTGTGTATGTTAATTCGATAGATTTCTTCTAAACCCTCCCGAGATCTCAGCTGTTGCGTGAATGGTAAAGAAAGACTTCGCGCCATAATACGTCTCATTCATAATTTTGGCTCGCCGATTAGTGGGCGAGTCCAAGTTAGGCCAGAGCACATGATGTGTAGATGGTCTTACCCACTCTATTTTCTTAACTGGTCATATAATAAATAGAGATATCATGGATCTTTCACTTTTGTCGGAGCATGTAATAAATGGAACCAAAAAATAAAGTAATTCTAATTGAATTAAATTGAAGTTAAAATGTAAATACCCCTCCCACCTACGGATTAGGATTTTCAAAATTCCCCATTTTTTAAATTCCTTGTCAAGATTTTTTTTTGGATGAAGCTGCCCACCTAAACCCCCCCCCCCCCCCCCCCACACACACACACACTTTCAAATAACGATGCTACATGTACGTGTTTGAATATCCTTTCCTATATGGTTAGAAATAACAAAATGTCTTTGATTTTGCATCTAATATATAACAAATTCAATTTTCAATTTGGCTGTTTGAAATTATTCGATACATGTACATTCCTAAAATGATTTAAAATAATGAAATGATTTAATTTCCAGTGATATACAGGTACATGCACTCGATCGAAGAAAAAGATTGAAATTGCTTCTAAACTCTGCACGTTCAGTTTAATAATTTATGATCCGCAGCGAAAATTAAATTTCATTTCTTATAAGATAGTCTAATTGATACATGCATGCTTCCATTGAATAAATTTGGGTAGTCAGGCAAGCTTTTTGGAAAGCTATTGTTATGAAAAATTTCGGATGGTACTCAATTTTTCCAGAAGGAGAGCTACATATATGCAGCTAAGGTAACTAATAATGCTTCCGATGAAATACTTTGTTTAGTAATGCAAGGTTTTAAGAGAGCAATACTTATTTGTTTAAAAAATAACACCCTAATACTTCGCATTTCATTCGCTGTTTGTAGAACAAGCAGAACCAGTATCAGTTCGATCCCTATCGTATGTACATTGTTCGAATTTAATAGCCCTTGCATTGGATTGCTTTGCATGTACAAAATATCTTTTAAAAATTCAACACTGAAAGTGTTTATCTATATGGCTATTAATCTATATGTACATGTACACATAGCGTACACATGTGATTCAAAATACCCCAAACGGGAAAATTAACTTATTGAGTCTACATTTTATAGAATTTGCAAAAAATACATTGCGGGTCTGAATGTTTGTTAATGTGTCAATCTATCAATATACAGTTTGTTAATTATTTTCGATTGCTAAGGCTACATCGTTTTTGATGAACATTGAACAACATTTTTTCCATGCCATTATTTCCACGGAAGATAGCGAGTACAATTATAAAGCACAATTTATTTAATTATCTCTTTAATATTGTGTACTAGTATGTAATAAATTATTTATAAATTGCTGCCGAAGGTTGTTTTGTATTTTCGTTTGTAGATGCATTGCAAGTAAAAAACGTGAAACGCGGGGCAAGTCATAATTAATACATGTATCCCTAATAACCGTTACTTAAAAATAGCGGCTGTGGATTCAAATATTATCGTATACGAATATTAAGTTCACTTTTTAAAATCATCTCCACGATGATAATATTATATCCATCGGAAATCAGTATTTTGTTTTGCTTTAAAAGAAATGTTCTATCGGGAGCAATCCCGCGTTCGTTTAAATTGCCAGCGTACATTTGTCATGTCAGTAATACACATTGTGCTATATATGACGGCCGTGTATACGTACTGTAGAAAAGTTGAGTTTAATTACCATGCATTCGAACCATTTAATTAACACATCTCCCAGTACTGAAACAATTCAAAATGTCTCTGTTACAGTAACACAGCTCTACAAGCATATGCACTGTCGTCAAGGCGACGGCCTGAATACAGCTAGCGACTCTTCTATCGATCGGTTACCTGAGTCTCGTAATGCATCTAAATATAGAAAGGGGCACAGTTATGAAACAAACAACAAAAATAAGGTCAAAGACGTTCATCTTTATGAAATGAATATGTACATATGAATAAAAACATTTGGGAATTTTATTAAGGTCTTCCGTTTCCAACGGAAGACCTTTCTATTATTGTGCTGGTTAAGATTATTCTTATTTTTCTTTTTTTTTTTTTTTTCTTCCTAGACGCGAACTTTGAGGCTTCATATCGTGCTCATTTCTGAACGGTTTTTGCTCAAATTTTCAGGGCTAATGGACTTTACAAAACACTATCTTCATCAATTCATAAAAGTTAGAATTCCCTTTCCGGTAACGAGTTATTCCCCTTTTAAAATTTTTTAGGGCCTTTGGTTTCCAGACAAAGGCTCCGAGACTATGATAGCAGGGAATGGGAATCGAACCAATTTGAATAGCAGAGACATTGTAGTGGTGCACATTAGTTTTTATTTTTAGATTACGTTTTTTATTTAGGAAAAGGTAGGGGGTCAAAAAGCAGGATTCCAAAAAGTGCAAAAATTTAGACATATTTTCCTTCATATCTTTTGAACGAAAAATAATTTGTTAAAACATGTAGAATAAAAGTTGTGCAGAATATCAAGGGCTTTCATTTAACACCAATAAAAAAGGGCTGGCCCCTTAAATTAAGGGCCAATAGCCCCTAAACGTTTTAGCTTAATAACTAAAAAACGGTTAGGATTTCGATATGGCTTTCGCTGGAAAAGTTGTTTGTTGGGATCTCATAAAGGTCGTAACAATGTTATTTTGTAAGTGATTTGTGTAGTATGAGTGTAAAAAGCTTTACATGTTGACATGTACCTGTTTTCAATTTAACAAGTTAGCGAAAGTCTTTGTGCGTACAACTGGCATAAAGTTGCCGCAGAAAGTATGCTGGTTTATACAGAAGGCATTAATTCATAAGAATTTTTTGTTGTTGTTGGAGTATAAGCTTTTCCTTTAGGAGTTAAAGTCATTGTTGTTAAGTTCTTATAGTGCACAATCATTAAAAACGGCAATTGGAAAACAAAACATTCTTTTTCTTTTCTAGTAAACCACAAAATATGGAATTAAAAAACTCTATGCATTACATTTTAGTTATTAACTCCATGCATTTAAAATCTACCTTGAATCAGAGCTGCATGTGTGTGTGTTTACCATTACGTAAGCTCTCCCTTGCCCGCGGCCGAGAAAATCGGTTACCATGCTCGCGGCTGGACTACCTAGCGGTCAGCGGTTATCTAATACACAAGAGTTGCGTCGTTTATTTAGCCGCAAACTCAAGAATTGTTTTAGTTTTGATTACACAAAATCTTTTGTGGATTAAACGATTGGATGTCAAGTAAGAAATAGTTCATTTAATTAATAAAAGCAATGTCATTCTCTAAAGCAATAATAGACATTTAGATCAATTATAGGGTTTAAGTTTAAAATATATAACTTCTGATAGAGTAAGGTCATTATACTGCAAACTTTTCAAATCTTCCTTGGTTCTGAGCTGTGCGTTTCTGTGCGTTGTACCTTTACGTAATCTATTCTTCGCCCACGGCCGAGGAGATCAGCCACGTCTGCATTACCTAGCGGTAAGCGGTTATTTAATACACAAGATTCGCACACCGCGACTTACACTTACATGCATATGAACGTGTTTGAGTTAATATAGCCGTATATACAAGAACTGTTTTAATTTTATGTTATAAAAGTTTGTCCTACTTGTATAAATATTTAATTAAATATTTGAGTGTAAATGAATATTAATGAAAGATATTACTCCAAATCGGAAAAATCGTTAGACATAAACTAATGGTTGGTTTCTTTACGTAAAGTACTTTAAAAACTGTACAATAAATGTTTTAAATAACCCCCCCCCCTCAAATATTAAACCTTTAAATGATGATCATCCCTCGCACATGGCTGAGGAGATCCGGCGCGAGTGGATAAGTGATCCGCGGTCGGTTCGTGTTCTTCTACATGTACCTTATGACGCGTTTATGTTTCATATTTTACACGGACACAACTATATTTTATTATGTTTTCAACTATTATATTGGTTTAAGATGAAAAGATAAATTTATTTTACTTGTACAGTTGATTAAGCATTGATTTATACGATAGCGTAGAAGGTAGTTTAAACATGAAATCAAATTATAATCAAAGTTCCATGATTGCGGTAGGTGCTAGCACGATAAAGGAATGCCCTGAATTGAGGCATTCGATGATTATTTTAAAAAATATTCACGTGAGTTTAAACAACTTTAGATTAGATTCTATCGTTCACATATTAATCAATTCTGTAGTTTCATTGTGGAAGCGAACTCATTGCTGCCCCCCCCCCCCCACTCCTCCCGCCCTGCTGACAGGTGCTCGCGCTGGAATTTTTTTTTAATTGGAGAAAAGATAGCAAGATCTGTCGAAAATCATTTTTGGTGGTTTCTTCTTATGTGTAACATTTTGTTTCACTTTCCCACCCCTTTGTTTATTCGGCCAGTCTGTGTTAATTCAATTGCCGCATGCGACCGAGAATCTTGTGTCGCTTCAGCGCACACAGCTCAGAACATTTATAGCCCCGGGTCATCAATTGTTACGTAATTGAGTAACAGTTGGAAGGGTGATTTTACTACATAAAATCATAATATAATCTACTTGAATTGAGTACCATGCGTATAGATTCCCATAATAATTAATTTTTTTATTTCCTTTCTATGTTTACATTTAATTTTGTTCAAATAATTAATAAATTTTCTATCATTTAAATTGTGTGCTTCATCAAATACTGATTCCGATTACCTTGAAGTCATTCATTTTCCATTGGCTTTTGACAAAAGAGAGACGCCTGACCATCCAATGAAAACAAATACACAGAGTTTGATTGACAGGTTCAGCCAAGTGCAGGTCTCACCCGATGTCCGAGGTTATGTGTGCTGCTTGTATACAGCCGAATGGTCTCAGTAAGAGTTATCAGTAAGAGTTATCGATGTAAATAAATAATAAAAATACATGCCTATCAAAACATGATCGTGCAAGTTAAAGTTGATTTAGGTTTGTTCCAATAGAAATCATGTTTCACTAACTGTATTTAATATTTTTTATGTATAGCGAATTTTAATATTGTTTCAGTACTGAAACATCGCATGAAAACGTAAAATGTACTCTGTAACTAGTCGTCTTTTAATACATATACATTTCTTTTGTTTGTTAAAAATTTGTTCAATTTTGTTAAAGTAATGTAAAACACGGGCGCCATTTTCAAACAATTAACTTGTCAGAGAGTTCCGAATGAAATCTGATGAATGTTTCACACGGTTCTCGCACGCTTTGCCCAAAACGCAAAACGGTTTACATGAAACTCTAAAAGGTTTACACGAAACGTTTCTCGCACGTAGGCCGCACGCTTTTGTGGTGTAGTAGTACGTTTTAGGGTCTGTAAATTTTGTCAGCACGCATCCTAAACTTGCACATAGTCTTCAAAAATTTAGAAATATTTTAATATTGAAGTTATCTTTGAGAAAAGTTTACGTGTTTTTTAGGCGGGTTTAGTTTAAAAAAGAAATATAATTCCTGACTTGAATCACGAGTACATACTGTTTATAACAATGCTTGCTACCCTTTGAAAATTTAACTCGCCATTAAACATCTCATTTTTTAAAGAATGTTTGAAACGATTACATAAACTCTGCTCGACAAATAGTTTTCCTAAAATATTTTCTTCCTTTCTTTTTTCAAAACACGTTTTATATACAGGCTTTCAATCATAACACGTTTTTATAACAAAAGCAGAACTGAAAGTATAGTTATTAAAATCGTTTGACACCATATAACATATATTTTCAACTCGCAGCAACAAAGGAAGACCTACTCGGGGCTTTGCCACGAGCTCTGCTCTAGTGTAGAATTATTTTTGCGCGCTGCATGTATCAGTTAGTGCATTACAAAAAGCCCTTTCATAACCTCCTAAACGTGCGCACCCCCACAAAAATGGACCGAACTGACAACAATTGTTTCTGCAAATACTGGCTATAAATTACGAAAACATTAAATTGAATACCACGGAAGGATTCAAAATTAATTTCTTTACAACTTTGCTTCAATAATGCATTAGAAATTTTTATTCCTTTACAAGTTATTGACAAGAAACTTTTGACGCATCTAACTCCTTAATTATAGGGGCCAGCCCCTTTTTCTGTATACCGAATGAAAGGTCTTGGTAAGACCAAGATCTTTTAAAATACATGTTATAACAAATTTTTATCAGGTAGGAAACTAACACGGAAAATACGCGATTTTTTTGAATTTTTTTCTTGCCTTTGTTTCAACATCTATACCACCCCTTTTATTTGCATTTAAATAATAAATAAAATATATCTCGCACAAATTCAATGTATTAGCTTCCAAACCAGCCCATCTTTGAGACTCTGCCAGCCATCGTTATAGCTAAACCCCCCTGGACAAAAGAAGTCGTTAAATTTTACTAAAAGGGGAATAACTCAAAACCGAATGGGGATTTTCCTCAACTAAAATATGCAACGACAACATCACGCGGCATGTTATCAGTCCTGAAAATTTCAAAACAATCGGTGAACAAACGAGCGAGATATTAAGGATCAAAGTTGGCGTCTAGAAGAAAAAAAAAATAATAAGAAATTTGAAATTTTTTCAGAATAATAGTAAGGTCTTCCGTTGGAAACGGAAGACCTTAATTAGCAAAATATGAAAGGGTCAAAATCTCATAAAAACCAGTATGTAGAGAATTTTACAGGTTTTGACTAGAAATATTCTTCAGAAATTGGTGATTGGCCTTATAAAGAGTGAATTAAAGGTATTTGTGCTGAATGGGACCTGAGGAAATTCTAGTTACAGAGTTCGGAAGACATGCTTCCCTTGGCTACAATGAATTGTATCGAAAAAACTGTCCCCTCCCACCTAAAGTGCAAAGTGAAATTAACTCATTCCAAAAATAATTCGATTTTTGTTAAGTCTTACTTTTACACGTTCGGATTTTTTTGTTAAGTCGTTCTTGAAATCGTAAAGATTTTTGTTATTTCGTACTCAGAATCATTTCGATTTTTTTAAATTGCACCAAGAATGATTCCTTTTTGTTTTGTTTTAAGTTACCTATGTTATTGACTTAAGAACATCTAGCTTAACACTCCACATTAACGGAAGACCCACTCGTTGCTTTGCTCTAGTTAAATTTATTTGTTTTATAATAATGTAAACATGTATGTATATTTTAATTAAAAATGAATGATTTGTTAAAACAAGGAGAGATAACCTTGTATTTTTCTTAAAGATACCTCATTTCATAATAGAAAATAACGAATAAACGGAAATGTTAAAATTTCCCCCTTCCCCGTGAAACAAACAAAAATTCTTTTTGAGGGGTTTTGTATATTGTTATTTAGCATATTTATACCAAAGGGTTTGTTGTTTCACGGGGGAGGGGGCATATGTCTACAGACCGAAATACATTCCAAAAAAGAATTTTGCTTTGTAAATTTTTGAATAATGATTAACAGATATTAATTAAATTGAAATTTACTTTAATATCTAACGTAAACATGTGATAATTAAGTGTTTATGCATATAGCGGCCGCTAAATAATATTTTCCTCACTCAGCGAAACCGATTTCAATGACAATTTTCTAGACCCCTCGGAAGCAAATTTTTTGTTTAAAAATTAATAATTTGATTACAAATTTTATTTTGATATAAGTCAATTAGGATTTGATCATACGTTTTAGTAGATAAATTTGTTTTTTGAATATATGAGAGAAATTCTGAAATATTTGGATGCAAAATGTAGGCGAGAAACGGGCGTTAGCGTTCACAGTCTTTCATAAATGTTTCATATGCTGATGTTGTCTCTAAAGAACACACTGTACAACTGCGGACTCAAGAAGGGGAACACAGGCCCTTGGTGAATTTCTTAACATAACACATGTTCAGTGGTGTAAAGTACATAAGAACTCATTTAAGTTACGGGGCCCTTTCATCAGGTTCACATGTGACCTTTCAATCACCCCTTAGTAATATCGGTTATACTAGCTAGTATTATTAACGACTCCTACATTTATTATAGTACAAGTTAGCGCTGTTACCTTTTAAATAATCATCTCATTAAACTTTTTCTTCACTGACTAATGTACATGTACAGCTACTCGTTAGATGAAAAGAAGGAAATATTTCTTATATTTCTGCAAGGCACAGTGTTTTGATGAGATTACTAATTGTTTTTTATCTACAAATCTTGAGAGATAATATATTATTTGATTACTTTTTTTAACCATACAAAACCCCCTGCCTAAAACTGGCACCACTCTCACTTTAAATCCTGGATCCGCCCCTGCCATGCATATCTGAACAAGGTCCCTCTCTTATCTTTTCCCCCCAAAATCATACACCCTCATTCTCTTGTAGACTGGCCATATTCCAGATGAATGCCTGTCATGTTCTACTGACGATCTGTGTGTGACGCTCTCCAGTAAGAAAGTCCACTGTATTCGAGGTAGTCTTACTTGTTATATACCATTGCATTATATTTATATCACAATTATATAGCCGTATTAAGGTATTCAATGTATAATGAAGGGATATTGACCAATTGTGAATCATTTAAAACTAGTTAAGTAGATATTGCTAGATGACAGGGCAGGATAAACCAAATTCACATGACTGACAACATATTAGAAGCCGGTCATTTTGCACCTTCAAATTTTTAAAAGAATTAACTCCCCTTTATGGAAAAAAAAATTAAATTCGTCAAAGTATCTGCGATAAATGATTCATTTTATTTCATATTTTGATAACGAGAAAGTTGATGCATTTATTTACCAAAAAAGTTTTACGAATTTTATGATACTTTTTACGATATCTTTTTTTTTATAATTTATTTATTTTTGAAATACAAGCATACACACAATTACACCCACAAAAACCACACACAAACACACCAACTCACACCCTCGCCATCATATTTTAAATAATTAACTTTATTAATAGCGCTAAGCAGTGGTTACTTGATTGAAAAAAAAAAAGTAAAAACAGCTGTCTAAAGACTTGATATTAATTTTTTTAAGGTTATACCCAACTGGAAGAATCCTGTGTAAAATTCTAAACTGTAACCACTGAACAGAAGAATCATGAGTTGTTTTGAAACAAATCTTAAAAACATCATTTACTGAAATATCATCAACACCATATGGAGTTAGTTCTGTCCTCCATTTATTTATAGCAGTTGGGACATCCTCTTTCTCGTTCAAATAGTTGTAAATAATTTTGGTACATTTTTCTGATATTAAAACAGGTTGCGAAAAAAACTGGCATACATGGATTAGGAATTCTTTTGACAGAACTCCTGTCAATAGATAATAATTTCAAATATTTAAAAATTGATGTTGTAATGCTATTATATTGCATACTAATATGTCATTGAGGTTATATATGCGTTTAAATACATCAAAAGCTAAAAGATTACAATCCTCATCAAGGAAATATTGCACTACCTTTACCCCACTTTTATACCAGGATTTATAAAAGATTGTTTTGTTGGCTACTTCTTTATTGGAATTACACCATACTGGAACACTTACAATGTTGTCTTTAATGGTTTGGTGGTTATTAATAGTTTTTATGTAACATGATTAAGAATAGAGAACATCTTTCCAAAAAGCATTGTTTTCTTTATGTTGACATTCCAATACACAAGTGTTTCCAAAATCATATAATTTCTGTAAAAAATCATGTCCATTGATGGTGTAAAAAATATCCATCCAAGGTTTATATGATTTTGTTAACCTTTTATCCATGAACATTTAAGGGCTGTAATAAAGTTGTTTATATCAACCATTTTCATACCCCCTGAAAAATAGTCGTGTGTTATAATTGATCTCTTAACTTTATCTACCTTAGATTTCCACAAAAATTCAAAGATACATTTATATAGGTATAAAATTGTCCTCCTTTTTGGAGTAGGCAGACTTTTTACGATATCTTAATAAAACATACGTTTCCAATAGACTTCAATGCAAAATTCAAGGTGCAATTAGTTGGACCATAATCAAAATTTTGAAAATTCTATGGATGGGTATCTTTATATGATAACACCATCAAAATGATATCGTGATTAAGAATATAGGACCTTTCATTTATTAGGTACAAAATGTGTTTGTTATAAATCGAATTCCTTAATAGATTTACATGTATGTTCAATACAATAGTAAAAAAATTTTAGTCAGAGTACTGGGTAATTGTATCATTTCATTTAGGAGACAGAATTTTTTTTTTATAAATTCATTGTAGCCAGGTGATGTGTGTTTTCAGAACTGTGTACCTAGAATTTCCTTAATTCCCATTTAGGACAAATACCTTTAATTCACTCAACATAACGTCAATCACCAATTTGTGAGGAAAAATCCTCGTCAGGATGAGTACATTTTTTTACATAGTGGTTTTTCTGAGATTTTTGCATTTAACCTGTGATTCTCATGTACTTAGTATTAGGGGTCTACATATTGCATATCAATTTGAACAAGAGACATCCTTCTCACTAAGGTTAATTACATGCATTAATCAAAGTACTGAAGAACTGACCGGAGTTGAGTTTATTGATTGTTATTTATTTTAGAATCAACGATATATTATTTTGCACGGCAAGTATAGTTTCCTATATGTATTTGAATTATGCACATTTTTAAAAGAAATGAATTATTTTCCGACAAGAATTCGCGAAAACCCCATCTGAATCATGTTGTGTAATATTCAAAGAATTAATTCCATCAAACTACGTATCAATAATCGATATTTCAAAGAAATTGTATAGATCCAAGCAATATTGAACTCTAGTCTCGTTCAACCAGACGCTCGGCTCTCTCCGTTAATCTACGATAAGCAAAAGAGACTCTGTTTGTCGGAGATTTACGGATGTATTGAACTCTGGCGTAGGAATACATACAATTTACGACTACGAAAAATATCTAAATTGTTCGTACCATTTAAAATTTGACAATTTACAAGGCATCTATGAATAAGTTTCCTTGAAAAACAATGTTTAAGAATACATTACATCGAATTTATTGCTTATTTTCAAGGACTAAATGTTATCAGCGGTGTTATTTTGTGCTTAGGTCCAAACACTGTTTCACTTTCGGTTTGCCTGAGTAGCTGCATAGGAGAGTTGATTTGAAATCAACTCCAAAAAATCATTTCATTAATTTTTGCAACGCTCATAAGCCTTCCAGAGTAACAACTCTCAATTTTACAAAAATATTGACAGGTACTTTTTTGAAGCTGTCCTTTGCCTTCTTTAACTTACACTGAAAAGACATTTTGTCTTGGAATTAAAACACTTTTGCAATTTTAAGAAAAAGCCTTCCACATATTGCCAATTCCATTGAGGTTTATGACAAATATGGTCATTAAAGTGAACCTATCTATTTCACTTAACTTTATTTGACACAGATTGAAAGGTTTTACGTAAAATATATTAACTAAATATTTTAGCGGTCAATTGTTGATTTATAAAAAAAAAACATTTTCGATACTACATACATTTTCTTATAAGATACGAAGTGTTGCATTAATAATACAATAACCCATCATGGATACAAAAACGAAGAAATTTCAAATTACATGTATTTTCTTTCTTCTTTAAACAGCCTTTAAGCAATTTTCACATGTTAATAATTTGAAAACGAGGATACAACACATTACCAGTGTGTCACTTATTATAATAATAAAACCTAATTGTATTAAATCCCATTCCCGTTTGAACAAGATTATCTTTGGTGTTTTTGTTTACCTACAAATCCACACCACTTGCTATCGATAATGATGGACCAAACCAACTGCATATTTATGTTTACGTAGTGAAATGAAATCACTTGATATCTTAATCGCTTATATTTTATTTGGAGACCGTGCCCGATAACAAATACATTTACATATTAAATTTCATTTCGATCGGGCACGGTCTCCAATTAAATGTAAGCGATAAGTTAAAATAATATTTAGTGAATTTTTATACCTAATTGTATTCAACCGCCATTTCTTGACTAAGCAAATTTATACTTATGAAATGAGTTGTCAATAACCAGGGAGGCAAAGTTGGATATTTGTACACAATTCAGCTGAATAAATTGAACGAAAATCTCGTAATACTTTTAATACTTTGAAGAACTTATATCTTATGCGCATTTAGAAGGAGGTGAAGAAGAAAAATCTGACAATTCCAATCCAGATAATCGCGAGTAGACTGCCGAGTATTACAGTACCGAACAGACCCAACCTAACACCAGAGTAAACCCCAATTAAACCCCGGGTTTACTTTTTGAGTAATGGGGTTTACTCTGTGTTTACTTTGTAAAAATTTGGGTCCACTCGGGGTTTACTTTGGGTTTACTCGGGGTTTACTTTGGGTATTTTGAAATTGCTTTTGAGGTCAACTGTATGCACTGAAGTGTGAAGCAGACTAGTATTTTAATCTTACTATCCTATTGCCTGTAATTCCTAACCCGTGTATATTCCGAATACACAGTTACCGTCTGCTCTCAGGGGTATACTTATGACCGGGTTTACTCTCTGTGTCCACTCTAGGTTTACTTTGGGTTTACTCTGGGTCCACTCTAGTAAACCCGAAGTAAACCCAGAAAGTAAACCCACGGTTTAGTTGGGGTTTACTTTCTGTTAGGTTGGGTCTGATCGGTACTGTAGTTCCACGGTTTAAAAACTGAAGTCATAAATATGTAGACCAGGACGAGCTCTATTAAAGTTACATATGGGTGTTGACTGTATTGTAGGGTCAAAATGGTCACCTATGTGAATCCATACAATGTTTAAAAACATCTTCTCTACTTCTAAGAATTCATAATAACTAAATTCATAATTATGTAAACCAGGAAGCTCAAAATTGTATATTTTATGTCCTAGGGGGTATGGGTTTTGACTTTGGGGATGGGGGTGGATGTATAGTGTTTATTAATATGTTTAAAAATCATCTTCTCTACTCCCACAATCTGTAATATCGTTGACAGCTCTGCTAGGTCTTGCATTGGGTAAACAAACGAAACAGTCGTCAACACATGGGGCCTATGGGGCTGAACATGCAGTAGACGGCAACAGAGGTACAGACATTTACCAAGACAAGTGTACACACACCGGGGACGGCGACACAAATCCCTGGTGGAGGGTGGATCTACTGACGGTGTATTCCATCAAATCTGTCAGAATACTCAACAGAGGGATAGACTATAGTGGAGGTAAGAGTACAAAGTATCAGCATAGCAAAATAGAAATATAATGGATGGATACAATGTGGCTTTACTAGTTTTGCAGTAATGGTCTATCATTTTGACAATATCATTGAATCTATAGCGTAGAGGTATACGTTATCATTTAGTTTCTTGTTTTCTCTGCAGGAAGAATTTTATTACTTATCAAGTTTAATTTGTCTCAAATGTGTTCGTTGTGAAGTCATTCATATTCTTATGTAACACGCATAATAGTAATATAATGAGAAAATTAATTACTACAATTTTAAAAATGCATTTCTGGAAATGTTATTTCTGGTATTTTTATTTATAATGTTTTTTTTACACTATATATTCTTTTATAACATACATAAGAGTAATATAATAAGAAAATAAATTATTAAAATAATAATAATTTTAAAGAATGCATTTCTTGAAACGTTATACTATTTTTTTTGGTGTTTTACTTTTTAAGATTTTTCAAACCGGTTACGAGATGTTACCGTCACTGTAGGGCTGACTGAATCAGACGTCAATACTCCCTGTGGTGTCTTTGCTGGCCCCGGTACTGCGTCACAGCTGGTTGTCATCAACTGTCCGACGTCACCACAGGGGAGATTCGTAAAAATCTCCATGACAACTTCGATTCTCAGTCTTTGTGAAGTTGACGTGTTCGGTGTATCCGTATAATTATCATAATTATTTATGTTTCAAGGAACACACATGTAATTGTTTTCACTATATATATGTAACACAATAGAGGTAAAAAAAAGTCTTAAAAATCAGTTTGTATTTTCTTGAAAAGATGTTCGGAGGAGATATTATTTGCTACCTATCACTGACACCAAACAAGAGGCACACGATACGACACTTTCTCAAAATAAATGACTAAAAACCTCAAAACGACTTGTTTTCCGTGTGTTTGTAACAGACGTTACACTCCAAAGAAAGCTGACTTCCTGTGTTAAAAGTAGTCCCTATGGAAATGGTCATCATTTAACAAAATACAGCAAATATCCTTCTCAGAGGTACAACATATATTTTTAAAATTTAGTAAAGTAAGATCTAAAAATTCAGTCAATTAAAAAAATAATTCTGAAGTATATATGAATTTACTATCGACTAAGTTCATTTTGATTGGTCTAAGTTCATTTTGATTGGTCGAATATCGGTGTGATACCGTATACTTAATGTTACCGTATATCTCTATAATTTGCGCATCCTGAAGAATATGGCATTGCACCATTAAATGTCCTATCGCGTCAGATTAAATTGTTCTAGTTGTTTCTTAATATTGACAATTATTTTTTACAAGTTGCTCATTGAATTTCCTTTCTTTTGTTTTGTTTTTTTCATTTGTAATAGTCCATACAGTATATATGTTAATTGTGTATCTTTATATTTTATACAGCGTTTGAGAAAAAAACCCATTCTAATTAGCATGTAGCATATGTGCAATAACAGTTTGTTTTATAACTATCTAGTTATTAAGGTGGTATAGGACATCTGTTGATATTTTTTAGATTAAAGTACATTATAATGACAATACTTTTACCGGTTTAGAATTTTCAAATTTTACAATATTTAATCAAAAAATAGCTTTCAAAAATATGAGGTAAATAACAGAGGTAAAAAATCTAAAACCCACAGCGGGATTCGAACTCAGGATTTACAGATTCGTATTAAACCCTCTAACCAACTGCGCTACGCTGTTAGGTGACACTATTGGGAAAGAAACTACTTATATAATTACACTTCATTTTATTATTTATTTCGATCAACACTACGTAATAGCATGGAGGTGTCGCTTACCACTTAAATTAAAATATAAGGGGGTTTTCTTGTTTATCTTTTGAACAGAACAGTTGAGAGAAATTTCTCTATATATATATTTTTTTGATGTGTCGTTTAGATTGCAAAATGAAGACATGCTGAAGCGTAACGACTTTTTGTGTGTGTGTGCTGAAGAGGTTACATAAAAAATAGTATTGTACATACACCTGTATTGATATCATTGTAACGTTAGTCCGATATATACGCATTATAAATTCCTTTAGCTGATCACCACAAATATTAATGACAACAAAAGTAAAGAGCTTGTTAGTCATATCTATACTACTGAAAATCAAATGTACGCGTACATCACGTTAAAAAAGCATCAGAAACTCCCCAGTTGAAGAATATGTACCCATAGTAATCAGGCTTTTCGTCCATCTTGAGTTCTATTCAAGTTGAGTTAATTTAGTGCTGTATTATATAAATAATATAATATTGTAATACTCATTCCTGTTGCAAAATTGCTTTAAATCAGGCAGATGTTTTACATGTTTATGACAGTAAAAAAAGGCCATTCTCGTTGACTAACCTTTTGTTTCTGTCTTAACTTCCTTGACAACCCTTGGCATCATAGTGTCTGCCTTAACTTCCTTGAATATTTGGGCATCATAGTGGTCTGTTCTGCATCCAAGTTGAGTTCATTTGGTGCTGTAATTATACCCCCGCTCCGAAGGAGAGGGGGTATACTGTTTTACCCTTGTGTGTCTGTCTGTCTGTCCGTCCGTAACAAAAAATTCTGTCGCATTTATCTCAGCAACTGTTTATCGCAGATGCTTAAAATTTTTACACATTGTTTGTTAAGGCATGTTATATCGTGGGATATATTTTTGTACCAATCGGACGTCAACTTCCTGTTAAATGAGTACTTTGTTTATTTTTAGCCAAATTTCAAACAAATTTCCGTCAAAGATTTCACAGCAACTATTTATCGCAGATGCTTGAAAATTTAACACACTATTTGTTTATGCATGCCATATTGTGGGATATATTTCTGTACCAATCGGATGCCAGCTTTCTGTTAAATGTCGACTTTGCGTATTTTGCATATTCACATCAGAGCGGGGGTATCACTAGTTGATCATTGGCTCACAGATATCTTGTTATGTAATAGTGTTGTGCTGCGCATGTACTATGCCTAAAGAGTAATCAAACCCTGACTACTATTTAGGCATAGTACATGCACAACACAACACTATTGTTATTTTTATTCCGACTGTTGAATATACTGACGTGCCTTGCTATAAGTAGCTGTGACGTTTGAGTGACGACTAGTCCCTAAACATAATCCCGCAAAAACAAGCGTTTGTTTTCTTGTTTAAATCAATAAATTGATTTGATTGTTTTTTTAATCAACAAGTTGTTGTACAATAAAAAGTCAACAAAGGTTTATGTTCTTTTTAAGAAATGAGAGACGTTTACCCTATCGAGAAAACTCGAAATGTTTAGCAGACGAAATCTCATTGAAATTTTTCTTGTTCTTCTTTATCAAGTGTCATTTAAACAAGCGTTTTTGTGATTCTCATGTAGAATTTCTTTGATAATCAAAGTATTGAAGTGCTGACGGGAGTGGATTTTATCGATTATCATTTATTTTAAAATCAGCTATATGTGATTTAGCATGGCAAGTAGAATCAGTAATCGAACTATTTCTGAGAAATTGTAAGGCAAGATTGGACTCTAGTTTTGTTCAACCAAACGCTCGACTGTCTCCGTTTATCTCCGACAAGCAAGAGGGGCTCTCTGTTTTGTCGGATATTAATGGAGACAGCCGAGCGTCTGGTTGAACGAGACTAGTACATTGAAGTCTAGCGTATGAATACATGCATACGACTTCAAAAAATATCTCAAATGTTTGAGATGTTGAGCAAGAATTCAATTGTTGCAAATTCACTGTATTTGTGTTTTGTTTTAAAATTTTGAAACAGAACTATTTTACTCTTTTCGTATTTTTTTTTTATAATTTTCATCAACGTATCAAATATTATATTTGTGTTTTACTATTTTGTATGAATAAAATTTTCTGTATTTGTGTTTTACTATTATCTAAAAGGCGCAATCAATGAATGATGAATCAAGGAAGACAAAGAGAAAAACTATATGTTACATAATTTGTGCAGTTATTCTAATCACTGTGTCCATTGCTGCCATAGAAGTTGCATATCAAGTACATGTTAAGTACAAAGGTAAATTCATATATATGATTAGCATTTTTTTTAACAAAACGAACATATAAACGTAACTGAGCCAGAGGGAAATTTTGCCAAATTAATGTCAGTCGTCTTATAGTATTTACTTAAAGAATATAATAAGAGAAGTGACTTATAAGCTGGTAGATAGAAAAAAAGGAAAATTAAGAAAAAAAAAATGCAATTTTTTTTCTAAAGGTCTTTATAAAAATGACTTATACCTACACAAACATTTATATGATAACATAGAAAACTTCAGTTGTTTAAATACGATTACGTGTACATTTGCAATTCATAATTCATAAATTAACTTTAGAAAATTTACTATAACACAACTACTTAAAATTAATGGGCAACGTCCCTGTGTAACTTTTAAGGAGGGTTTGTTTTAAATAGAACAGGATAAGGTAAAAGATTGCAAATTTGATCCATATGATTTTAAAATGCTCAAAATATAAACCAAAAACGTTGTTAAACATAAAATGAAATGTAAATTTCTAGTTTCTGGTGGCAACACAATAGAGTGATGTTAACCGTGTCTTCGATACAATTATATATTGTTGGAATTTAATTTTCATTTTGTTTCTTTTAGACTAGAAAACTCAAATGATTTTTTTTTACCAGTTTCGTTTGTTGGTGGTGGTATTTATTGTAATCGTTTTGATAAAATGGAACAACAAATCACTATAAACTGTTGCACCTTACTTTGGTATAAAGTACAATATGCTTATCTTGTGTTTCATTTTTTTTTCAATACCAAGGCATATATTTTAGTATCACAGATTTAAATATTCTCTTATTGTGAAATACTCCTTAATTATGAATATGTAAAAATTAACTATCTGTATTGTAAAAAAAATACCTCCGTTAAAAAAGAATTCCTTTAATGAGTATTTTACTTTTTATTTCAAAAGATGACTCAAATTTGCCATTTCCTACCCCTGAACCATTCACAGGTTTGTATTGCTTTTTGTTAATTTTCTACACATTTAAACGAGCTTAAAAATAATCTATTGGTATATCTGATCCATTAAAAAAATGCTCATATTTTGAATTATTAATAACTCATTATGACTATATATATTAATATTAAATACATGCATGTATGTCCTTATACATAAATGTTCGATTTGAATTGAAACTATATCGTTTTCTAAATTGTGTCTATTCAAGGAAGCTGGGGTAGAGAGTTTATCGTTCTGTTTATGAAAAATGCTATAAATACGACAAATACTTTATACGTCACATCAGTCCACGGGGTCAAAATGAACGTGACAACTTCTGAGCGTCTGAATAATTCTATCAAAGCATTAGTTGACAGAAATGTTTTTACAACCTCTGCTGAAAAATTTTCAAGTTCAATGGAATTAGAAAGCTTTAAAAAAGAAACGAAATGCATATCAATTGAAACGTCTGGTGATGCTATGATTTTTAGTCAAACCGATGGGTCTTCATCAGTCGGGATTACAACTCTCATCCCTGTTCATAAACTCGCAGTTGAATATTTTATTATTTCGTCTAATCCGGTAAAATGCTTTAGTCAATTTGCGATTGCATCACCTCATGAAAACACAAGGATATGGATAACCTTTAAAATGAAAAAAGGACTACAAATTGACGGGGAAACATATCAGAATGGGGATGTTTTAATATTAAAACTCAACCATTTGGAGACCTACCAAATTGAACATTATGTAGACATGACAGGGACAGTCATTGTATCATCTTCACATATAGCTGTTTTCTCTGGTAACGATTGCAACCCTGACACTGGACAAGGTGTTTGTGATCACATGTTTGAACAACTACCGCCGACATTAAGTATTGATACAGCATATGTCGTCACTCCCCATATGCACAGCGATACAAAAATACGCATCATAGCAACGGAGTTTTCAATTATTTTCTACAATTGTACATATAAATCTATAAGTAAGTTATATAACCGTTTGGAGTATGTCGATATTGTTTTTTCGAGCAACGAATCATGTTATATTGAATCGGGTAAACCGATTATGGTTGCGAGGTTCGGATTATCCTCTTCACTTGAAAACGAGGGCGAACTGTCTATGTCAATCGTACCTGGAATCCACCATTACCGAAATTACTTCAAGATCATGGTTCCTTTTACATATGAATACAATTATTTATCGATAGTGGTGAAAGGAAATACCATTAACTCACTCCGTATTAACGGCAAAACAGTTAACGCATACACTATTATGTATGAGAAAATCGTATCTAATCTTTATTCCGTGTATGATTTTCATATTAGAATAATTCGTGTGTACGGAGGAGAACTGATGGTGAGAACAGTGGCAGGTGAAATGTTTGGACTTACGTGTGCTGGGACGAACTTGTTCCAAGCGTATGCCTTCTCCGGGAATACTGTATCATAACATTGGTTTCATCTATGATTTCTCACAAGAAGTTATCGTTATTTTACTAATTTAAACCAAACTGCTTTGTGGACTTCAAACTCTTTGTTATGTATCATTCTCTCATTGCTTGATGATGTGTGATGTGCCCTTAGACGAGGCACTTTGTGTACATTGTCTAAGTCCACCCGGCTGACATTGGGTATCAACATACCATAAGAGTTATAATGCGATAAACTGATGTTCTGCGTATGGGAAGTCAATGAATAACATCCGCTAACATTACGAAAACCGATCATAATCACCGGTTGTATGTGCCTTCACACTTTTCATAACGTGGACACACTCAAAAAACTTAGTCATATTCTGTGATTTTGTGAGTTTTCCAATATTTCATTTTGTATACGTGTGCGTTTACATACCTAATTCATTACATACAATTTATGAAAGAGAGAGGGAAAGAGAGAGAGAGAGAGAGAGAGAGAGAGAGAGAGAGAGAGAGAGAGAGAGACATTTTCCTGAAAATAGTATTTTACTGTATGTATTGCATGTTAGATTGGCACAACTATTTTGTAATCCGGTTATAATCTACACTTATAAATAAAGGCATTTTGCAAATAAACTACAAAACGCCTGCACCAGAGTACCTGCTGACACCTTTGGTAATTCAACACATCGGAGATGATGTCCGTTTGGTATAATTGAATTTTAACTGTTAATTTATAATTGTGAAATTAATAAAAAAAAAACCTACTTTCATTTTCGATAAACAAGCCCAAAATAGCAAAAATAAAAGTAAGGTGACGGACACGCTTTGGGGGATCCAAGTCAGGCGTAGTTTCGATCAAAATATATACTTGTAATGAAATTACGTAAAGAGTGAATATATTTACAGTGAGCCTATTTAGTTAACATAGAAGTTAAGATTTGACAAATTTGACAGTTAAGATTTGACAAATGTTGAATAAATAAAATGAGTCGAATCGTGTCTTCAGTGTTGATACTCATTCGCTTGAAAAGCACGACATCTGGTGAGAGAATGGGATTATAGAACTTTCCAGAACGGGGTAACCAAGAACGCGGATTGATTAATTTACGAAAAGTGTAGGACGTGTTTATCATGCATCGCTGGTAGATACCTTGGATTGGACTTAAAGCCAAATAATACAAAAAGTTAATAAATTACATGTAAATGGAACAATTAATGCTATTTTAGTATTGATGGAAAAAACTTTTCAGAACGGAATGCCAAGAAACGGGTTAACTAATTGACATCATGGCGGAAAGTGTAGGTCGAGTTAACCATCGGGGAGATACTTTGAGTCCGACAAATTTGGGTTAAATTATGAAATAAATATGCATAACCTAGCGTGTTTTAATTTCATACATTTTCATGCCACGACAGATTGGTAGTAAAACTTAGAAATTAGTTTGTAAACAGTATTTAATGAACAGATTTTACGTCTATATGAATAAATGATGTAATACATGCATTAAACAGGGAAGTTTGATGGGGGCGCCCCCCTCTTTATATTGTTTTTCAAATCAGTCTTTTATTTAAAATACTTTTTTGGAACAGCTATAGCAATTTTACTGAAATACACTAAATACCAATTTACTGGTTTCAAATGCACACAATGAACAAGTTTATGTTTTTGAGTCAGCTGCAACAAACAGAATTAAAGCCACGTATATGTATATATTATCCATTTTAGTTTAGATTTTTCATCTCTGTCCGCTCCTTTAAATATCTAACAATGCAGTTTTTTTTATTTCAATTTTTAAGAATAAGTTAAGGAAAAAATCCGGGATTCGAACCCGGGCCCCTGATTCTCTAGTCAGGTGCCTTACCAAACAAGGTATTTGGCGCCGGTATTCGAACCAGTCTGAGCCTCACATTTCTTCTCCCTTAAATGATCATGTATATATTTATATATAGCCACAGACAACGAGACATTCCATCCAGCATATGATATTTCTTGATTCCATGAAAAAGTGAGCTTAATTAAACACTCATTTTAGTGAATATCTTATATATACTTATAGCTATATGGGGTTTCTACTCTCCTGTCAACCACGCTAAAGCAATAAGACCTTCATGTATAGCTACCAGTGTGATGCATGCTTTTAAGTAAAATAAGATTAATATACAGCTTGATAGCTGCATGGTGATAAGAGAATTTCATTGGAATATGTTCAAATTTTACCTATGTTTGTTTACATGTATATAAAAAAAATATTCAAAATATATATTTTTTGTTCATTTTGAAATAATTTTCAAAGTAGATGTTATTTTTACAGTCAAAGATACATTTACATATTCTACGTATACATGTTAACTGAAGGATGAGGTGATTTTCAACATGTACTAGATGTATCTAACATTCTTCAAATATAACTTTTGGACAGAAGAAGCAACAGGGCAAACATTTTGTTTTCTATGATAACTTTGTCTGTCTACATGTCAACTTAATTTCAATTTTTCTTTTTAACGTAACAGAAACAAACACTTGTGCTAGGGTCATAGACCCTATCCTGGTAACTGTGATGATTGCTCTTTTGCAGGGCAAAATGACTTTGTTTGGTGAAACATGACGTACATGTACCATTAAACCGGGCCCCCTGAATCTCTATTCCGGTGCTCTACCAACTGAGCTATCTGGCGCTGGTATTCGAACAGGTCTGACCACCACATTCCTCCCCCTTAAATGATCTTTGCCCTTGAAGATCACCCCAGGCTCTTTTCCTGGCAGGAGTTAACCTGTTAGTTCCAGGGGTTGGTCACAACACCAATATTGTAACAGGATGGGAGAAATAATGACGGACCAAACTAGGATTCGAACCCAGGTCCCCTGAATCTCTAGTCAGGTGCTCTACCAACTAAGCTATCTGGGGCCGGTTTTCGAACCGGTTTGACAGTCACATTTGATAGCATAATCTTTGAAGTCATGAGTTTGCATCCGCCTAGGGATTTTCCTAGTTACTTTTTTTAAATTTGTTTAAAACTTATGATTGGTAAAATAGTGCAAAGTTTATAAAGGGATAAAAGGACACATATATTTTTTAGATCAGCTTTATTTAATAATATTTGTAAATAAATGGTTTACTTACGCATATTGAAAGATTTACATGGTAAAAGTTTGAATGGTAGAAATCAAGTTAAAAGACATAGAGAACGGTAAGAATTTATTCTTAAGTAAACAAGTTCGAGTCATAAAGTATTGAATTACAATATCGTTCCTGTAGTCATAACTACTTGTGACCACTATTGATTACATTACCAGTATTTGGTGGGGGGGGGGGTTCTTGTTCATTTTTCAGTTTATATGATTTATTTTAGGGAAAAAAATCATTTTTGATAGGATTATTAATTAAGATATTTATCAAAATTAGACTTCATTCTGAAAAAAAGTAAAATTTGTTAGAATAGATCATATTACTAAGATAAGAACGAAAAAAAATTTTAATAAGGAAGTATGCAAGCGAAATATAGTGTAGTCTGTTTATTTCTCTGTTTTGTGGCGGCTTTTGTATTTTCTGTTTATTTTTTAAATGTTTTGGTTTTAAGGATAGCAAGTCTATGAACAAAAGTTATATTAGTATTATTACATATACATACTTAATAACAAATAACAAAACATTCTCTTAATAATAATGCATGACTTATGAAAGATCATTGAAGTTTACCATCATGATTGTATAAATAATTTCTATAATAGGTACATGTAACGAATTAGGTTTGAACCTTAAAAAATCTAGGGCAGTTTTGCTGTGTGAAAATTAATGTTGGACAATATAGTTTTCTGCAGTGTCATCTATTTTGTGAACATTCCTTTGAATTTTAAAAGAGGTTAGGGCCGAGAAGAAAAATAACCCATTTAAAATAAACCATTCAATACCAGGCAGATTAGTGAAGATTCATTGCAAGACCTTTAAACACGGAGGGAAAACGTTGCATTATAGGCGATTGTTAGAATTTTGCTGGCTTTAAAATAGAAAAAAAAAACATGTCTGAGGTACGTTAACAATTTGTTTG